>NC_091282.1:877127991-877727991 GCF_032444005.1 Ranitomeya imitator | reverse complement strand
GACTTTCTGGCAATTGTGTCTCATCATCGTCCACCTCTTTTGACACTTTCCCACTATCGCCTTCATGTAACTATGGCTGTTCAAATATTTGTGCATCGCTACATGCAATCTCCTCTTGCCCTGCTTCAAGTGGACAGGGATGAGAGACCCGAATCTATAAATCTAAAAGTGAACAGCTCTTCGGAGTATCCAAGTGTGGGATCAGTTGTCTCCAGGCACTCGTCATGGTGGGAGGAAGGAGGATCAGGGTGAGGAATATGCTGACTCACGGCCACTGAAACTTGACCGTATGGAAGATAGGGTGGTCGTGGTGGTGGCAAAGTGACTGTAAGCATTATCTGCTATTCAAACAACAACCTTTTGACGCTGCTCTGGGTTCAATAGCAGTGTTCTGCGGTCCCTTAGTAATTCAGCCAGGAAGGTTGGGCGAGAAGATGTGGGTGGGGTGTTTGCTGTGGCACAATTTCAGCTTGCCCAGAGACTCGGCCTCGACCTTTGCATGCACCATCACCATCACATCCAGTTTCTCATCCCTTGCCATGCGCCTTGTCCATTTTAAATGGAGGACATTTTTTTCCACGTTCACTACAAATGGCTGAATTTGAAGCAAACTTATATGTGATCCGTGTGATGGAAAACCACAGTTTAAAATATCATGCCTGTAGGTAACTATTTTTTTCAGCAAACTGGTGTCAATAACTTGGGGAAGACTGTGCAAAAAAATAAATGTAGCCCTGAAATGGCACAATTTTGAGTACACTGATATGTGATCTGTGTGACGGACAAACCACAGTTAGAAATATCTGGCCTGTTGGTAACTATTTTTTTAAGCAATCTGGTGTCAATAACTTGGTAAGACACTGCAAAAAAAATAAATGTAGGCCAGAAATGGCACAATTTTGAGCGCACTGATATGTGATCCATGTAACAGACAAAGCACAGCTTGAAATAGCTGGATTTTTAGCTCTGTAATATGGAAAGGATCTGGCTGTATTCTGCAGTGCCAACAAGCAAATGGAGCAGAAAAACAGTGTTCTCTGGATTGCTTTTAAAGCAAAAATTCACAATTAAAATCCCCCAAAATATTATTCCTGGCCCCTGATACCTGGGGCTATGTCTAGAAATATCTGTAATAGGCAGCAGCAGCAGATAGAACTGGAATGGACCCTCTTGCTATATGCACTGAATTCAGCCATATACGCTGCCTGCCTGCCTAGCACTGATATCTATGCAGCTTTATTAGTCCTCAGAAGGACTGTTAGTTGAGATGGATATGTGTGTTACTTATGGTATACCCACACTAAATAGGTAGCAAACAAATCTCTTCCTAGCTCAGCAGTAACTCTCCCTATGCTGCCTGTTTCTGGAGCAGACTGGGATGAGCATGGCGGTGCCAGGTTTAATATAGACCTGATGACGCTGTGTGGCCAGCCAATCACTGTAATGCCACAATCAACATGGCTGCAGCACTACAGTGTGTGGCGGCCAATCCCTGCATGTTCATTGGCTCTCTAAAGAGCTCCAAACATGCAGGGTGGGGACCCAATCTCTCGCCGAGCAAATTTGGAAATACTCAGCGAGCTCCTAGCATCGCGAGAACTGCGATGCTCGGGTGGGCACCGAGTAGTGACGAGTATGCTCACTCATCACTAGTTATTATGCAACCCATTATTCCAAATATAAATTGATATTCTACTCCTACACTAATTAGAAGCACTTTAGCTAAGTGGAACGACCCCACGCTCTGTAGCCAGTTCTGTGTAAGTGTGAAGGATGCCTTAGCCCTGTATGAGATTCCAGTTTCCCTTGAATCGGCCAAGTCTCTAGCTATCCGGGTGGATTGCTTTCTTCGCCAGAGACATAAAAAGATGCCCCAATGTGCAGGAGGTTTGGGGACAAGGGAAACCTAGTCTGAGTCATCTGAGGAATCTATGCAGTTGGATGAGGTAACTCGTTCTGCAAAGCAGTCTGTTGTTCAGCGCAAAGAGGGAGAAGGGGGAGTTTTTAGTGTGGTAGAAAGGGCCATTTCATGGGCACGTGTCCTTCCCTATTCTCACTGTAAACAGTCGCTATAAAACTAAAGAGCCCAGGTTGCGAGGAGGTTAGCAACCTAGGTGTTCATATCTCCTCCATGGGTAGGACACAATTTTTTCTGCCTGCTGAAATCCATCTGTGCAAAATAAGGTGGTTGTTTATGTCTTTCTGGACAGTAGGGCGGGGATTAACTTGATCGACACTAGGTTCATCCAAGTCCAGGGCCTCAAACCACATACACTGTCCGGACCCATAGTTTCCATCCACTCTGCACCCTTGAGACAGGGGTCTCTTACTCACATTGTCCGAGGATTACATCTATAGGTAGGGGCCATACACTCAGAAGGTATTGGCTTTTATGTGCTAGAGGGTCTACCCTCTGCTGTGGTTCTTGGACTTCATCCTCATCCCTTATTATTGCAGGGTTTTTCTTTGTAAAGAAGAAAGACTCGGGGTTACACCCCTGCCTTGATTTAGGCAAACTCAATCAGATCAGCTAACATAGAAAAAACTCAGAAAAAATACATACCATGAGATGCGGCCTTCCCAAAACCCTGCCAGATGACAAATGCACACTTAGCAGGATGCAGCAGGCCTCCACTGATAAAGGCTAGGAGCGGAACAGGTGCAAGCTACTTGATAAAAACAGCCACCCCAACCAAACATTGCAGGGGTTGACTGCCTAGCAGAAAAAATGCACATTAATATAACTCACATAGGACGCCAATCACACTGATAGGTGTGGTGCACAGTGTCTGGTATGCAACCTATTAATGACGCCCCTTGTATTAACAGGCGGGCTGCCCAGCACTAAAAAATGCAGCACACAGTGACAGACGCCCCAGAAAACCTAGCCAACATAAAGAGGCCTGGCCACATCCTGCAGAAAAGGATATGATATAGTGCAAAAAAATGCATGCATATGATAAACACATACACTATATGAGGTATTGGTTTAATATTTTGGCCAAAATAAAGTAAGCCCGCAACCCAACGTCAAGGGTCCCCATAATACTGCGGGTCCTACCACTAATATCAAAAAACAGCTGACAGAAAAAACTCAGAAAAAATACATACCATGAGATACGGCCTCAATCAGATCACTGTCTGGGATCTGTATCTGCTTCCTCTCATCCTCGACCTCTTTCATTAGATTGTAGGAGCAAAATGGTTTTCTAAACTGGATCTCAGGGGGTTACATGATCTGATTTGTATTAAAAAGGTGGGTGAGAGGGAACAGCTTTTAATACGCCTGAGGGACACTATGAGAACTTTGTGATGCCATTAGGGTGGATTAATGCTCCCGTCGTCTTTCAGCGCTTTGTAAATGACATCTTTAGTCATATGGTAGGTATATTTGAGGTAATCTATCTTTATGACATATTAATTGGTTCACCTGACCTTGAGTCACATCAGGTACTTGTCAGGCACGTCTTACAAGTACTCAGAGACAATAAATAATTTTGTCAAACCAGAGAAATGTATGTTCTCGCTCCCTTTTCTAGGATGTTCTATTGTCCATCGGTTTTCGCATGGATCTGTGAAAGTCCATTCGGTACTGGATTGGGATCATCCTGAGGAATTGAAGGTGTTACAAGGGTTTTTGGGTTTCGCCAACTACTACCTTAAGTTCATCAAAAACTTTTCAGCAGTGGCCAAATCTCTGACGTATATGACCAGGAAAGGGACAGACTTTTCCAAGTGGTTCAGTTCGGTTAGGGAGGCATTCGATACCTTAAAGGAGTATTTTTCACCTGCACCGATTCTCATACAACCTGACGTCACTCAGCCTTTTAATGTAGAAGTTGATGCATCTGAAGTGGAGGTAGGGGCTGTATTGTCGCAGGGTGTATCTCCTGTTAAATAGTGTCCATGTTCATACTTTTAAAAAAAACTATCTTCTGCGGAGAGAAACTATGACATTGGTAACAGAGAACTCTTGGCAATCAAGTGGGTCTTTGAATAGTGTAATTTTCTTGAGGTGGCAGTTCATCTGGTTGTGGCAATCACGCATCAGAAGAATCTTGTGTATCTAGATATAAGTATATTAAAACCTAAGCACAATTGTAAAATGGTGCACAAGTAGCTTCCCAAACCGTGCTTGACTAGTAGAATAAACTTGGCACACAGAAAAAATGCTTGAGTTGTGATTTAATATGATTCACGTGTTGTATTAAAATAAACATACATACAAACATTTTGGTCGATCAGACCTTCCTCAGTGAACCGACTGCAAATAGAAAATAGATATGTGGTATAGACACTGTTGTCTAATATCCATGAAGGGACGTATGAAGCGAGGAGCGAACTTAGTGGACTCAACTCGCAGCCTGGTGTTATGGGCAGAGAGCCACACTAAGTTGCCAGGAACAAAAGTCGGTGCGGGGCAGCGATGATCATAGGCAGAGACCCTCATTCTTTCCTTAGAGGTCCGAAGGGCATCCTGTGTGTGGTACCAAATGTCACGGTCCTTCACCACCCAGTCTGCCACCCTAGAGTCGGTGGACGACACGGGCATGGGCACGGGAACATACGGATGCTGGCCGTAATTAATGAGGAATGGGGTCTGCCCTATGGAGTTGGCAACGGTTTTATTAAGGGCAAATTCCACCCACGGTAGCAAGGATACCCAGTCATCCTGCCTGGTGGAGACAAAATGTTGCAAATATGTGACCAGGGTCTTGTTGGCACTCTCTACCAAACCGTTCATCTCGGGATGGAAAGCTGAAGAGAGGTTTAGCTCAATGCTGAGCAGAAAACAAAGCTCCTCCCAGAACTGAGAAGCAAACTGGGGACCCCAGTCACTGACTACTTTGTCAGGCATGCCATGTAGTTGAAAGACATGTTTGATGAACAACGCCGCCAAAGCCCACCCGTGCCGAAGGCACCCAGGGAAGAGGCACCAAGAGCACCATGGTTGGTGACTACCCAGATAACGGTACAGTTATGGGATTTGGGTAAGCCCACCACAAAGTCCATCCAGACCATCTCCCAGGGCCTATCTGCCACCGGCAGGGGATACAGTAGACCTGCAGGCCGCTGCCGTGGAGACCGATTTTTGGCGCAGGAGACACATGCCCGAATATAGTCTCTGACATCACGGGCCATATGTGGCCACCAATACGACCTTGCCAGGAGCTCGGATGTCCTCTTAGGCCCAAAATGTCCACCCACGCTGGACAAATGAGCCCAAGAGAGAACCTCCGCTCACAAATTAGATGGAACAAAAGTCTTGCCTAGGGGCACAGAATCTAACGAAACCATGGCCACGGTTCTCAGGCTCTCTGATGGGACAATAAGCTGAGGCTCTTCTCCCTACTCAGATGAGACTACAGAATGGGAGAGAGCATCGGCATGAGAGTTCTCCTCCCCAGAAAGATAATGGAGGGTGAAGTGAAACTGGAAGAAGAACAGGGACATCTGGCCTGGAGAGAGTTCAGCAGCTGGGTTGTTTGTAAATAAAGGAGGTTTTTATGGTCGGTAAAAACTTGGAAGGGGTAGCCAGCCCCCTCTAGAAGATGCCTCCACTCTGAAAAGGCCAACTTCAAAGCTAGCAACTTCCTGTCCCCGATAGAATAATTCCTCTCCGCCGGTGAGAATGTCTTGGAGAAAAAGAAACAAGGATGTTTCCGACCTTTAGCATCCTGAAAGAGGACAGCTCCAGCACTGACGGAAGAGGCATCCACCTCCATAATAAAGGGTTTAATGGGAGTGCTAGCAAAGTGTGACTTAATAGACAGAAAGGCCTTGGAGACCTCCTCCAACACAATTTTGGATTAGCTCCTTTCTTGGTGAGGCAATCAAAGGAGCTACCAAAATTCAGAAGTGGGGAATGAACTTGGCATAGTAATTAATGAACCCCATAAAGCGCTGCACCGCTTTAAGAGAATGGGGTTCTAGCCAGTTCATCACAGCCTCTAGTTTGGTAGGATCTAGAGGCCAATCCCTGGGCCGAGAAGATATAGTCCAGGAAAGGCAAAGACTCCTGCTCAAACACGCACTTCTCAAGCTTGTTGTAGAGGGAGTTAGCCCGTAGGAGGTCAAAGACTTTGCAGACATCTCTCCGGTGGGAGTCTATATTTGGAGAGTAGATGAGATTATCATCCAGATAGACTACGACCGAGGTGGATAACAGATCCCAGAAGATGTCATTCACAAAGTCATGGAAAATGGAGGGGCATTACAGAGCCCGAAGGGCATCACCAGGTACTCATAGTGGCCATCCCTGGTATTAAATGCCGTCTTCCACTCGTTCCTCTCACGGATGCGTATCAGGTTATAGGCACCCCGCAGATCTAGTTTAGTAAATACCCCCACTCCCCGCAACCTGTTGAAGAGCTCTGAAATTGGAGGTAGAGAAAATGCCAAAAGTGTACAAAGCAGTCATCAAAGCAAATGGTGGCTACTTTGAAGAACCTACAAATAAGACATATTTTCAGTTGTTTCCCACTTTTTTTGTTAAGTATATAATTCCACATGTGTTAATTCATAGTTTTTATGCCTTCAGTGTGAATGTACAATTTTCATAGTCATGAAAATACAGAAAAATCTTTAAATGAGAAGGTGTGTCCAAAGTTTTGGTCTGTACTGTATGTATTTAAAAAATTACCCTAGAACACAGAATAGTGTATGGGTAAGAAATCTAACTCAGGAATTTTTTTTAATCAATTTTTGGAGTGTTATATAACATACAAAATTAACACAAAACACGTAATATTCGATGGATCAAAATGGATGAAATGATCTGTAATATAAAAGTAGAAAGATCCACACTACCGTAACACCTGTGTGGTGCACACCTGATTGTGTCAGCACAGTAACGACTTAGTCTGTCTCCAGGGTCTCTGGTGCCAAACCAAATATAGAGCAACAAAAATGTACAACAGAAGTAATGAATGGTTGCACTCAATGTCCCTTTTAAAGAAATTTCTTTATTCAAAACGCTTAAAACATCGGATGCAGGAGAGTCTCATGTGGAGCTTGCGGGACGACGTCCGTTTCGCACACTTTGCGCTTCTAATTGCTTATATAAAACAATGTAATCCTTCTATATTGCATTGAATTATGCCTGTCAGCATAGACCCAGTCTCTATAAGAAGCAAGATGAGCAGCATCCCTCTGTCTAACCATTTAGATGCTGCAGTTGCTATTTACTATGGCATTTAAGAAGTTAGCCTGCCAAAATCATGGCTGCTAGTAATCTCAGCAGTTGAGGCTGGAGAACAGCTAAGTAATACAGTACTCTTCCTGACACTGATCTCTTATGTGTACAGTTAACACCCATAAGATAAGCCTGATAAAAATCTATAGTGTGACAGTGGGATTTGGGAGCTGATTGATATTAATTTCCAGTGCTGGTCGGCAATTGGTTAAAGAAGTAGTCATTTAAAGTGACGGGATCATTGTAACAAAACATATTCCCTATATTCTTATTATTTAATATTACAGTAAGATGCAAAGCTTTGAAAAATCTTGGAATGGTTTGAACAATACATGCTCCAGTATAAACAGATTTTAATTGAATGTATTTATTTTTAGTCCTATCAGTATGTTGTTCTTTGTATGGTTTACAACAGTCTACAGCATATACTTAAACTGTCCATAAGGATACTAAAATAGAATGCATGGCAAGCGATTTAGCCAATATGCTGCATCCTTGCTATTTAAGTTGTCTAACTGTTCACACTGTTTTGTGTAATAGATGCCTTCGCGAAGCAACATATGTTGATTTTATGATCCTCTGCGATAAATAATGCCATCCAACCCCCTAGTTAAATTTGCTCTAGATGTTATTAAAAATGCAGCTGGCATTACAAATGTAAGGTTGAAAACACATTTTCGGATCCTGATCTAATATATAATTGCCTAGAATACTACTTCCTGCAATTTGTAAATAACAGGGTATTTGGTTGATACGTTTTTTGCAAAAAATGTATACTAAGCTGCTCTACCAATCTTCACGGTATACCCATATCAGAGCAGTCCTAACTAATGTATGCAATCCCTATCTGATGTATTTAAAAACCTGATCATCTGTATATTACCTGTGTGAACAGGGTTCAGAGAGGAAAAATCCATGTGTGCATACAGGGCAGAACAGCTTTTGTGCAGCTAGCCCAAGAGGAGTGGTGGAACTCCCCAGTCTTGTAGACACAAGAGAACAATCATGGAAACAGGAACACATGGGCTACTTGCACAGTGAACAAGTCTGTAAGAACATGTTCACACACCACCAAGAAACCTGAAGACACAAAAGAGAATGGTAAAACCAAAAACACTCAGTTTGAAAAAATGTTTGCAGTAATCCGCAAGTGCTAGTAAAAGATGTAAATAACAGGGTATTTGGTTGATACGTTTTTTGCAAAAAATGTATACTAAGCTGCTCTACCAATCTTCACGGTATACCCATATCAGAGCAGTCCTAACTAATGTATGCAATCCCTATCTGATGTATTTAAAAACCTGATCATCTGTATATTACCTGTGTGAACAGGGTTCAGAGAGGAAAAATCCATGTGTGCATACAGGGCAGAACAGCTTTTGTGCAGCTAGCCCAAGAGGAGTGGTGGAACTCCCCAGTCTTGTAGACACAAGAGAACAATCATGGAAACAGGAACACATGGGCTACTTGCACAGTGAACAAGTCTGTAAGAACATGTTCACACACCACCAAGAAACCTGAAGACACAAAAGAGAATGGTAAAACCAAAAACACTCAGTTTGAAAAAATGTTTGCAGTAATCCGCAAGTGCTAGTAAAAGATGTAAATAACAGGGTATTTGGTTGATACGTTTTTTGCAAAAAATGTATATTAAGCTGCTCTACCAATCTTCACGGTATACCCATATCAGAGCAGTCCTAACTAATGTATGCAATCCCTATCTGATGTATTTAAAAACCTGATCATCTGTATATTACCTGTGTGAACAGGGTTCAGAGAGGAAAAATCCATGTGTGCATACAGGGCAGAACAGCTTTTGTGCAGCTAGCCCAAGAGGAGTGGTGGAACTCCCCAGTCTTGTAGACACAAGAGAACAATCATGGAAACAGGAACACATGGGCTACTTGCACAGTGAACAAGTCTGTAAGAACATGTTCACACACCACCAAGAAACCTGAAGACACAAAAGAGAATGGTAAAACCAAAAACACTCAGTTTGAAAAAATGTTTGCAGTAATCCGCAAGTGCTAGTAAAAGATGTAAATAACAGGGTATTTGGTTGATACGTTTTTTGCAAAAAATGTATACTAAGCTGCTCTACCAATCTTCACGGTATACCCATATCAGAGCAGTCCTAACTAATGTATGCAATCCCTATCTGATGTATTTAAAAACCTGATCATCTGTATATTACCTGTGTGAACAGGGTTCAGAGAGGAAAAATCCATGTGTGCATACAGGGCAGAACAGCTTTTGTGCAGCTAGCCCAAGAGGAGTGGTGGAACTCCCCAGTCTTGTAGACACAAGAGAACAATCATGGAAACAGGAACACATGGGCTACTTGCACAGTGAACATGTCTGTAAGAACATGTTCACACACCACCAAGAAACCTGAAGACACAAAAG
Source organism: Ranitomeya imitator (assembly GCF_032444005.1). Classification (NCBI taxonomy): domain Eukaryota; kingdom Metazoa; phylum Chordata; class Amphibia; order Anura; family Dendrobatidae; genus Ranitomeya; species Ranitomeya imitator. The sequence goes on along the minus strand of NC_091282.1, from coordinate 877,718,390 downwards.
AGAATGGTAAAACCAAAAACACTCAGTTTGAAAAAATGTTTGCAGTAATCCGCAAGTGCTAGTAAAAGATGTAAATAACAGGGTATTTGGTTGATGCGTTTTTTGCAAAAAATGTATACTAAGCTGCTCTACCAATCTTCACGGTATACCCATATCAGAGCAGTCCTAACTAATGTATGCAATCCCTATCTGATGTATTTAAAAACCTGATCATCTGTATATTACCTGTGTGAACAGGGTTCAGAGAGGAAAAATCCATGTGTGCATACAGGGCAGAACAGCTTTTGTGCAGCTAGCCCAAGAGGAGTGGTGGAACTCCCCAGTCTTGTAGACACAAGAGAACAATCATGGAAACAGGAACACATGGGCTACTTGCACAGTGAACAAGTCTGTAAGAACATGTTCACACACCACCAAGAAACCTGAAGACACAAAAGAGAATGGTAAAACCAAAAACACTCAGTTTGAAAAAATGTTTGCAGAAATCCACAAGTGCTAGTAAAAGATGTAAATAACAGGGTATTTGGTTGATACGTTTTTTGCAAAAAATGTATACTAAGCTGCTCTACCAATCTTCACGGTATACCCATATCAGAGCAGTCCTAACTAATGTATGCAATCCCTATCTGATGTATTTAAAAACCTGATCATCTGTATATTACCTGTGTGAACAGGGTTCAGAGAGGAAAAATCCATGTGTGCATACAGGGCAGAACAGCTTTTGTGCAGCTAGCCCAAGAGGAGTGGTGGAACTCCCCAGTCTTGTAGACACAAGAAAACAATCATGGAAACAGGAACACATGGGCTACTTGCACAGTGAACAAGTCTGTAAGAACATGTTCACACACCACCAAGAAACCTGAAGACACAAAAGAGAATGGTAAAACCAAAAACACTCAGTTTGAAAAAATGTTTGCAGTAATCCGCAAGTGCTAGTAAAAGATGTAAATAACAGGGTATTTGGTTGATACGTTTTTTGCAAAAAATGTATACTAAGCTGCTCTACCAATCTTCACGGTATACCCATGTGTTCCTGTTTCCATGATTGTTCTCTTGTGTCTACAAGACTGGGGAGTTCCACCACTCCTCTTGGGCTAGCTGCACAAAAGCTGTTCTGCCCTGTATGCACACATGGATTTTTCCTCTCTTAACCCTGTTCACACAGGTAATATACAGATGATCAGGTTTTTAAATACATCAGATAGGGATTGCATACATTAGTTAGGACTGCTCTGATATGGGTATACCGTGAAGATTGGTAGAGCAGCTTAGTATACATTTTTTGCAAAAAACGTATCAACCAAATACCCTGTTATTTACATCTTTTACTAGCACTTGCGGATTACTGCAAACATTTTTTCAAACTGAGTGTTTTTGGTTTTACCATTCTCTTTTGTGTCTTCAGGTTTCTTGGTGGTGTGTGAACATGTTCTTACAGACTTGTTCACTGTGCAAGTAGCCCATGTGTTCCTGTTTCCATGATTGTTCTCTTGTGTCTACAAGACTGGGGAGTTCCACCACTCCTCTTGGGCTAGCTGCACAAAAGCTGTTCTGCCCTGTATGCACACATGGATTTTTCCTCTCTGAACCCTGTTCACACAGGTAATATACAGATGATCAGGTTTTTAAATACATCAGATAGGGATTGCATACATTAGTTAGGACTGCTCTGATATGGGTATACCGTGAAGATTGGTAGAGCAGCTTAGTATACATTTTTTGCAAAAAACGTATCAACCAAATACCCAGTTATTTACATCTTTTACTAGCACTTGCGGATTACTGCAAACATTTTTTCAAACTGAGTGTTTTTGGTTTTACCATTCTCTTTTGTGTCTTCAGGTTTCTTGGTGGTGTGTGAACATGTTCTTACAGACTTGTTCACTGTGCAAGTAGCCCATGTGTTCCTGTTTCCATGATTGTTCTCTTGTGTCTACAAGACTGGGGAGTTCCACCACTCCTCTTGGGCTAGCTGCACAAAAGCTGTTCTGCCCTGTATGCACACATGGATTTTTCCTCTCTGAACCCTGTTCACACAGGTAATATACAGATGATCAGGTTTTTAAATACATCAGATAGGGATTGCATACATTAGTTAGGACTGCTCTGATATGGGTATACCGTGAAGATTGGTAGAGCAGCTTAGTATACATTTTTTGCAAAAAACGTATCAACCAAATACCCTGTTATTTACATCTTTTACTAGCACTTGCGGATTACTGCAAACATTTTTTCAAACTGAGTGTTTTTGGTTTTACCATTCTCTTTTGTGTCTTCAGGTTTCTTGGTGGTGTGTGAACATGTTCTTACAGACTTGTTCACTGTGCAAGTAGCCCATGTGTTCCTGTTTCCTGCAATTTGTGCCAACTTCCGTGGCTTTGTCCGGAGCTAATGTCCGGAGCTAATGTCCGGAGCTAATGTCCGGAGCTAATGTCCGGAGCTAATGTCCGGAGATTAATTGCCTAGAATACTACTTCCTGCAATTTGTGCCAACTTCCGTGGCTTTGTCCGGAGCTAATGTCCGGAGCTAATGTCCGGAGCTAATGTTCGGAGATAATGTCCGGAGCTAATGTCCGGAGCTAATGTCCGGAGCTAATGTCCGGAGCTAATGTCCGGAGATAAGTGACGTCAACAGTGTCCAGTGTCTGATTGGTTGCCTGTTGTGAATTCTGTGGCTGAATTCACTCCTGTGGTCACAAGTGGTACTGCAGCTTCTGAGCTTCCTCCCTCAGGTGTTCTGGTGAGCTCGTTGACTGCTTCATTACTTAACTCCGCCTGATGCTGCTATCCTTGCTCCTTGTCAATGTTTCAGTGTTGGATCTGAGCTTCTCCTGATTTTTCCTGTGACCTGCTGCTCTGTATAGCTAAGTGCTTTTTGCTTTTTTGTTGCTTTTTTTCTGTCCAGCTTGTCTTTTGTTTTGCTGGAAGCTCTGAGACGCAGAGGGTGTACCGCCGTGCCGTTAGTTCGGCACGGTGGTTTTTTTTTGCCCCCTTTGCGTGGTTTTGCTTTAGGGTTTTTTGTAGACTGCAAAGTTCGCTTTACTGTCCTCGCTCTGTCCTAGAATATCGGGCCCCACTTTGCTGAATCTATTTCATCCCTACGTTTTGTCTTTTCATCTTACTCACAGTCATTATATGTGGGGGGCTGCCTTTTCCTTTGGGGAATTTCTCTGGGGCAAGTCAGGCCTATTTTTCTATCTTCAGGCTAGCTAGTTTCTTAGGCTGTGCCGAGTTGCCTAGGTAGTTGTTAGGCGCAATCCACAGCCGCTTTTAGTTGTGTTTAGGATAGGATCAGGTGTGCAGTCTACAGAGTTTCCACGTCTCAGAGCTCGTTCTTGTATTTTTGGGTATTTGTCAGATCACTGTGTTCGCTCTGATCGCTAAGCACACTGTGTTTCTGGATTGCCTTCATAACACCTGTCATTAGCAAACATAACAGTTGCCGCCTGCTGCGAGCGACCAATCAGAAACGTGCCGTACTGTGACACACTACGCCCGCCATTTTGGTGTGATTTTTGAATTTTTACCTCACAGCAAGTTTCTACTGCGTGGAGGCGGGCCCAGTGACGTTGCTCTTCAAGCTCCTGCCGAATTTCGTCAAAAAAATGATAATACCATTTACCAAAACTATATATATTTAGTTGTGAAGTGGTTCAGTGACATTTTCACACCAATTTTGAACTTTTGTTTGGTGTTTTCTCCATATACTGCCTATTATTCACTGACTGTTATACTGAGAGACTGCCGTTTATTAACCTCTTCTTTGCCACATTGGGTATATTGCTCTATTATTTGCCACATAAGGACATTGTCCATTATTGCCCAGCAATTTCTCTGCAATATAAACTGCCTATTTATTAATATCTGCATTCCTGCAAAGAACTATTGCCTATTATTAACTGGCTATTTTCCTACTACCTGACACTGCCTCTTATTAACCTGTTGTTTGCCACCACCACGCTTAAAGCTGTTTAGCTTAGCCAACATGAGCTCTAATAGTAAGGATACTAATGACACAGAGCCCAAAGCTGCTGATGGCGCACGTAAGATTAGGTCTGATAGAAAGTATACTAATAATGCAGAGCAAAAAGACGCCGATGCCGCACGTAAGCGCAAACAGCGTGCTAACAAGAGTACAGAGGATAGATGCAAGCGCATGGACACTGTTAAGTATACTAATGACACAGAGTCCAAAGCTTATGATGGCACACGTAAGATCAGGTCTGATATAAAGTATGGTAATGATGCAGAGCGAAAAGCCGCCGATGCCGGACGTAAGCGCAAACAGCGTATTAACAAGAGTACAGAGGATAGATGCAAGTGCCTGGATACTGTTAAGTATACTAATGACACAGAGCCCAAAGCTGCTGATGGCGCACGTAAGATCAGGTCTGATATAAAGTATGGCAATGATGCAGAGCGAAAAGCCGTCGATGCCGCACGTAAGCGCAAACAGCGTGTTAACAAGAGTACAGAGGATAGATGCAAGCGCCTGGATACTGTTAAGTATACTAATGACACAGAGTCCAAAGCTGCTGATGGCGCACGTAAGATCAGGTCTGATATAAAGTATGGTAATGATGCAGAGCGAAAAGCCGCCGATGCCGCACGTAAGCGCAAACAGCGTGCTAACAAGAGTACAGAGGAGAGATGCAAGCGCCTGGACACTGTTAAGTATACTAATGACACAGAGCCCAAAGCTGCTGATGGCACACGTAACATCAGGTCGGATAAGAAGTATACCAATGACGCTGAGCGAAAAGCCGCCGATGCCGCACGTAAGCACAAACAGCGTGCTAACGAGACTACAGAGGACAGACATAAGCGCCTGGACACTGTTAATGCTGCTTGCAATAAACGCATTACTAATGAGTCTTTTGAGGACAAAACTAATCGATTAAGTAATAAAGCTGCTGCTGCACGCTCTCAACGTTGCAAACATAATATTTCCACGTCCTCAGTCATAGATTCTGCCCACAATATAGCTTCTTTGTCTCCATTCATAGAATGTGTGCAGCTTGAAGCTCCTTTAACCATTGGTAAATCTGCACGTAAGCGCAAACACTGTCCTACTTACACTCCAAATGATAAACGCCGTCGCCTGCACACTGTTAAGTCTGCTTATAAGACATGCTTCACACCTGACTCTTCTAAGGCAACAAACAAACCATTACCAAATGCAGCTGGTGCACGCCGTGAATGGCGCAAAAAAACCGCTTGCACCACCATATTAATAAACTCTGACCACGATACACCTTCCAACTCCTCAGTGATTGAATCTGTGGACAGTGAAGATCCTCTACCAGGTCCACGCTTTATATATGTTGGCTTACAGAAACATTCCAATGCTCCGTTATCACAACCTGTACCTCAACATCCTACAGGTTTTACTAATGATGACAGTACCATAGTAGAACACTCCTGTGGTCCTATGAACTATTTATGTGAACATTGTCAAGCATTACATTTTAATGCTGAGATACCAGCAGATAAAAATTTTACTCTATGTTGTCACAAGAGTAAAGTGCATATACCTATACCCCAATATCCCGAGGTCTTTAAACGATTGCTGACAGGGGAGAGTGAGTTCAGTAAGAATCTCATGGAAAATATTCGTAGTATTAACAGCTCATTTGCTTTCGCCTCCATGGGTGCCAATATATCCCCTCCACCTGGACATGGCCCTTACTGTTTCCGTATACATGGACAAATATATCATCGTACTGGAACTCTACATCCCAGTGATGATCAAGTTCCAGCTTATGCCCAACTGTATATTTTGGATACCGCTACCGCGAATGAACAACGTTTAAACTGTGAACAAAATCAAAAATGTCATCCCACTTTGATGAGTATAATTGCTCTTCAGTTAGACAATGTGAATCCCTTTGTTGCTGCCTACAAAATGTTACGAGATGTGGAACATGAAGAACATCTTAAAGCTGAAGCTAATGGCACTCTCATGCCAAATATCATCATGGCCCTTAAACAAGATCGGAATCAAGACCCTCGCCGATATAATAATCCAACTGTCAATGAAGTTGCTGTCATATTTGAAAATGACAATGGAGAGCCACCATTTAATCGTGATATTTTAATACATTTACAACCGGACCCCAAAAATCCTTTGGCGCCAAGAACACAACAGGTCAGCATTCTACACAGTAATTTAGATGCTTTACTCTATCCTTTATTTTTCCCTTACGGAGACCAGGGCTGGCATGATGGCCTCAAGCAACAAGGGCAAAGTCCACGCAGAGTTACACAACTGCAATATTACTGCTATGTGCTGTCTGTCCGTAATCAGTTTAATCCACTCCTGAATGGTGGCAAACTCACTCAGCAGTACTTAGTGGATGCTTATGTGAAAATCGAGGCAAATCGCCTAAATTATATCCGTCAACACCAAAAGGATTTGAAAGTAGAGGATTATTGTGTACTCCAGGAACATCTCCAGAAAAAATCCATTGAGAAGGGCATCCCCATTGGAAAAACGGTCATTTTACCATCTTCGTTTGAAGGCAGTCCCAGGAATATGCAGCAGCGGTACCAGGATGCCATGGCTATTGTGACTAAATATGGTCGTCCTGATCTATTCATCACCATGACCTGTAATCCGAAATGGAATGAGATTACTGAGAATTTGGAACCTTGGCAGCGTGTGGAACATAGACCTGATTTGGTGGCACGTGTTTTCAAAATAAAACTGGAAGCACTCTTAAAAGACATTAACAATGGATTATTTGGGAAAGTTTGCGCTATGGTTCATGTAATTGAATTTCAAAAACGTGGCCTTCCACACGCTCACATTTTGATTATTCTGGACAGCAACTCCAAATTAAGGACTGAGGAGGACATAGACAATACAGTGTGGGCTGAAATTCCCAATCTTACCCACTACCCTCAGCTCCATAAAATTGTTCTCCAACATATGATTCATGGTCCGTGTGGAGAACACAACCCAAATTCTCCCTGTATGGATCTGGGGAAGTGTACAAAAGGTTTCCCTAAAGATTTGCAACCAAGAACCATCATAGCTAAGGACGCCTATCCTACTTACCGCAGACACTTTGGCCCATCTTTTCAACACCATTCTAACATGATTGATAATTCATGGGTGGTTCCATATAATCCGTTCCTGCTATTAAAATACAAGTGCCATATAAATGTCGAAGTTTGTGGTTCCATTCAGGCTGTGAAATATTTATTTAAATACGTCTACAAAGGACATGATAAAGCCAATCTTGAAATCTGCCAGACTAACATCCAATATGATGAAACACACCAATTCATGGATTCAAGATATGTCAGTGCACCAGAGGCAGCTTGGCGAATATTCTCATATCCAATGCATAAACAATCTCATAGCATCATTCGCCTTGCTGTACATCTACCGCATTCTCAGCCACTCTATTTTCATGAGGATGACTCTATTGGAAACATCAAACAAAAGCTCCATCAAAATTCTACACTTATGGCCTACTTCAAGCTTAATCAGAACGACCATCATGCTCATATTTATTTATACCGTGAAATTCCCGAAAACTATGTTTGGAAAGAAGGTTCTTGGGAAGTTAGAAAGCGAGCAGGTGGTTCTGTGATTGGACGAATGTATACTGTCAGTGTGAAAGACCAAGAACGCTACTATTTAAGATTGTTATTGTTACATGTCAAAGGTGCAACCAGTTTTGACAGCATAAAAACTGTACACGGAGTCACACATGAAACCTTCAAAGATGCGGCATTAGCTCTTGGCTTACTATTTGATGATAGTCTGTGGAGAAATACATTACTTGATGCCAGTATTCTCAACATGCCAGCAGAGCTACGTGACATGTTTGGCCTACATTTGTATTTTTGGTCCTCCAGCTAAACCTCGGGACTTATGGGATGAATTTAAGGAACACTTTGTAGAAGACTACTGCCATGCATACCACTCCGACACTCTGGAGTGTGTCAATTGTGAAGGCTATGCTATGACAGATGTCCAACATGTTCTTAAAGCTCATGGCAATACTTATATTGATTTTAATTTGCCACGTCCAGTCAAGAAACAACACCTCCTCCCACAGTATGATAAAGATTATGAGTTATCAGCAGCTGCTGAAATGAAAGCTACTCTAAATGAGGACCAACTTTTTGCTTTTGATGCTATCACTCAAGCTTTAGAAGACACTAATTCTACAGCAAAGTGTTTTTTCCTTGATGGTCCTGGTGGCAGCGGAAAAACGTACCTATATCATCTACTCCTACATCAGCTAAGAGGACAAGGAGACATTGTGTCACCTGCTGCCACTACTGGAATTGCCGCCAACTTGCTACAAGGTGGACGAACCATTCATTCTCTTTATGGGATTCCAATTCCTGTGAATGAAACATCTGTTTCCAGGATTAAGAATGATACCGATGCAGCAAAAGATTTGCACAGCACTAAACTTTTTATTATTGATGAGTGCACAATGCTATCCAAATATGCATTGCATGTCATTGATAGAGTTTTACGTGATGTCATGACAACAAATGTAGCTCACAAAGAAAAAACACCGTTTGGAGGTAAAGTGATTGTTTTTGGAGGCGACTTTAGACAATGTCTTCCTGTCATCCCTCATGTGACAAGAACTGATGTTGTAGAGAGCTGTATAAAATATTCACAACACTGGCAACATTTTACTCGCCTGCCACTTATTAACAACATGCGCTCCATTGATCCTCACTACAGCAGTTGGTTGCTTCAACTGGGAAATGGTGAACTATCTAATGAACATAACCTTGGAGATGATGTAATTGAAATTCCTCCAGACATGGTATGTACTGGCTCTTTAATAATTGAAATTTTTGGAGATAATCTTTGTATTGATGTGAGTGACACCGAAAGTATAAATACAGCTGCATCTCATGCAATTTTATGTCCAAAAAATGAGGACGTTGAGAAAGTCAATTCCCAAGTCATGGATTTATTGATAGGTGACTATACTGAATATATCAGTGATGATTCCATCGATCCTGATGAAGCTGATGACCTCGATCAATACCCACTTGAGTTTTTGAATTCACTAACACCAACTGGTATGCCTTCACATTGGCTGAAACTTAAAATTGGCACCATTGTCATGTTATTACGTAATGTGAACACGAACAAAGGTCTCTGCAATGGTACGCGGCTCATTGTCACTGCCTTACATGCCAATATCATACTGGCTAAAGTAATTAGTGGGTCAGCAGCAGGAAATGTGGTATTCATTCCACGAATTGATTTGTGTCCATCAGAGACTGGATTACCTTTTAAATTAAGACGGAGACAATTTCCCATCAAGCCCGCATTTGCAATGACCATAAATAAATCTCAAGGCCAGACCCTCCATCGAGTTGGCATTTATCTACCAGAACCTGCTTTTGCCCATGGTCAATTGTATGTTGCTTTTTCCAGGGTGAAGCAATGTTGAAATGTGAGGGTTAAAGTGGTTAATACACCACTTCAAGGACGATTATTGGCTGATAGTACTAAAGTCTTCACACGTAATATTGTGTACAAAAATATTTTAGTTTAAACTTAACTTTCTTTTTTTTCATTATTCAGTTTTTCTAATAACATAGACAGCAATAGGCAAATTCTATGTGTAGAGATAAGGAAAAAAAAAAAATAAAAAAAAATTAGTGTAGCCATAGACATATAGATTTTAAGTACTTATGTAGGAAATACGTATATAACATACGTACTCATAAGCATATAGGGTTAATAACTCTATATCATATCTACATAAATTTAGAAATATGATATATCAATACATATTTTTATAGGTAAGTAGAACACACATTAAGTACAAGATGTAAGATGTGTATCATTCAAATGCCTGTATTTGGTGATAGGAACCTGTATTTGAAGCTCCAGCAGTATAGCTGCTGAGAGATTTCATTTTGTTTTTAAAAAGGGTGAGGTTTTTGTGAACAGGTAAGAGACGGGTGGGATGGCTGTTCACACACATCTCTATCTTCAGGTGTGTTCTGTACATAGAAATAGATATATAGATAGGTACATTTTTAGATAGATAGGGAAAGAATAGAGATTTTGCTTTCACATCAACATTTTTCTGCTATTTGGAGAATTTATGGTGGAAAAAAGGCTATTTCTGCACTTCCTGCCTAAGGGCTGACCCACGCCACTCTTGCTGTAAGTTGCATGCAATGTATACGGAATTTGTACTTCACTTGCGGCAGGTGCGGCACATGTGGTTTCTGCTGTTTTCGCCACAAAATCTCCACTTACCAGTGTTTTTGTTGTGGCTGCATTTAATGCAATTGCCGAAGCCGCGTTTGCTGCATTTACTGCAAGTTAACTCCAAGCTTCATCTACATTGCACGGCACTTGCTGAAAGTGTGTTGTAGGTCAGTTCTTTGGTGCCAAGTGTGGAAGTTGTATTGTTTTTAACATTACTTCTGCAAATATCAGAAACATGCAGATGTAAAAGAGGTCTGAGTATTAAGAAATAGGAATCAGTTAGTTAGGACCCATCAGTTCAAAGGCTACCGTGATGTGGTTGATGGGCATGCTTATATTAGCCCATCGGTGTACTATGAACGTTGATTTCTTAAATTTTACACTTCTGTAAAAAAAAACACAAAAAATTTGGGTACACAAAAAGGCTTTTATTTCTGTTGTACCTATTAGAATTATTTAAAATGAAGGCTTAGCTAAGCCCAAGAGATGATTAAAAACGTTTCATACCAACCCATCAGATGTAAAATTACTGTGAAAATACCTGATGGGCACACAAGTATGCGCCAGTATGGGTACTAAAAGCCTTTCCACATAATAATGAAATATTTTAAAATGTCATAGAACATACCAATATACATAGTTATTGATACATATTATTTATTATTTACATTATTGTTCTTAAGCAAAGAACCGTTGTTGTGGCATTTGCCACAACACGCAAAGTTGTCGTCTGATGTCTTTCATCCCTCCCCTCATAAGCATGTTCATGGATCCTGTGTAACTGTACCTTAAATAACAAGAATTGTCAAGAGCTGGTGAGTGCAGCCATTTTTTGTTCTTTCTTACTATTATTTATTAATTGTATTATTCTTACATTTGAATAAATAAAGTATATATGGATTCTAGACTCCTGATTCTTTAGAATCGGGCTGCCATCTAGTAGTTAATATTCTAAGATAGGTAATTTACATATTATTTTAGTTTCCAAACAATTATAGTTTCAAGGAGGAAAAAAGAATTCAAGTAAAGGTAACAATTAGGTCTTTGAGTCTAGCATTGCAAAACCTTACACTATAATGGGCATCTATTTGAGCCCTTGCTATCAATTCCCGTTTCTTCTACAATATATATGCTGATGACCTTGATTAAAAATGGTAGAAACATTTTGACATGTTCTTTTTCATGTAAACTAATTACCCATCCTATAATTTTTTTCAAGATGTCGGCAAGTTTCATAGTGCTGAGAGATAAGCTGAAGCTAATTTAGAAAAGATGCAAAGAAAACAAAACAAAGCATATAAAAAAATCCCAAAACAGCTGACACTCTTCACGTGATCAGGAGGTGTGTAGTGCTAGGGGCGATGAAACAATGATCACATTCCAGCAGAAAGAGAAATGTTCCTGCAGCTCACCACATCTGTGCAAAGCCACTTTCCTCTCTCATTACTTATAGAATAGTAGACTCCATCTGAGTGTCCGCCTCCAGTAGAAATATATGTCCGAAAATGATGCAGAGCGCACGTTCACTCTGTCAGCGCCATATTAGTCTATGCCCTCATTGGTACATACGTCCAAATCCCGTTTTGCGGGGGTTCGGACATAAGCCCTGATGGGGCCAAAACTCAATGTGAAAACACCCTAACTTATCCAAATCCCAGCACAAGGTTCTGTGAAAATGAACTTGATATTTATTTCCTCATATGCAGTGCATTAAAAAGATTACAAAAAAAACACTTTTGGGTTGATTCTTTTGAGGCCTTGCTCTCTATATTTATATCCCATGGCTATGAATCAGAAAACCTTCAGACCAAAAGCATATTTTTCTTTTCTTCATGCTGACTTTGTAATGTTTTCAATGCACTAGATATGAAGAAATAAAGATCAAGTAATGTTTTATGGAACTTTGTGCTGACGTTTTGGATGAATTATAAATGGTCAGTATTTTGCAAGGACTATCAATTTTTACAATATTTATAGATTGTAGAAACATATGGGGGTCAGGCTTACTTCATGCTTCAGGCCAATGTGTAAGTCATAGTGGGTCCTCTTATGTGTAAGCCACTTAAAACAGTAAATAAGTGTGCCATTTTCCTAGAGGTGCAACATTACGGCACACACACATACAGATGCATCTCACAAAATTAGAATATCTTTAAAAAGTTAATTTATTTTAGTTCTTCAATACAAAAAGTGAAACTGATATATTATATAGAGTCTGTTTGCTGTTTATTCTTATATGATACTAAAATATATGTTCGTACGATTAAATAAAAAAATATATATACAGTCAGTAACAGAGTGATCTATTTCAAGTGTTAATTTCTGATAATGTTGATGATTATGGCTTTTAGTTAATGAAAACCCAAAAGTCATTATCTCAGGAAATTAGAATACTTTATAACACCAGCTTCAAAACTGATTTTAAAATCCAAAATGTTGACCTACTGAAATGTATGTTCAGTAAATGTGCTCAATACTTGGTTGCTGATCCTTTTGCATTAATTGCTGCATCAATGTGACGTGGCATGGAGGTGATCAGCCTGTGGCACTACTAAGGTATTATGGAAGCCCAGGTTGGTTTGATAGCAGCCTTCAGCTCATCTGCATTGTTGGATTCTCTATGTGGTTAAGGTCAGGCGAGTTTGCTGGCCAGTCAAGTACAGTGATGTTTTTAAACCAGGTATCGGTACTTTTGTCAGTGTGGACAGGTGCCAAGTCCTGCTGGAGAATAAAATTTCCTTCTCCAAAAAGCTTGTCGGCAGAGGGAAGTGTTATGATGCGGTGGTTTAGGAGCAACATGGAACGAGCTCTGAAGGAAGTGGTAACTGTACTGACCACAGTCCCTAAGCTCAACACAACACTAGAAGTAGCCGTGGGGTGCTCCTAACTCTCCCTAGGCACCTTGTCACCGCCTAAGAGCTAACTACCCCTAAAGACAGAGGCAGGAAAACTATCTGGCCTCAGAGAAAATCCCCAAAGGATAGATTAGCCCCCCACAAATAATGACTGTGAGTGGAGAGGGAAAAGACATACACAGAATGAAACCAGGATGAGCACAGGAGGCCAGTCTAGCTAAATAGAAAGGACAGGATGGAATACTGTGCGGTCAGTATAAAACACTACAAAAATCCACTCAGAGTTTACTAAAAATCTCCACACCTGACTAAAGGTGTGGAGGGTAAATCTGCTTCCCAGAGCTTCCAGCAAGACAGAATTAATTCATACTGATAACGCTGGACAAACATAGAAGCACAGAACGGATAAGTCCACAAACTGTGAACAGAAAAGAGCAAGCAAAAACTTAGCTTTGCTGAACTGGTCAGGATAACAGGGAACTCCAAAGAGATGTGAATCCAACCAGGAACCATTTACAAGTGGCACTGGCAGAAGGACAGAGCCAGGCATAAATAGCCGAGCAGAAAAGATGATCAGTGGAAGCAGCTGAAGACAGCTAACTCCAAGGAGCAGCCATACCACTAGAAACCACAAGAGGGAGCCCAAGAGCAGAACTCACCAAAGTGCCACTTACAACCACCGGAGGGAGCCCAAGAGCGGAATTCACAACAGGGAAGCATGAAGTGCTCTAAAATTTCCTGGTAGACGGGTGCGCTGACTTTGGCCTTGATAAAAACACAGTGGACCTACACCAGCAGATGACATGACTCCCCAAACCATCACTGATTGTGGAAACTTCACACTAGACCTCAAGCAGCTTGGATTGTGGCCTCTCCACTCTTCCTCCAGACTCTGGGACCTTGATATCCAAATGAAATTCAAAATTTACTTTCATCTGAAAACAACACCTTGGACCACTGAGCAATAGTCCAGTTCTTTTTCTCTTTGACCCAGGTAAGGCGCTTCTGGCGTTGTCTATTGGTCATCAGTGGCTTGACACAAGGAATGCGACACTTGTAGCCCATGTCCCGGATATGACTGTGTGTGGTGGCTCTTGAAGCAATGATTCCAGCAGCAGTCCACTCCTTGTGAATCTCCCCAAAATTTTTGAATGTCCTTTTCTTAACAATCCTTTCAAGTCAGCGGTTATCCCGGTTGCTTGTGCACCTTTTTCTACCACATCTTTTTCTTCCACTCAACTTTCCTTTAATATTCTTGGATACAGCACTCTGTGAACAGCCAGCTTCTTTAGCAATGACGGTTTGTGGCTTACCCTCCTTTGTGAAGTGTGTCAATGACTGCCTTCTATATACAAAAGTCAGCAGTCTTCCCTATGATTGTGGAGCCTACTGAAACAGACTAAGGGACCTTTTTAAACGCTTAGAAACGCTTAGGAAGCTTTTTGCAGGTTTTTTTTAATTATTCTAATTTACTGAGATAATGACTTTTGGGTTTCAATTGGCTGTAAGCCATAATCATTAACATTAACAGAAATAAACACTTGAAATAGATCACTCTGTATTTAATGACTCTATATAATATATTACTTTCACATTTTGCATTGAAGAACTGAAATAAATTAACTTTTTGATGATATTCTAATTTTGTAAGAAGCACCTGTAAAATCCAATTCTTTGATGGCAACTTTCTAAAGATTTGCTGCTCACAAGGAACTCTCCTCCAGGATCATGAAGAGAAAGCTGTATTATAAACATTTCTGTTATTGAATATGTAGTAAAAGGAAAAATCCCAAATTCTAAAAGTTAGAAATGTTAATGTTGCACAAGCATGGTAGGGTCATGCTGTACACGCTTAGCTTTACATAGAGATGTCAGCAGGAGCCAACTTGCCTAATGTGTTCAATCTTCGCAATAAAATACAAAATGAACAATGTTTAGTGCAAATTACAAATTGAGCAATATCATTGAAATATTTTTGCATTAAAATCCATGAAGGGGAATTTGGATAGTCCTAATACACTTTAGCTTATCAGTATATTCTGATAAAAATGGTGAAATTGTTAACATCTTACAACTTGGTAGGTTTGGAAATTGTTTACTCCAGCTGATCTACACTAAAACAATTACGGTATGTTTCCGTTTCTTGAAAGTTTCCTCTTCATTTACAGTGAGATTTTTGTTTTGAGCAATAGATTTATGATTCTCCCTGTCAATTTCAACAATTACAATTTGCCTGATCCTTTAAATAACTTTTTTTATTTTTACCAAACAGGTAAAGAGTCAGTCCCGTATTACCCTGAATCAGAGCACCAAAAGAAAGGTATGTGAAATTTTACTGTCCGGTAACAAAAATGGATATATATTTATTGTTAGACTAGATTCACACATCCACTTCAGGGCTACCATCCGAGAGAAACGGAATTATATTTTTCTCAGATATCATCATAGTTGAATCCTAGTTGCTTCCTTTTTTTATTTACATCCGTTTTTTCCCTTAAGCAGGTGGACGGTCTGTTTTTAAACATTGACTTCTAACTTTGGATCAGTTGATCAGTTAAAATGGATGAAACGCAGATGGAACTCTAAAGTACAAAGTATGTCTTCAGTATGTCATCTGTTTTACACGGATACTCATAGACTTTAATGTCGGAGTCCATTAAACAGTTGAGAATAAGACATGCTCTGCGTCTCTTGGACTGGACACATGGATCCGCTTTTAAAATGATTATTATGTGTATGGATCAGGGAAACTCTGTGGTCCATTTTCTGTCTGGGAATAAAAAGGCAGCACGTGTCACACAGATGTGTGAATGTAGCCTAATTTGCATGTCAAGTAGCAAAGTCTCCTTTTGCTATTAAAGATGCTTGTGATGCCAAAATTGATAGATTTTTTAATCTTAAAGAGATTTCTTTGTTTGTACAAAAACAACCAATGAGCATGCATTGAGATGAACAATGTCTACTTTGTACATGTGCTCTTTAATCCAGTGCCTGATCCAACTTCCTGTACTAGACACCATTGAGAACATCCTGTACAATCAGGTGGAAGGGTTGTGGATACTGTAAGACTCATGCTGGTGTGGTAGATGGAGGCAGGTATATCTCGCCCAGGTGTTTGTCCTATGTGAATTAGGCCACCATCTTCAGGGTGCTAATGGGTTAATGATTGCAGGAATAAAAGATGACCAGCTGGGTGTTTCCAGTGTCTGCCTGGGGCACACAGATTGCCTGCCTGTGTGAGACAAACGTGAGTGAAGAGCTCTGCTCAAGATCTGTGTGATGTTAGCTGGGTGGGAGAAGCCCCACCAGTTGTTGAGATAGCAACGTATTTGTTTAGTTAGTGCCGGACAGGCTAGGATTTATTTTTATGTTTTGTTTTTTGTGTTGCTTTCACGTTAATAAATCTGACCTGAGGTCAGCCTGCTCAGAAACCTGCTGTACGCCTCAGATTCAATGCACAAACCACGTGTCCTTTGACCCCAGCAAAGGCGATCCCAGAGTGTTTTGTCACATTGTGGTGGAGAATGCGGGCATACCGTGGCACAGGCGACAGCATGGAAGACGTGGTGAAAGCCTTAGTACAGTCCACTGCCGTACAGCAGCAGGCCACTGCCGCACAGCACGAAGCTAATCGCTTGATGGCCGCACAGCTGAAGGAGTTACTGGACATTACGGTTGCAGACCGCCAACTTCTCCAACAGGTGGCGCAGCGCCTGGTGAGCATGCCTGACGCTGACCCGGAAGCAGAGTCCAGAAGGATCCATGTGAGTCGATACTGGCAAAAGCTGACTGCAGAAGATGACGTCGAGGCATACCTGACAACGTTTGAGCGGACGGCGTTGAGAGAGAAGTGGCCGAAGGCACGATGGGCCGACTTGATTGCCCCGTTTCTCTCCGGCGAGGCCCAAAAAGCTTACCATGATTTGGACCCGGAGGTCGCTCAGGACTTTGAGAAACTGAAAGCTGAGATCCTGGCCCGGCTCGGTGTGACGACGGCTGTCCGGGCACAGAGGGTACATCAGTGGACATACCTGCAAGATAAACCGGCGCGGTCTCAGATGTTCGACCTGATCTACTTAACAAAGAAATGGCTGCAACCCGAGGTACTGACAATACCCGAAATAATCCAGCGGGTTGTCCTGGACAAGTACCTGAGAGTACTACCCCCAGCGCTGAAAAGGTGGGTAAGCCAAGGAAATCCCACGACAGCGGACCAACTTGTGGAGTTGGTCGAGCGTTATTCCGTGGTAGAAGGACTTCCCGACGACACCGCCAACCCCCGGTCTGTGCCTCCTCCTCGTGGAACCAGTAAGACTGTTCCAGGGACCACGGGTGAAGGAAAATCGCTTAAAACTATGGGGGAGGAGTCCGGGACTGCTCGCACTCCGAGACCAAGAGTATTGGACGGTGGTCTCAGTAGGGGACCTGTTAGGTGTTTCCGATGCCATGAGAAGGGTCATGTTTCTGCGAACTGTCCTGTTACCGCTGAACCCATGCAGTGCGACGTTATAGACTCTAGAAAACGCATGTCTTTGGTTACACAGCTAGTGAGTGTGAATGCGGGTCAAAATGATACAGTGAAACACCTGTGTGAATTATCTGTTGATGGGAAAAATGTTGTGGCATTACTAGACTCTGGAAGTGTGGTGACTCTGGTGAAAGCTAGTCTGGTGGCACTTCCGTCTGGTCCGTCTGACAAGTTTTCTGTGACGTGTGTGCATGGTGACACCCGCTCGTACTTAACAGCGGTCATATGGATTTCTACTCCCTATGGGTCAGTGCAGCATAAAGTGGGACTCGTTCCCGCATTGTTACAGGATGTAATCCTGGGAAGGGATTTTCCCTATTTCTGGCAGTTGTGGGAGAATCAGTTGCTCCTTCACGGTAGCTGTACCCGTGAATCTTCTCCCATGCCATCTGGAGGTCCCGAGTCCCTAGAGGAGACCCCACAGGAAGATGTTGCTGGGGAGGTTAGTGAATCTAACCTTCAGTACCCCTTCTCCGTCATGGCGGGGGAAACAGAGGAAACTGAGGAACCTCAGCGAGAGGCGGAGGCAGACAGCCATCCGGCACCCTGCCTGCCAGATTTGGGAGTCCAGGTGGATGACTTCCACAGCGAGCAAATGAAAGATCCTACCCTGACTCCGGCTAGGAAAAATGTAAAAATGATAGATGGGGTACCCGTAGAACCTGACACTAGGCTAGCGTACCCGTATATGGTTCTTGAAAATGATTTGCTCTACCAGGTAGAAAAAAAAGGGGAAGACACAGTGCAACGGTTAGTGGTACCCAAACCTTATCGGCGGAAGGTACTGGATTTGGCCCACGGACATATAATGGGGGGACATCTGGGGGTACAGAAAACCACAGAAAGGATATTGCATTGTTTTGTGTGGCCTGGAATACATTGTGATGTGCGTAATTATTGTGAGTCCTGTCCAGAGTGCCAAATCGCGGCCCCTAAATCTCAGTTCCGTAGCCCTTTGGTACCCCTTCCTATCATCGGGGTCCCTTTTGAGAGAATTGGGATGGATTTGGTTGGGCCCCTTCCCCGATCCGCACGTGGGCACCAACATATCCTCGTCATCGTGGACTATGCCACTCGTTACCCGGAAGCCGTCCCTTTGCGTAACACAGCTACCAAGACGATCGCCAAGGAATTGGTACAAGTGTTTAGTCGGGTGGGAATTCCAAAACAGATACTCACCGACCAGGGGACTCCCTTTATGTCGAGGGTAATGAAGGAGCTCTGCAGGCTCTTACAAATAGACCCGTTGCGTACGTCTGTCTATCACCCTCAAACAGATGGCCTGGTTGAGCGCTTCAACAAAACCTTAAAACAGATGCTCCGGAAGGCGATAGACAAAGATGGGAAGAACTGGGATTACTTGTTACCCTATTTGCTGTTTGCCATTAGGGAAGTTCCCCAGTCTTCCACAGGGTTTTCGCCTTTCGAACTGTTGTACGCCCGTCGTCCCCGGGGACTGCTGGACGTTGCAAAAGAAACCTGGGAAGGTCAAGTCACTGCCTTTAAAACGGTGATCGACCATGTAACACAAATGCAGTATCGTATTGCCGCTGTCATGCCCATTGTTAGGGACCATATGTTACAGGCCCAGGGAGCCCAGAGGCAAAGTTATGATAGAGGCGCTAAGGTCCGTACATTTGCACCCGGCGATAGGGTGTTGGTCCTAATCCCTACGGTGGATAGTAAATTCCTGGCGAAATGGCAGGGCCCATTTGAGTTCCGAGAAAGAGTTGGTGAAGTGAACTATAAAGTGTACCAGCCGGGTAAGAGAAAACCGGAACAGATTTATCATGTGAATCTGATAAAATCCTGGAAAGACCGCTCTGCCCTAATGGCGGATCTGCCCCGTCCGGTTTGTTCACCTACTGTACCAGAGGTGCAGGTTGCTGAGACTCTCTCAGAACGACAAAAATCTGAGGTTAAGCAATTTTTGTTACAGAACCGACAGTTTTTCTCCGAAAAACCTGGCCGGACTAAGTTGGTGAAACATGAGATTGTCACAGAGCCTGGCGTCACTGTTCATGTGAAGCCCTACCGGATTCCGGAAGCCCGCCGTGAAGCCGTCTCCCGGGAAGTGATGGCAATGTTGGACTTAGGAGTCATTGAGGAGTCACACAGCGCCTGGTCCAGTCCAATTGTGTTGATACCTAAACCGGATGGCTCCATCCGGTTTTGTAATGACTTTAGGAAACTGAATGCAGTTTCTAAATTTGATGCGTACCCTATGCCCCGGGTCGATGAGTTGATCGACCGGCTTGGTAAAGCCTGATACATTACGACCCTGGATTTAACAAAGGGGTACTGGCAGATTCCTCTGGCCGAGGCGGCCAGAGAGAAGATGGCATTTGCTACACCGGAAGGTCTGTTCCAGTATGTCTATATGCCGTTTGGACTTCACGGAGCTCCCGCAACGTTCCAGAGATTGATGGATCGAGTCTTGAGGCCTCACAGACAGTACGCTTCTGCCTACCTGGATGACATCGTAATTTACAGCATGGACTGGGAAACTCATCTCCAGAAGGTACAAGCAGTGATTGATGACCTGCGAGATGCAGGTTTAACGGCAAACCCCAAGAAATGCCACATCGGGCTTGAAGAAGCCCGATACTTGGGCTACGTGATTGGCCGAGGAGTGGTTAAACCCCAGATCAACAAAATACAGGCAATTCAGGGCTGGCCACAACCAGTGAACAAGAAACAAGTGCAGGCTTTCCTGGGGATTGCCGGCTATTATCACCGGTTCATACCCAATTTTGCAGCCATGGCTACTCCCTTGACGGATCTTACCAAGGGGAAGGGTTCTGTCATGGTAAAATGGACCTCAGCTGCTGAAGAGGCCTTCCACAGCCTGAAACGGGCTTTGTGCTCTCAGCCCGTACTAGTGACTCCTGATTTCAGCAGCGAGTTTGTGGTACAAACTGACGCCTCTGATACTGGTGTCGGAGCTGTACTTTCCCAGGTGAGGGACGGAGTCGAACACCCGGTCCTCTATCTAAGTCGGAAACTGAATGTACATGAGCAGAGGTATGCGGTGGTTGAAAAAGAGTGCCTAGCCATTAAATGGGCTCTCGACTCCCTCAAGTATTACCTGGCCGGTAGGAAGTTTAGGCTGGTCACAGACCATGCCCCTCTCAAGTGGATGCACCTCCACAAGGACCGTAATAGTCGGGTAACCCGGTGGTTCCTTGCCCTGCAGGCTTACTCTTTTACGGTGGAGCACCGACCTGGGGTGCAGGTGGGGAACGCCGATGCCCTATCCTGAGTGCACTGTTTCAAAAGTGTTCTTGCTCGACCGGAGTGGTCTGAGCAGGGGGGGGGGATATGTAAGACTCATGCTGGTGTGGTAGATGGAGGCAGGTATATCTCGCCCAGGTGTTTGTCCTATGTGAATTAGGCCACTCAGTATCTTCAGGGTGCTAATGGGTTAATGATTGCAGGAATAAAAGATGACCAGCTGGGTGTTTCCAGTGTCTGCCTGGGGCACACAGATTGCCTGCCTGTGTGAGACAAACGTGAGTGAAGAGCTCTGCTCAAGATCTGTGTGATGTTAGCTGGGTGGGAGAAGCCCCCCCAGTTGTTGAGATAGCAACGTATTTGTTTAGTTAGTGCCGGACAGGCTAGGATTTATTTTTATGTTTTGTTTTTTGTGTTGCTTTGACGTTAATAAATCTGACCTGAGGTCAGCCTGCTCAGAAACCTGCTGTACGCCTCAGATTCAATGCACAAACCACGTGTCCTTTGACCCCAGCAAAGGCGATCCCAGAGTGTTTTGTCACAATACCAAAAGAATAAACTTGTGATCAAGCTATAAGAATAATATTAGGGAACGAAGAATAATACATTTGGGTCCCCTTGTTTGACATGTTAAAGACTTTTTGCTTCTTTGCTCCACCTCGTCCTTTCAAAGAAGAAAAGGAATTTTTTGTCTTTTGGATGGATCTAAATGAGACACCAAAGATCCAAAGGTTAGACTCAAATACTGACTCATTTGAAAGTTATATCTTATAAAAAGTTATCTTTGTGCCTTTCCATTTCTACCAGCGACATGACTTGGTTGGTGTACTTTACATCTGCATTTGTGCCAAAATAATGGTGGATGTCATTCATGAATTTGCCATATCTCTTGACATCTTTTAGCCATGACACTTTCTGTAAACTAATCACAACTGTTGAGATGGGTAAAAATGGTCTAAAACACCATACATTTTCTGTTCATCATGTATGTCTCCCATTTGTCACAATTAGTGGCAGAATTCTAGTACATTTTGCTTACTCAATCTTATGGAAGTTTTCTGTGATGCAATAAAAAAATAATTTACATTGATGTTTGTTCATGGACTAATTGCTAATGCAGAATAGAATAAATATAGATTGAATGAATTAGGGACTATGCATGTACTCATTTTGCAACTTGTGTAAGATAGCGCTTACTGCATTTGTTGGGGGACACTCGCTTAGCAATGGGATTTAGTCACACAGGCACGTTTTTCTCACATAAACAGTCCATGTGGTTTAATGCACAGTTCATTGTATACTTCATAGAACACAATAGGAACCAACAGATGACATTAAGTTGCAGTCTCTAAACATGCTGGACCTTACTCCGTCCAGTTACCATGGGTGACTGCAAAGTTCATTAACTGATCCCCTGTCAGTGCACACAGTTCCCCAACTCTGGGTTACCTTGCTGGAGCTCCTGCTTCACACGCTGATTCCTTGTCAGTCCTTCTTCCCAGGGAAGCTGCCGAACTGGGTTCACCGTCCAGAACAATGCCTTGCTCACTAGGCCACCTGACAATCCAGATCTTCAGATGGGCTGTAGATTCCCTAATGCAGTGCCATTGCAGACTCTGCATACATTCAGCCTTTCCGTGCACTCTTCAGGATGTCTGTCCTCACCTGGGAACGTCCAACACACAGGCCACTGTGTGTGCTGATCAGGACGTCCGTCCCCACCTGGGACTGTCCAACACACCAGTCTTTCAGTATGCTATTCAGAGATACGATCCTACTCCCAGGATCTCCCAACACACAAGTCTTCAGATCCACGGCCTCTCAGTGTTCTATTCTGGGATCCAGTCCACACACAGGACTTCCCAACACACAAGCCATCCAGGATCTACACACTCTCAATTATAGAGCCCATGTGACCACACCATGGTCATATTTTGTACCTGTAACCACTCCCATAGGTGGGAGGTTTGTGTGGTTAGTTCGACCCGCTCAGCTCTCAATCTAACCCTGTAAACCTCCCCTTACAATTATACAAACACTTGTTGGACTACAGGTCCCAGAACAGCAACATTACTGGCTTACTGCGCAGACTCCCTCTGCGACACATACAATCCTGCCGCTCACTGTTTCACCATCATAATCACAGATATGCCTCCATGTGAATCCTGAGGAGCACCTACATCACCCCCTAGCTGTAACAGGGGTCACTGCATCACATACCCCCACCGTTCAAACTTGTGGGGCTGAACACCAGTCATACACCCGGGGTCTTGAGACAGGTCACGCACGTTATCTTGCCCTACCAGATGAGAAAACCATCTTAGTCGGGTTTGAGCATCATACATCATCACACCGTTGTTAGGTTTTCCCCACCCCTAGTGGTCAACATGTAGGCCTTGAGCTTTGGCCCTTAAGTCACAGTCTGTCTGTATCACCAGATCTTTAGTCACCACTATTGTTGAGCATTCCGATACTGCAAATATCAGGTATCGGCCGATATTCGCTGTATCGGATTTTCGATACTGAGTTCCGATATTTTTAAGATATCGGATACCGGAATCAGAAGTTCCTATAGTGCAATGATGCACTATAATGGAGTGTGGGCGGTGCGTGGGCAGAGACTGCATCTGTATGTGCAGGCGGGGTCTGTGCGTGACCGTGGGGGGGGTCTGTGCGGGCCTGCTGCGGGTCTGCATGGGCCTTTTGGGGGTCTGTGCGGCCTGCCGGGAGTCTGTGCGGCCTGCCAGGGGTCTGTACGGGCCTCTCTGGGGTCTGTGCGGCCTGCCGGGGGGGTCTGTGCAGCCTGCCAGGGGTCTGTATGGGCCTCTCTGGGGTCTGTGCGGTCTGCTGGGGGTCTTTGCGTCCTGCCGGGGGTCTGTACGGGCCTCTTGGGGGTCTGTGCGGCCTGCTGGGGGTCTGTGCGGGTGTGCAGGCATCGTCCAATGGGACTACAAGTCCCATCGGGCTATGTCTGCTACAATGGCAGTGATTGACACATTAGCCAATGATGGGACAGTAGTAGTCCCATCATCCGGCTAATGTGTTGAATGTAAAAAAAAACAAAAAAAAAACATGCATACTACATACATACTACATGCATACTACATACTACATACATACTACACGCATACATACAACATACTACATACATACAACATACTATATACATACAACATGCTACATGCATACATACATACTACATACATACTACATACATACATACTACATACATGCTACATACTACATACATACAACATACATACAACATACATACTACATACATTCTACATACATACTACATACATACATACTACATACATACTACATACATGCTACATACTACATACATACTACATACCTACTACATACATACAACATACATACTGCATACTACATACATACATACTACATACTACATACATACATACTACATAAATACTACATACACACTACATACATACATATATACTACATACATACTACATACATACATACTGCATACATACATACTGCATACATACATACTATATACATACTACTTACATACATACTACATACATACTATATACAATACATTCATACATTACATACAATACATAGACATACAGTACATAAAACATAGATTACATACTCACCATTACTTTTCATTTTGATTCCCGAAGCCAGTGTCATCTGTAAAAAAGATTAAAATAACAAACAACCAATGTACTCCCTGATCCACAGAAATCTACGAGTGTCCCATGACGATCTCCCGTGGAAAACGGCAGCATCAACTGATGCGACCGCTCTCTAGGCGCTCCAGGAACACAATGACGGGAGGAAGGTATCCTTCCGCATTGTATTCCTCCGCCGCTGTAAAAAAAATAGTCCCTAGTCTCACTTTTGGCATTGCTGTGTGAGAAATTTTCCCACGCAGCAATTGCCATAAAGTGAGACTTTGAACTCTAGTAAAACTTTCACGTTTTTTGCAGGCGCTAAAGTATGGTAAGTATGGTTAAATGAAGAATATTAAAATACTTTTTTCCTAATGTGTGTGTGTTTTATTAACCCTTTACTAGTATTGAATTAATAATGGATAGGTGTCTTATTGACGCCTCTCCGTTATTAACCCGGCTTAATGTCACCTTACAATAGCAAGGTGACATTAACCCCTTATTACCCCATATCCCACCGCTACATGGGAGTGGGAAGAGAGGGGCTAAGTGCCGGAATTGGCGCATCTTACAGATGCACCATTTCTGGGGCGGCTGCAGACTGGTATTTGCAGCCGGGGGGGCCAATATCCATGGCCCCTCTCTAGGCTATGAATATTAGCCCGCAGCTGTCTGCGTAGCCTTTCTAGCTATAAAATATAGGGGGACCCCACTTCATTTTTTGGAGGGCCCCCTACTTTAATAGCCAGTAAAAGCTATGCAGACCCCGGCCGTCGGCTTTCCCCCTCTGGCGCAGAAAATTGTGCTGGAGCCCACGCCGTTTTTTTCCGTTTTTTTATTTTTTAAATTAAACGCTCATTAAGGCCTCTTTCATACTTGCGTCGTTACGGGTCCGTCGCTATACGTTGGGCCAACGTACATTGTGAAACTTGTGCACGATGTGGGCAGCGGATGCAGTTTTTCAACGCATCCACTGCCCATTGTGTAGTCCGGGAAGAAGGGGGCTGAGTTTCAGCCACACATGCGCGGTAGAAAATGTCGGACGTGACCGAAAAATAAAAGGGGTTAATGTCACCTTGCTATTGTAAGATGACATTAAGCCGGGTTAATAACGGAGAGTTGTCAATAAGATGCCTATCCATTATTAATCCAATACTAGTAAAGGGTTAATAAAACACACACACATTAAAAAAAAAAATTTTAATATTCTTCATTTAACCATACTTACCATACTTCAGCACCTGCAAATAATGTAAAATAATAAACCGTATACTACCTGTCCGCCGTAGTCCAATTAATAATGAGTGTCCCACGACGATCTCCCCTATAGAACAGTGACATTGGGTGATGTCACTGCTCTATAGCAGGGGTCCCCAACTCCAGTCCTCAAGGCCCACCAACAGGTCATGTTTTCAGGATTTCCTTAGTATTGCCCAGGTGATAATTGCATTACCTGTGCAAAACAAAGGAAAACCTGAAAACATGATCTGTTGGTGGGCCTTGAGGACTGGAGTTGGGGAACTCTGCTCTATAGGACCCTCAGTGACACACTGACAGGAGACAATGGCTCCTGCAGTGCATCACTGAGAGGTTTCCTTAGGACAAAGGCTCACTTTATGGCAATTGCTGCCATTCTGAAGTCCGGGTAGGAGGGGGCGGAGTTTCTGCTACGTATGCGTGGTAGAAAAAGGCAGGCGCGACAGCTAAAAAAACGTTCACCTGAACTTTTTTTCGTGCCGACAGTCCGCCAAAACACGACGGACCCATTGCACGACAGACGCGACGTGTGGCCATCCGTCGCGATCCATCGCTAATACAAGTCTATGGGTAAAAAACGCATCCTGCGAGCACATTTGCAGGATCCGTTTTTTCCCGCCAGAATGGATCCAGCAAAAAACGGATGAAACGTGTGCCCATCAGGCGCAATCCGGTGCTAATACAACTCTATGAGAAAAAAACGGATCCGGTGGAAAAAACGGATCCGGTGGAAAAAAATGGATCCGGTGAAAAAAACAGATACGGTGAAAAAACGGATCCGGCGGAAAAAAACGGATCTGGTGGAAAAAAACGGATCCGGCGGAAAAACGATCCGGTGAAAAAAAATGGATTCGGTGGAAAAAATGGATCCTGCAAATGTGCTCGCAGGATGCGTTTTACCCATAGACTTCTATTAGCAACGGATCACGACGGATGGCCACACATCACGTCCGTCGTGCAATGGATCTGTCGTGTTTTGGCAGACCGTCGGCACAAAAAAACGTTCTAGTCACCTCTGCCAAGTCCCAGAGTTGGTCAGACCCACATTTCCGTCTGGTCATACGTTCTGGTATGGCTACCACCATCACCTTGTGAAGCACTGTCATTCCACTGTGTCAGTGCTTCTGTCAGCACACCATTATACTCAGCCATTGTGGTTGCTACTGGCAATGACACGTCATAGTCACCCCCGGAGTCTGTGTCACACCCCACAGTATGGTGAACCCTCAAGTCATTCTCTAACCGCGTGTCAGTTCTACTCGTTTTATCTACCACACCACTATCAGTCATATTGTGGCACACGTCAGGTGATATCATATCCGTCAGTTGGGCAGACGCACCCTTCCCACTTGTCAACCCGACATCTGACCGATCAATTTTGGAAGGTATTAATGCTTTTAAGTACGCAACCCCATTAGCCAATAGCCCTCCATTCTCCTGCTGCAGAGGAGCTCCCTTCTCCCACAAGTCTGAGTATAACCTAGAGTCGCAACCTATTATCACAGGTTAAGTTTGTGACTATAGCAACATCATGGAATGCAATGTCCCTGACATCTTGAGGATCACTCTGGCCACTGGATAGTCCTCAGTGCTCCCATGCATGCAGATGACACCGATCTTCCCATTTGGCACTACCCTTCCCTTGGGCGGAACCCTCACCAGAGTCAGTGAGCTCCCAGAATCGACCAGTCTGAACACATCCTCTTCATTCATCTGCAAGGCACACCTATATAGCCTCTTACCGGGTGGGTAGTTCATAGAGCAGATTGGACACACATAATACATTTGCCCCATGCAACAATCCATCTGTGCCATCCCTTCAGTATGCGCCGCCCCTTTTGGGACTCTAGTCCTTTTTGGACAACTATCCCTGTTTGGGTTGCTGCCCCCCTTTAGGGACTCCACCCCTTTTTGGGACACCATCCCCCTTCCCTGGGGTACACCCTGTGGACTCTCCATGGTACTGTCAGGCCCCAGTTCGCACAGTACACCAATTTGTCTCTGGGCTCACACTGGCCCTTTAAGAGTTTGTTCGGCAAGGACCACCAATGTTTGTATGACACCTCACCAGCTCCTGCTGGTACTACCACAGCTCCTGTTGCAGTCACAAACCGCCAGCACCTTCGGCTGCCGATCACAAGTCGCTGCTGCTGCCACTGCAGGGCTCCGCACAGCAGATTTTGTGGACCCGCCGATCCACAGCAAAACTTTGTAACCCTTCTGAGTTACAGCCAGATGCTTGTAGGCTTCGTGAACCCGCCGATCCACTGCAAACTTCGTGACTCCGCTAAGTTACAGCAATCACCTCCACACGTGCTTCCTGGACTGCTGCCCTCAGTCTAGCACTATATGTAGGATAGCACTTACTGCATGTGCAGCGCCCCAGAGATCTGGTCGTTGCAGTATGACACTCTGCCACTAAGGGGAGTGATAGTACGTCTGATGACATTGAAAGAATTCTCCTGACCAGGTATCACCAGAACACATTACACTTCACACTCCGGCCACTAGGGGGAGAAAAAGGCTTTATTTATTGGGCCACTCCTCACACTGGTAAAACTAGGGGCTGGGGAGGA
Source organism: Ranitomeya imitator (assembly GCF_032444005.1). Lineage (NCBI taxonomy): Eukaryota > Metazoa > Chordata > Amphibia > Anura > Dendrobatidae > Ranitomeya > Ranitomeya imitator. Next base: position 877,690,071 of record NC_091282.1, on the reverse strand, counting down.
AGTTAGTCAGAAGCTGACTGGGTTGGATTCAGGCAACATCCCGTGGCAGGGGGTGTTGCGGGGAGAAGACACAGGGGGGTCCCTGTCAGGCGTGGGAACATGGCAGGTGCCTAGCGAACAGAACAGAACATTACGGAGCCGTGCCTGCACCTCTTGCGGCGGCATCCTAAGAAAGAGACAAGAAGAGAAGGATATTGTGGAACAGTGTAAACGAGATCAAGCAAAGAGGAGAACCAGTAAGAGTCGTGCCGTGAGACCGAGGCAACATCTTACTGAGGCGTGTAGCCGGTGGCCGGAACACCGCGGGAGTAACTGACTTCAGGCCTTACTTCGAACTCCGCAGGACAGTTAATTATAGGTTGGCTGTCTACCTTAAATTTCCTAAGAAGACATAGGGGGCAACATTGGGAGAGGGGCGTCTCTAGGGACCCGGAAGACCTCCAAGCCTTCCCGTCATACGGGTGCGTCCTAGCCAAAACATACTGGGGGATGAGAAACTAGTAACATCTGGAACAAAAGAGAAAGAGAGAGCTGTAGAGAATGAACGAACGAGAACAGCAGTTGTGAGGACTATACCGAATGCTCAGCAGGGTAGGACTACAACACACAGGTGCTAGTGGTGGGCAACGATTTCCATCTGCAAGGGAAACTCTGGAAGTGCCCATCAGACCGGCCTGTCTCTGATAGCCCTGTTAAACGTGCTCTGGATTGAGGATCCTGAAGTCATCAGTAAAGAGGTAAAGAGACTGCAACCTTGTGTCCTCGTTATTGCCTGCACCTCACACCATTGCCACCTACACTGGGAAGCCCTGGGGACATACTTCACCTGTGGGAAGGTATACCATCCAGCTGCCATTCCATCACCCCAGCGGACCCCATAGCAGCGTCGGTCACCCTGACTGAACACCACAGGTGGCGTCACGAACCCCTGACAGACTTCACCACCTTCATTGGACGCCCCTTAGCAGGGTCGCGGACCGGGTATAGCCACCGTGACAGCCTCAGAACCGAACCAGAGAGGCCCGGTACCTAAAAAGCGTAGCCCTGTGTCTGGGGGCGATCCACATGTATTGGGGAACACTCGCTTAGCAACGGGATTCACTCACACAGGCACGTTTTTCTCACATAAACAGTCCCTGCGGTTTATTATGCAATCATAAACTGTAGTATGCACAGTTCATTGTATACTTCACAGAACACAATAGGCACCAACAGATGACATTAAGTTGCAGTCTCTAAACATGCTGGACCTTACTCCGTCCAGTTACCATGGGTGACCGCACAGTTCATTAACTGACCCCCTGTCAGTGCACACAGTTCCCCAACTCTGGGTTACCTTCCTGGAGCTCCTGCTCCACACACTGACTCCTCGCCAGTCCTTGTTCCCAGGGAAGCTGCCAAACTGGGTTCGCCGTCCTGAACAATGCCTTCCTCACTAGGCCACCTGACAGTCCAGATCCTCAGATGGGCTGTAGCTTCCCTAATGCAGTGCCATTGCAAACTCTGCATACATTTGGCCTTTCTGTTTGCTCTTCAGGACATCCATCCCCACCTGGCACCGTCCGATACACAGGCCACTGTATGTGCTGTTCAGGATGTCCATCCCCACCTGGGACCATCCAACACACTAGTCTCTCAGTGGGCTATTCAGGGATTTGATCCTACTCGCAGGATCTCCCAACACACAAGTCTTCAGATCCACGGCCTCTCAGTGCGCTATTCAGGGATCCAGTCCACACACAGGACCTCCCAACACACAAGCCATCCAGGATCTACACACTCTCCATTACAGAGCCCATGTGACCACACCATGGTCACATTATATACCTGTAACCACTCCCATAGGTGGGAGGTGTGTGTGGGTAGTTCGACCCGCCCAGCTCTCAAACTAGCCCTGTAAGCTTCCGTTTACAACTACACAAACACTTGTGGGACTACAGGTCCCAGAACAACACAACAACATTACTGGCTTACAGCGCAGACTCCCTCTGCGACACATACCAGCCGTTTACAAACCTGATGGTCACTGTTTCACCATCATAATCACAGATGCACCTCCATGCACATCCCGAGGAGCACTTACAGCGCCCCCTAGCTGTAACAGGGGTCACTGCATCACACTTGATTTGTCATAGCGTTCTCTACTGTGGATCTTCTACTTCTTAGCTATTCATTTCCTAAAGTAACTTTTTAAGGCTTATTGCAGAGAAAAAATACCAAAACTTTCATATATATTTTTAATGGTGAGATATATTATGAATACAAAGGATGAAGAAATGTTGAAATTAGTAGTCCCCGCAGGAATAAGGTTGGATCACTTATGACCACATCTGAGGGTGAAGAGAAATGGGAGGACAGTGTGAAAAACATATTACTTATTCATCAAAGAGCTAGACTCTAGATTTGAAGACCTTCTAGTTTATGTTTCTTCCTATCTAAGGTATTAATATTTAAGACTAGCTGTAAAAATTAAATAAGCAAAACTTTTCTTCATAGAATATCACATTCTGCATACTATGGCTAGGAATAAATATATAATTGAAGTATGGAACATAAGGCATATTCATTGTATATTCAAAAGTTAAGCAATATTCCAATATATATTGAGTTCTCAATCCTTATGTTTTGAAAGATTCATAGTTGTATGTTCCGAATTAGATTCAGAAGATGAAAAGTGTGCATTGACTGTAAGTTAAAAAAGTTATATAAGAGTATATATAAAAGTATTATAAGAAGCCTGACACTTTTTGACTGTGACATAACCATGACCATGGCGGATTTTTATTCTTTGGAAATAAACAATAAAGATTTCCATTAAACGAGTACAACAGAAAAATTAAAAAAATTGTAAAAAGTTTTAAAGTATAAGAAGATAAGTCCTATGAATTGGCTTTTTAAGGGTTTCTTTCTACTAACTTCTTCTATGACATTTCAATCAATCAGAGTTTGATTGGTGGGAGTCCTACCATGGAGACCCCTGCTAATTTTGAGAATAAGGGGTTCTTGTTTTCTGTTCTCAGGAGTATGATGGCCTTTTAGCATGGTCGCTCTCCATTGAAATCTATTGGAGGTATGGACATAGCCAAATGTCAGCTTATTCATTAGATAACCTCTTTAAATGCTAAGACAGTTGGCATTCAAGACTGCTTAAAGGAAGTCTGCAACACAGTGCATATGAAAGTCTTTTTGCTTGTGAAAATAAAGCTTTTACTTCCAGCCCCAGCAACATTGTAAGTGACAAATGAATTGTATACCTAAAGTATACCTTTCAGGTTTTTGCACCATACTTTGAAATTAAGGCTATGTGCACACATTGCGTATTTGCTTGCAGAAATTTCTGCAAGGTTTCTGCATCTCTTGGCAGAAAAATGCAGCTGAAAGTACACGCGTATATAAAGATATATATAAAAAAAGAATTGTGATGTCATTTCCTTGTTCAACCTCTTCATCCAGACTCCCTCATTAATATTAAATAAAGACACACACATACACACTAGGTAGGGGCATTAACATAATTAACCTAAATATGATGTTACAAAAAAGCAGCTGTCAGAAATCCGCATGAAATGCAATATCTGTTTATTTCTTTTAAAAAAACTGCGTGGGCTCCCGCATAATTTTAATAACCAGCAGGTTAGGGAAAGCCGACGGCAGAGGGCTGATGTTAATATTCTTGGAAGGAGAAAATTGCCAAAGGTTCCCAGGCTATTAATTTGAGCTCACGGCTGTTTGCTTAGCCTTTACTGGCTAGTTTACGGGGGAACTTCAGAAAAAAATTGACATGGGGTCGCCCTATAAAATCGAACCAGCAAAGGCTAGGCAGACAGTTGTTGGCTGATATTAATAGCCTGAGAAGAGGGCATGGATATTGGCATCCCCCAAGCTAAAAACATCTGCTCTCAGCCACCCCAGAAATGGTGCATCTTATACAGTTATATGAAAAAGTTTGGGCACCCCTATTAAGCTTAATGTTTTATAAAAATTGGGGTTTTTTTTGCAGCAGCTATTTCAGTTTCATACAGTACAGACCAAAAGTTTGGACACACCTTCTCATTTAAGGATTTTTCAGTATTTTCATGACTATGAAAATTGTACATTCACACTGAAGGCATCAAAACTTTGAATTAACACATGTGGAATTTTATTCTTAGCAAAAAAAAAAGTGTGAAACAACTGAAAATGTCTTATATTCTAGGTTCTTCAAGTTGCTTTGATGACTGCTTTGCACACTCTTGGCATTCTCTTGATGAGCTTCAAGAGGTAGTCACCGGAAATGGTTTTCACTTCACAGGTGTGCCCTGTTAGGTTTAATAAGTGGGATTTCTTGCCTTATAAATGGGGTTGGGACCATCAGTTGTGCTGTGCAGAAGTCTGGAGGATACACAGCTGATAGTCCTACTAAATAAACTGTTAGAATTTGTATTATGGCAAGAAAAAAGCAGCTAAGTAAAGAAAAATGAGTGGCCATCATTATTTTAAGAAATGAGGGTCAGTCAGTCTGAAAAATTGGGAAAATTTTGAAAGTGTCCCCAAGTGCAGTGGCAAAAACCATCAGGTGCTACAAAGAAACTGGCTCACATGAGGACCGCCCCAGGAAAATAAGACCAAGAGTCACCTCTGCTTCTGAGGATAAATTTATCCGAGTCACCAGTCTCAGAAATCTCAGGTTAACAGAAGCTCAGATTAGAGACCAGGTCAATGCCACACAGAGTTCTAGCAGCAGACACATCTCTACAATAACTGTTAAGAGGAGACTTTGTGCAGCACACCTTCATGGTAAAATAGCTGCTAGGAAACCACTGCTAAGGACAGGCAACAAGCAGAACAGACTTGTTTGGGCTAAAGAACACAAGGAATGGACATTAGACCAGTGGAAATCTGTGCTTTGCTCTGATGAGTCCAAATTTGAGATCTTTGGTTCCAACCATTGTGTCTTTGTGCGACGCAGAGAAAGTGAACGGATGGACTCTTCATGCCTGATTCCCACCATGAAGCATGGTGGAGGAGGTGTGAGGGTGCTTTGCTGGTGACACTGTTGGGGATTTATTCAAAATTGAAGGCATACTGTACCAGCAAGGCTACCACATGATATTGAAGCGGCATGCTATTCCATCCGGTTTGCGTTTTTAGTTGGACCATCATTTATTTTTTAAACAGGACCTCCAGGCTGTGTAAGGGCTATTTGACCAAGAAGGGGAGTGATGGGGTGCTACGCCAGATGACCTGGCCTCCACAGTCACCAGACCTGAACCCAATCGAGATGGTTTGGGGTGAGCTGGACCGCAGAGTGAAGGCAAAAGGGCTAACAAGTGTTAAGCATCTCTGGGAACTCCTTCAAGATTGTTGGAAGACCGTTCTTGGTGACTACCTTTTGAAGCTCATCAAGAGAATGCCAAGAGTGTGCAAAGCAGTCATCAAAGCAAAAGGTGGCTACTTTGAAGAACCTAGAATATAAGACATAATTTCAGTTGTTTCACACTTTTTTGTTAAGTATATAATTCCACATGTGTTAATTCATAGTTTTGATGCCTTCAGTGTTAATGTACAATTTTCATAGTAATGGAAATACAGAAAAATCTTGAAATGAGGTGTGTCCAAACTTTTGGTCTGTACTGTATATCTAATAACTGTTGGACATAGTAATGTTTCTGCCTTGAAATGAGGTTTATTGTACTAACAGAAAATGTGCAATCTGCATTCAAACTTAATTTGACAGGTGCATAAGTATGGGCACCCTTATCATTTTCTTTTTTTAAATACTCCTACCTACTTTTTACTGACTTACTAAAGCACTTTTTTTTGGTTTTCTAACCTCATTGAGCTTTGAACTTCGAAGCCAGGTGTATGCAATCATGAGAAAAGCTACTTAAAGTGGCCACTTGCAAGTTGTTCTCCTGTTTGAATCTCCTCTGAAGAGTGGCATCATGGGCTCCTCAAAACAACTGTCTAATGATCTGAAAACAAAGATTATTCAACATAGTTGTTCAGGGGAAGGATACAGAAAGCTGCCTCAGAGATTTAACCTGTCAATTTCCACTGTGAGGAACATAGTAAGGAAATGGAAGAACACAGGTACAGTTCTTGTTAAGGCCAGAAGTAGCAGGCCAAGAAAAACATCAGAAAGGCAGAGAAGAAGAATGGTGAGATCAGTCAAGGACAATCCTCAGACCACCTCCAGAGAGCTGCAGCATCAACTTGCTGCAGATGGTGTCACTGTGCATCGGTCAACTATACAATGCACTTTGCACAAGGAGAAGCTGTATGGGAAAGTGATGCGAAAGAAGCCGTTTCTGCAAGCACACCACAAACAGAGTCAGCTGAGGTATGCAAAAGCACATTTGGAGAAGCCAATTTCTTTTTGAAAGAAGGTCCTGTGGACTGATGAAACCAAGATTGAGTTGTTTGGTCATACAAAAAGGCGTTATGCATGGCGGCCAAAAAACACAGAATTCCAAGAAAACACTTGCTACCCACAGTAAAATTTGGTGGATGTTCCATCATGCTTTGGGGCTGTGTGGCCAATGCCGGCACCGGGAATCTTGTTAAAGTTGAGGGACGCATGGATTCCTCTCAGTATCAGTAGATTCTTGACAATAATGTTCATGAATCAGTGACAAAGTTGAAGTTACGCAGGGGATGGATCTTTCAGCAAGACAATGATCCAAAACACCACTCCAAATCTACTCAGACATTCATGCAGAGGAACAATTACACTGTTGTGGAATGGCCATCCCAGTCCCCAGACCTGAATATCATTGAACATCTGTGGGATCATTTGAAGAGGGCTACCCATGAACGGCGACCATCAAACTTAACTCAACTGGAATTGTTTTGTAAAGAGGAATGGTCAAAAATACCTTCATCCAGGATCCAGGAACTCATTAAAATTTGCAGGAAGCGACTAGAGGCTGTTATTTTTGCAAAAGGAGGATCTACTAAATATTAATGTCCCTTTTCTGGTGGGGTGCCCATACTTATGCACCTGTCAAATTTTGTTTGAATGCAGATTGCACATTTTCTGTTAGTACAATAAACCTCATTTCAAGGCAGAAACATTACTGTGTCCAACAATTATTAGATATATGAAACTGAAATAGCAGTTGCAAAAAAAAACTATTTTTATAATACATTAAGCTTAAGATTAATAGGGGTGCCCAAACTTTTTCATATAACTGTAGATGTGCCAATTCTGGCACTTAGCCTAGCTCTTCCCACTTGCCCTGTAGCAGTGGAAAGTGGGGTTCATATTTGTGGGGTTAATGTCACCTTTGTATTGTCAGGTGACATCAAGCCCACAGGTTAGTAATGGAGAGGCATCTATAAGACACCTATCCATTACTAATCTTTTAGTTACATGGTAAATAAAGACACAGCCAGAATAAAGTACTTTATTTGAAATAATCACACAGACTTTTTTAAAATAAATTTGCAAAAATTTCTACATTTCTGTTTTTTTCCAGTCAAGATGGGGTGCAGAGTGTACATTAATGAGAAAAAAAATGAACATTTTTGAATTTACCAAATGGCCGCAGTGAAACAAAGAGTGAAAAATTTAAAGGGGTCTGAATACTTTCTGTAGCCACTGTGCATAGGTACATCTGCCACCATCTGCATATGCTTGGGAATGTACAGTTGTGCTCAAAAGTTTACATACCCAGCAAAATTTTTGCTTTCTTGGCCCTTTTTTAGAGAATATGAATAATAACACTAAAACTTTTTTCCATTCATGGTTAGTGGTTGGATGAAGCCATTTATTCTCAAACTACTGTGTTTTCTCTTTTTAAATAATAATGACAGCCCAAAATATCCAAATGATCCTGATCAAAATGTCACATACCCTGGTGATTTTGGCTTGATAACATGCACAGAAGTTGACATAAATAAGATAACATCCCCCTCTGTGACCTATTTGCTTGCAATCAGTGTGTCTGTATTACAGCTGAGTGAGTTTCTGGGATCCAGACAGACTCTTGCATCATTCGGCAAGCCACTGACTTTTCTGGATTGTGAGCCATGGGGAAAGCAAAAGAATTGTCAATGGATCTACTGGAAAAGGTAGTTGAACTGTATAAAACAGGAAAGGGATATAAAAAGATATCCAAGGAATTGATAATGCCAGTCAGCAGCGTTCAAACTGTGATTAACAAATGGAAAATCAGGGGTTCTGTAAAAACAAAACCACAGTCAGGTAGACCAACAAAAATGTTGCCCACAACTGCCAGGAAAATTGTTCGGGATGCAAAAACACACCCGCAAATAACATCAGCTGAAACACAGGACTCTGAAAACTAGCAGTGTGGCAGTTTCAAGATTCACAATAAGAAGGCACTTGAAGAAAAATGGGCTGCATGGTCGAGTCAACAGAGGAAAGCCATTACTGCTCAAATCCCACAAAGTATCTTGTCTACAATATGTAAAACAGCACAGAGACAAGCCTCAAAACTTCTGAAACAAGGTAATTTGGAGTCATGTGACCAAAATTTAACTTTTTGGCTACAACCATAAACGTTACATTTGGAGAGAGGTCTACAAGTCCTATGATGAAAGGAACACCTTCCTACTGTAAAGGACGGAGGTGGATCGTTGATATTTTGGGGATGTGTGAGCTACAAAGGCACTGGAAACTTGGTCAGTGTTGAAGGAAAGATGAATGCAGCAGGTTATCAGCAAATACTGGAGGCAAATTTGCGCTCATCAGCACGGAAATTGAGCATGGGTCTTTCTTGGACGTTCCAATATGACAACGATCCAAAACACAAGTCAATCTGTCATTGGCTGCAGCAGAACAAAGTGAAGGTTCTGGAGTGGCCATCTCAGTCTCCTGACCTCAATATCATTGAGCCACTCTGGGGAGATCTCAAGCGTGCAGTTCATGCTAGACAGCCAAGGAATTTACAGGAACTGGAGGCTTTTTGCCAAGAAGAGTGGGCAGCTTTACCATCTGAGAAAATAAAGAACTTCATCAACAACTACCACAAAAAACGTAAAGCTGTCGTTGATGTTAGGGGGGCAACACATGGTATTAAGAAATGGGGTATGTGAACTTTTGATCAGGGTCATTTCGATGTTTTGGTTTGTCATTATGATTTAAAAAGAGAAAACAGTAGTTTGACAATAAATGGCTTCACTCAACCACTAACCATAAGTGGAGAAAAATGTTTGTTGTTATCATTCATATTCTCTGAAAAAAGGCCAAGAAAGCCAAAATTCTGCCAGTGTATGTAAACTTTTGAGCACAACTGTATGCAAGTACATTCCTTAACATTGAAATTGAAACATCAAGAAGGAAAATTCATGCAATTCTTGAAAAAGCATGATCAATAAACATTTTAATGATATGCAAATGATGAAAAGATGGAAACAAAATTTTCAAAAAATCTCCATTTATTCAGTACTGAGCATGAGCACCACGTGCAGAACTAAATGCACTTACATGCCTTGTCATGCTATCAATGATAAAATAATGGTTATCTGAAGAATGTTCTTCTGCACTGAATGCACTTGGGTGCACAAATCATCAAGATCCGCTGCTGTAAGTTCTCTTTGCAATTGCTGATCAATGATGTTCCAGATGTACTTGATGGGAGACAAAACCAGAGATGCTACAAGCCATGGTAACACATTTAGGCCACCCAAGCTGCTCAATGTAGCACCAACATGTGGCTTTGCATTGTCATGTTTAACCCCTTACCGGCATCGGACGTACTATACCGTCCGATGCCGGCTCCCCTGCTTTGATGCAGGGCTCCGCGGTGAGCCCGCATCAAAGCCGGGACATGTCAGCTGTTTTGAACAGCTGACATGTGCCCGCAATAGGTGCGGGCAGAATCGCGATCTGCCCGCACCTATTAACTAGTTAAATGCCGCTGTCAAACGCAGACAGCGGCATTTAACTACCGCTTCCGGCCGGGCGGCCGGAAATGACGTCATCGCCGACCCCCGTCACATGATCGGGGGTCGGCGATGCTTGTATATTGTAGCCATAGAGGTCCCAGAGACCTCTATGGTTACTGATGAGCGGTGGCTGTGAGCGCCACCCTGTGGTCGGCGCTCACAGCACACCTCCATTTCTGCTACATAGCAGCGATCAGCAGATCGCTGCTATGTAGCAGAGCCGATCGTGCTGTGCCAGCTTCTAGCCTCCCATGGAGGCTATTGAAGCATGGCAAAAGTTAAGAAAAAAAGTTTTAAAAAATGTGAAAAAAATAAAAAAAACATAAAAGTTTAAATCACCCCCCTTTCGCCCCAATCAAAATAAATCAATAAAAAAAATATCAAATCTACGCATATTTGGTATCGCCGCGCTCAGAATCGCCCGATCTATTAATTAAAAAAAAGTATTAACCTGATCGCTAAACAGCATAGCGGGAAAAAAATTCGAAACGCCAGAATTACGTTTTTTTGGTCGCCGCGACATTGCATTAAAATGCAATAACGGGCGATCAAAAGAACGTATCTGCACCAAAATGCTATCATTAAAAACGTCATCTCGGCACGCAAAAAATAAGCCCTCAACCGACCCCAGATCATGAAAAATGGAGACGCTACGAGTATCGGAAAATGGCGCAATTTTTTTTTTTTTTTTTTTTTTTTTTTTAGCAAAGTTTGGAATTTTTTTTCACCACTTAGATAAAAAATAACCTAGTCATGTTAGGTGTCTATGAACTCGTACTGACCTGGAGAATCATAATGGCAGGTCAGTTTTAGCATTTAGTGAACCTAGCAAAAAAGCCAAACAAAAAACCAATGTGGGATTGCACTTTTTTTGCAATTTCACCGCACTTGGAATTTTTTTCCCGTTTTCTAGTACACGACATGCTAAAACCAATGATGTCGTTCAAAAGTACAACTCGTCCCGCAAAAAATAAGCCCTCACATGGCCAAATTGACAGAAAAATAAAAAAGTTATGGCTCTGGGAAGGAGGGGAGCGAAAAACGAACACAGGAAAACGAAAAATCCCCTGGTCATGAAGGGGTTAATAATGTCTCCAGGGATGCTTTAGTACATGGCCGTACCACTGGTTCCATGACTGACGAATTCTAATGGTATGCATTTTTGGTATATTTTCATTTGAATAGTCATACGCTATAATAATTTGTATGTTACCCCAATACACACTACATAATGTGCCAGTACTAGCAAATTTAGGTAACCTATATGGGCACGTTTATACTTCTACACGTGAAAAGGTGGTTGTCTGTAATAAGAGAGCTTCTCATTCTTCTTGGAGTTACGGTAATTGTGCTTAAGCACAAATTGTTCTCCTAACACATGGAGAACAAAATACATTGAATACCGTATGTACAATAATAGTAACAATAATACGATTTTAGAAAAAAGAAATAACCAACTAGACATACAAGACAAATATAAAGAAAAGCAAAAGCTGGCAACGCTTGCCCTAGTGATAAATAGGGAACATGAGAGGAAATAAAAATTGTAGAAATGAATATAAAAGAAGACATTAAAATAACATAAAACTGCATTTAACAAGCCAGAATCTGAATGCATGATGCAGTATAGAGATAGGAAAGATTAAAAAAAAACTGTATTATGTTCTACAAGATACCCAAGTGAGTTTATAATATATAGTACTAGTATTGTCTCTAGTGATGCCAGCGTCTGTTGGAAAACCACTGTGGATAATAAGTATGAGCTCAGGATGAGCTTTATTACAAAGGTAAATCTTTATGGAGGATTAATGAGCAGAGGAGTAAAACCACAGAGCATTTGCAATTTTCATTGCAGTCTCCTATCGGTGCAGTAACTTTTACCTGTCTCCATATTAATCTGCTTGACACTTCTGTAAAGCTTTTCTATGCAGGCAGGTGATAAAGAGTCCCAGCACAGCTTGTGGTTCTTCATGAAAATTGAAAATCTTTGTCACAGCCCTGCTGCTGGGCCTCTGGGGTTACAACAATTTGATCATGTTATTCTCATGGCTGTAGGCTCCTAAATAAAATGGCAAAAATAAATATCCCAACTACGGAAAAAAACCCTAAATTATTACTCCACTGGATTAGATTACTTTATAATCTAAATATTCTAGAAATTTATGTATAGCTATAACAATTCTCAATATCTTTATTTTAATACAAATGTTTGCTGCTTAAATATTTCATAGTGTCCCATAGGGCGTAAGAGAACCAGAGCTGTATCTAGGTTATCTGGCACCAGAGGCAAGAAATCAGTTTGGCGTTTCCCCCACCCAAGCACTTATCAAATTTTCACATTTAGGCCGGAGTCACACTACTGTACAATATGGCTGAGTGTTATGCCATAAAACATCGCATAGCACTCGGCCCAGAGTTACTTTATTGGCCATCTCACTTCTACGATTATTTTATTTTCTCATGCCGAATCGGCATGTGAGAACAATAGCAGTATACTGCGATTGGCACCAAGACTCGGCCGAGTCTCGCTCACTCGCACGCTATAAATCTATGGGTGCGAGTGACACAGCGCACAGCACTCTGATTTCATCTGAGTTTGGTGCGATATGCATCAACATCTGCCGTGGAGGAGATGGTGAAATTACTTTCTCCGCCTCCTCCTCTGCTGTACTCCGATCCTCTCTGTGTGAGAGGCTCAGAGCACAGTAGCATGACTTTCGGCTCCCGCTCGCAGCAGATCGTATCTGATCGTATCTGATGCTCTCACATGTGATACGCTGGTGCTATTCCAGCCTTAGCCACATGCCAATGATCTGCTCTCCCCTAATTCTCTCAATGTTGAGTGAAAAACTGAGAGAAGCGGGAAGAGAAGCTTGTTGTCACATGACCGTAAGATTGAAAATCACATTTGAGTGAAGTGGCTATGTGATGACTGCTGGAACCTGCACGTAAAACACTGTTAGGATAGGCTACAGGGCTTAATTTTATAATTAAAAGGCTCGTCCAGGTTTATGAAAGCATGACTGCAGACTTCTCACAGCGCATGCACTGCACATTTTTAGGATTCTCCCATGCACAAGCATGTGATTTGTATAATTCTGGCTGCATTCTGACTAGATGTGACCGGCCTCGCTCAATTTATTTTCATTGAGTGAGGCAACGCATGTCTAGTCGGCACGTGACCGCATGTATGCAAGTCGCCATCATGAGAGAATCCTGACAGCGTTCAGTGCACACTGTGAGAATTCAGAAGTCTGCAGTCACATGGAATGACTCTTAACATAAATAAAAATATGAGAATTAGTCAGCATCACAAAAAAAAGGAGCATGACAGATGATGTTGTCTCTGGAGTCATTCTCTTTCTTATCTTCTTCGTTTTGTCCAGATGCCTTGATGAGTTTTGTCATCCACAGCTCGCCTCTGCAAACTTCTATCTTCTTCAGTTTTCTGCAGCACATCCCGACATGATGCCTTTATAGCGAACTTGTTGGCAGAATTTTGCTCAGTAAACTACAGACACTGTCAGGTTGGCGATAGATGCTACTGTGCATGCGCCCCGCCTGCACCCATTTTTATTAAGTTAATTTTTTTACCTTGCAATATTATAGGCATAATGCTTTATGCAGTATTTAAAATACGGGACAGGTTAGTGAAGGATCAGCAACCTGTCATAAGCTAATACAGATGAATATGTAAGCAGAGCACCACATAAAGTCCCGCCCACAGGACCATCCCGAAGCACCAGAATCTCATTAACTGAAAACTACAAATACAAAGTAAACTATAACCACAATACGCATTTCATCAACCCAGGTATCATTTTAATCAGTATAATGGCGCCAACCTGACAGTGTCTGTCGTTTACTGAGCAAATTTCTGCTGACAAGTTCGCTTTAAAGATAGCAGTGTCATTATAATGCTCCTAAATAAAAATACCTGCCCTATGCTGAGCCCCTGAATAAATTATTGCCCCTCACTATATTCCCTGCACAAAATATGACTCAAGCTGTCCCTCTTATGGTTCATGCTCTCCACATTGCCTTCTCCTTTCCATACCGGACCTCCTCTTCACACTATCCTCTCACACTGTATCCACTCTATAGGGCCCATTCTCTATACCAATGTTCCCCAACTCTGGTCCTCAAGAGCCACCAACAGGTCATGCTTTCAGGATTTCCTTAGTACTGCACAGGTGATAATTGCATCACCTGGACAGGCAAGCATTCGATCACCTGTGCAATACTAAGGAAATCCTGAAAACATGACCTGTTGGTGGCTCTTGAGGACCAGAGTTGGGAACACTGCTCTATACTGTGCCCTCTCACCACACTTGCTCTCCTTGGCTTACTATCACTCCTGGCTATGCCTTTACACTGACACCCCTATGCTACCCCTCACACTACTCAGTCTTTATTCTGTGCCCACTCACACTTTTCTCACCTAATACTGTCTCCGTGCACTATTCCCCTCAATAGTCTTCTCACAAATGTACCCCTCCCTCCTCATACATTTAACCTCTCAGTCTCCATAGCCAGTAGCCAGTCCTCACACATCCCCTGACTCTCCATACTGTGTCCACATCTATAACATCACTCTGTCTCCCCACTTTGTGTCCACATACATTTTACCCTTGCTCCTCATACTGTGTCTGCACCCACCCCCACTCATACTGTGTCCACACCCATCCACCCATTCACCATACTGTGTCTGCACCCATGCCCCCACTCACTATACTGTATCTGCACCCATTCTTTTTGGTATTAACTCCACTTGCTTTGCTAGGAGGAAGAAGAATAATGAGTACAACCCCATGAACACCATCCCAACTGTGAAGCATGGTGGGGGAAACAATATACTTTAGGAGTGCTTTTCTGCAAAGGGGACAGAGCAACTGCACCGTATTGAAGGGAGGATGGATGGGGTCATGTATCACTAGATTCTGCCCAACAACATCCTTCTCTCAGTAAGGGTTGAGGGGGCCATGTATACCAGGATGGGGATGACGGGGACATATTTACCAGGATGGGGATGAGGGGGCCATGTATACCTGGATAGGGATTAGGGAGCCATGTATACCAGTATAGGGAGGGAGGGCACCATGTATACCAGGATGGGGGTGGGAACCATGTATATCTGGATGGGGATCAAATATATCAGGATGTGGAGGCCATGCATACCTGGATTGGGGACATGCAGTATACATACCATGATGGTTGATATTAGTACAGAACTGGGTGACATTACCCATATAATAGTCTTATAGTCCAAAAAATACAGTACTTATTTTCCCCACTGTATATATATATATAGACATATATATTCCCAGAAATATACAGTATATATATATATATATATATATATATATATATATATATATATAATGAAAAAAGGAACAGCATCAAAATACTACCTTGAAAAGACGTGCAGTGCTTTCCAAACCACTATTGTAGGTGGTTGAAATATAAAAAAGAAAAAGGAAAACAGCTGTTTTCCTCTTTCATATATATATATATATATATATATATATATATATATATATTTAAAATCCAGCAATACTTTGTGTCATTGAGACTAAGTGATTGAATATCAGAACATTGCTAGTAAGCAAATAGCAAGCAAATAAACAGAACTGTAGCGGGTGCAAACTATGCCTTTTTAAAAGTAATTCAGCAGACGTTTCTTCCTAGATATCTTCCCCTCTAAATGAACTTGAATTTGTGCTTGCAGATTAATTAACTAAAGAGTTCCACTGTCTGCTCTTGACAGGAACAGTTGGGGGGTAACAAAAAGGAGCAAAGGCACTAGAAACTTGTGCAACAAATACATACTATATACCAAATATTAATATTTCTGTAGGAATTAGTATATATTAGGTGAAGCCCTATAGAACTCTATGAGATTAATGTAAAGTATCAAGCTAACAAATACTAATTCTAATAAAGCAAAGTGATAATGCTAATTTGAGAAGTAGCATATCAGCAACCAACCCTTTAAAAATAATAATGCTGAACTTTCCTTGTACCTAAAATAAGATAATAGAGTGGAAACTGCCTTTTGTAAAATATCAAAATAGTTTAGTTATCATATTAAAGTTTAAACAAATACATATAGGTCTAAAAAAAAGTATTCACAGTTTGATGAAGATTTTAAGACATCTAAACTATGCTACTTAACCATGGATTGGAGAGATACTGAGGATGAAGTGAATAAAAGAGAGATGATTAAATCAATCAGCTGTAAATTGGATTTGAGTCGAATTCCATGAAATTCGCAGGTCCTAGTGAATTCAAACAATTTGCAATTCGATTCATTTGAATCACAAAAATAAAATTTCCTGCGCCATTTTCAAACATTGCTTAAGATTGCATTGGCCGGGGATTAGGCTCAAGTGATGTCAGGCGTGGCCTTACTGGCTTCCATATAATGACTTGCAGCCATCACATTACATGGACTAGCAGAGAAAATCAGGGGTAACTATCACAAGCACTATAAGAGATTAGGGCAAGGAAAGCATTGGCCATTTTATGGTTTTGTAATGGTATGGGTCAGAACACACAGCTCATCATTGGAGACAGGTATAGAAAGGCCTAAATCAGATTGTGGTATCTTACTGCAAAACTGAAGAATGTAGAAAATGGGAGTGGTAGTCAGTCTCAGTAATAATATATACTGTAGATACAAGTGATAGGGAGGTGCTGGACTTGCAGAGTTTCTGGGACATTGAATTGATTGCTTAATGACCCAATTTTTTTTAATTTTTTGAGGAGCTAAAAAAATAAAAATTAAGGAGGGCAAAGTTTGAGTCCCCTCAGTCCGTCTAACAAAGTGTACTTCATGCTTTGTGAGAAAGACTAGCCATAAGCCAGTGGTCCCTAACCTTTATGACCTTGAGAGTCACATTCAGTTTGAGAGAGGGCAGCGAGACATATTTAGGTCTAAGGCCAGTTTCACATTTGTGGTTGTGTCTGCAGCGTTTCTGATGCATACATCCGCATGCGTCTTGATTTCGTATCTTTTACATTGTGGACGCAGGTACATGCAAATGGAAGCAAGCTGATTCTGAGGGAAGACTCTGCTATTATTACAAAATGTGAGTATACAAGCTAATGTCTGTCTTTTTTTGTTTCTTCTTGCAGTCTGTACTCATTTCTGTCTCTTTCTTGCAGCACTTCGAACACACCGGACAGGAGACTGAAGTGAGTACATTTGGTAGTGATTGGTAAGTATTCACTGTCACTACAGTATTTACACATGTGGCAAAATCATGTATTTTCTTTTACAGAACACTTCAACAAGTGCAGAGGAGCAGGAGCAGCAGACTTCGGCCCAAGTTGCGTTAGCAAGACTGTGTGTAAGTATTCTTGACTGTTTGAATTTATTCTTGACTGTTTTGTTTTTTCTTGACAGTCTTGTGTTTCTCTTTTTTATTTTTAAATTGGTTTATCTTTCCAACATTAATATCTTTCTTTCAGTTCTAGGTTCCACAATGGGATGAGGATTTAATCGACAATGAACTCCTCATACCATTGGTGCAAGAGAGAGTTCCTTTGTGGGACACCCGTGAGCAGCAGCACTCAGACACTGTGGTCAGAAAGGAATTTCATAAGTATTGCAATGTGGTCTGATGCGGCAGTGAACCTGATGGCCGAGTTTCTCGCATCACACACGGTTGTGTGATCCCGGTCTAAAGTGCATTGTTTAACAATTTTTTCCCTATTCACAGTGAACAAAGTCAAAACCCATTGGCAATCGATGAAGGATCGCTTCAACAAGGACCTGTTGCTGGCTTTCCTGAGACCTGTCCTTGCTCAGAGAATGTAAGTATTTTTGTGTTGTTTTCTATTGTGTTGTGTTTGATTTTTAAACAGATAGAGCTGGGCATGTCGGAACACCTTACGCCTGAACTCCAGCTCAATGTGATGCAGGCCTGCAATGCTGCTTACATTCAGGCAGCAGACTCAGTACTTCCAGTAGCCACAAGTAGCATTTCCGCCTGTGCCACCACTAACCCACTTCAGTTTACCAAGTTCTGCTGCATACCACAGTACGGCCACCACCATGCTCAGTCCTGCTGCACACCACTATACCACCACCAATATGCCGGAACCTGTAGAATGCCAGTCAACCACCACCACCATGCCAAGTCCTGCTCCTGCACGGCCATCCACCGCCACCACCATGCCAGGTCCAGACCCTGCACGGCTGTCTACCGCCACCACCAGGCCAGGTCCAGATCCTGTAGGCCCTGCTGACCCCACCACTCCCACCCTCCCACCCCCAAGGAGATTCAAGAAAAGAAGGCAGCCGCCTAAGATGGGACAGAAATCTAAAGAGTCGTGCCATGAGAAGTGTCTAACTACCTCCACCCTTATCTCCCAATGTGTCTCTCGCGTCCCATAATTCCACTTCTAATGTGTCTACTTCCATCCTTGATCTCCTAGACACCACAAATTTAGTAGGCCTTTCCCCTGGAACCCCTTCATCATCCACACCTAGCCAATCCTTCCAGCTTCACACACCCCCATGTTCCTATTATGTCCCTCTCATTGTCTTGTAAAAATTATTTTTTCTTTTGTTTGTGTTGTTAAATAAATTTGTGTTGTTTTTCCCCTACCACTGCTTGTTTTTTGTCTCTTTCGTTGCCGGCAACACACACTGTGCACCATCAACACACACGTTGCTGTCTATACACACTGTGTTTTTGCCACCTCATAGCTCCATGACACAAAATCTGCTGCCCCTATTCTTTATTTGCTTTACACTGCAGCTTTGCCTCTTGTGTCTGTCATGGAGCTGTGAGCTGGCAAAAACACAAAGAGGACTGAAAATCCTCCAAAAATATATATATATACAGCACAAAGCAATGCATCAGCAATGCTCGCTTGCCCAGGTGTTAGCACTAGTGCACTCAGGATGTTGGGTTTTCTGCATCCTGAGTGTACTATTTCTGACACACGGCCATCTGAGTAAAGATATGAGGAGGATTAGCGCCATCATCTCTTCAGTCTGCATTAATCTATTGGACTATAGAAATGCAGACTAAAGAGACAATGGAGCTAATCCAACGTCACCTACCATAGCACTGACCTCAGAGAGAAGAGGTTTAGTGTAAAGCATGGGTGACATAACCCAATTTGGTTATAATCCAATCCCTTTCTCATGCAATCTGCATAAGACAGGGAGTGGATTTTATAAAGACTGTAGTTGTGAACTGGTGATCATCACCTTAGTAAACTTTAAAAAAAATTATTGTAATATAGAGGGCACTTGGAACATGTGTTTTACTAGAGGTGTTTTATTGTCAGCAAACATTAAAGGTACATTTTAATAATTCCAGGTACATAACATTACAAGAACATTTTATTAAACCATTTCATCTTGCCAGGACACACATCCACTCTCAGAAAAAAAGTAGGACACAAATGTATCCCTCATTTGGGCAACTTCAACTGTTGTACTGATGATGGTAATCTGGCAGTGGGTTACACACAGGTTCATCAAGTTCAACATTGGGTCGTTTTTAGCCATTGTGCAGTTTTGCAGAACCACACACGCTTTGACCATCTCATCAACTGTCTCAATTTTGAGATTAATGGCTGTCCCTAAAATGCGCCATTTCGAGACAAGCATACCAAAGGCACACTCAACTTTTCTTCATGCCCTGGTTAGTCGGTAATTAAAAATCCTTTTTGTGTGCATTAAGTCCCGACTAGAGTATGGTTTAAGGAGGTTTCCATACATCTGAAAGGCATCATCCACAGCCACAACAAATGGCATTGGCGGGCCCTGAGTGTTGGGAAAACATCGTGGCATGGGGAAATTGGATTGATTACCATACAACGGTTGGCTCATGTCCAAGTTTTTAAATGTCTGGGAGTCATTACCACGGCCAAAAGATCCAATGTACATGGCGACAAAGCTACAGTCCGCAGCTACAATTGTCATGAGCACTAAGGAAAAATATTTTTTATAATTAAAGTACTCGGATCCAGTTCCAGCCGGTTTGGTAATTCCGATATGTTTTTCCATCCACTGCTCCCAAACAGTTGGGGAAATTACAAACTTCCAAGAATTTATCTGCAGTTTCCTGCCAGACTTCCGTAGTGGGTAGGGAGATAAATTCCTCATGGAGAACATCCCACAAAGCCCAGCAGGTGTCTGCGACAATCCCAGAAATTGTTGACATTCCTTAAGGAGTGGTAGGCTCCATGGCTCTGTCGGAGTTCAACAATGGGGTGTTGCCAAAATCTCTGATGCCATCTTCTCTGCCTTTCTCTTTTCCATTCTTGCTCACAGGCAAATGTAAAGGCAAGAAACAAGTTGACATCCAAATCCAGATTCCGATAGAAACTGCCCATGCTAAGATCAATCTTGACGCTAGATACAGGAGCAAAATCTGAGGATTTCATCAGTACAAGGCTCTATACATAGAAATCCCATGAGACACGCCCATTTGGCGTGGCTTGTGTCAGGAAATTCTCCTGGAGAATCTTTTTCCTATAGAATGCATGCGCAAAAAAACCGGAAATGCATGCAAAAACTCTTGCAAACACATTCAAACGCAGCGTTTTTTTTATCATCATGCATAAGCGGATGCAGCTAAAATATGCTGCATTAGCATGCGTTTGCATGCATTTTTGCATGCATTTGTGGTTGCGGACGATACGCTGCAGACTCAACTGTAAATGTGAAACTAGGCTAAGAGAGAGTCATGAGGCACATCCATCCCCTTCCCTCCTCCCAGTAGTGACATTCAGAGCCCCCATTATTGGTATAATTTTAAGATAGTGAACAGGAGAGAAGAAGAGTATAGTTGATGCCTAGCTGAGTAACTGCAAGCAAACACGCTCATTTGCTTGCGCTCTGGCACCATTTCAAAGATGATATTATTTTTATTTGGTCAGGTGGTGAATCATCTCTTTTAGAATTTTTTAAGGAAATTAATGAAAATGATTTTTTTCTTAAATTTACATCATCATATAGCCATAATGAAATGCACTTTTTGGATCTAACCGTCTTTATAGAAAAAGGCAATATCCACACACATGCATATAATAAACCTACTGACAGCAATAGCTATATATCTATGTCTGGTTGTCACTTACCTAACGCAGAGGAGGTGGAGTAGGAGGAAGACGAGGAGGTTACGTTGCGGCTTCCCACACAGACACGAAATGATGCAACCACGACAAGCACTGCATCCTCAGCCCCAACTCTGGCTGTGGCCAGCACCGGTCACAAGTGTGTAGTTCTCAGGGGCGGCAAGGATTGGCTAACCTGGGCCTTTTTTGAGACCCCAAGGGATGATCGAATGCATGTTACCTGCCAAATTTGCACAAAAAAAACTCAGTAGAGGCAAAAATTGCAACAATTTGACAACTACACGTATGAATCGACACATGCACGATCAAGATGCCTAAGTGTGGGAATCTCACTTTGCTAAAATGCAGGATAGTCGGCCTCACAAACCAAAGGCTGCCCCATCAACTATATCTGCTGCTTTTTCCTCATCAATCACCATGACACGTCTTCTTACACTGGTCTCCAGCCGCAGGAACTCCACTTGTTAACCCCTAACAGTTGAAGTGAGTGAGAGCCCGTCAGCTGTTACAGAAGTGGACATAGCTGCTGTTTTTGTGTCACCTATCACAACACATCTTTATTAATCCATCATAGCATCTACACCTGCACCATTCACAGTTCAGCAGTTTGTCCTGTTCTCTGTACTCCACCCTCTCTCAGCACACCAGCCAGCCCTTGGTCCCGCATTTGTGGTCAGTGGTCACGCATTTGTGGTCAGTGGTCACATAAAATAATTTTTCCTTCTATACATGCTAAAGCTAAAGGTACCGTCACACTGAACGATATCGCTAGCGATCCGTGACGTTGCAGCGCCCTGGCTAGCGATATCGTTCAGTTTGACAGGCAGCAGCGATCAGGATCCTGCTGTGATGTCGTTAGTCGCTGCAGAAAGTCCAGCACTTTATTTTGTTGCTGGACCTCCTGCAGACATCGCTGAATCGGCGTGTGTGACGCCGATTCAGCGATGTCTTCACTGGTAACCAGGGTAAACATCGGGTTACTAAGCGCAGAGCCGCGCTTAGTAACCCGATGTTTACCTTGGTTACCATCGTAAAAGTAAAAAAAACAAACCTACATACTTACCTTCCGCTGTCTGTCCCCCGGCGCTGTGCTTTCCCGCACTGACTGAGCGCCGGCCAGCTGGAAAGCACAGCGGTGACGTCACCGCTCTGCTTTCCGGCCGCTGTGCTCACAGCCAGTGCAGGAAAGCACAGCGCCGGGGACAGACAGCGGAAGGTAAGCATGTAGTGTTTGTTTTTTTTACTTTTACAATGGTAACCAGGGTAAACATCGGGTTACTAAGCGCGGCTCTGCGCTTAGTAACCCGATGTTTACCCTGGTTACCGGCATCGTTGGTCGCTGGAGAGCTGTCTGTGTGTCAGCTCTCCAGCGACCAAACAGCGACGCTACAGCGATCGACATCGTTGTCGGTATCGCTGCAGCGTCGCTTTGTGACGGTACCTTAAGAGTTTGAATTCCACCATCTCCAATCTGTTGACCATGTAAATGCTGCCTTTCCTCCTGGTGGATACAGACGGTTTCAGAAAGTTGATGGCCGTTGCCATCAGTACCACTAGTCTTTTTTGAGAAAGCTGTGCCTGCGCTACATCAGTATGTGGCAGACAACATCACCCTTTCCTTGAAAAAAATCTCTGTCTGCCAGGGTGCATTTGATCACTGACATCTGGACAAGCAAACATGGGAAAGGGCGTTACTTATCACTGACTGATGATCTGGTAACTCTGGTGGCTGTGGGGTCAGGCAGTAAAGGGGCTGCTCCACAACTCTTTGAATCCCCAAGGCTTGCGGGACAAACCTCTGCATCTAACACTGTTCTTTCTCTGTATCTCTACTGTTCCTCCACCTCCTCTAGAGCCTCCCAGTATGCCCCCAACCTCTTCCATAATCAGACACGCGTTCCAACAGTGCAGATAGATCCCCCCCCTCCACACTGCAGCGATGGCTCACCGCAATTAGGCAGTGTTTAAATTAGTATGCCTTGGCAATCACAGTCACACAGCTCAAGAGTTGTGTACAGCTATCCAGGTCGAGTTAGAGCAATGGCTGTATCCACTGATGCTGGAGCCAGGGAAGGCCTTGTTCGATAATGGTGCAAACCTTGTGGTAGCCCCAGCTTCACACATATACCTTGCATGGTTTACATTCTCAGCCTGGTGCTACAGCAATTTCTCCACCACTATACCAGCCTGAATTCGCTGCTGCAGAAAGCACAGTAGCTGTGTATTCACTTCCGCCGATCACACATTGCAGGTCATCGACTTGCATCACTACAGAGGTCCTTAGGCCTACCGGTTAACCTTTTAATTTGTGATGTTTTGAGTCAGTGGATTTCCACTCTGCACATGTTTCAACAACTGTAGCAGCAGCAACAAGCCCTTGCGCAGTATGTTCTTTTGCATAGCCTGGGACAACGCAGTACAGATGTGGTGCAAATGACACATGCGGAGTGGGCACAGATGAATGACCTCTGCACCCTTCTGCACAGTTTTGAAATGGTTACTAAGATGGTTAGTGATGATGATAGTGTCATCAGCATCACTATTCTGTTATCTACATACTGTAGCACACTTTGAATAGTCTGCGTGAGGAGGTGACGGTCGGAGATGAAGAGGTGGAAGCAGAGGAGGATACAGAAGGCATAACAATGTCTCAAATTTCTGGACTTTTGTTGCACATGCAGGTGCCAGAACCTATTTCGGGTCCCTGAGAGGACAGTGAGCCCTTTGTGGTGCCAAAGGACTGAGGCATCAGTGGTGGCCGATGCGGTCACAATGGACCAATGTTGCCTTTCCGCTTTACCTAGTTTCAGTTGCGCCTGTTGATCCTTCCATGCTGGACCCAGGGGGCTGTAACCCTATGAGGGTTGAGTGCGGTGGGTTCTGTTTGTGGCTGCCTAAGAACTGGACTGAATTACCCCTGCATTCTGCCCCACTTCTACCCCTCGACTGGCCCCATGTTGAGTGCAGCCTACCACCATCCAAAAACCTGTGGTCCACTAAAAGGAGGGAGGGGAGAAAACTGTGAGCAGGAGGCCCGAGGACTGAGCCGAGCCTGGATTGGGAGCACCAGTGTTGAATGGACACTAGGCCACTTTAAGAAACTACGTTCCTGTTATGGACTGCGCTACGCTCTTATGTTTTTCTGAACTGTATGAACTGGAGTGTGGTGACTTAGCCGACACCATGCTCGGTCTACTGGCAATAACAGACAAAGACTGTATGCATTTTAAAAGGGCTGTGTTGCATTTCTTATATAGGCCCTGGCAGTCGAGGATGACCATGTTTTTTGGAGGGAGGGGTGTAAGGAGGTGGCGGAGGACCTCGTTGCCCCCCTCTCTCTCTCTTTTACTGTGTTGTGGTTTCCCTGTATGTAACCTGTTGATGTGTATTGTCTTGTAATGTATGTACTGTGAAATGTGTTGTACCTGCTATGTACATGTTAAAGGCAGTGACAGAAGGGATTAACCCAGGAGGTTGGGCTAAGAGCCCCAAAAGGAGCAGGAAGTTCCTGCTCCTCAGTCAGTGCCAGGGTAGTGAAGTGGGCACCAGGACTGCATAAGTGCCCCTCCGAGGACTATAAGCATCCAGATACCAGCTTGTGGATTATCACTTCTACTGCTACTGCCACGGACACTGCAGTGAATGTTGTTAGGGAAAGTGTAGGAAGTTTATCCAGATTACTACATCTTTCTTTTCTACAATAAATTGTTTTCCCTGTTGGATCACAATTGTGCCTGGATTGTGTTCCTGGACCCCTATTGCCTATGCTGCAGTGACTGTGGAGGGAAGGTAAATCACTTGGGGTTGCATCTGTCCTGTTTTATGTGCAGGGGGCCGGGGTGTTTGTGGACTGTTGGAGGGAGAAGGGAATACCATGTAGGGGCGCCGACAATAGTGCTATATCAAGCAACAGCCAAACTGGTGTGTGGGTTACTTTGGGATCTATAATTGGCAGCTAATGCTTAACTTGGGTCACCTTATTGAAGCTGTTTTTAAGGTTAACCCCTTTACCCCCAAGGGTGGTTTGCACGTCAATGACCAGGCCAATTTTTACAATTCTGACCACTGTCCCTTTATGAGGTTATAACTCTGGAACGCTTCAACGGATCCTGGTGATTCCGACATGGTTTTCTCGTGACATATTGTACTTCATGATAGTGGTAAAATTTCTTTGATAATACCTGTGTTTATTTGTGAAAAAACGGAAATTTGGCGAAAATTTTGAAAATTTCACAATTTTCCAACTTTGAATTTTTATGCAATTAAATCACAGAGATATGTCACACAAAATACTTAATAAGTAACATTTCCCACATGTCTACTTTACATCAGCACAATTTTGGAACCAAAATTGTTTTTTGTTAGGGAGTTATAAGGGTTAAAATTTGACCAGCAATTTCTCATTTTTACAACACCATTTTTTTTTAGGGACCACATCTCATTTGAAGTCATTTTGAGGTGTCTATATGATAGAAAATACCCAAGTGTGACACCATTCTAAAAACTGCACCCCTCAAGGTGCTCAAAACCACATTTAAGAAGTTTATTAACCCTTCAGGTGTTTCACAGGAATTTTTGGAATGTTGAAATAAAAATGAACATTTAACTTTTTTTCACAAAAAATTTACTTCAGCTCCAATTTGTTTTATTTTACCAAGTGTAACAGGAAAAAATGGACCCCAAAAGTTGTTGTACAATTTGTCCTGAGTACGCTGATACCCCATATGTCGGGGTAAACCACTGTTTGGGCGCATGACAGAGCTCGGAAGCGAAGGAGGGCAATTTGACTTTTCAATGCAAAATTGACAGGAATTGAGATGGGACGCCATGTTGCTTTTGGAGAGCCACTGATGTGCCTAAACATTGAAACCCCCCACAAGTGACACCATTTTGGAAAGTAGACCCCCTAAGGAACTTATCTAGAGGTGTGGTGAGCGCTTTGACCCACCAAGGGCTTCACAGAAGTTTATAATGCAGAGCCATAAAAATAAAACAACATTTTTTTCCTACAAAAATTATTTTTTAGCCCCCAGTTTTGTATTTTCCCAAGGGTAACAGGAGAAATTGAACCCCAAAATTTATTGTCCAATTTGTCCTGAGTACGCTGATACCCGATATGTTGGGGTAAACCCCTGTTTGGGCACACGGGAGAGCTCGGAAGGGAAGGAGCACTGTTTTACTTTTTCAATGCAGAATTGGCTGTAATTGAGATCGGACGCCATGTCGCGTTTGGAGAGCCCCTAATGTGCCTAAACAGTGGAAACCTACCAATTATAACTGAAACCCTAATGCAAACACACCCCTAACCCTAATCCCAACGGCAACCCTAACCACACCTCTAACCCTGACACACCCCTAACCCTAATCCCAACCCTATTCCCAACCGTAAATGTAATCCAAACCCTAACACTAACTTTAGCCCCAACCCTAACTATAGCCTTAACCCTAGCCCTAATCCTAGCCCTAACCCTAACCCTAACCATAGCCCTAACCCTAGCCCTAACACTAGCCCTAACCCTAACCCTAATCCTAGCCCTAACCCTAGCCCTAATCCTAACCCTAACCCTAGCCCTAGCCCTAACCCTAACCCTAGCCCTAACCCTAGCCCTAACCCTAGCCCTAACCCTAGCCCTAAGCCTAGCCCTAACCCTAACCCTAGCCCTAACCCTAGCCCTAACCCTAACCCTAGCCCTAGCCCTAACCCTAACCCTAGCCCTAACCCTAACCCTAGCCCTAAACTTAGCCCTAACCCTAATGGGAAAATGGAAATAAATAAATTTTTTTAATTTTTACCTGACTAAGCGGGTGATGAAGGGGGGTTTAATTTACTTTTATAGCGGGTTTTTTAGCGGATTTTTATGATTGGCAGCCGTCACACACTGAAAGACGCTTTTTATTGCAAAAAATATTTTTTGCATTACCACATTTTGAGAGCTATAATATTTCCATATTTGAGTCCACAGAGTCATGTGAAGTCTTGTTTTTTGCGGGACAAGTTGACATTTTTATT
Source organism: Ranitomeya imitator (assembly GCF_032444005.1). Taxonomy (NCBI): domain Eukaryota; kingdom Metazoa; phylum Chordata; class Amphibia; order Anura; family Dendrobatidae; genus Ranitomeya; species Ranitomeya imitator. The sequence continues at coordinate 877,663,064 of NC_091282.1, read as the reverse complement.
GGTAACATTTTTGGGCACGTGACATTTTTTGATCGCTTTTTATTCCGATTTTTGTGAGGCAGAATGACCGAAAACCAGCTATTCATGAATTTCTTTTCGGGGAGGCGTTTATACCGTTCCGCGTTTGGTAAAATTGATAAAGCAGTTTTATTCTTCGGGTCAGTACGATTACAGCGATACCACATTTATATCATTTTTTTATGTTTTGGCGCTTTTATACGATAAAAACTATTTTATAGAAAAAATTATTATTTTGGCATCACTTTATTCTGAGGACTATAACTTTTTTATTTTTTTGCTGATGATGCTGTATGGTGGCTCTTTTTTTGCGGGACAAGATGACGTTTTCAGCGGTACCACGGTTATTTATATCTGTCTTTTTGATCGCGTGTTATTCCACTTTTTGTTCGGCGGTATGATAATAAAGCGTTGTTTTTTGCCTCGTTTTTTTTTTTTTCTTACGGTGTTTACTGAAGGGGTTAACTCGTGGGACAGTTTTATAGGTCGGGTCGTTACGGACGCGGTGATACTAAATATGTGCACTTTTATTGTTTTTTTTTTTATTTAGATAAAGAAATGTATTTATGGGAATAATATTTTTTTTTTTTTCATTATTTAGGAATATTTTTTTTTTTTTTTTACACATTTGGAAACATTTTTTTTAACTTTTTTACTTTGTCCCATGGGGGGACATCACAGATCGGTGATCTGACAGTTTGCACAGCACTCTGTCAGATAACCGATCTGTCTCAGAGCACTGCAGGCTTCACAGTGCCTGCTCTGAGCCACCTCCCTCCCTGCAGGACCCGGATGCCGTGGCCATCTTGGATCCGGGCCTGCAAGGAGAAGTAGTAGGTAAGAGATCCTCGCAGCAATGCGATCACATCGCGTTGCTGTGGGGGTCTCAGGGAAGCCCGCAGGGAGCCCCCTCCCTGCGCGATGCTTCCCCATACCGCCGCCACACCGCGATCATGTTTGATACCCGGCCGCGGTCGGCCGCGCTCCCCCCGTGAGCGCGGCCGATCGCTATGATGTACTATCCCGTCGAGGGTCAGATAGGCCCAGGGCACCTCGACGGGATAGTACGTCTAAGGTCAGAGAGGGGTTAAAGTGGGGGGGGGGCATCGAGTTGGCACACTGATGCAGTGAGGTTGACAATCAGAGTGAAATTAATGGCGACAATGTTGACTTCAGCCATGATGACCAACATTTGCAGCAAGGAGAGGAAAACAATCCAATGGGGCCCTTGGTTGTGCTGGTGAGCATGGCTTGCAGTATAGTTGAATGCTTGTAGGATGAAAGGTGTTTCGTTACCATCAAAGAGTTGACTATTGGATAGCCATGCTAAAATGGGGATTTTTTTCAGCTTCTGAAAAGGAGCACAAATTGGAATATTATCAGTACAGGCTATGCAACCTGCTCAGCAAAATTTCCACAGAGTGGATGTCTGCCAACCACACGGCTAACCAGGAGATGACTCTCCTCTCCCCATACAGCACCAATGACAACAGCAGATAGTTAGTGGCCATTCCCTACTGATGACATTGGGGGCATATCTGCAATACCATCATAACCGCCTTGACAAAAATGCAGTATTTGCTGGGCTGCAACATATCTTCTGGTAGTTCTCTAAAGCAATAGATTTTATAGTATAACAGTTTTGTGTAAGATATAGAAAATTTTTACTCTCCAAACATACTCTTCACATTATAAGAACCTTTTGGGAATGTTAAAATGTCTTCATAGGCATATGACTGTGAATGGAAAATTATTGCTAAAATTATAGGACTGGATGGGGTGCCAGAGTGCAAATGTTAATATAAGTACGTTGCATGGTTTATAGTTTTTCAATTTTTAGCGAGTCATAAGCCCTTTTCAAAATCAATGAAAACCCCTTTAAGTGCCATTTTACATACTGTATTCTCTAATAAGAATTATTTTGTGTTTGTAGAAACCATATGCTGAAATGAAAAGTGACAACAATCTTTTTGCAGAATGCATTGTTCCATATGACTAGTTAATTAATTATGTCATAGAGATTTAGATTATAGGGCTTGTAACATAATATAAATTTTTCTACTCATCGGTAAACTCTGTGACTGTTTAAAATTAGTGGAATTAAATTATTCATATCTCACTATCATCCATTCCCCACCAAATGACCTTGAGGGTGAAATGTTGTTCAAATCCATTAATTTTTATGATGTTTTTATTGGGATTTGAAATTAGGCATGTTATTAAGTGTTTAGAAAGGCAGGAGCAGTCAACATGGTTTTTCATGCTTTTCTGTGTAGTTAGACCTTTAATTATCTATTATTACTGTGAACTGCTATTAACGTAATTGAGATGTGGATGATGCAGATAAGACTGCGGTGTTAAACCCCGTTGTCATATTTTAATGAAACAGTTGTTAGCTGAGACTGGGAGTCCGGTGTTGCATATACAGTAGTTTTGTGAAGCGTTCACATAGTGAGAGTTTTTATGTTACATATAAAAGAATATGTTATACAGATATGTTTAACAGAATCTTTTCAGAAAATATTCAGACAGCTTCTCTTTTTCTATATTTTTTTACATTACAGGCTTATTCTAAAATAGTTAATATTTTTTTGGATTCAGTAATCTATATAAACAGGGTTGGACTGGCCGGGTGGGGTAACATGGAAATCCACGGTGGGCCCTTGTCTGTGGGAAGGAGAGGAGGAGAAGAAGAAGCAAAGGAGAAAAAAAATCCGTGGTTTTTAGGGGCGCAGGCCCTTTAAAAGCACATGCAGAGTATGTGCAGGGATGCGCGCACGCACCGTTCATTACCTGAACCACCGTGGCGCACATCATGATCAACACTGAACAGTGTGCAGCCATCGTCACCGGCATATGACGTCAGTGTTATGCGCCGCATGCGATGTGCGCACACATTCACCGCCGGCCTCTGATATGTCGGTGGCCATTTTTCTATGTGCGTGCTGAACCTGCAGAGGAGGAGGAGGACTCCGCACAGCTCTCTCTCTCTATCTTTCTCTCTATCTCTGTATCTCCAAGGGGCCAGGATGGAGACAAATGGGGGAAACAGGATGGAGACACATGGGGGGAACCAGGATGGAAGCACATGGGTGGGGGCCGGGGATGGAGCCATATGGGGGGCCAGGATGGAGACACATGGGGAGGACCAGGATGAAGACACATGGGGGGCCAGGATGGAGACACATGGGGGGCCAGGATGAGGACACATGGGGGACCAGGTTGGAGACACATGGGGGTGGACCACGATGGAGATACATGGGAGGGGGACCACGATGGAGACACATGGGGGAGGGGGCCCAGGATGGAGAAAACATGAGGGGCCCAGGATGGAGACATATGGGGAGGACCAAGATGGAGACACATGGGGGAGGACCAGGATGGAGACACATAGGGGGACCAGGATGGAGACACATGGGGGACAGCACAGTAACTTCCTGTTATGAGCACAGTGGTGTAATCCATGAGGCTCCTCCCTTTCCACTGACATCATGCCTCACAGGAGCAATTCCATTCTAGACACGATGGAGCTAGGTGTGGCTTGTTCCTGCCATGCACTGATACTCTGTCGCAGCCGGTGAGTTTTGCAGGGTGGCTTTTGAGGTGAATGTGTCTAAGCCTGTGTGCGCTAACAACATAGGCAGTGTGGATGGGGCTTTGCGTGTGGAGTGAGTGTGGCAATGTGGAGTAGACAGGGCTTTGGTGAGTGGGCATGGCTTGATACATACACACATACATACATACACTCAGCTTGATATATATAGATTGCATTTAGATGGTAATTTATCTCCTCGTTCTTCCCCTGTGACCTCTCACCCACACAGGCAAGTCATTGCCAAGGTTTGTTTCATCAAATGGGGTGGCACCTGCCAGGAGAGTTCCTGATGACATTGCAAGATCAAAGTACTGACTCCTGCATCGTCATTTGCTGCTCACTGCGCTGTCTCCTTCATTGCTATAAACTTGGGCAACGAGGAACAAAGTGAAGTCCATCATTCTCACATCATAACCAGTTTTTCCCCACGATTTGGGGTAAATCTCAGTGCCTGACTGGTATAACTGCTTTCACAGTACCAGGGACAGATCTCTCTCTTATTTGTATGTGTGTAATAGGTGTGTGCAGGCTGACCCCGAGCCTCAGGCACTGGTGGTTGAACTCTCTTCTGTTTTTGGTACTCCATTTCAAACAGCAGAGTAACAATTTACAGATGTAATGGGTATGATAAAGCCAATAGCTTTCTCAGTCTTTGAAAAGGTTAACGCAAATGATTTCTCTCAAGGCGTAATTACTCAGGCTTATTTTCCTACTGAGGTATGAGTGACCTAACTGAGATGCTTCTCAGTATTAAGGTACCTTCACACATAACGATGTTGTTAACGATAGCGTTGCTTTTTGTGACGTAGCAACGATATCGTTAATGAAATCGTTCTGTGTGACAGCGACCAACGATCAGGCCCCTGCTGGGAGATCGTTGGTCGCTGAATAAAGTCCAGAACTTTATTTCGTCGCTGGACTCCTGCTGACATCGCTGGATCGGCGTGTGTGACACCGATCCAGCGGTCTTCACTGGTAACCAGGGTAAACATCGGGTAACTAAGCGCAGGGCCGCGCTTAGTAACCCGATGTTTACCCTGGTTACCATCCTAAAAGTAAAAAAAAAAAAAACACTACATACTTACCTACAGCCGTCTGTCCTCCAGCGCTGTGCTCTGCACTCCTCCTGTACTGGCTGTGATCGTCGGTCAGCCGGAAAGCAGAGCGGTGACGTCACCGCTCTGCTTTCCGGCCGCTGTGCTCACAGACAGTACAGGAGGAGTGCAGAGCACAGCGCTGGAGGACAGACGGCTGTAGGTAAGTATGTAGTGGTTTTTTTTTTTTTTACTTTTAGGATGGTAACCAGGGTAAACATCGGGTAACTAAGCGCGGCCCTGCGCTTAGTTACCCGATGTTTACCCTGGTTACAGGCATCGTTGGTCGCTGGAGAGCTGTCTGTGTGACAACTCTCCAGCGACCAAACAGCGACGCTGCAGCGATCCGGATCGTTGTCGGTATCGTTGCAGCGTCGCTTAATGTGAAGGGGCCTTTACATAGGTTTAACAAATCAATGTTGAACACTAAAGTAGTCTCAATGAACTACAGGTCAATAACTAATCTGAAACGTGGCTAAAGTACAAGTCCCTATTAAGAGTACCCCACTGTGCTTTAGCCGGTTCAATATATAATACTCTCTACAATAGGAAGAAAACAATTTTAACAACTTAAAGGGTTTGTTCCTTGAGAAGTTATTCCCTATCCTAAATATGAGGGACATCTTCATCATCGCTGGAGATCTTACTGGTTCTCAAGAATTTGGATAACTTCTCATCTTTGTACAAACCCGTTAATTTATCATACCATTGGTACACCAGGTGCACTTTGCTGTTTTCAGACATGTGTCATTAGCACCTTATCAAATGAAATCTCCCTGCAGTCTCTGGCTCTCTGGGCTTGTCCAGGGGTTGATGCGACCAATCTGCAGTCTGTATTGTTTTAGGGTACCCAATGAATGAACTGGAAGTCGACCACTGTGCTCTCACCAGGATACTTCTCCTAATTTTCTTTGGTGCATGTTTCTTTCCCACCTGGATATACGCAAAGCAAACAGAAACTTATCTTACTCCAGACACCACCCAGCTCCTTACAAATCTCACACCTTGGATAAATAATAATAATAATGATAATCTTTATTTATATAGCGCCAACATATTCTGCAGCGCTTTACAGTTTTACAGTTCCAAACACAACAGTCATAAGTAACAATGTTAACAATACAATAATTAAAGCAAAATAAGACAACCCTGCTCGTGAGAGCTTACAATCTACAATGAGGTGGGATAGATACAAAGTACAGGTGAGTATTTACAATGATGTATTTACAGTGATGGCCCAGCCATCTTCAGGGGGTGGGGGATAGATGGAAGTAGTGAATGGGCCACACACACAAACATAAACATTTTTTGATGAAGTAACGTGATAGGCCGCTCTGAACCAATGGGTTTTGAGGGAGCACCTAAAACTATGCAAATTGTGGATGGTCCTAATATCTTGGGGTAGAGCATTCCAGAGGATTGGCGCAGCATGTGAGAAGTCTTGGAGTCGGGATTGAGAGGTACGGATTAGTGCAGAGGTTAGTCGAAAGTCGTTTGCAGAGCGCAGTGGTCGGTTAGGCCAATAGACTGAAATGAGGGAGCAGATGTAAGGGGGTGCCGCACTGTGGAGAACTTTGTGGGTGAGAACAAGTACTTTGAATTGTATCCTGTAATGAATGGGCAGCTAGTGTAATGACTGGCAAAGAGCGGACGCGTCCGAGTAACGATTGGCTAGATAGACAACCCTGGCTGCTGCATTAAGGATAGACAGGAGAGGGGAAAGTCGAGTAAGGGGGAGGCCAATTAATTGAGCATTGCAGTAATCCAGGCGGGAGTGGATCAGGGCGACAGTGAGGGTTTTTGTTGTTTCCATAGTGAGAAAAGGGCGGATTCTAGAGATGTTCTTTAGGTGTAAGCAGCAAGATCGGGCAAGAGATTATATATGGGATGTGAAAGAGAGATCGGAGTCAAACATAACACCCAGACAGCGCGCCTGCTGCCGGGGTGTTATTATGGTGCCACCCACGGAAAGGGAGATGTCAGATTTAGGGAGGATGGTAGATGGTGGGAGCATAAGAAGTTCAGTTTTGGAGAGGTTGAGTTTCAGATAGAGGGCGGACATGATGTTGGAGACTGCGGACAGACAGTCACTGGCGTTCTGTAGTACAGCGGGGGTAAGGTCAAGGGATGATGTGTATAGTTGTGTGTCATCGGCATAAAGATGGTACTGATCACCAAATCTGCTGATGGTCCAATTGGGGCCGTGTAGAGAGAGGAGAGAAGGGGGCCAAGAACTGAGCCCTGAGGCCAGCAAACTGAACACTGAAGAAGCGGTCAGAAAGATAGGAGTAAAACCAGGAGAGAGCAGTGTCCTTAATGCCTAGTGACTGGAGCCTAGAGAGTAGGAGAGGGTGGTCAGCAGTGTCGAAAGCTGCAGAAAGGTCGAGAACAATGAGCAGAAAGTGGTCACCATTACATTTTGCTGTCAGAAGGTCATTGGTCACTTTGATGAGTGCAGTTTCTGTTGAATGTAGGGGGCGGAAGCCGGACTGTGAAGGGTCTAGGAGGGAGTGAGTGAAGAGGTAACGGGTAAGGCGGGAGTAGACTAGGCGCTCCAAGAGTTTAAAGATGAAGGGGTGAGTGAGGATTTGTGAGTATGAAGGAGAGAATGTTGTGGTCAGAGGGGGGAAGCAGTGAGTTGTTTAGGTAGGAGATTGAACAGAGGCGGACAAAGACCAGGTCAAGGGTGTTACCGTCCTTGTGTGTCTCAGAGGTTGAGAGCTGTGAAAGGCCGAGAGAAGTGGGTAGTAATAGAAGCTGGGATGCAGATGTGGAAGTGGGGCTGTTAATGGGGATGTTGAAGTCTCCCAGGATAAGGGTGGGGAGTTATGAGGACATGAAGTGCAGCAACCAGGCTGAGAAATGGTCCAGGAAGTGGGTGAGTGAGCCTGGAAGCCGATATATGACTGCTACTCTGAGGGAGAGGGGACGAAAGAGCCTGAGGGTGTGGACCTCAAAAGAAGGGAATGAGAGTGATGGAAAGGGGGATGACCTGGAAGGTGCATTGTGGGGACAGGAGTATGCCGACTCCACCACCAGGTCTGTTTGTGGGTCTCAGGGAATGGGAGAATTGTAAGCCACCATACGAAATGGCAGCAGGGGAGACAATGTCCGAGTCCTGGATCCAGGTTTCAGTGAGGGCCAACAGATTTAGAGAGTTGTTCAGAAAGTAGTTGGGAAAGAAAGGAAGCTTGTTACATACAGACCGTGGATTCCAAAGGGCACAATTGAAAGAGAGAGATGAGGGAGTGCAAGTAATATTATTAAAGTTAGAATGGTTTTGATAGGAGGTAGGGTAGCGGTTGAGGTTGTGGGATGGTGGACCAGGGTTGGGGGAGATGTCCCCCAAAATCAGTAGGAGTAGGAAGATAAAAAGGAAGAAGTTTTTGAAATTGTATGAAGATTTTTTGTGCAGCGTGTTTGGGCAAGATGGGCTGAGGTTTTTCAGGAAGGTGAGAAGTGCATGGGAGCTGCACATGAGAGAGGGAAGTATAGAGGGGCTGATGTGTATGAGTCATGATGGAGAAGGGAATGGGTTGTGAATTTGGATGGCAAGAGAACATAGAAGGATAGAAATAAAGCACATGGATAAAAGGGAGAGCAGAGTGTGGGTGCCCTGACTAACTGCTATGAAGTAACTGCCCTTTAGCTTGATGCTTAGCTAATGCGATGCTGTGCTGAATGTGTGCGACCCCACACATGCGTGCCCCCAAAGATGAATCTAAATTTATAGGCCCCCAGTACAGGGAGAGGAGAGTGGGATTATGGGAGCTGGTTGGTTGTAAATTAGCAACAGCTGCTCAACACATCCTGGTGAGGATTGATGATCAAAGACGCAGTCCTGATTACATCTCTATACTATAGCACCTCTCCTGAGATAAACATCTACAGAGATCCCCCCTGGAGCTACAACAGTAAAGGCCCCTTCACATTAAGCGACGCTGCAGCGATACTGACAACGATCCGGATCGCTGCAGCGTCGCTGTTTGGTCGCTGGAGAGCTGTCACACAGACCGCTCTCCAGCGACCAACGATGCCGGTAACCAGGGTAAACATCGGGTAACTAAGCGCAGGGCCGCGCTTAGTAACCCGATGTTTACCCTGGTTACCATCCTAAAAGTAAAAAAAAACAAACACTACATACTTACCTACCGCTGTCTGTCCTCCAGCGCTGTGCTCTGCACTCCTCCTGTACTGGCTGTGAGCACAGCGGCCGGAAAGCAGAGCGGTGACGTCACCGCTCTGATTTCCGGCTGACCGACGCTCACAGCCAGTACAGGAGGAGTGCAGAGCACAGCGCTGGAGGACAGACAGCGGTAGGTAAGTATGTAGTGTTTGTTTTTTTTTACTTTTAGGATGGTAACCAGGGTAAACATCGGGTTACTAAGCGCGGCCCTGCGCTTAGTTACCCGATGTTCACCCTGGTTACCAGTGAAGACATCGCTGGATCGGTGTCACACACGCCGATCCAGCGATGTCAGCAGGAGTCCAGCGACGAAATAAAGTTCTGGACTTTATTCAGCGACCAACGATCTCCCAGCAGGGGCCTGATCGTTGGTCGCTGTCACACATAACGATTTCATTAACGATATCGTTGCTACGTCACAAAAAGCAACGATATCGTTAACAATATCGTTATGTGTGAAGGTACCTTAAGTACTGAGAACCATGTAACTGATGGATTCTTGCAAAGGAGTTGAATGACATGATTACCATTCAGGATGCTTGCTGACATTGAATGGAGTAAAAAGACATGCAAGGTAGTTCAGATCAGAGGTTGAATGACATGATTACCACTCAGGATGCTTGCTGACATTGAATGGATTAAAAAGACATGCAAGGTAGTTCAAGGGACACTGTCACCTGAATTTGGAGGGAACAATCTTCAGCCATGGAGGTGGGGTTTTGGGGTTTTTGATTCACCCTTTCCTTACCCGCTGGCTGCATGCTGGCTGCAATATTGGATTGAAGTTCATTCTCTGTCCTCCGTAGTACATGCCTTGCACAAGATAATCTTACATTGTGCAGGCGTGTACTATGGAGGACCGAGAATGAACTTCAATCCAATATTGCAGCCAGCATGCAGCCAGCGGGTAAGGAAAGGGTGAATCAAACACCCAAAAACCCCGCCTCCATGGCTGAAGACTGTTCCCTCCAAATTCTGGTGACAGTGTCCCTTTCAGTTCAGAGGTTGAGTGACATGATTACCATTCAGGATGCTAGCTGACATTGAATGGAGTAAAAAGACATATTCACCAAACCAAAAAGACCCTGCACACCTTTGGTATTAATTTACAGGTGCACAAATATGCTATGGCCAATTTACAGTCCTAAATATATAAACTACTAGATGGTGGCCCGATTCTAATGCATCGGGTATTCTAGAATATGTATGTAGTTTATTTATGAAGTTTTCATAATAATGCAATTTATACAATGGATATGGCCGGCCGCGACCAATTAGCAAAGCGTGGTTCAAATTCTGCGCCAATTCGCAGGCGGACTGCAACTGTCGCTGATTGTTCGTGGCCGGGTGTGACCAATCAGTGAAGCAAGGACTGACTCCAGGTTTTTGAGGGCCCCGGATGAAAGAGTCTCAGTGGGCCCCCTCTTTAACACATACCACGATTCATGATGCACAGATACAGCAGAGAAATATAGCACAGCCAAGTAGCGTATAACACAGCCTACGTAGTATATAACACAGCCCACGTAGTATATAGCACAGCCACGTAGTATATAACACAGCCCACGTAGTATATAACACTGCCACATAGTATATAGCCCAGCCACGTAGTATATTGCCCAGCCACATAGTATATAACACAGCCCACGTAGTAAATAGCACAGCCACGTAGTATATTGCCCAGCCACGTAGTATATTGCCCAGCCACGTAGTATATTGCCCAGCCACGTAGCATATGGCACAGACTCATAGTATATTGCCCAGCCACATAATATATTGCATAGCCACGTAGTATATTGCACAGCCACGTAATATATTGCACAGCCACGTAGTATATAACACAGCCACGTAGTATATAGCACAGATACGTAGTATATAACACTGCCCATGCAGTATATAACCCAGGCCACATAGTATAGAGCACAGCAATATAGTATATTGCCCAGCCACGTAATATATACTCTCAGCCTGAGAGTAATTAAAGAACGAGACTAGCTGGGAGGCCAGATTAGGAGCAATTATTTTGTAATAAAGACTAAAGAACCCGTTAGGTCCTGGAGTCTAGGAAGGTTAGCCCAACTTATTGGCCAAGAGTACCTTTTCAAAAGAGATCTGCATCAAGTCCCAATGCCCTGCTGATGAAGAAAACTCTATCCACAAAATGATTCAGAAAGGTGTCAGAGGGAGCGTATAGTTACAAATATAAGTTAAAGAATTAATTTGTGATTAGGCCAGGATCTTAAGTTAGGATCTCATATGAGGTGTGCAAATTAGGAAGAGATCCCAGTCCAGATCACAAAGAAATCTTGCTAGCTAGAATAGTATTATCACATAGCAGATAGGATCTACATTTGGTCCAGTGTAGACTTTTTTCAGCATAACATGTTCGTAGACATGAGAGGATTTGTTCACGGAACTGTGGTCCAGCATCCAGGTCAATGGTACCTGGCAGCTAGGTAGGAGTCCCACAAATCTAATTCTTTTCAGCATCCCCAGCATGGCATTTGATTAGTCAGGGCTGGTGCATTGTCCTTTGTGCGAAAAAAGTGTGAGACTCCCAGTTTAGTCTTTAGTCTATGAGTGGAATATTCAATTTTTCATCAAATCAAGTTGCAGTTTGCTCACGCTACTATAAGCAGCTTTCGTGGCCTAAACATGATACATGCCTGCAGCATCTTGGGACTTGTCTCCCATCAAGTGAGCACAACTGTCAGGTCATTGGTTGGCAAATGCAAAAGGACCTGCCAGCAGCTGATCCTGTTGATTTCATGTCCAAGTGCATTCAGCATGGCAGAACAACCTTCAGAAAACCATTAACAACATGCAAGGTGTATAAGTGTGTGTCTTTCTGCAAGTGGCCCTTATACTCGATACTGAATGAATCTAAATGTTTTGAAAATGTTCTTTCCATTTTTTATCTTTTGCATATCATTAACATGTGTATCGATCCTGTGATTTACATAATTGCACGACTTTTTCTTCACGGTGCTGAATGGCTTTTCTTCAATGTCGAGGAAGGTATGTAAATAACACTATTATCAATTCATCAGTATTATATACAAATCAATGTCCAGCAATCAGGTATTCTGTGGCTGCTGGATGAGAGCTCTTAGAACAACCTCTTACCTGATGGCTTCCTCAGGTCTACTATTGATTGGCCAAACTGGCATGATACCACATGTGCGTCACACTGCAACATGTGCGATGATGTTACACCAGGGTGACTAACCAAATGAAGAGCCTGGGTGCCAGGAGGTGAAAAGTGGTTTCAGGGCTCCAGGCTAACAGACAGAGATTACTGACCTGGCCTCTGGACTGGATCCTGCAAATTAGGTCAAACCAACTCTATGGGGGGTGTTTATCAAGTAACTTGTTAACATAAAATAATGTCTATTTTGCTTACAAATATATATCCATGCTCTGTTTGTCTTTCAGACAGCCATATTCAGCAAACTGTCAAGTGAGAAGTCATTATGTGAGCCAAAGCTGGTAGGTCCTCTGCTCCATCATTGCTATGTTTGCTTGCTATCATGTACCCATGCTCTATCATGCAAAGTCCCTCATCATAGATTTCGGTGGAAACTTACCCCTTCCAAATATGTATTGTGTTTCTTGGCCTATAATATTTCATGTAACCATATATAGCTTAATTTGTGATTGTATGTTTTATTAAAATACCAATAACTATTTTCAATGAAAATATACTGATATATGTTCAGAATGACAGATTTCTCACAACTTCCAGTTGTCACCTTATGTATCGTCATCACTACATGAACATTTACCGTACTCGATGATTGTCATCGAACTGGCTAATAGCAATCTCTTCAACTCAATGATATTTTTATTAGTTTGCTTTTATAAGTTAGTTTTCATTTCGATGTCACAACATAATACTAGGTGGCATGTACTCTTCTGATTTATATGAGGCCTACCATCTTTGAAATCAAGGAGAACTGCCATCGATCCATTGTGAATATTGTCGCCGAGGTATAGATGAGTTGGAATATTTCTGGATACCATAACTCCTCATTTAAAATACTTGATTGACTCAGAGTAAAGATCTGATGATATAATTCCTGCTCATTGGTGTTTAACATTCAGCTGCATTCTTTAGACAAGGCTATATGCCAAATTGTTTCCAAATTGATTTCTAAATGATAGGCATCTTCACATTGGCTTAATTGATACTCTTGGCAAATATTGCTGCGCAGAGTGTGGCTACTGTGAATGCTGATTATATGCATAATGCTAAATACATTTTATTCCCCGGTTGGTACTTTAACAGATGGGCTAGGCTCCCCAAAAGCTGGTTGAAAGTTAATGAATTGAGATTAATTCCATATCATTAAATCTTTGATCAAATATGATTTTGATGTTGAGCTTAGAATAATAAAAGCAACCAGAATAATCCTCAGGGGAGAGTTATAAAATGCTTTACTGAAATGTTTGTCTATATTGTATGTCTGATTGGGTTGTATAACCTCCATGACACCCAAGAGGAAGCTAAAAAAATAATGTCCTTCAAGTATTTTAGAGAACTTCTGCGGAACACAACTGAAAAAAAAAATTCAGCTTTTTGGCAAATTTTTTACATAGCTGTAGGTTTTTACAAGGGCACAGCTGAAGTTTTCTGCTGTACAAGATCACTTGTCCACTGAGCAAAACTGACATGAGTATAATTTTCCATATGAGCAGTATTTAAGCTGACTTTCTGCTTATCGTGTGGTATCAAAAATGTATTTCTTCAACCTTATGGGTCACTTTGAATGCTGAGATAGTAATTATGTAATTTTAAAAATTATTTTATTGTTTTCCAAAAAATAAGATAATTTTTCGGGTAAAATAACTTTTTTTTTAAATTTCTTACTTAAAATTGCATTTCTTTTCACTTTTTAGAAATGTTTAATTCTACGGTAGTTATTCTATGAGCTATTGTTAGGCTCTATACTGCCAGAGGAACCCATGCAGATTGGTCGGATATTCGAGTCAATTACATGTGCATATATTCCGCAGATATGCTATAAATGTCCTAGATGGATGGTACATTTATAGCATAACACTGTATAGTGAGAGAAATCGAATTGGCCCAAAATATGGCAGTTTTTATGAGCCTTTATTTACAATGGAAGGAGTCTTCAGCAATGAAGTGCTAGTAAAAAGTAAGGGAGCTGATTAAGGTTCTCACTTTAACCCCAATGTGTTTAGCTTTGATCAGCGGCTCAGCACATTTTATTTTTAAACATAATCTAAGTAGCAGAACTTTTCAATACGGAACATAATTATTCCAGCTGACTGACTACAACTCCCAAATGCCTCTTTGAGTTGACTCAAGTTTGTGATTTTGTTAACTGGATTGTGGCAATGCTGATAATGCAGTCTAAAAGCTCTGTAATAAAAGAAGAACACTGTCATGCACACTATACTTATGAATACATATATAGATATATCGATAGATAGATAGATAGATAGATAGATATGAGATAGATAGATAGATAGATAGATAGATAGATAGATAGATAGATAGATAGATAGATAGATAGAAATACAGTCATGGTCGAAAGTGTTGACACCCTTGAAATTGTTCCAAAAAATGAAGTATTTTCCCCACAAAAAGATTGCAATTTCATAATGTACATAATTTCACGCTAAACACCAAAAATAGGTTGGACAAAATTGTTGGCACCCTCATCTAAATATTTGGTTGTACACCCTTTGGAATAAATAACTGCAGTCAATCGCTTCCTATATCTATCAAAAGCTTCTCACACCTCTCAACTAGAGTTTTGAAGCACTCTTCTTTTGCAAACTGCTCCAGGCCTCTCATATTTGAAGAGTGACTTCTCCCAACAGCAATTTTTATCTCTCTTCACAGGCGTTCAATGAGATTTAGATCCGGGCTCATTGTTTGGCACTTTAGAACTCTCCAGCACTTTATTTCCATCCATTTCTGGGTGCTTCTTGAAATATGTTTGGGATCATTGATCTCCTGGAAGACCCATGACCTAGGACGCAAACCCAGAGTTCTGACTCTGGGCATTACATTGCTACCCAAAATCCTTTGGTAATCTTCAGATTTCTTGATGTCTTTCACACAATCAAGGCACCCAGTGCTAGAGGCAGCAAAACAACTTTAAAACATCCAAAACCCTCCACCATATTTGGCTGTATGTACTGTGTTTTTTTCTTTGTAGGCCTTATTTCACTTTTGGGAAACAGTAGAATGATGTGCTTTACCAAAAAGCTCTATCTTGGTCTCATCTATCCACAAGATGCTTCCCCAGAAGGATTTTGGCTTACTCACATTCATTTTGGCAAACTGCAGGCTATATTTATTATGTCTGTTAGCGGTGGGGTCCTCCTGGGTTTCCTGTCATAGTGTTTCATTTCATTCAGCTTGAATTTTTTTGTAACTTGATTAAAACTACTTATCCACCATTCGGACTATTCTGCATTGCAACCTTTCATAATTTTTTCTCTGCTGTCTAAATGCAGAGAGATTAGCTACATTGCCATGGGTTATAAACTTCTTGATTATATTGTGCACCGTGAACAAGGGAACATGAAGATCTCTGGAGATGGACTTGTAACCTTGAGATTGTTGATATTGTTTAAAAATTTTGGTTCTTCAGACAGTTCTATTCTCTCTCTGTTCTCCATGCTTAGTGTGACACAAACAGACACAAAATGCAAAGATTGAGTCAACTTCTCTGCCTCTTATTTGGTTTCAGATGCAATCTTCACATTGTCTACACCTGTTGCTTGCCAGTTGCCACAGCTGAGTTTGAATGAGTATCACATGCTTGAAAAAAATTGTTTACCCACATTTTTGGAAAGGTACCAACAATTTTGTCCAGGCCATTTTTGGGGTTTAGTGTGAAATACTTCATTTTCTGGAACAATTTCAAGGCTGTCAACACTTTCAGCCATGACTGGATATAGATATATACATACAACCCCTGGCCAAAATGGTGTAATCACCGGCCTTGGAGGATATTCATTCAGTTGTTTAATTTTGTAGAAAAAAAGCAGATCACAGACATGGCACAAAATTAAAGTCATTTCAAATGGAAACTTTCTGGCTTTAAGAAACACTAAAAGAAATCAAGAACAAAAAATGTGGTAGTCAGTAATGGTTACTTTTTTAACCAGGCATAGGGGAAAAAATATGAAGTCAATAAATTCTGAGGAAAAAAATATGGATTCACCCTGTAAATTTTCATAACCAAAACTAACACCTGCATCAAATTAGATCTGCTCGTTAGTCTGCATCTAAAAAGGAGTGATCACACCTTGGAGAGCTGTTGTACCAAGTGGACTGACATGAATCATGGCTCCAAACTCTTAAAAGAGGGTAAATCATCACGCAATGTTGCATAAGATGTTGGTTGTTCACAGTCAGCTGTGACTAAAATCTGGACCAAATACAAGCAACATGGGAAGGTTGTAAAAAGGCAAACATACTGGTAGACCAAGGAAGACATCAAGCGTCAAGATCGGAAACTTAAAGCAATATGTCTCCAAAACAGGAAATGCACAACAAAACAAATGAGGAACGAATGGGTGGAAACTGGAGTCCATGTCTGTGACAGAACTGTAAGAAACCGCCTAAAGGAAATGGGATTTACATACAGAAAAACTAAATGAAATCCATCATTAACACCTAAACAGAAAAAAACAAGGTTACAATGGGCTAAGGAAAAGCAATCGTGGACTGTGGATGACTGGATGAAAGTCATATTCAGTGATGAATCACGAATCTGCATTGGGCAAGGTGATGATGCTGGAACTTTTGTTTGGTGCCGTTCCAATGAGATTTATAAAGATGACTGCCTGAAGAGAACATGCACATTTCCACAGTTATTGATGATATGGGGCTGCATATCAGATAAAGGCACTGGGAAGATGGCTGTCATTACATCTTCAATAAATGCACAAGTTTATGTTGATATTTTGGACACTTTCCTTATCCCATCAATTGAAAGGATGTTTGGGGATGATGAAATCATTTTTCAAGATGATAATGCATCCTGCCATAGAGCAAAAACTGTGAAAACAAATTCCCTGAAAATAGACACATAAGGTCAATGTCATGGCCTGCAAATAGGCCAGATCTCAATCCAATTGAAAATCTTTGGTGGAAGTTGAAGAAAATGGTCCATGGCAAGGCTCCAACCTGCAAAGCTGATCTGGCAACAGCAATCAGAGAAAGTTGGAGCCAGATTGATGAGGAGTACTGTTTGACATCCATTAAGTCCATGCCTCAGAGACTGCAAGCTGTTATAAAAGCGGTGGTGCAACAAAATACTACTGATGTTTTGGAATTTTTTTTGTTTGTTTGTTTTTCATGATTCCATAATTTTTTCCTCAGAATTATGAGACTCCATAATTTTTCCCCTATGCTTGGTTAAAAAAAAGTAACCATTACTGACTACCACATTTTTTGTTCTTGATTTCTTTTAGTGTTTCTTCAAGCCAGAAAGTTGTCATTTGAAATTATTTTAGTTTTGTGCCATGTCTGTGATCTGTTTTTTATCTACAAAATTAAACAACTGAATGAAAGGCTGGTGATTACATAATTTTTGCCAGGGGTTGTATATAAGCAAAAGTTTTATGCAGGTGAGGAAAAACTCTGCAAAGCAAGAATGCTTATAGAAATTGAAGTGTTAATATTTTTGTTAGAAGATAACAAAATGCAAAGTGAATGGACAAAAGAAAGATCTAAATCAAATGAATATTTCTATTAGTACTTAGATAAAAATTACACATACATTAAAGGTAAAAAGGTGTACTGAAATTTGTGAATGGTAGAAAATAAGGAATGTTTTGAATGGTTGAATTAAATCTTAGCTGTATAGACTTATCCCAATTATTTATCACGCAAAAATATTCCTCATAACTTGCATATTCCTAAATATGCATGCACAGGGAATAACACATTAACATATGTATGCCTAATGAATAAAGAAAAATGCCCCTGAAGACATCTCCTGCTCAAATGTTGGTAAAGAGCAATAGACAGTTCATACAGCTGAATTTGCAACAAATATTTTCAAAATGAGAAAAACTTTCTTGATAATACTAACAATATATTAACTTGATATCTGGAATGTACATTGCAATATTTAAAATTTGTGCTGCATTGTCAAGAATTATAACATTTTCAGGAATCCGGATAGCTAAGTAATAGTACAAGTCTTTTGTAATACATCATTCACACTTCCGTAAATCATATACCGTATATACTCGTGTATAAGCTTTTTTTGTGCTGAAAACACCCCCTCGGCTTATACATGAGTCAATTGTCCCAGAAGCCGGTGGGGGAGGGGAGCGACAGAGCAGCGGGTCACAGAGGCAGGAGCTGGCGGCTGTGGCTAAAGCCAGTGTGCAGCTGCTGTATAAGCGCAAAGTGCCAGCTGCAGCCACCGGCTTCCAACACATATACTACTCGCCTACCAGTGCGCGCTCACTGGCACTACATCTCTTTCGTTCCAGCGCCAGCAGCTCTTCCTATGTCGAGCGATCACGTGGCCCTGCTCATTAAGGTAATGAATATGCATTTTTTCTCCACTTCCACTTCCAAGGCTTGAAAAAGACCTTGGTTGGTTGAAACGTTGCATCTGGCACAATAAAGAACTTTTTGATATTTCACCAGGATTGCATGCTGTCCTTCATTTCATTTTGGTATGTATTTTTCCATTGGGTCCAGTGGAGTTAGGACTTGCATCCCCATATCTGATGTGCTGTCAGCTATTTTCTAATTTGTGAATATGCCACTCCAGTCTAATGGGGATAAATGTTCCACATTCTGCTGATTGAGTCCAAACAGTCAGACTCCCACGAATCAATATGTCATCATTTATACTGTGGAGGGGTGATTACTTTTTTCACAAGTGAACCCCTGTAAGTGCATCTCTGTCGCTTTGTTCCAAGTATTTAATCTCTAATGGAAATAAATAATCTTCTCCTAATTAATATTAGAGAGAACAAATGACTGCCAGAGACAACACAATCCACTTTACCAAGACCAATAATACCACAAACAGGGAAGAAATACTACCACACCATGACCAGACCACATAGTGACAAATAATACCACATACAAGTAACAAACATGCCACATTATGAACAGACCACATAGTGATCAAATAATATCACATATTACCAGCATATAGTGACCAAATAATACCACATACAAGAAGAAATACCACAACATCATAACTAGACTACATATTCCATCACGTAGTGACCAAATAATACCACATACAAGGGAGAAATACTGCCACAATGTGAACTGACCACAAATTACCACCACATAGGGACCAAATAATACCACAAACAGGCGACAAATACTGCCACACCATGACCAGAAAGAAATTACCACCCCACGGTGATCGAATACTACACTGCTCATCATGAGTACAAACCACAATACTAGCAACACTGTTATTACCATCCATGACATTATACACTAGAGCTGTGTATATAGTATACAGTGTAAGTGTACAGGTAATTCAGTGATCACCAGTGACATTATTATTATTAGTATTATTATTATACATTTATATAGCGCCATTTATTCCATGGCGCTTAACATGTGAAAGGGGCAAATATAGACAAGCACAATAAACATGAGCAAAACAAGGCACACAAAAGTACATAAGGAGAGAGGACCCTGCCCATGAGGGCTCACAGTCTACAGGGGATGGGTGAGGATATACTAGGAGAGAGAAGAGCTGGTCGTGCGACAGTTCAGCAGACTAAGGATCACTGCAGGTTGTAGGCTTATCGGAAGAGGTGGGTCTTCAGGTTCTTTTTGAAGGTTTCTGTGGTAGGCGAGAGTTACAAAGTATGGAGGAAGCACTGGAGAAGTCTTGTATTTGGTTGTCGGAAGAAGAGATAACAGGGGAGTAGAGATGGAGATCTTGAGAGGAACAAAGGTTACGTGTGGGTAAGTACTGGGAGACCATGTCAAAGATGCATGGAATAGACAGGTTGTGGATGGCTTTGTATGTCATAGAGTTTTGAACTGGAGCCTCTGGACAATAGGAAGCCAGTGAAGGGCTTGGCAGAGAGGAGAGGCTGGGGAATAACGGGGAGAAAGGTGGATTAGTCAGGCAGCAGAGTGTAGGATGGATTGGAGTGCTAGAGGAGAGGCCAGAGAGTAGGAGGTTGTAGTACTCGAGGTGGGAGATGATAAGGGCGTGCACTAGCGTTTTTGTGGTTTCATGGTCAAGGAATGCATGGATCCAGAAATATTTTTGAGTTTGAGTCGCAGGAGGAGGCAAGGGCCTGGATATGAGGCTTGAAAGAGAGGGCAGAGTCGAGGATCACCCCGAGGTACCAAGCATGTGGGACTGGGGAAAGTGAGCAGCCATTGACATTGATGGATAGGTCTCATGGAGGGGGAGTGAGATGGAGGAAAGATGATGAATTCTCTTTTGTCCATGTTCAGTTTTAGAAAGCGAGCAGAAAAGAAAGCTGAGATAGCAGACAGACATTGTGGGATTTTGGTCAGTAAGGACGAGAGGTCGGGTCCAGATACAGTCGGTAGATCTGCGTGTCATCAGCGTAGAGATGATACTGCAAACAGTGGGATTCTATGAGCTTTCCCAGGCCGAAAGGGTAGATGGAGAAGAGCAGGGGCCCTAGGACTGAGCCTTGGGGAACACTGACAGACAAGGGGCGAGTTGAGAAGGTGGTGTGGGAGAGTGAGACACTGAATGTTCGGTCTGCTGGATATGACGAGATCCAGGATAGGGCCAAGTCTGTGATGCCAAGTGATGACAGAATCTGTAGCACACATTACACACAGGAGCTCTGTATATAGTGTCAGTGTACAAGTAATACAGTGATCACCAGTGACATTATACACAGCAGCTCTGTACACAGTATATAGTGTATAGTGTGCATGTACATGTAATACACTGACTCACCAGTGATGTCTGTAGGTAAAGTTCTTTAACTTCGCTTTTCTTCTTCGTTCAGCACACACCATTCAAAATTTTCTTCATAACCAGGACCCTTGTATCATCTGTTTTCACATGCTTTAGGCATTTAATAGCCCTCAGTATGTGTAAAAGTACAAACACAATTTGGTTACCAGTTCATGCAGCATTACATGAACACCCTACTTATTACATTGATGGCTGGTCAGAACAATGAAAGCAATTGTTACAATCCACATTTCGTGTCTCCCTTATTTCCTCATAGATTGTAAGCTTGCGAGCAGGGCCCTCATTCCTCTTGGTATCTGTTGTTTATGCAATTATTGTTATTCTGTAATGCTTTTATTATCTGTACAAGTTCCAGCTAAAATGTAAAGTGTTGTGGAATATCTTGACGCTATAGAAATAAAATGATCTAAGATCTTATTTTGCGCAAAAAAAGCATGCGTTTTTTTCTCTATACTTAACATTAAAACCGCATGCGTTTTTTGCATGCGTTTTGATGCGTTTTGACGCGTTTTTGCCACGCACGTGTTTTTTCTCTGCATGCGTTGTGTTGCAGAAATGCAACAGAGAAAAAAAGAAAATATGCACACAGTGGGATCAACCTAATAAATTTTTATTATAACAATCCACCATATTCAAAAGCAAGAGAGGGAAAGACAAACATTTAAAAACATTTAAAAACAAATCGGACCTACCCGCATCCCCCCAAATACAGTAACAAGGATCCAAATGACAATATATAATGATATACAAATAATACAAATGATACAAGGAACCCCTAAACAGATAGGCAAGTTGATGCAATAATAAGCATAAATATTCAATACACTATGCTGCCAATCTGACAGAGCCCTCATAGAATAAGACACATTATCAAAAAATTGGATCCCAAAAATAAACGATACTCCCCCAGTAGCACACCGTTCCTATAATAAGACAGGTTGCTATCCAGCAAGAGAGTTATAGGTTATGCTGGCAAGATAACCAAGTAGCTAAAACAGCTATACACCTACCCTAAAGCTGACACCCAGTATAATACTTTACCAGAATGACACACCAGGCTTCCAGTCACCAAGGAGTCAATACCCCATTGATGTTCGTGAATAAATGACGATTCCAGACATGCGCACAATGGTACCGTGGGTGAAGCCGGTGTATCCACCTATCGGCTCCCACGTAGCTCCCATAAACCAGGTTAATTAAGAGAGACCAGCTCCGATTGGTCCAGGGGAGCGATGTGACCAGTGCGCACGCGCACAATCCGGCATACAATCTTGCCTTGCGCAGGCGTGTACTACGGAGGACAGAGAATGAACTTCAATCCAATATTGCAGCCAGCAGGCAGCCAGCGGGTGAGGAAAGGGTGAATCAAACACCCAAAAACCCCGCCTCCATGGCTGAAGATTGTTCCCTCCAAATTCAGGTGACAGTGTCCCTTTAAATCACTGTGAGCTCATTGTTTATAATATTAAGTTGTAAAGTAGAGGACAACCCTTTTAAAGCGTATTTGTCACCAGATTTAACAATATGAATTACATACCCATTTAAACAGATCTCTAAGACCAGATGAGGCCAGAGTACTTACTTTGAAAACCCATACCAGATTGGCTATATATTTCTGGCATAAAATCATGAACATTTTATTAGTCCAGTTAAGGAGTGAGAGAGCTGTGTTTTTGGTTTCCAGCCTGACTGGAAGCTGCAACATGTACTAGGCAGTGTGAGATCTCAGCAGGGAGGAGAGACAGTGAGGAGCTGTCAATAAGACTGGGTGAGCATAGATTAAGTTTAAACTTTCAAAACCATCAGCAAACATTCAGAACTGGATTTTAATAGTAAGTACATAGCCCTGTTTGGTCTTAGAGATTTATTTATTAAAGTATGCAGTTTGCATTGTGAAATCTAGTGAAATATCGGCATTTATTGCATGGTGCCAAATAAGGGACAATATGAATCTTAGTTCCAATGCATTTCTCTAGAAAATAAAATACTGTGCATAAAGGGATTACATCATATGTCATTGCCTTCTTTTACTACTATGAGAGAACATTTATACTTATTTATTGTAATGCATCTCCTTAATTACATTTTCATTCTTCAAGTTCACCTTATTACTTTACAAACTAAATGCCCACCTTCCACAGTGGTAGCATTATATTTTATTGATATTTTAAATTAAATAATTTACGTATGTACATACGGTCATATTAGAATTGAGAATACCCTTTAAAATGTTCCCTTTTATCGATGTCCTGCAGACTATTTGTATTCACATCAACTGATTCTTATGTCCTTGGAGATCTAAGGTACAAAGGTGAATACAACGTTATGTCTCAAGGAAGGTGTCCCAAAACCGTTATAGCAATGTCACTGCTTATGAACAAGGGCAACCAACCACCAAATGACCTTGAAATAATTACATTCTCTTTTGCCCTGAGGGTACAGCGTTTTTTTTTTATGGACTGGGACTCGGATTTATTATGGGAGTTTTTTTTCACATTAGAATGGTGCAGCTCGATTTTGTAATAAAACCAAAATAAACTTGAAGAACACAAAACTTGCTATAAGTGTGCACGAGTCTACAATATAAACGTCCTCATCCATGTTTTCCAACATTTCGCACACAAAATGAATTCAAGTAAAAGCTGATTCATATCCTGTAGACAGTAGCTTTAAAGCGTTCCCCTGGAGCAAAGCGATAGACTGAATTCCCAACTCAATTATTTTGATTGACGTAAATATTCTTAAAGGAAATATCTTAAAAACTGAATCGACTCCCACTACGTTGTCTTTTAGAATGATTGATTTATCATGAGGTAGAATTGTATACAAACTCTAAAATTATATCACACTCAATACTTTAGTCTATCAGTGCACATTATTCAGAATTGTCTACTTTTTTGTGATATTCCATTAAAATTTAAAGGGAAGGTGCCCTAAAAAAATATATTTCAGCAATTGAAAAAATGTAAAGAATTAATGTTTACATTTTCTGAAATAATATTATCATTTGTTTACATTTTAGTCAAATATGAAAAATAATTTTAAAAGATTGGTATTTCCACTTTTAAACACTAGGGGGAGCAGCTACTGAAATTTGACAAAAACCTAGCGTCCAACTAGCTCACATTACAGCACTGCCTATTAGGTATATACTCACCCTCGGACACGCCCTGCTTCTTTCCGGCAGCCTTCCTTCCTAAGAATCAGCGCTTCCAGGACCTTCGGTGACGTCGCGGTGACGTCACGGCTTCTGATTGGTCGCGCGGCGGTCACATGGGCGGTCGCGCGACCAATCACAAGCCTCGACGTCACCGCAAGGTCCTGAAAGCGCTGATTCGAAGGAAGCAAGGTTCCCGGTTAGTACCAGGGCACGTCAGAGGGTAAGTATAGCGATATTTTTTATTTTTATTCTTTATTTTACACTTAAATCTGAATTCTGATACCAATTCCCGATATCTTAAACATATCGGGAATCGGTATCGGAATTCCGATTCCAGATTCAGAAGATCGCCGACTTCATGGCCGACCCCACACAGGGGTCGGGTCGGGTTTCATGAAACCCGACTTTGCCAAAAGTCGGCGACTTCTGAAAGTGGCCGACCCGTTTCGCTCAACCCTAGTGACTGCAGCTCTGGAGGTGACAAAATAAACTTCTCTCAGCAAAGGATCAAGCGATGTCCTTACACCATGCTTTTCACAGCAGCACTGCATGCTCTGATTGGCTGCTGAAAATAAGTAGAAGCCCACCACAAATTTAGCATAAAGTCCAAGTATGGTGTTCTGTTAAAACTTTTGGCAAGAAATAAATAATTATAAATCGCAAATCTTCTAAATCAGTAGTGAAAAAAGAGATATTCGAAATAAAGCAATTTAGCAAATTCTACTATAAAAAGTTGCACATTTTGGTGCAAAGTTGCGCAAAACTACAACTTTTGGTGTTTTCACACCATTTTTTTTTCAGCCCTGTAAAAATGGGCACAATGATACACAACAGGGCATGACACTACAGCTTGTCTAATTCATGACAATTGTTCGCTATGCCAGAAATCGTACTCCAGTTGGAGACTGAAGTAAGATCTCTGGTGTGCCACATGGAGGCATATGCTACTGGTCAGATGGTTCTAATTCTTGAACTACAAGCGTCTGACTCAACCACATGTCTCTTCATCAATAATATCAATGAGAAAATCACTAGTCTTGATGAATCAAAGCTATAGCCTGAGGCAAACTTAATATTACATTAGCAAGAGGCAAACTTAATATTACATTAGCAAGTCATTAATGGATGGACATTGTTTTTGAAAAATAATGATTAATGGGGTTATTCAGTCAAATTAAAACAGATAGAAAGTACAATACGTAGTGATGAAAAAGTTCAGCACTGAAAGGTTGCACGCCAACAAACTTGATCTAAAATCTTCATATAAAAACATAGACAACCAACAATAGGAAAAATGGCAAAAATAGCAGAGATCCCAGACAACGGTTTAAGCTTTTCAGGGCCAAATATGCTCCTTAGTCATAACCAAACTGATGACATGCACAGAAGTTGACACAAATGGGTTTGAATGGCTACTAAAGGTAATATCCTCACCTGTGACCTGTTTGCTTGTAATCAGTTTGTGTGCATAAAAGCTGAGTGAGTTTCTGGGATCCAGACAGACTCTTGCATCTTTCATCCAGCCACTGAAGTTTCTGCACCATGAGTCATGGGAAAAGCAAAAGAATTGTCAATGGATCTACGGGAAAAGGTAATTGAATTGTATAAAACAGGTAACGGATACAAATAGATATCCAAGGAATTGATAATGCCAGTCAGCAGCGTTCAAACTGTAATTAACAAATGGAAAAATCAGGAGCTATGTAGAAACAAAATCACAGTCAGGTAGACCAACAAAAATATCATCCACAGCTGCCATGAAATTTGTTCGGGATGCAAAAAAAATCCACAAATAGCATCAGCTGAAATACAGGACTCTCTGAAAACTAGCGGTGTGGCTGTTTCAAGATGCACAATAAGGAGGCACTTGAAGAAAAATGGGTTGAATGGTCGAGTCACCAGAAGAAAGCCATTACTACATAAATGCCACAAAGTATCTAGCCTATAATACACAAAACAGCACAGAGACAAGCCTCAAAACTTCTGGAACAAGATAATTTGGAGTGATGAGACTAAAATTGAACTTTTTGGCCACAACCATAAATGTTACATTTGGAGAGAGGTCAACAAGGCCTACGATGAAAGGAACACCATTCCTACTGTAAATCATGGAGGTGGATCACTGATGTTTTGGGGATGTGTGAGCTACAAAGGCACAGGAAACTTGGTCAAAGTTGAAGGAAGATGATTACAGCAATTTATCAGCAAATACTGGAGGCAAATTTGCACTCATCAGCCCAGAAGATGCTTGTGGGATGTACTTGGATGTTCCAACATGACAACTATCCAAAACACAAGGCCAAGTCGACCTGTCATTGGCTACAGCAGAACAAAGTAAAGGTTCTTGAGTCCCCATCTCAGCCTCCTGACCTCAATATCAGTGAGCCACTCTGGGGAGATGTCAATCATGCAGTTCATGCTAGACAGCCCAGGAATTTACAGGAACTAGAGGCTTTTTGCCATAAGACTGGGTAGCTTTACCATCTGGGAAAATAAAGAGCCTCATCCACAACTGCCACAAAAAACTTCAAGCTGTCATTGGTGTTACTGATGATAAGTGAACTATTCCTCTTTGTATAATATTTATACCAATTATTTGACACATGCGTGTATATTCTTTTTGCCCCCCTCTTTTCTTCCCTTTTTCCTTTTTTGACATACATTACATGGTGATATTTATGTACATCATGGACGTCCTGATTTTCTCAGGTCGCCCCCTGCGCATTGTGCTTAGGGGGTGCACATGCTCCTGCCCTCTTAAAGGGACAGCGCATGCCGTCCTAAAGTATCCCCAGCCATTAGCTGGGAGACACTTACTATTTAAGGCACCTCCAACTATTGGGACGTGCCAAAGAAATGTGTTCACTTTGGCTTGTTGCATGCTTTCTAGTTCTCAGGTCCCCAGTCCCTGCCTGTTCCTGCCTGTACTAGTCTTCCCATACCTGCTGTATTACTGTATTCCTGCCGTACCAGCCTGCACCTGCCAGTGCCTGCCTGTATACTAGTCGTACCAGCCTGCACCAGCCAGTGTCTGCCTTTACCAGCTGTTCTTCCCTTCTGGGCTGATCCAGCTCTTGTCCCTTGATGGTCAGCTGCCGTGCATCTGAGGTCCTTCCTGATGTCCATCTGGAGCTAAATCTAACCCTACCATCAAAGGCTCTAGTGAAAAGTCAGGGGTTTGTCCCTTCAAGCTCTCCTCAGACCACGGCAAAGTGGTTTCACTATTTTTTATTTATTGTACTTACTTATATAGAGCCATTAGTTTTGTTACAGATATTTCTTGTGTGGCACCTTGATAATGAGAAACCTTTTTATATTCCATCAAGTGAACCAGCTGATATTATTCTTGACTAATTGGAAGGATTGCTTTCTGATTACTGATAAATTTTAGCTGGTGTCATGACATTCCATGGCTTTTTGCACCTCTCTTTCTTCATAATGTAAAGTGTCCAAAATTGGTAATCATGACCGAGTTGTAGTCGGTTAATGCTCTGGCCCTTTACTGGAAAACAGTGTCCTAGTCCCAGTGTGCAGTCATGTGTGAGGTACATCAAACTCATTTGTAGCTAACAGTCTCCGCTGTCTTCAGGCCTCCATCTTCAGGAGTTGACGCACACAACTCAAGGGACACCAAGTTTATTGCAACAAGCAAATGTTTACTGGCCAGTTCAAGTTCATCAGGTTGTATGATGAAGGGGACTCTTCACCCAAAACGTTAAAGTAATTCTGTACTTACCACATTATAACCAATTGATATGACTTACTGATGATAAATCCTATTTTAAGCATCTCCAAGTGTCTTTAGGTGTGCAGTTCCTTCACTCTGTCTACTATTGGTCTTCAGGAGCTCCAGAGGAACTAGCACCCTTCTAAGCTAACCGTATTTCACAGGTTGTGCCACTTACCTGTTTGATTACTAGATTTCCTATAATGGTTACACCACTGTGCTACAATAAATTATTCCATGTAAGGACTCTTTCCAGGGACCGTATTTTCAGTTCCAGTGCTGTCTGTGGAAAAGCGGATATCACTAGGACCAATGTTATTCAATGGCACAATGAAGATGAGCACTTTTTTTCACTGACCAAATCTATGCATGAAAAAAAAAATTGCAGCATGCACTAGTATTTTCCTTAAATTGGATGAGACTCACCCACCCAAGTTTATGGTTGCGCAAAAAGAATCGGATGCCATACAGAGACACAGTATGGCATCTGTTTTTCATGGAGACATTGCAATTCGGTAACAGGAAACTGTAAATGGTCCTGTAAATGATTAATATCTGCTGTAAAAAACTGACTGCACATGGATTGCACATAGACGAGAAGTGAGAGAAAAAAAAAACGTCCACTTTTCTGCGAAACTCTGAGCAAAACGATGTATAGCTTTTAGGGTGGCAATATGTTGCCGATTCTGTGGGATCTTGCTTCTAAAGGGGTCCATAAATGATGTCTTGGGAAATAGAAACTGTGTGAGTGGGCAATAGAAAAAGGGGGGGAAATGGAAAATTGTAAATTCTACAAGGACGGAATGGACATTAAAATAGTCGTAAGCTCTTTATATCCTGAACTAACTTTGTACAGAAATGGTTATACTGAAATGGGGCCTCATACTAAGTTCTGCTGGCCCTGTGACTACTTATTACTCCCCTGTTTATATTTCATTGCTATTTTTCATTCAATTCTTTGGATTGCTGGCGCATTTTTACAGGGATATTGGGAATATTTTCCAGTAACATTTTTATATTATTGTTGAACAATATTTACGTGCCTCTATGGAGTTTTCATAGCTTAGCATTGAATTCAAACTACAAATAAAACCTCTACAGTAGTACATTTACAACATGAAATGGCACTATTTTACAGCGCTTCATAGAATTCTCCATAACATTAGCATTTACTATAAAGTAGGGACAAACTGTCTATTTAGTGGGAAAAAAAATATATAAAACAGTGAGACCAACCAAACACAATATTTAAAGGCATTGCATTTCCCAACTTAGAGCATTTTATTGCACGCTGCAGTAGTACTCAGATTCACACACTGAGTTTTGATCCAATGATGTACTCAATAGAGCCACCTTAGGTAACTTGGCTTCTGAAAGGAGTAACCATGCCAATTCTTTATCAAGATATACCGTTTTGGTGGTTTTAGGAAAACTCTTGATGCAAGGTCTCTTACATCAGCAAATATTAAGTTATAGAAACATAAAAATGACGAGTAAATTCAAGTAACAACCCTTTATAAACAAAAAAAAAATCTATTAGGAGCAGCAGTGATGGAGCAGCAGGTCACAAGAGGCAGGAGCTGGCTGCTGCGGCTAAAGCCTGTGCACACTGCTAAAGAGAAATTAATATTCACTTAGTTCGCAGTGAATATTTATTTCTCTGTAATAGCGGGCACAGTAGTTGCAGCTGCCGGCTTCCTGCAGCAGCCGGGTGATCATGTGTGCCTACTATTTAAGATAAATGAATATTCCCTTTTCTCCACTCTCATGGGCTTGGAGGGCAGTGAATATTCATTCCCTTAAGTAGTGGGCACACATGATCGCCCAGCTGCTGCAGGAAGCCGGCGGCTGCGGCTGACACTGTGCTAATAAATAGCAATGAATACTTACTGCCCTCCATGCACATAGCCCCGGTGTGAGGAGCAATAAGCTGTCCTCTGCTTGTAAGCAGCGCATGACATCACTGCCATGCACTGGTTACAAGCATAAATCAGCTGCTAATACAAGAACAAGAGGCTGCGAGGGAGCACAGGGATGGTAAGTAGAATGGGGTTTTTTTAAATATTTTTTTGATTGGGGCTATACATACAATGATAGGGATGAGGAGCCATGCAGATTAGAATAGGGATAAGAAACCATGCATACCAGGTAGGGATGAGGAGCCATGCAGACCAGGATGGGGATAGTGAGCCATTCATATGAGGATAGGGATGAAGAGTCAAGCAGACCAGGATAGGGATGTGGAGCCATGCATTACAGGATGGGGATGAGGAGCCATGCAGATTAGAATAGGGATAAGAAACCATGCATACCAGGTAGGGATGAGGAGCCATGCAGACCAGGATGGGGATAATGAGCCATTCATATAAGGATAGGGATGAAGAGTCAAGCAGACCAGGATAGGGATGAGGAGCCATGCATTACAGGATGGGGATGAGGAGCCATGCATACAAGGATAGGGCTGAAAAGCCATGCCGACCAGGATTTGGATGAGGAGCCATGCAGACCAGGATGGGCATGAGGAGCCATGCATACAAGGATAGGGATGACGAGGCAATGCATACCATGATAGGGATGAGGAGCCATGCAGACCAGGATGGGGATGAAGGGGCCAGGCATACCAGGATGAGGATGAGGAGCCATACATTCCAGGATGGGGATGAGGAGCCATTCAGATCAGGATGGGGATGAGGGGGACATTGCATACCCAGATTATACTCAAGTCAATAAGTTTTGCTAAGTTTTTGTGGCAAAATTAGTTGCCTCGGCTTATACTCGGGTCGGCTTATGCTCACCTATATATGGTAATAATTAGGTGTAATTAAGTAATCAATCATCGTTGCTCATCACGTGATTTTCCTTGAAAGTTTTTAAACTTCCTAAAAACTGGAGTAAGATTTGTGGTGTAAGGGACGCTGCTGCTCATCACGAATTTGACAAGCAGGGGTTTTCACATCCATTTCCCACCCCAGCTCCTCCCACTTTTTTGCGCCAAGTGAAACTGGCATGAGAATGCCATAAGTAGAAACATTTTAGTGGAGCCTCATGTTGTGCCAAAGTGTAGCAACGTTTCAAAGCTTTTTATGCCAGAATTCTGGCACAAAAGCTTTAAAGAATTGAAAAAATTTGTGAAACCAATTGATATGCTTTTAAGCTGAAGAAATAAAATCAAGATTTTATTCTGGATGCTGGCTTATCTTCCTTTCTTCATGTTCCATTGCCTAGTAAGTAGCTGTGTAACCAACAAGGTTTGAGTGAACTGAATATCACTGTAATGCAACTGTGGAGCAGTTGCGCTCAGCCACCCCCAGGGGGCGCTGTTACAGACAAAAGGGTTGCACTTACTGTGCAGCACTTCAGTGCAGAAGTGCAGGCCACCACCAGGAGGCGGCAGAGTAGTCAGACAGGCCGAAGTCAGCAGCAAACAGAGAAATGAAGTACCAGAGGTTACAGCAAAGCACGAGGTCAGAGACAAGCCAAAAGTCAGAGCCAGACGAGAGCACGGCATCCAAAACGTGAGACAGAAAGAGGAGTCAAGGTACAAGACAGAGGGTCAAAAGCCAGTCTGGGAACGCAGTACCAGAGACAGAAAAACCGAAGGTGGAGTTCAGAGTTCAAGCCGAGTCATAAACTGTAAGGAAATCACCAGGGATAGGGAACAGGTCCGACAAACACGGGAAGTCAGAGGCAGAAGGATCAGTAAGGAATACAGATCAGCTGCTCTGGCCAAGGACCAGAACTATCACTGATGAAGGCTTCCAGAAATAGCACCAATAAATAGGCACCCAAGAACCAAAGAGAGGCAGGAAAGGTTAACCCCTCCATGACAAGGCCGGCAAAAGAAAAGCAAGAAGCAAAGCCCGACCTGGATCATTACCATCACTGATCATTTTAAATTCATCAAAAAGGTGCACAAGGTCTATGAATTTTGCACAGTCAAAAATTGTCTTTTTTTCCTATTTTGATGAATTTAAAAACATCTGGAAACCCTAAACTATGCCCACACGACAAACTAAAAAAAACCACAGGCGAACAGTATAAAATAGAGCTGAAAAAAGTGCAACTGGAAATATGACTTTGTTGCAAACAAAAAAAGGCATACAACACCAAAAACTCGGCAAAAAACAGGTGCATACTCAATAATAAATTAAGCCCTTAAAGTTCTAAGAAATTACAAAATATGGATAAAGCAGCCAATAAAAACACATAGAACTTTCCAATTCATTCAAGGACAGATTGTGTATCTGAAGCGAGCGCTCAGGGGCATAAGTTTTATGCATTACAATTTTTTATACATTCTGTTCCCAATTGCTCTAGTTAACACATCTCCTGAGCCACTAATCTGCATGTAGAATGGATGTAACTCACTTGAGGCAAGGATAAATGAATATGTTCATGAGTACAGAAGAAATTATCAGTGCACAGGCATTTCTTAGTTTACTGTTATACAGTGCAAGTTTAAATGCAGCCATGGTGCTCAGCTCACCCCAAAAAAACTATGCAATTTGCCAAATATATCATATATAAAACACAGAATCCAAGTACATATACAATGTACGTGATGCACATTATATTTGACAGTTCCTAGGGGGTGGCCGTGTTCCATAGCCTGAAACTAGGAACGCAGTCAAAATTTTAAAGTGAATCTGTCAGCATGTTTTAACCGTGTAATCCCTAGACAGCATGAGGTAGGTGTTAAAACACAGAATTCAAAGATGTGTCACTTACTAAGCGATGTGCTATTATTCACTTACATTGAAGGTTTTATCACTAGGACATTATCATTGCTGTGACTAGTTGTCACGTGAGCACTCGTCTGACCATACCACTTCCTATGATAAGCAGCTCACTGTCAATAGACAATGTACATACAGAGCCTGGTGTATACTGGCCTATCTTTATGAACTTTGCTGGTCTATCTTTCTGAACTAAGTGATACAGTGAACAGAAGCATTGGCATTGCCGATTCTTCCATAGCACCTGGCTATCATACAATCACTTGGTGTCTGGCCAGCATAGCAGAGGTGCTGGGTTCTAGCAGGCCCAAGTCAGCTCGGCCAGTGATGTGTGGCACAGTAAGGGACAGTTCTCTCCTGTAAGGCTAGAATTTAAACTGGTTTCCAACAATACAGTATAACAGTTTTCATACCTCTCCCTGACTCTGACTACATTATACTCATCTTTTAATTATAAAACCAATATGTGCAGTCTATTTATTTATATTTTGCAACAATAAAAGTAGAATTGTACTGTGCACACAGAGGTAAATCACTCAGCTTATTGCCACCAATCCTAATGCCTTCTCCTTAAAATACAAAAGTGGAAAATATAGATACTATATCAGAATCAAGTGAAATGCACCAAATTTGGGTTCATAATATAGAAATAGCACCAAAACTATAGATACAGTATCAGAAATAAACTCACAAATAAATACAGCATCCGAACCAAGCTCATAACATAAATGCAGCACTAGAACCAATATAATATCAAATCAATAATTGTGACCATCCTTTGCCTTAAAAACAGGATTAATTAATTCTTCTAGGTACACTTCCACACACTCACAGGGAGGTGGTTCCAAACATCTTGTAGAACTAACCACAGATCTTCTGCAGATGTAAGCTTCTGCAATTCCTTCTGTCCCTTTATGTAATCACATACAGACGTGATGATTTTGTGATCGGGGCTCTGTGGGGGAGGGGGGCACAGCGTCACTTCCTGGACTCCTTTTTGTTCTTTATTCTGAAGATAGTTCTTAATGAAATTGACTATACAGTGGGGCAAAAAAGTATTTAGTCAGTCAGCAATAGTGCAAGTTCCACCACTTAAAAAGATGAGAGGCGTCTGTAATTTACATCATAGGTAGACCTCAACTATGGGAGACAAACTGAGAAAAAAAAAATCCAGAAAATCACATTGTCTGTTTTTTTAACATTTTATTTGCATATTATGGTGGAAAATAAGTATTTGGTCAGAAACAAACAATCAAGATTTCTGGCTCTCACAGACCTGTAACTTCTTCTTTAAGAGTCTCCTCTTTCCTCCACTCATTACCTGTAGTAATGGCACCTGTTTAAACTTGTTATCAGTATAAAAAGACACCTGTGCACACCCTCAAACAGTCTGACTCCAAACTCCACTATGGTGAAGACCATAGAGCTGTCAAAGAACACCAGAAACAAAATTGTAGCCCTGCACCAGGCTGGGAAGACTGAATCTGCAATAGCCAACCAGCTTGGAGTGAAGAAATCAACAGTGGGGGAGCAATAATTAGAAAATGGAAGACATACAAGACCACTGATAATCTCCCTCGTTCTGGGGCTCCACGCAAAATCCCACCCCGTGGGGTCAGAATGATCACAAGAACGGTGAGCAAAAATCCCAGAACCACGCGGGGGGACCTAGTGAATGAACTGCAGAGAGCTGGGACCAATGTAACAAGGCCTACCATAAGTAACACACTACGCCACCATGGACTCAGATCCTGCAGTGCCAGACGTGTCCCACTGCTTAAGCCAGTACATGTCCGGGCCCGTCTGAAGTTTGCTAGAGAGCATTTGGATGATCCAGAGGAGTTTTGGGAGAATGTCCTATGGTCTGATGAAGCCAAACTGGAACTGTTTGGTAGAAACACAACTTGTCGTGTTTGGAGGAAAAAGAATACTGAGTTGCATCCATCAAACACCATACCTACTGTAAAGCATGGTGGTTGAAACATCATGCTTTGGGGCTGTTTCTCTGCAAAGGGGCCAGGACGACTGATCCGGGTACATGAAAGAATGAATGGGGCCATGTATCGTGAGATTTTGAGTGCAAACCTCCTTCCATCAGCAAGGGCATTGAAGATGAAACGTGGCTGGGTCTTTCAACATGACAATGATCCAAAGCACACCGCCAGGGCAACGAAGGAGTGGCTTCGTAAGAAGCATTTCAAGGTCCTGGAGTGGCCTAGCCAGTCTCCAGATCTCAACCCTATAGAAAACCTTTGGAGGGAGTTGAAAGTCCGTGTTGCCAAGCGAAAAGCCAAAAACATCACTGCTCTAGAGGAGATCTGCATGGAGGAATGGGCCAACATACCAACAACAGTGTGTGGCAACCTTGTGAAGACTTACAGAAAACGTTTGACCTCTGTCATTGCCAACAAAGGATATATTACAAAGTATTGAGATGAAATTTTGTTTCTGACCAAATACTTATTTTCCACCATAATATGCAAATAAAATGTTAAAAAAACAGACAATGTGATTTTCTGGATTTTTTTTCTCAGTTTGTCTCCCATAGTTGAGGTCTACCTATGATGTAAATTACAGACGCCTCTCATCTTTTTAAGTGGTGGAACTTGCACTATTGCTGACTGACTAAATACTTTTTTGCCCCACTGTATGTGTAAGGGTTCCGGATATTCCTTGGAGCCTGTTTCGCCCTTGTCCAAGATGGAGTCTGGTACTTTGCCCTGCGCCTGAACTTCCTGTCTGTTTTGCTATTTAAGTCCAGGTCTGGAGATCCTCTTTGCCTGAGTATTTTGTTCCTGCTGGCTCCAGAGCTTCTGTCTGTTTGCTGGAGCACTCGCTGCTGCTCGTTACTCGGTGTTCTACCTCTCTTCGTTCAGCTGCCTTCAGCCCTCTGTGTGCTCGTTGATCCTTACCGTGGTTACCTATTGTATGGACTATTAGTGTGGAGCTACTTGCCTCTGGATCTGCTGTGGTCAGTAAAAGTTTCTGACTTATGTTTTCCTGGACTGTGTCTGTTGGGCTTTGGTGCTGGACTTGTGTGGGACTTTTCAGCCCTAAAAGGTACTTTTAGAGACCTTCTCCTGTTGTCGCTCCACCTGTGTACTCCTGGACTTTCTCATATTAGTGCCGTGCACACTGCTGATCAAATTATTGCTGGACTTCCACGTTTAAGCACTGTGTGCATTCCCACAAATATTATTGCTGGACTTCCACGTTTAAGTACTGTGTGAACTCCTGCATCATATATTTGCTGGACTGGTTCGTATTAGCGGTCGCACCCGCTTTCAGTTTGCTGAACTCTACTTAATTGTACTGTGCACTATGTTAGAATTGCAGGAAGATCTCTGTTTGTTTTGGTTTGCTCTTCTACTTTGTTAATACACTTGTTTTCTCCAGCCTTGGTCTCAGATGGGTTTCATCCCACGCAATCAGATTCCATAATACCCACATAAGTGTTACAGTATGTTGGAGGTCGTAGACCTGCTGCAGGATAAATTTAGAGTCAATGAGATTCCTCACTAATAGTTTTGTATGATGGACAAGTATTTGCCTTTATTTCTCAGCACTAACATCACCACTAATCCTGACCAAATCCTCAACTCCATTGGAATGCAGACCCAAACTCACAAGGAACCTCTACCTTGATTCACTGGAATATATTTTGCATATTGCAGTATATACTAATTTCTGTTTTGGGGGTAAATTTTTGGTTTATTTATTACATTTTGTCAAATGCTCCAATTTAATATATATATATATATATATATATATATATATATATATATATATATATATATACAGTGGGGCAAAAAAGTATTTAGTCAGTCAGCAATAGTGCAAGTTCCACCACTTAAAAAGATGAGAGGCGTCTGTAATTTACATCATAGGTAGACCTCAACTATGGGAGACAAACTGAGAAAAAAAAATCCAGAAAATCACATTGTCTGTTTTTTTAACATTTTATTTGCATATTATGGTGGAAAATAAGTATTTGGTCAGAAACAAACAATCAAGATTTCTGGCTCTCACAGACCTGTAACTGCTTCTTTAAGAGTCTCCTTTTTTCCTCCACTCATTACCTGTAGTAATGGCACCTGTTTAAACTTGTTATCAGTATAAAAAGACACCTGTGCACACCCTCAAACAGTCTGACTCCAAACTCCACTATGGTGAAGACCAAAGAGCTGTCAAAGGACACCAGAAACAAAATTGTAGCCCTGCACCAGGCTGGGAAGACTGAATCTGCAATAGCCAACCAGCTTGGAGTGAAGAAATCAACAGTGGGAACAATAATTAGAAAATGGAAGACATACAAGACCACTGATAATCTCCCTCGATCTGGGGCTCCACGCAAAATCCCACCCCGTGGGGTCAGAATGATCACAAGAACTGTGAGAAAAAATCCCAGAACCACGCGGGGGGACCTAGTGAATGAACTGCAGAGAGCTGGGACCAATGTAACAAGGCCTACCATAAGTAACACACTACGCCACCATGGACTCAGATCCTGCAGTGCCAGACGTGTCCCACTGCTTAAGCCAGTACATGTCCGGGCCCGTCTGAAGTTTGCTAGAGAGCATTTGGATGATCCAGAGGAGTTTTGGGAGAATGTCCTATGGTCTGATGAAACCAAACTGGAACTGTTTGATAGAAACACAACTTGTCGTGTTTGGAGGAAAAAGAATACTGAGTTGCATCCATCAAACACCATACCTACTGTAAAGCATGGTGGTGGAAACATCATGCTTTGGGGCTGTTTCTCTGCCAAGGGGCCAGGACGACTGATCCGGGTACATGAAAGAATGACTGGGGCCATGTATCGTGAGATTTTGAGTGCAAACCTCCTTCCATCAGCAAGGGCAATGAAGATGAAACGTGGCTGGGTCTTTCAACATGACAATGATCCAAAGCACACCGCCAGGGCAACGAAGGAGTGGCTTCGTAAGAAGCATTTCAAGGTCCTGGAGTGGCCTAGCCAGTCTCCAGATCTCAACCCTATAGAAAACCTTTGGAGGGAGTTGAAAGTCCGTGTTGCCAAGCGAAAAGCCAAAAACATCACTGCTCTAGAGGAGATCTGCATGGAGGAATGAGCCAACATACCAACAACAGTGTGTGGCAACCTTGTGAAGACTTACAGAAAACGTTTGACCTCTGTCATTGCCAACAAAGGATATATTACAAAGTATTGAGATGAAATTTTGTTTCTGACCAAATACTTATTTTCCACCATAATATGCAAATAAAATGTTAAAAAAACAGACAATGTGATTTTCTGGATTTTTTTTTCTCAGTTTGTCTCCCATAGTTGAGGTCTACCTATGATGTAAATTACAGACGCCTCTCATCTTTTTAAGTGGTGGTACTTGCACTATTGCTGACTGACTAAATACTTTTTTGCCCCACTGTATATATATAATTATTTTTTACATACTATATCAAAGGAAGAAGAAAAAGAGAATTAGGCCACTTTCACACTAGTGTCGTGCACTGCACGTC
This sequence comes from Ranitomeya imitator, assembly GCF_032444005.1. Classification (NCBI taxonomy): domain Eukaryota; kingdom Metazoa; phylum Chordata; class Amphibia; order Anura; family Dendrobatidae; genus Ranitomeya; species Ranitomeya imitator. The sequence continues at coordinate 877,625,095 of NC_091282.1, read as the reverse complement.
GCAATGCGTCGTTTTGTAGAAAAAACGCATCCTGCAAAAGTGCTTGCAGGATGCGTTTTTCTCCATTGACTTGCATTAGCGTCGCATTGCGACGGTTGCGCCGTGTTGTGGCGGACCGTCGGCTGCAAAAAACTTTACATGTAACGTTTTTTGCTGCCGACGGTCCGCCATTTCCGACCACGCATGTGCGACCGGAACTCCGCCCCCACCTCCCCGCACCTCACAATGGGGCAGCGGATGCGCTGGAAAAATGCATCCGCTGCCCCCGTTGTGCAGCGCATTCACTGCTAGCGTCGGTACGTCGGCCCGACGCACTGCGACGGGCTGAGTACGACGCTAGTGTGAAAGTAGCCTTAACTGCTCCTCTACTGGTAAATAAATATTCCAAAAGGGAGTTAAATCTTGTGGTTTCATTTTCTACTCATTGCAAAGTTGTACGGACTTCTTCTTCAGGAGAACCACACATTGTGAGAAAGGTAAAAATTTGAAGACGCAAGGATAGTCAGGAAACGGGCCGAAGTCTAACACATGAAATATCAGAAAAACAGGAAATATGATAAAGGTGTGTGAATTAGGCAAGTAAAACTGTAACTGGCAACCTCCTGCCGTAATCAGAAAGTTTTAGTAGTGTGTTGTGCTGTCCAACTGGCCAAATCATGGAGCCAATCTAGTCTCAGTGGTTGAACAGAGCCCCCAGTGCCACCCAAAGCTTCTGGCCCTCAGGTCTTCCTGATCACCAGCGCTGCTTGCAGAATGATTACAGCAATGAATGGCGACAGAAGCAGACATTGCAGGAGCTGGTCCCAGGCAGAGAAGATGTTATCTTATGCAACTAAATAAACAATGTAAATTTTCCCACAACAATTGTTAATTTTCACCTGCTAAAATTAAAATAATAACCAAACAACTCAAAATGTACAAAAATACATATCTGAAATGTCAACAAAAATATCAGTGACCAATCAAGCTACCCATCTTTACTTTAACAGCTATAAGCCTTCCATCCATGAAGTCTGTTAGTTTCTTAATCTGTTGACTATCAACTTTTTGGGAAGCACCAACCACAGCCTCCTTGACACTGTTCGGAGAGGTGTACTGTTTCCCTTCACTGTGAATCTCACACTTAATAAGGAAGGGCTCACAAGTTCTAAATAGGGTTTAAGTCAGGTAAAAAGAGGCCATGTCATTATTCTTTCATTTTTAAGGCCTTTACTGGCAGCCAAGCAGTAGAGACTTCGATGATCGGATGGAGCATCCTGCATAAATTATATTGTTTTTGAAAGATGCAGATTTTTTCCTGTACCACTGCTGGAAGAAAGTGTCTTCTAAGAACTGGCAGCAGGTTTGGGGTGTGATTTTGTGTCCATCTTAAACTTAAATATGTCCAACTAGCTCATCTTTATCAATAACACCAACTCATAGCAGCACCCACCTCCACCTTGCTGGCGTCTGAGTTGAAGAGGAGGTCTGCAACCATTACTGATCCAGCCACGGGCCCATTCTTTTGGTCCGTCAATCACTCTGGTCCGTCAAGAATTACTTTCATCTCATCAGTCCTTAAATCTGTTCGGCTGCCATCACACTAGCAGTATTTGGACAGTATTTTACATCAGTATTTGGAAGCCAAAACCAGGAGTGGAACAATTAGAGGAAAAGTATAATAGAAACATATGCCCCACTTCTGTATTTATCACCCACTCCTGGTTTTGGCTTACAAATACTGAGGTAAAATACTGACCAAATACTGCTAGTGTGATGGCAGCCTTAGAAATCTGTATTCAGATATTTCTTGGCCCAGCCTTGATGTTTCAGCTTCTGTGTCTTGTTCACTAGTGATCGGATTTCAACCTTCCTTCCTTGGCCAGAGCCTTGGCTCTGTCAATCCCTTGACTGGCTTCCCTTTTTTCTTGGCCTTGGCCTGTAGTGCACTGAACACCTTGTACTTTCTGGGCACTACAGTGTGCCTGCAGATCTGGAATATGACAGCACTGGAGGATATCTTGGTCATTTCACGATTGATTCTTTTCAAATCTTTGACAATTAGCGTGCAACTTTTTTTCTCAACTGTGACTATTTGCAACAAAAAGTTAGACAGTTCTGTGATCACGCCTCAATATCTTAGCAAATTCAAGAGCGCTGCATCCCTCTGTAAGACTTGAAATCATTTTTTACTTTTCAGACTTACTAAATCTCTTTTTGGCACATTTTGACTAAAGAAAACAAAATGCCTAGTAATTCTGCACACCTTGTAAGGCCTCCTTCACACTTCCGTCTTTCAACTCCCGTCACAATCCGTCGATTTTTTTTTTTTTTTTTTTTTTTAAGAATGATCCTGCATTTTCTGATAGACTTGTATTAGCGACGGATTGTGAAAGATGGCCATCCGTTTCATCCGTCGTGCACTGGATCCTGCGTAAAAAAAATGGTCCGTCGGGCAGAGAAAACGTTCAGAGGAACGTCGGAAAATCGCTCAGCGACGCATCCTGCGCTGCCGGTCACTGGCTACAATGGAAGCCTATGGGCGCAGGATGCGTCGCTGCCTGTGAGAAGCAGGAATCCAGCGACTGGTTCCGTCTTTTCAAACTGAGCATGCGTGGAAAAATTTCCCATCAGGGAAATTCTCTCTTGCTCTCTCTCTTTCTCTTTTTACTATTGATGCTGCCTATGCAGCATCAATAGTAACAAGATATAATGTTAAAAATAATAAAAAAAAATTAAAAATCACAATATTCTCACCTACCGACGTCCCGCGCAGCGTCACCGATGCTCCCGGCAGCTAGCGTTACTTCCTAGTAATACATTGCGAAATCTCACGAGAAGTCATGGTCTCGCGAAACCGGGACTTCTCGCGAGATTTCGCAATGTATTACTAGGAACGCTAGCATCGCTGCGCTGGACGCCGGTAGGTGAGAATACTGCGATTTTTTTTTTTTTTTTTTTTTTTTTTTGATTTTTTTAACTTGGTTTGTGTTGTGTATGCGTTTTCTCAGCGGAAAACCGCTGCGAAGACGCATACACAACAGGTGCACATAAGCTTGACGGGTCTGTCAGAAAGACGGGCCCAGTGTACACATTTTCCACAATCAGGATCCGTCATTTCAACGTCTTGCCGGATCCTGTGCAGATTTGGAAGACGGAAGTGTGAAAGAAGCCTTAATAAAGGGTCTTCATATTAGGCCACACCCTTTTTTTTTATTGCAAAATACACATCACCTAATCTGCTTCTTCCAATAACCTTTCAAGGTTATAAAATTTAGAGGTGGAAAATCTGAATAAAAATCATGATATGGTCAAAATAGTCACTTGCTAATAATTCTGCACACGGTGTAGTCAGGGACGGTTTCCCAGGCTCCTTATGGCAGCGCCAGTTGTGACTCTCTTGTGATAATCCTAATTAAAGGAGGCCCATGTACAGTACAGCAATAATGTATTGTTTGGAGCTCAAACATTTTGTGATTATTATCATACAATATTTCCATGTAGGGGTCACCCATAGAAATATTTATATCTGCCATTTCCATTAAAAATGTATAATTGCTTTAAATTTTTTGTTTTGTTTTATTAAATATGTAAAGAGTATCTTTCAGAACTCTCGATTTGTATTGCCTTTCCTGCTCCATTGTTGATTTTGTTTTTTGCTTCCAGGCTGCAAATGTTCCAGCATTTACTTTTTTAATAAAATAACCTGTACAAAATTATGACAATGCATAATGCATTCATATTTGGTTATAATCACAAGAAGCAATCACATTTTCTCAAAAAATTGCTTAAAAATGCAGTGGTTTCACTGTGATTTCAGAAAATCATGGCAAAAAAACTTACAGTATGATCACATGGTGTGAACACATTCTTTGCGGTATCTTGGAGACTAAATTGGGAGATTAGTTTCCAAATGAACCATTAGGTGGCACTATAGAGACATCCCGAGCTTGGGCTGTGTATTTCACTATGCCTAGGTTGGTTGTGCTCAGTGTATTCAATGCAGTTTATAGTATTTGTTCACTTTTAATTTAACACTACCTAAAGTTTTACAATCATCAGTTTTTATTTAAATTAGTAAATTGGTGCAATTTTATGTACAATACTCTAAAAAGTGTTCCTCTAGTCATAGTACAACCCGTATTTTCTTTTAACTATCTGCAAACTGCCTATCATTCATGTAACATGCATTCATGTGGTGCATAGTAAATTGCTGATTTCTGATGTTAAAGCATGGCCACCCTATTAATATTTAACCCCTTTACCCCCAAGGGTGGTTTGCACGTCAATGAGCAGGCCAATTTTTACAATTCTGACCACTGTCCCTTTATGAGGTTATAACTCTGGAACGCTTCAACGGATCCCAGTGATTCTGACATTGTTTTCTGGTGACATATTGTTCTTCATGATAGTGGTAAAATTTCTTTGATATGACTTGCGTTTATTTGTGAAAAAAATGGAAATTTTGTGAAAATTTAGAAAATGTTGCAATTTTCCAAATTTGAATTTTCATGCCCTTAAATCACAGAGATATGTCACAAAAAATTAATAAGTAACATTTTCCACATGTCTACTTTACATCAGCACAATTTTGAAACCAATTTTTTTTTGTTAGGGAGTTATAAGGGTTAAACGTTGACCAGCGATTTCTCATTTTTACAACACCATTTTTTTTTTTTTACGGACCACATCTCATTTGATGTCACTTTGAGGGTCTATATGATAGAAAATACCCAAAAGTGACACCGTTCTAAAAACTGCACCCCTCAAGGTGCTCAAAACCACATTCAAGAAGTTTATTAACCCTTCTGATGCTTCACAGGAATTTTTGGAATGTTTAAAAAAAATGAACATTTTACTTTTTTTTTCACAAAAAAATTACTTTAGATCCAATTTTTTTTTATTTTCCCAAAGGTAGCAGGAGAAATTGGACCTAAAAAGTTATTGTACAATTTGTCCTGAGTATGCTGATACCCTATATGTGGGAGGGGGGAACCACTGCGCATGGCAGAGCTTGGAAGAGAAGGAGTGCTGTTTGACTTTTTAATGCAAAAATGGCTTGAATTGAGATCGGATGCCATGTTGTGTTTGGAGAGCCCCTGATGTGCCTAAACAGTGGAAACCCCCAGAAAATGACACCATTTCGGAAACTAGACTGCCCAAGGAACTTATCTAGATGTGTGGTGAGAACTTTGAGCCCCCAGGTGTTTCACAAAAGTTTATAGCACCTAGGTTTGAAAATAAAAAAATATTTTTTCTACAAACATGAATTTTTAGTCCCCAATTTTTTATTTTCCTAAGGGTAACAGGAGAAATTGGACCTCAAAAGTTGCTGTCCAATTTGTCCTGAGTACGCTGATACCCCATACGTGGGGAAAAAATACTGTATGGGCACACGTCGGTGCTTGGAAGGGAAGTAGTGACGTTTTGGAATGCAGACTTTGATGGAATGGTCTGCGGGCGTCACGTTGCGTTTGGAGAGCCCCTGATGTGCCTAAACAGTGGAAACCCCCCACAAGTGACCCCATTTTGGAAACTAGAGCCCCCAAGAAACATATCTAGAGGTGCGGTGAGCACTTTGAACCCTCAAGTGCTTCACAGAAGTTTATAATGTAGAGCCGTAAAAATAAACAATCATATTTTTTTTTTCTACAAAAATGATTTTTTCGCCCCCAATTTTATATTTTCCCAAGGATAACAGAAGAAATTGGACCCCAAGACTTATTGTGCAATTTGTCCTGAGTACGCTGATACCCCATATGTTGGGGTAAACCACTATTTGGGCACAGTGCAATGCTCATAAGTGAAGGAGCAGCAAATTTTACTGTTATGGTTTGCAGGTACCATGACCCACTGGGAGAGCCCACGAGGTGCCAAAACAGAAGACCTCCCTCCATAATGACCCCATTTTGCAAATTACATCTGTCAATTAATTCATCTAGGGGTGCAGTGATCATATTGACACCATAAGTGTGTCACAGAATTTTTTACCATTGGTCAGCTATGCGGGGAGACTTGGGAGGAATGGAGCGCTATTTGCCTATTCAAGTGAATGGGTCTGTGCACATGTCAGTGTGTTTCCACGGACTGTGTGTCTGTGCGCAAAACACGCAAACATGTCCGTTTTTTAATGTCACGGGCCACAAAACATCCAGCACACGTTCATACGCAGAACACACATGGATGTCATCCATGTGACACACATCGGTGCCGGGAAGAAGTGTTACAGTAAGCGCTGTTCCCCTATCGCCGGCAGAGCAGGGAAGAATGATGAGAGCCTTCATTCTCCCCTGCTTGTGTCGATTGCCTATAGAGCAGGGGGAGAATGATAGAACCGTGTTCAGCACCCGGTACCAGGGAACAGCGCTTACTGTAACGCTTCTTCCCTGGCGCACATCCTTGTGGTACTGACGTGGCACACGCATGCCACACATGTGACGCAAGTATCACACACACGAACACTGACATCTCCGGTACCGGAAATATCAGGACGTGTGAAAGAGGCGCTATAGCGAGTTTTTCTGTTTGGCAGCTGTCACACACTAAAAGATGCTTTTTATTTCAAAAAACAGTTTTTGCATCATCATATTTTGAGAGCTATAATTTTTCCAAATTTTGGCCCACAGAGTCATATGAGGTCTTGTTTTTGTGGGACGAGTTGATGTTTCTATTTTCAAGCACATGACATTTTTTGATCGATTATAATTCTGATTTTTGGGAGGCATAATGAACAAAAACCAGCAAATGATGATTTTTTTGAGGGGGAGGGGCGTTTATACCATTCCGCATGTGGTAAAATTAGTAAAGCAGTTTTATTCTTCCGGTTAGTACGATTACAGCATTGCCTCATCTATATTTTTTTATGTTTTGGCACTTTTATACAATAAAAACCATTTTACATAAAAAAATAATTATTTTGCATTGCTTTATTCTGAGAGCTATAACTTTATTTTTCCGCTGATAGAGCTGTATAGGGGCTAATTTTTTTGCAGTACAAGATGATGTTTTCAGTGGTACCAAGTTTATTTATATTCGTCTTTTTTATCACGTGTTATTCCACTTTTTGTTCAGAGGTATGATGATAAAGCATTGTTTTTTGCCTTTTTTTTATGGTGTTCACTAAAGGGGTTAACTTTGTGGGACAGTTTTATAGGTCGGACGCGGCTATATCAAATATGTGTACTTTTATTGTTTACATTATAATCTACTATATAATTGTCTATGGGTCACTTCCGTCTCTCTGTCTGTCTGTCATGGATATTCATTGGTCACAGCTAGGGTTGAGCGAAACGGGTCGTTCATTTTCAAAAGTCGCCGACTTTTGGCAAAGTCGGGTTTCATGAAACCCGATCCGACCCCTGTGCGGGGTCGGCCATGCGGTACGCGACTTTCGCGCCAAAGTCGCGTTTCAATGATGCGAAAAGCGCCATTTCTCAGCCAATGAAGGTAAACGCAGAGTGTGGGCAGCGTGATGACATAGGTCCTGGTCCCCACCATCTTAGAGAAGGGCATCGCAGTGATTGGCTTGCTGTCTGCGGCGTCACAGGGGCTATAAAGGGGAGTTCCCGCCGACCGCCATGTTACTGCTGCTGATCTGAGCTTAGGGAGAGGTTGCTGCCGCTTCGTCAGAAGCAGGGATAGCGTTAGGCAGGGTCCATTAACCACCAAACCGCTTGTGCTGTAGCGATTTCCACTGCCCAACACCACCTTCGGTGTGCAGGGACAGTGGAAGCTACATTTTTTTTTTCCCCTCAGCGCTGTAGCTCATTGGGCTGCCCTAGAAGGCTCCCTGATAGCTGCATTGCTGTGTGTACGCCGCTGTGCAAACCAACTGCTTTTTTCAAAGCACAAATCCTCTTGTTCCTTCCTTTCTGCACAGCTATCTTGTTTGTTTGTACACACTTTTTATTTAATTTGTGCATCAGTCCACTCCTTATTGCTGCCTGCCATACCTGGCTGAGATTACTGCAGGGAGATAGTAATTGTAGGACAGTCCCTGTTTTTTTTTTTTTTTTTGTGGGAGATTAAGATTGACATTTCTGCTAGAGTGCCATCCCTGTGTGTGCCATCTCTCACTCAGTGGGCCATAGAAAGCCTATTTATTTTTTTGCTTGATTTGGGTTATAAAATCTACCTGAAAAAATCACTACATCAATCAGTGGGAGAAAAATATTGGCCTCAGGGCCTGTGTGCCAGTCCTAAGCGTGCCATCTCTCTCTCTCAGATAGTGGGCCATAGAAAGCCTATTTATTATTTTTTTTATTGGGTTTATAAATTTTCCCTGGAACCAAAAAAAAAAAAGTGGGAGATTAATATTGGCCTCTGGGCTTGTGTGCCAGTCCTGAGCGTGCCATCTCTCACAAATAGTGGGCCATAGAAAGCCTATTTATTTTTTTGCTTGATTTGGGTTCTAAAATGTACCTGAAAAAATCACTACATCAATCAGTGGGAGAAAAATATTGGCCTCAGGGCTTGTGTGCCACTCCTGACTCCTGTGTGCATCATCACTCACTCAGTGGGCCATAGAAAGCCTTTTTTTGTTTTATTTGTTTTCTAAATTCTCCCTGAAAAAATCATTTTATTCTATTTTTTTTTTCCTAAAGTCTCCCTGAAAAAAAAAAAAAATCAAATCAGTGGGAGATTAATATTTTCATTTGTGCTTCAGTGACAGTCCTGCGTGTGTGGCATCTCTCTCATTTGTTGCCACCAACAACAGAGTATGTAACATTGTGCCTGATTTTCGTTGTGGTCTCACTCACCTGTAAAGGGGTAGCTAAATCATACTGAAGTTATAGCTCACCGTGTAATTTGTGTGACAGCAACAAATACCGTTAGTTTGTTTACGTTTTTAAAACAATGAGGAAGTATGGTGGAAGAGGTCGTGGCCGGGGGCGTTCATTGTCAGCTGGTAATGAGGGTAGTGGTAGTGGTGGAGCATCAGCTGGTCATGGGAAAAAAAATATTGTACCGAAGTCTGGAGCTGTGGAGCCAGGTTCGTCGTCTGGCTACACAAGGCCTCGAACGCTCCCTTTTCTGGGAGTAGGAAAACCGCTTTTAAAGCCGGAGCAGCAAGAGCAAGTTTTGGCTTATCTTGCTGACTCAGCCTCTAGCTCTTTTGCCTCCTCTCGTGAAACTGGTAAATGTCAAAGCAGCGCGTCGTTAGTGGATGTTCACGGTCAGGGACAAGTCGCTTCCTTGTCCTCTTCAGCAAAAACAACAACAGAGAAGAATGCAGCAGGCGACACAACGGGTTACTCCATGGAGCTCTTTACACATACCGTCCCTGGCTTAGAAAGTGAAGCAGTTAACAGTCCATGCCCATTACAAGTTGAATCTGACATGGAGTGCACTGATGCACAGCCACAGCCAGACTACTATGCTGGTCCTTTGACTCAGACCACAACATTGCCCTCGCAGGGTAATGATCAAGAATCAGACCCTGATGAGACTATGTTGCCCCATCACGAACGCTATACCACCGACCGACACGGTGACACAGACGAAGTTGCACACGAGCTACAAGAAGAGGTAATAGATGACCCAGTTCTTGACCCCGATTGGCAGCCATTGGGGGAACAGGGTGCAGGCGGCAGCAGTTCTGAAGCGGAGGAGGAGGGGCCGCAGCAGGCATCAACATCGCAACAGGTTCCATCTGCCGGGCCCGTATCTTGCCCAAAACGCGTGGCAAAGCCAAAACCTGTTGGAGGACAGCGTGGCCATCCGGTTAAAGCTCAGTCTGCAATGCCTGAAAAGGTATCCGATGCTAGAAAGAGTGCAGTCTGGCATTTTTTTAAACAACATCCAATTGATCAGCGCAAAGTCATCTGTCAAAAATGTTCAACTACCTTAAGCAGAGGACAGAATCTGAAAAGTCTCAATACAAGTTGCATGCATAGACATTTAACCACCATGCATTTGCAAGCCTGGACTAACTACCAAACGTCCCTTAAGGTTGTAGCACCCTCGGCCAATGAAGCTAGTCAGCAACGCAACATCCCTTCCGGCAGTGTAGGGCCACCATTTTCCGCACCACCTGCAGTATCTGTGCAGGTTTCTTTGCCAGGCCAAAGCAGTCAGGGTCAGGGAATCACCAGTTTCGTAGTAGGAAACACTGCATCTAGGGCACCGGCGGCAACAATACCATCTCCCACCGTCTCTCAGTCTGCCATGTCCACCGGCACCCCGCTAGTTCCACGATCTCCAGCTCTCCAGTCCAGCTCACCCTACATGAGACTATGGTTAGAAAAAGGAAGTACTTAGCCTCGCATCCGCGTACACAGGGTTTGAACGCACACATAGCTAGACTAATCTCGTTAGAGATGATGCCCTACCGGTTAGTTGAAAGCGAAGCTTTCAAAGCCCTGATGGACTACGCTGTACCACGCTACGAGCTACCCAGTCGACACTTTTTTTTCCAGAAAAGCCATCCCAGCCCTCCACCAGCATGTTAAAGAGCGCATCGTCCATGCACTCAGGCAATCTGTGAGCACAAAGGTGCACCTGACAACAGATGCATGGACCAGTAGGCATGGCCAGGGACGTTAGGTGTCCATCACGGCACACTGGGTAAATGTGGTGGATGCAGGGTCCACAGGGGACAGGAAGTTTGGGACAGTTCTGCCTAGCCCACGGTCTAGGAAACAGTTGGCTGTAGCCGTTCGCACCCCCTCCTCCTCCTCTTCGTCCTCCTGCAGAAGTGAGAGCTCGTCCACAGACCGCAGTCGCACAACCACTCCATCCGCAGCTGCCACTGTTGCACACCAGGTCTCCCATTATGGGGCAGCTACTGGCAAACGTCAGCAGGCTGTATTGGCTATGAAGTGTTTGGGCGACAACAGACACACCGCGGAAGTTCTGTCCGAGTTCTTGCAGAAAGAAACGCAGTCGTGGCTGTAGATCTTGAGGCAGGCAAGGTAGTGAGTGATAACGGAAGGAATTTCATGGCTGCCATCTCCCTTTCCCAACTGAAACACATTCCTTGCCTGGCTCACACCTTAAACCTGGTGGTGCAGTGCTTCCTGAAAAGTTATCCGGGGTTATCCGACCTGCTCCTCAAAGTGCGTGGACTTTGCTCACATATCCGCCGTTCGCCCGTACACTCCAGCCGTATGCAGACCTATCAGCGTTCTTTGAACCTTCCCCAGCATCGCCTAATCATAGACGTTGCAACAAGGTGGAACTCAACACTGCACATGCTTCAGACACTGTGTGAACAGAGGCGGGCTGTTATGTTTTTGTGGGAGGATACACATACACGGGCAGGCAGTAGGATGGCAGACATGGAGTTGTCAGGTGTGCAGTGGTCGAAGATTCAAGACATGTGTCAAGTCCTTCAGTGTTTTGAGGAATGCACACGGCTGGTTAGTGCAGACAACGCCATAATAAGCATGAGCATCCCCCTAATGCGTCTGCTGATGCAAAGTTTGACGCACATAAAGGATCAGGCGTCTGCAGCTGAGGAAGAGGAAAGCCTTGATGACAGTCAGCCATTGTCTGGCCAGGGCAGTGTACAGGACGAGTTAGCGGGCGAAGAGGAGGAGGAGGACGAGGAGGATGATGGGGATGAGTATATTTTTAATGAGGAAGCTTTTCCGGGGCCACTGGAAATTGGTGGCGCGGCAAGGCCGGGTTCTGGTTTTTGGAGGGACACAAGTGACGTGGATTTGCCTGAAACTGCCCCTCAACCAAGCACAACCGCAGATTTGAGAACTGGAACTTTGGCCCACATGGCGGATTATGCCTTACGTATCCTCAAAAGGGACACACGCATAACTAAAATGAACGATGACGATTACTGGTTGGCCTGCCTCCTTGATCCTCGCTATAAAGGCAAATTGCAAAATATAATGCCACATGAGAACTTGGAACTAATATTAGCAACCAAACAATCAACTCTTGTTGACCGTTTGCTTCTGGCATTCCCTGCACACAGCGCCCGTGATCGTTCTCACACGAGCTGCAGGGGCCAGCAGACCAGAGGAGTTAGAGGGGCAGAAATCAGAAGTGGCGTTGGCCAGAGGGGTTTTCTGACCAGGTTGTGGAGTGATTTTGCTATGACCGCAGACAGGACAGGTACTGCAGCATCAATTCAAAGTGACAGGAGACAACATTTGTCCAGTATGGTTACAAACTATTTTTCATCCCTTATCGATGTTCTCCCTCAACCGTCATTCCCATTTGATTACTGGGCATCAAAATTAGACACCTGGCCAGAATTGGCAGAATATGCATTGCAGGAGCTTGCTTGCCCGGCAGCTAGTGTCCTATCAGAAAGAGTATTCAGTGCTGCAGGTTCAATACTAACAGAAAAAAGGACTCGTCTGGCTACCCAAAATGTAGATGATCTAACCTTCATTAAAATGAACCACAACTGGATTTCGAAATCTTTTGCCCCACCTTGCCCGGCTGACACCTAGCTTTCCTATGAAAAGGTCTTGCCTGTGGACTATTCTGAATGCCTTTTCCAATCTCGTAATTTTCTGCACCTGATTGTCCAGCATACGACATGTTTACACCTCACTAAATGGCCAAACTCCCCACACGGGGCCGTGGTATCGACACTTGGCGACAGCACCCGTGAGAGTGCAGTTTGTCTGAAGAGGTGGGTGAGCCCGCTTTTGGTCGACGGCACTGCCACTGGGTCCCTCCTAGTACAATAAAGTGTCTCTGGCGGTGGTGGTGCGCACCCAACGTCAGACACACCGTTGTAATATGAGGGGCCCTGGGCCTGTACCGCCGGCCACAAGACAGTTCCCCCCCCCCCAGCTCAAACAGTGCTCTACCACTTGCAAAATTATCTCACAGCTCCACCAATGTTTAGTCTATGCGCTGACATCCTTCAATGCCTGCCACTGACAATACCATTGTATTGACATTTTTGTTATGTTAGGCCTTCGAAGCCTGTCTGCGGTCACTCCTTCCACTAGGCCTCCACTGACCACACCACTGCTGCCCGTGTACCCCTGGAACCAATTTAAAATTGCCTACAGCCATGTGTTATTATTTTAGGCCTTCGATGCCTGTCTGCGGTCACTCCTTACAATATGCCTCCACTGACCACACCACTGCTGCCCGTGTACCCCTGGAACCAATTTAAAATTGCCTACAGCCATGTGTTATTATTTTAGGCCTTCGATGCCTGTCTGTGGTCACTCCTTCCACTAGGCTTCCACTGACCACACCACTGCTGCCCGTGTACCTCTGGAACCAATTTAAAATTGCCTACAGCCATGTGTTATTATTTTAGGCCTTCGATGCCTGTCTGCGGTCACTCCTTCCACTAGGCCTCCACTGACCACACCACTGCTGCCCGTGTACCCCTGGAACCAATTTAAAATTGCCTACAGCCATGTGTTATTATTTTAGGCCTTCGATGCCTGTCTGTGGTCACTCCTTCCACTAGGCCTCCACTGACCACACCACTGCTGCCCGTGTACCCCTGGAACCAATTTAAAATTGCCTACAGCCATGTGTTATTATTTTAGGCCTTCGATGCCTGTCTGCGGTCCGTTCTTTCTACTACTACTACACTGACCAGGCCACTGCTGCCCGTGTACCCCTGGAACCAATTTAAAATTGCCTACAGCCATGTGTTATTATTTTAGGCCTTCGATGCCTGTCTGTGGTCACTCCTTCCACTAGGCCTCCACTGACCACACCACTGCTGCCCGTGTACCCCTGGAACCAACATCAGAAAATATAAAAATAAGTATTTTGCTTATAAAAAAGAAAATACTGGAGAGATATCAAATGCAGACATTTTAACATTAAAAACAAACACATACAACAAAAATCTGGTACAGTACTAAAAATGGCTACCAGCTACAATAACTTTCTCCTGCAAGTAGTTAACTGAAAGTTTTTTTCAATTTAAAACACAGATATGGCATCCACCGAGTGTTGTCCTGTCGCATCTTCTTTATATTATTGCCAAGAAGATGCAAAACAATGAAAATAATAAAATCATTATTTACCAAAAAAATAGAGTAAGTCAAAACCACATTGCAAATAAACATTCATTACAAATAAAGAAGCAGGGCGCGTCCGAGGGTGAGTATATACCTAATAAGAATATAATCACCCTCGGACGCGCCCTGCTTCTTTCCGACAGCCTTCCTTCCTAAGAATCAGCCCTTCCGTGGTGTAGAGTGAGGGTTTGTTACACTCCAAGGTGTTCCCCAGGTTGCCTTTCCTGAGCTTCGATCTTCATGCTCTCGTTTAGTAGTTGTCGGAAAGTAGGCTGCATTAGGCCTACAAATTGGGTATGGGGTGGAGAGAGATGGTGTGTTACACTCCAAGGTGTTCCCCAGGTTTCCTTGCCATTGCTTCGGTCTTCCGACTCTCGTTTAGTAGTTGTAGAAAACTACACTGCATTAGGCCTACAAAATGGGTATCGGGTGGAGAGAGATGGTGTGTTACACTCCAAGGTGTTCCCCAGGTTGCTTTCCTGAGCTTCGATCTTCCGGCTCTCGTTTAGTAGTTGTTGGAAACTACACTGCATTAGGCCTACAAATTGGGTATGGGGTGTAGAGAGATGGTGTGTTCCACTCCAAGGTGTTCTCCAGGTTGCCTTTCCTGAGCTTCGATCTTCCGGCTCTCGTTTAGTAGTTGTTGGAAACTACGCTGCATTAGGCCTACAAATTGGGTATGGGGTGTAGAGAGATGGTGTGTTCCACTCCAAGGTGTTCCCCAGGTTTCCTCGCCAATGCTTCGATCATCATGCTCTCGTTTAGTAGTTGTTGGAAACTACGCTGCATTAGGCCTACAAATTGGGTATGGGGTGTAGAGAGATGGTGTGTTCCACTCCAAGGTGTTCCCCAGGTTTCCTCGCCAATGCTTCGATCATCATGCTCTCGTTTAGTAGTTGTTGGAAACTACGCTGCATTAGGCCTACAAATTGGGTATGGGGTGTAGAGAGATGGTGTGTTCCACTCCAAGGTGTTCCCCAGGTTTCCTCGCCAATGCTTCGATCATCATGCTCTCGTTTAGTAGTTGTTGGAAACTACGCTGCATTAGGCCTACAAATTGGGTATGGGGTGTAGAGAGATGGTGTGTTCCACTCCAAGGTGTTCTCCAGGTTGCCTTTCCTGAACTTCTATCTTCAGGCTCTCATTAAATTGTGGTTAAACGGAACAACTGCATTTGGCGTACTAGTTGGTTTGGGGCCTACTATCGGTGTCTGCCACTCCTTGCTGTTCTCCTGGTTTCCTGTCCTGAAATTCCGTTTTCAGGCGCTCGTTAAGTAGTTGTTAATGTTAGACTGCATTTGGCCTACTAGTTGGGTTGGGGCCTACTATCGGTGTCTGCCACTCCTTGCTGTTCTCCTCCACTGAACAAAGCTGTGCCGCCTATTTACTACGGTTGCCAATTTTGAACTGCATGTCGACTACTTACTGATTTGGGCCTACTCTCTGTGTCAGCCTCTCATTCCAGTTGTCCTCCACTGCAATGCCCCCTGGTTATTCCTGTGTTACCAATTTTGAACTGCATTTAGCCAACTTTATTCTTTGGGCCTATATCTGTGTTTCCTCCTCATCCTGCCCATTGCCCAGCCAGTGATAGATGAGTCTGCTGGTACATTGACCCATAACGCAACATTCCCCGTGCACGCTACACAACAACATTGTGACCCTGCTGAAAGTCAGGTTCCTCTTCCCGCATACCATACCACCTTACACGGGGACAAAGAGGAAGGTGCAGATGAAAGTGCAGGTTCCTTCATCAGGTGGGGGGAGGAATACTAGTTGGCGACGTCACTGGCACAGGGCCTCTCATAGTACGCAAAAGTGTTGCTGCTGGTGGGAGGCGCCCCCGCCGTGCAAACACACCGCTGTACTTTGAGGGGCCCTGTGCCAGTGCCAATGCCAACGAGTGGGCCCCCCCTGCTTGCTCAGGTTCACAGCACTTGCAAAGTTGAAATACTTACCTCTCCCTGCTCCACTGCCGTGACGTGGTCCAGATTTCCTGGGCCCACTAATTACTTGAACCAGCCCTACCCACCACAACTTTAGCCAAATGAACCCCAATTTCAAATGCCTTCCAATTATTATAAGGTAAATTACGCTTGACAAGCTTCATTAAGAAGAATGGATGGTTTTGACATTAAAATGGGCACTCTAGGTGTTTTCCTGGCCCCCACTCACTGCCGACTATGCTGCCCCATTGACTTGCATTGGGTTTCGTGTTTCGGTCGATCCCGACTTTACGTCATAATCGGCCGATTTCACTCGACCCGACTTTTGAGATAGTCGGGTTTCGCGAAACCCGGCTCGACTCTAAAAAGGTCAAGGTCGCTCAACTCTAGTCACAGCCTCTGTCTGTCATGGAAATCCAAGTCGCTGATTGGCCATAGTCTGGCAGCGAAATGGCCGTTGCTTTACTGCCCTGCAGTCAGCGCTGAGCGCTCACACAGGGTTAATGCCAGAGTTAACGGACCGCGGTGTAACGCAGCTATTAACCCTGTGTGACCAACTTTTTACTATTGATGCTGCATATGCAGCATCAATAGTAAAACGATCTAATGTTAAAAATAATAATAATAAAAATAAGGTTATTCTCACCCTCCGACGTCACCGGCTCTCCTCGGCAGTGCAAGCGGCAGGTTCCGGTGCCAAGGATGCTATGCGAGAAGGACCTGCCATGACGTCAAGGTCATGTGACCGCGACGTCATCACAGGTCCTGCGCTCATACCAACCCTGGGACCAGAAGCTGCCGCGTGCACCGCACACAGGCGTCAGGACTACAAGGGGCCTTCGGAAGGTAAGTATATGTTTATTTTTTATTTTAAGTCTTTATTAACCACGCATATAGTGCCCACATTGCTATATACTACATGGGCTGTGTTACATACTTTGTAGGCTCTGTTATAGACTACATCACTGTGCTATATATTATGTAGCTGGGCAATATACAACGTGACTGTCCAATATACTACATGGCTGTGCAATATACTACGTGCTATATACTACGTAGCTGTGCAATATACTATGTGGCTGTGTTGGTTCTGTTATATACTACGTCAACTGTGCAATATACTACGTAGCTCTGTTATATACTATGCGGCAGTGCAATATACTACGATATACGATGTGGCTATGTTATATACTACATGGCTCTGCTATATACTACGTGGCTGACCAATATACTACGTGCCTGTGCAATACTCTACGTGGCTATGTTATATACTACGTGGCTGTGTTATATACTACGTAGCTCTGCTATATAGTACGTACGCTGTGTTACATACTACGTAGCTCTGTTATATACAATGTCGGTTGTGTTATATACTACGTCACTGTGCAATATAGTACGCAGTCTGTGCTATATACTACCTACATATTCTAGAATACCCGATACATTAGAATCGGGCCACCATCTAGTAAATATTGTTTTTTTTTTTTATTATTTTTTAAATTTATTATATTTTTACAATTATTTAATTTTTTTTTTAAATTTCATTCTTACTTTTACACTTTGTCCCACTACGGGACAATCATTTTGTGCAGGCTTTGTTTGATTGCTGTGTTTCGGGGGTTAAAGTGCCGGGAGCGGTCTGTGACACCCGTGTGCGTGACCGATTGATGACGTACTATCCCGTCCATGGTCAGACGGGCCCAGGGCACATGGACGTGGTAGTACGTCTAATGTCAGAAAGGGGTTAATATTCATTTTTTTATTTTTTGTTTTTCATAAATCAACAATACAAGTGAGGATAATAAACTTTACTAGAGATATTTGAACTGATCTCTCCTTCAAACCACACATCCAAGCCTTTTCCACCTCCTGCTGACTCCAACCCAAAAAATATCTCCCGGATCAGCACATTTCTCAACCAATATTCTGCAAAAACACTAGTGTATGCCCTCATCTCCAGACTCAAATTCTTTGAGGCCTACCCTCTAATACTCTCGCACCCTTTAATCTAACCAAAACTCTGCTTCACAACTAATTCAACTGTCCCCCCACTATTCCCCATCCTCTCCTCTCTGTTAATTCCTTGACTAGCTTCCCTTTTGCCCAGAGACACCAGTTCAAAACCCTAACCATGGCATACATATCTCTTCTTCCCACAATCACATACAAGACTTTTGTCATGCACCCCCTATACTGGAACTCTCTACCCCAACAAACCAGACTCTCAACAACCGTGGAAACCTTCGAAAGTAACATGAAGACCTACCTCTTTCGACAAGTCTGCAATATGCAGTAATTCTCGTTCCACCAAATAGCTGCATGGGCAGTTCTACCATCACCTATTGTATCCTCACCTAGCCCTTGTAGACTGTGAGCCCTCACAGGCATAGACCTCTCTCCGCCTGTGCCAATCAGAGACTCGTTTTGTTCAAGATTATTGCTTTTGTTTTTTGCTATGTATACCCCTTTTCACATGTAAAGCGCCTTGGATTAAATGGCCCTATAATAATAAATAATAATGTTTAGATTAAAAAATTATTTCCCTAATTCCTGTCTTGCACTGATTTGCTCTCTAAAAAGTGCTAAAATATGATTTCAGTGAAAGATCAAATTATACTTCCTGTTATAGAAGTTATGGGGAGTAGAAGGAGGAGAAGCTGGAGGAAGAAAGAAGCAGAGCACACAAAGAGAACTGCTGAGGCTTTTAGTGACTAGAACCCGCCTGGGCTATGGAAAAAGTGCTACAAATGCAGGATATATGTCACATAGGCATAGAAATAGTCTTAGGCCGGGGTCACACTGGTGAGTCTCTCGCATCAATACCCGGCCCTGCCAACGGCACTCGGGACCGGAGTGTGTGGCTACATAGAAATACATGCACATGATAGTGTGGCAAACACTGTTTCTGATCGGGGTAAGCTCATTATTGCCGGTGAGAAAGCTGCTGTCCCCACGCTATCAGATAACAGCGTGATCCCGCAGCTGTTATTGAAGGTAAAAAGATTACCTCCAATCACAGGTGATGGCTGATTGGACTTCAACTCCCATCAGCCTACACTTGCTGCAGATAACAGCGAGAGCAGGCACGGAGTATTCATTAGCCGGCGCCTGCACTATAAATAAATCAATAGAAAAAAAATGTTGTGGGTTCCACTATATTTCTGATAACCAGCCAGGCAAAATTGACAGCTGTCGGCTGCAACCCTCAGCTGTCAGCTTTTGCTTGACTGGTTATCAAGAATAGAGGGGTACCTACGCTGTTCTTTAAAATTATTTAAATAAATACTTAAATCCTTTACCCCCGAAGGTGGTTTGCACGTTAAAGACCATGCCAATTTGTACAATTCTGACCACTGTCACTTTAACTTTAGTAACTCTGGAACACTTCTATGGATCCTGGTTATTCTGAGATTATTTTTTCATGACATATTGTACTTCATGGCAGTGGTAACATTTCTTTGATATGACTTGAAATGGAAATTTGCCCAAAATTTTGAAAATTTTGCAATTTTCAAACTTTGAATTTTCATGCCCTTAACCCCTTAATGGCCGCCGATACGCCTTTTAACAGCGGCCGCTAAGGGTACTTAAACCACAGCGCCGTTAATTAACGGCGCTGTGGAAAAAGTAAATAGTGCCCCCCAGAGTCTGATTTTCTCCGGGGTCTCGGCTGCCGGGGGTAGCCGAGACCCCAGAGAACATGATTCAGGGTTTTTTTTACCGACCCCGCTTTTGCGATCGCCGGTAATTAACCGTTTTCCGGCGATCGCAAAAAAAAAAAAACGCGATTTCTTTTTAATTTCTCTGTCCTCCGATGTGATCGCACATCAGAGGACAGAGAAATAGGGTCCCAGGTAGCCCCTGAATACTTACCTGTCTCCCCCGGTGCTCCTCGTGGCTCCCGATGGGCGCCGCCATCTTTTTCCAGCAAAAAAATGGCAGGCGCATGCGCAGTGCGCCCGCCGGCCGGCACCGGGAGAATCTTTGGGGTCTCGGCTACCGGGGGTAGCCGAGACCCCAAAGAACATGATCGGGGTCGGTTTTACTGACCGTTTTGCGATCGCCGGTAATTAACTGTTTACCGGCGACCGCAAAAAAAAAAAAGTAATGTGTAATTCTCTGTCCTCTGATGTGATCGCATCTGTCGCCATCTGTCGCCATCTGCTGGCCGGCCGGAGAAGAGCAGTTGGGGCTAAAATTAGGGTTAGGGTTAGGGCTAGGGTTAGGGTTAGGGCTAGGGTTAGGGCTAGCGTTAGGGTTAGGGTTAGGGTTGGGGCTAAATTTAGGGTTAGGGTTGGGGCTAAATTTAGGGTTAGGCTTCTTTCACACTTACGTCGGTACGGGGCCATCGCAATGCGTCGGCCCGACATACCGACGCATGTTGTGAAAATTGTGCACAACGTGGGCAGCGGATGTACTTTTTGAATGCATCCACTGCCCAATCTATGTCCTGGGGAGGAGGAAGCGGAGTTACGGCCACGCATGCGCGGTCAGAAATGGCGGACGCGACGTACAAAAAAACGTTACATTGAACGTTTATTTGTGCCGATGGTCCACCAAAACACAACTGATCCAGTGCATGACGGGCGCGACGTGTGGCCATCCGTCGCGATCCGTCGGCAATACGTCTATGGGCAAAAAACGCATCCTGCGGGCACATTTGCAGGATCCGTTTTTTTTGTCCAAAACGACGGATTGCGACGGATGCCAAACGCAAGTGTGAAAGTAGCCTTAGGGTTAGTGTTGGGGCTAAAGTTAGGGCTAGGGTTGCGGCTAAAGTTAGGGCTAGAGTTGGGATTAGGGTTAGGGTTTGGATTAGGGTTGGTATTAGGGTTAGGGTTGGCATTAGGGTTACGCTTGGGATTAGGGTTAGGTTTGGGATTAGGGTTAAGGTTACGGTTGTGATTAGGGGTGTATTGGGATTAGGGTTAGGTTTGAGGTTAGGGTTCAGATTAGGATTAGGGGTGTGTTGGATTTAGGGTTTTGATTAGGGTTATGGTTAGGGTTGACATTAGGGTTGTTTTGGGGTGAGGGTTGTAATTATCGTTAGGGTTAGTGATTAGGATTATGGATCGGGTTGGGATTATGGTTAGGGGTGTGTTGGGGTTAGGGTTGGAGCTAGAATTTGGGGGGTTTCCACTGTTTAGGTACATCAGGGGGTCTCCAAACACAACAGCCAATTTTGCGCTCAAAAAGTCAAATGGTGCTCCCTCCCTTCTGAGCTCTGCCGTGCGCCCAAACAGTGGGTTACCCACCTATGGGGCATCATCGTACTCGGGATAAATTGGACAACAACTATTGCAGTCCAATTTCTCCTGTTACCCTTGTGAAAATAAAAACTTTGGGGCTACAATATCTTTATTGTGGAAAAAAATATATTTTTTATTTTCACGACTCTGCATTCTAAACTTCTGTGAAGCACTTGGGCATTCAAAGTTCTCACCACACATCTAGATAAGTTCCTTGGGGGGTCTAGTTTCCAAAATGGGGTCACTTGTGCAGGGTTTCTACTGTTTAGGTACATCAGGGGCTCTGCAAACGCAACATAATGCCCGCAGACCATTCTATCAAAGTCTGCATTCCAAAACGGCGCTCCTTCCTTCCGAGCTCTGCCGTGTGCCCAAACAGTGGTTTACCCCCACATATGGGGTACCATCATACTCAGGACAAATTGGACAACTTTTGGGGTCCAATTTCTCCTGTTACCCTTGTGAAAATAAAAACTTGGGGGCTAAAAAATCTTTTTTGTGGAAAAAAAAATATTTTTTATTTTCACGACTCTGCATTATAAACTTCTGTGAAGCACTTGGGCATTCAAAGTTCTCACCACACATCTAGATAAGTTCCATGGGGGGGTCTAGTTTCCAAAATGGTGTCACTTGTGGGAGGTTTCCACTGTTTAGGCACATCAGGAGCTCTCCAAACGCGACATGGCGTCCAATCTCAATTCCTGCCAATTCTACATTGAAAAAGTAAAACGGCACTCCTTCTCTTCCAAGCTCTGCGGTGCGCCCAAACAGTGGTTTACCCTCACATATTGGGTATCGACGTATTCAGGAGAAATCGCACAACAACTTTTGTGGTCTAATTTCTCCTGTTACCCTTGTGAAAATAAGAATTTGTGGGCGAAAATATATTTTTTGTGTAAACAAATGCGATTTTTTATTTTCACGGCTCTACGTTATAAACTTCTGTGAAGCTCTTGGGGGTTCAAAGTGCTCACCACACATCTAGATAAGTTCCTTAAGGGGTCTAGTTTCCAAAATGGTGTCACTTGTGGGGGGTTTCCACTGTTTAGGCACATCAGGGGCTCTCTAAACGTGACATGGCGTCCGATCTCAATTCCAGCCAATTCTGCATTGAAAAAATGGTGTTGTAAAAATGAGAAATTGCTGGTCAACTTTTAACCCTTAGGCCGGCGTCACACACAGCGTAAAACAATACGGTCCGTATATTACGGCCGTAATACACTGAAAAGTCCCGAAAAAAGTGGTCCGTAGCTCCTCCGTAGGCAGGGTGTGTCAGCGTTTTTTGCGCATGGCATCCTCCGTATGTAATCGGTATGGCATCCGTACTGCGTGGTTTTCTCGCAGGCTAGCAAAACCAACATACCGCTATAGAAGTGATCCATGTGTCCCAAAAAGAAAAGAAAATATATATACTGTCTATATATATATATATATATATATACAGTGGGGCAAAAAAGTATTTAGTCAGTCAGCAATAGTGCAAGTTCCACCACTTAAAAAGATGAGAGGCGTCTGTAATTTACATCATAGGTAGACCTCAACTATGGGAGACAAACTGAGAAAAAAAAATCCAGAAAATCACATTGTCTGTTTTTTTGTAATTTTTTTTTGCATATTATGGTGGAAAATAAGTATTTGGTCAGAAACAAACTATCAAGATTTCTGGCTCTCACAGACCTGTAACTTCTTCTTTAAGAGTCTCCTCTTTCCTCCACTCATTACCTGTAGTAATGGCACCTGTTTAAACTTGTTATCAGTATAAAAAGACACCTGTGCAGACCCTCAAACAGTCTGACTCCAAACTCCACTATGGTGAAGACCAAAGAGCTGTCAAAGGACACCAGAAACAAAATTGTAGCCCTGCACCAGGCTGGGAAGACTGAATCTGCAATAGCCAACCAGCTTGGAGTGAAGAAATCAACAGTGGGAGCAATAATTAGAAAATGGAAGACATACAAGACCACTGATAATCTCCCTCGATCTGGGGCTCCACGCAAAATCCCACCCCGTGGGGTCAGAATGATCACAAGAACGGTGAGCAAAAATCCCAGAACCACGCGGGGGGACCTAGTGAATGGACTGCAGAGAGCTGGGACCAATGTAACAAGGCCTACCATAAGTAACACACTGCGCCACCATGGACTCAGATCCTGCAGTGCCAGACCTGTCCCACTGCTTAAGCCAGTACATGTCCGGGCCCGTCTGAAGTTTGCTAGAGAGCATTTGGATGATCCAGAGGAGTTTTGGGAGAATGTCCTATGGTCTGATGAAACCAAACTGGAACTGTTTGGTAGAAACACAACTTGTCGTGTTTGGAGGAAAAAGAATACTGAGTTGCATCCATCAAACACCGTACCTACTGTAAAGCATGGTGGTGGAAACATCATGCTTTGGGGCTGTTTCTCTGCAAAGGGGCCAGGACGACTGATCCGGGTACATGAAAGAATGAATGGGGCCATGTATCGTGAGATTTTGAGTGCAAACCTCCTTCCATCAGCAAGGGCATTGAAGATGAAACGTGACAATGACAATGATCCAAAGCACTCCGCCAGGGCAACGAAGGAGTGGCTTCGTAAGAAGCATTTCAAGGTCCTGGAGTGGCCTAGCCAGTCTCCAGATCTCAACCCTATTGAAAACCTTTGGAGGGAGTTGAAAGTCCGTGTTGCCAAGTGAAAAGCCAAAAACATCACTGCTCTAGAGAAGATCTGCATGGAAGAATGGGCCAACATACCAACAACAGTGTGTGGCAACCTTGTGAAGACTTACAGAAAACGTTTGACCTCTGTCATTGCCAACAAAGGATATATTACAAAGTATTGAGATGAAATTTTGTTTCTGACCAAATACTTATTTTCCACCATAATATGCAAATAAAATGTTAAAAAAACAGACAATGTGATTTTCTGTATTTTTTTTTCTCAGTTTGTCTCCCATAGTTGAGGTCTACCTATGATGTAAATTACAGACGCCTCTCATCTTTTTAAGTGGTGGAACTTGCACTATTGCTGACTGACTAAATACTTTTTTGCCCCACTGTATATATGTCAGTAGACATATATTAGAGAGAAAAGCCGGTAATTCAGTGCGGTGTACAGTAAAATCACACTGACAGCTTACAGTAGAATAGGTAGAATAAATGTGTACACATAGAATAGGTATATATATATATATATATGTCAGTGAGACACATATATGTATATATATTAATATTTATTCCAGCGCTATACAGCTTGAAAGCCGGTAATTCAATTACCGGCTTTTTCTTTCTCCTTCCTAAAACCCGACATGATTTGAGACATGGTTTACATACAGTAAACCATGTCTTCTCTCCATTTTTTTTGCAGATTCCACACTACTAATGTCAGTAGTGTGTATCTGCTAAATTTGGCCGTTCTAGCTCTTAAAATAAAGGGTTAAATGGCGGAAAAAATTGGCGTGGGCTCCCGCGCAATTTTCTCCGCCAGAGTAGTAAAGCCAGTGACTGATACACACTACTGACATTAGTAGTGTGGAATCTGCAAAAAAAATGGAGAGAAGACATGGTTTACTGTATGTAAACCATGTCTCAAATCATGTCAGGTTTTAGGAAGGAGAAAGAAAAAGCCGGTAATTGAATTACCGGCTTTCAAGCTGTATAGCGCTGGAATAAATATTAATATATATACATATATGTGTCTCACTGACATATATATATATATATATACCTATTCTATGTGTACACATTTATTCTACCTATTCTACTGTAAGCTGTCAGTGTGATTTTACTGTACACCGCACTGAATTACCGGCTTTTCTCTCGAACACCGCTGCGTATTTCTCGCAAGTCACACTGCTTGTCCGTGTGTAATCCGTATTTTTCACGCTTCCATAGACTTTCATTGGCGTATTTCTTGCGCAGTACGGTGACAAACGCAGCATGCTGCGATTTTGTACGGCCGTAGAAAGCCGTATAATACTGATCAGTAAAATACGGCAAATAGGAGCAGGGGCATAGAGAATAATTGTGCCGTATTTTTTGCGAGTTTTACGGACGTAGATTCTGCGCTCTTACGTCCGTAAAACTCGCAAGTGTGACGCCGGCCTTATAACTCCCTAACAAAAAAAATTGTTTCCAAAATTGTGCTGATGTAAAGTAGACATGTGGGAAATGTTATTTATTAACTATTTTTCGTGACATATCTCTCTGATTTAAGGGCATAAAAATACAAAGTTTGAAAATTGCAAAATTTTAAAAATTTTCGCCATATTTCCGTTTTTTTCATAAATAATCGCAAGTAATATCGAAGAAATGTTACCACTAACATGAAGTACAATATGTCACGAAAAAACATTCTCAGAATCAGCGGGATCCGTTGAAGCGTTCCAGAGTTATAACCTCATAAAGTGACAGTGGTCAGAATTGTAAAAATTGGCTCGGTCATTAAGTACCAAATTGGCTCTGTCACTAAGGGGTTAAATCACACATATGTGTCACACAAAATAGTAAATAAATAACATTTCCCACATGTCTGCTGTACATCAGCATCATTTTGGAACAAAATTTTTTTTTTTTTTTGCTAGGAAGCGATTTGTAATTTTTCCAGCAAAATTTACAAAAACATTTTTCTGAGGGACTATCTCACATTTGAAGTCACTTTGAGGAGTCTATATTATAGAAAATACCCAAAAGTGACACCAGTCTAAAAACTGCCCCCCTCGAGGTGCACAAGACCACATTCAAGAAGGTGCGTCACAGGAATTTTGGGAATGTGGGGAAAAAAATGAACATTTAACTTTTTTCGCTTAAAATTTACTTCAGATCCAATTTTTTTTATTTTGACACGGGTAACAGGAAAAAATGGTCCCCAAAATTTGTTGTGTGAGTTCTCCTGAGCATGACGATACCCCATTTGAGGGAGAAAACCACTGTTTGGGTGCACGTTAGACCTTGGAAGGCAAGGAGCACCATTTGACTTTTTGAATGCAAAATTTGCTGTTGCGTTTGGAGAGCCTCTGATGTGCCTAAACTGTAAAAAACCCCAACAAGTGACGCCATTTTGGAGACTAGTCCCCACAGTTAACTGATCTAGATGTGTGGTGAGCACATTGAACCCTCAGGTGCTTCACAGAAGTTTATAACGTTCACCTGTGAAAATAAAAAAAAATCACATTTTCCCACAAATATGTTTTTAGCTCCAAATGTTGCGTTTTCATAAGGGTAACAGGAGACATTGCACATTACAATTTGTACTGCAATTTCTCCTGAATACGCCAATATCCAAAATGAGAAAGAAAACTACTATTTAGGCGAACATCGGGGCTCAGAAGAGGAGTGTCATTTGACTTTTTGAATATAAAATATTCCTGGAATCATTAGCGGACGTCATATCCTATTTGTAAAGCCCCTGATGTGCCCTAAACAATGGAAACTTCCCATAAGTGATACTATTTTGGAAATTAGACCCCTCAAGGAATGTATTTAGATGTGTACTGAGCACCTTGAATCCCCAGGTGCTTCACAGAAGCTTATAACGTTGAGCTGTGAAAAAAATAAAATCATATTTTCCCTCAAAAATGATATTATAGCACCAAATTTGCATTTTCATAAGGGTAACATGAGAAATTGCACCATACAATTTCTATTGCAATTTCTCCTGATTACGCCAATAACCCATTTGTGGGGGAATACTACCTTTAGTACACACTGCAAAGCTCACAAGTTAAGAGGTGCCATATTTGAGTTCAGATTTTGCTGGAATGGTTTGAGGGTGCCATGTCACATTGGCAGAGCCCCTAAGATGCCAGAACAACAGAAACCCCCTATATGTGAACTCATTTTACAAACTACACTCTCCAATAAATTCATGTAAGGGTGCCATGATCATATCGTCATCACATTTGCCTCATTAAAATGTTGTTTTAGCTCCAAGTTTTTAATTTTTCTAAGGGATAATAGAAGTTTTTTTTACACAAACAGGTCCATTTTTTCCTGAGTGCGCTAATACCCTACATGTAATCAGGAAATATTTTTCAGGCACAGTGCAATGCTCAGAAGGCAAGGAGCGCCAAATTTTACTGTTATGGTTTGCAGATGCCATGCTCAACTGGGAAGGCCCAGAGGTGCCAGAACAGCAGACCCCCCCATAAGTGACCCCATTTTACAAACTACATCTCTCAATGAATTCATCATTCATCTCGGGGGTGCATCAATCATGTTGACACCACAGGTGTGTTACAGAATTTTATTGGGCAGTGAAGAAAAAATAACTCAATTTTTACCACCAAAATTTTCTTTTAGCTCCAGAGTTAACATTTTCACACAAGAAGTGGGTAAAAATGGCACCATAAGTTTTCCCACAATTTCTACTGAACGTGGAAATACCCCATATGTGGCTGTACAGTACTACTTAGCCGTTCGGAGAGACTCGGGATGAACAGAGCGCTATTTGCCTTTTGGAGCACAGATTTAGCTTGAACAGTTTGCGGACTCCATAAACAGAGTCCCTAATTGTTAGAAAAGCATAATCCCCCTCAAGTGACCCCATTTTGTAAATTATACAACTGGAGGAATTTATCTACAGGTGCAGTGACAATTTTATCTCCATGGATATTTTCCAGAAACAAGCAGCAATGAAAGTTGCTGAGTTAAAATTGCAAACTGCCATAGTAGTGACCAATATGTTGTAGTGACCAGTACATTGCAGTCACCAGTATGTTATACCCAGCTCATGCTTCTGGAGACATGCATCCGTAAGTTAGGCAGGCTCTCATTGCTTCAGAAATGCCAAACTTGTGGATGCTATATGTGGTTTAGGTACACTGTGGGCTCAGAAGGGAGGGAGCATTTGGATTTGGGAGCAGAAAATTTGCAGAATTTCTTTTGGCGGGTGAGGAACCACTTCGTTTTTCCAGAGCCTTTGTACTACCAGTAACGTGGAAGCCCTCTATATTTCCTTTAACAGGTAACAGACATGAGTGGGGACTTGACTTTTTTGTGGATAGAATTGAAGCTTTTATTGGGAACACTTTAGATAATGTTTGGGACTTCATTTATCTGCCGCTCTACGCTGAGCACTTACTTTGGGGTTTCCATCTAAATCTCTGAGTGATATGATTCAGATGAAACCTGAGGGATCCATTCACTATAATGAGGCAGCAGGGTTACTCTGGCGTCTGTTCATCGGTGTCCTTCTTTTCAGAAGTGCACAAAACTGTGGCCAATGGCACTTTTATGCAATCTTACAAAGATGGGCACAGTCGGATCACAGTTCAGATGGCATCCACAGTGGCTCTATCTGCCAGAGGTTCCATGTGAATCACGTTGCAAGCGCTCAGCAGAGAGCCAGGATAAATGTGCACCGAGCCTTACTGGGAGGCAGAATTAAAAAATCAACAGCATGTGAAGAATTTGTTTAATTTATTTTTTACGCCATTCCTTGTGCGGTATAAGTGATTAGGCAACTTTATTCTTCTGGTCAGTGCGAATATAGCGATAACAGTTATATCTGTTTTTATGTTTGGCTTCTGCCACACACTAAAACATGCTTTTTATTGTAAAAACTGTTTTTTTTATTGCCATATTTGAGAGCTGTAATTGGCCCACAAAGTCATGTGAAGACTTGTTTTTTGTGTGATGAGTTGACAATTTTATTGGTACCATTTTCAGACAAATGACATTTTTTGATCACTTAAAATTCTAATTTTTGGGAGGCAGAATGAACAAATACCAGTAATTCAGTATTTTTTATGGGAGGGAGGCTTCCACATGTGGTAAAATTGATAAGGCAGTTTTATTCTTCGGGTCAGTGCGATTACAGCGATACCTCATTTATATCTTTTTTTATGTACTGGTGCTTTTACACAATAAGCATTGCTTTATAGAAAAATCATTGTTCATGCATCGTTTTATTGTGAAAATTATAACATTTTTTATTTTTCCACTGATGGCACTGTATGGTGGCTTGTTTTTGTGAAACAAGATGATGTTTTCAGTGGTACCATGCTTTTTTATATCCGTCTTTTTGATCATGTTTTATTTCACTTTTTGTTCAGTGGTATAATGCTAAAGTATAGTTTTTTGCCTTGTTTTTTATTTATTTTTTTTACTAAAGGGGTTATTTGTTCACTAAAGGAGTTAACTAGTGGGAAAGTTTTATAGGTTGGGTTGTTCCAGACGCAGCAATACCAAATATGTGTACTTTTATTGTTTATATTTTTTTCATACAAATAAGGCTTATGGATACAATATCTTTTGAGTTTTTGTTATTATTTTTTGATTTTTTTAGAATTATTTAAAACATTGTTTTTTCCTTTTTTTACTTTGTCCCACTATGTGACTATCATTTTTTGTAGGCTGATGGCTTATATAGTATAGGGGTGTAGCATGCAAACTGTCAGCTCTGCACTGACAAAAAGTTGCTGATCATGTACTGCACATGATCAAGCAACTTTCGTAGCTCTGGTGACCCAGATGACATCGGGTCACCATGGCAACGATTGTCACGCCGCAGGGTCTCCTATCCAAGGGCAGAGGGGCCATCATCCCTCTGCAGGCTCCGGAATGCTGCAATCAAGTTCAATCACAGCATTTTGGGGGTTAAGGTGTCGGGAGCAAAGCACGACTGCTAATGGTACTTAGTGCCGGGTGTCAACTGTCAGAATCAACAAACACCTATCGGTGATCGAGCGTCCACAGCCTGTGTGTGCACACGATTGTGATGCAGTAATAACTCATCCTGTGTCAATAGTGCCCAGGGCATGTGGGCATATTATTACTGCAAATGTCCAAAAGGGGTTAAAAACAGCATAGGATCCTCCACCATTTTTTACAACCAGCCAAGCTAAAGCAGACATCTGGGGGCTGGTATTCTCAGGCTGGTAAGGGGCCATGGATATTGCCCCCAGCCTAAAAATAGCAGCCTACAGGCACCCCAGAAAAGGAGCATATACTAGATGCACCAATTCTGGCACTTTGCTTGTCTCTTCCCACTTGCCCTGTGGCATTGGCAGGTTGGGTTGATATTTGTGGGGTTGATGTCCTGTTTGTATTGTCCGGTGACATCAAGCACACTGCTTGGTACTGGAGAGGAATTTCCATTACCAGCTGGGTCACTGAACTCAATGAATTCATTATAGTTGACCGTGGGAATGCAGCCTCAGTGACCTGCAGTA
Organism: Ranitomeya imitator; assembly: GCF_032444005.1. NCBI lineage: Eukaryota > Metazoa > Chordata > Amphibia > Anura > Dendrobatidae > Ranitomeya > Ranitomeya imitator. The sequence continues at coordinate 877,594,804 of NC_091282.1, read as the reverse complement.
ACCTTGATGACGTCACGACTAGTCACTGGGGCTGCACTCACAGCAGCTCATTATCTAGTTGTTTCAGCCTGGATAGTCACATCTTGGCACCGTCCAGGTTGAAGACTATTTATCCTAGACATGGATTACGGTGTGGGACAGAACTTCAGACAGGTTAGGGATATCATTTTTTTTTTTTTTTACAAAAGACCAAGGCTTCAATAGAATGAGCATTAAGTGAGTATTTAAATTGTTTATTATTTTTTTTACAGGCAACCATGACTTCAATGGAATTTGCGTTAGGTGAATGAATATAACTGTTTGTCAATTTTAAATAAAAAAGTAAAAGTGTGTGTTTTTTTATTTCAAATAAAGAACATTATAATGGCTGTGTTGTGTTTACAATTTTGCTATAGGATTAATAATGGATAGGCATCTTATAGACACCTCTCCATTACTAACTTGTGGGCTTGTTGTCGCCAGACTACACAAAGGTGACATCAACCCCACCAATATGAACCCCACTTGCCACTGCCACAGGGCAAGTAGAAAGAGAGCCAGGCACAGTGCCAGAATTGGCGCATCAAACAGATGCACCTTTTCTGAGGCGGTTGCTATGTTTAAGCTGGATGGGGCCAATATCCATGGCCTCTAACCAGCCTGAAAATAGCAACCCCCAACTGTCTGCATTAGCTTGGCTGGTTGTCAAAAATGTGGGGGTATCCATGCCATTTTTGTAAATTATTTATTTAAATAATTTTTAAAAATGATGTGGGTATGCCTCTATTCTTGATAATCAGTCTTGCTAAAGCTGACAGCTAACAATTACAGCTGCACTCTCAGTTTTGCTTAGCTGGTTATCTGTCATAGAGGGGAACCCACACTATGTTGGACAAAATCTCAAGATATATGATCCAATCCATCCTCCCTTCAATACGGTGCAGTTGTCATGTCCCCTTTGCATAAAAGCGCCCCCATCACAGTCGAGACGGTGTTCTTGGGGGTTGTACTCATCCTTCTTCCTCCAAACACATCGAGTAGAGTTGATACCAAAAAGTTCTATTTTGGTCTCATCTGACTAGATGACCTTCTCCTATGCCTCGTTTTGATCATCCAGATGGTCATTGGTGAACTTCAAATGGGCCTGGACATGTGCTGGCATGAACAGGGGGAACTTGCATGATTCCTGCCCTTTGTCAGAATCATCCTTACCCCACAAGCCAAGATCTTGCATGGAGCCCCAGATGGAGGAAGACAGACAGATCTTTGATATTGACCATGGTGGAGAGGTTGGTGTGTGATTGATTGAGTGTGTGGACAGGTGTCTTTTATACAGGTAACAAGTTCAAACAGGTGCAATTAATACAGGTAATGAATGCAGAGTAGGAGGGCTTCTGAAAGAACAACCAACAAGTCTGTGAGAGACAGAATTCTTTCTGATTTGTAGATGATCAAATACTTACTTTATGCAATAAAATGCAATTTAACTATTTAAAAATCATACAATGTGATTTTCTGGTTTTTATTTTTAGATTGTGTCTCTCACAGTTGAAGTCACCTACAATGCAAATTTCAGACCTCTCCATTTTTTGTAGGTGGGAAAACTTGCAAAATCGGCAGTGTATAAAATACAAATTTTGTCCACTGCATGTAGTTGCAAGAAGGAAAAGTCATTGAATTATGTAAATCCCAGAATCGATATACATGTTAATGATATGCAAATTATAAAAACATTAAACAAATTTTTAAAAACATCTTGATTTATTCAGTATTAACCCCTTCACCCCCAAACCTGTTTTCACCTTCCTGACCAGGCCATTTTTTTCATTTCTGACCACTGTCACTTTATGAGGCAATAACTCTGGAATGCTTCAATGGATCCCACTGTTTCTGGGTTAGTTTTTTGTGATCCATTGTACTTCATGATAGTCGTAAAATTAATTTGCTATGACTTACATTTATTTGTGAAAAAATAAATAAATTTGACTTTTTGAATGTAAAATTTGCTGGCATAATTAGCGGACACCATGTCGTGTTTAGATAGCCGCTGATGTGCCTAAACAATGGAAACCCCCCCACATGTGACACCATTTTGGAAACTAGTCCCCTCAGTGAACTTGACTAGATGTTGGTAATCACCTTTAAACCCCATGTGCTTCACAGAAGTTTATACCAGCTCCATTTGTACCAATCCACGTACTTCATCATAATCAATATTAAGTCAAAAGTGCACCTTTTTGGTCTTTTTTCATTTTATGCTGAAAAGAAAAAAAATTGCAAAAAACAGACAGCTGGGGGCTATAAAATCTAGTTGTCAGCATTATCAAGGTTGGTTATCAAGAATAGAGGAGTCCCCATGCTATTTTAAAATAAATAATTTAAGAACACGATGTGGGATCCTACTCATTTTTGACAAACAGCCTACTAAAGCAGACAGCTGGGGGCTGGTATTCTCGGGCTGGTAAGAGGCCATTGATATTGGCCCCCCTTCCTTAAAACAGCAGCCCGAAATCACCCAGAAAAGGCACATCTATTAGATACACCAATTCTGACACTTTTTCCAGCTCTTCCCATTTGCGCTGTATCAGTGGCAAATGGGGTTCATATTTATGGGGTTGATGTGACCTTTGTATTGTCTGGTGACATCAAGCCTGCAGCTTAGTAATGGAGAGGAGTCTATAAGACCCTTATCCATTACTAATCCAATAGTTATATTATAAACACACAGCCAGAATAAAGTCCTTTAATTGAAAGAATGACTCAGACTCCTTTAATGATTCTAAATTAAACCATATTCACATAATCACATTTGACAGTGTGGAAACCGTGGCTGTCTGACCATCGGTAATGATTTTACCGCCAATTAGAATCAGTGCTTGCCATGCTGTCATGTAAATGATGGCATGAAAATCACCCGGTGCTTGTGGGGCTGAATCCGAACAGTAACACGGACTGCTAGATGAAGTCTGTGTTCGGTGTCCGTGCCCGAACAGTAAGTGTTCAGTACTCACATCGAACTTTATTGTTCGGGTTCACCCATCTCTACAGGTAATACAGTGATCACCAGTGATATTATGCACTGGAGCTCTGTACATAGTGTCAGTGTACAGGTATTACAGTGTTCACCGGTGACATTATACACAGGACTTCTGTACATAAGGTATAGTGTAAGTGTACAGGTAACACACTGACTCACCGGTGACGTCTCTAGTTGAAGTCCTTCATCTTCGCTTTTCTTCTTTATGCAGCACAGTCGCCTTGCACAGTAACAGCCCCCCATACTGAAAACAGTATACTCAAAAATTAAATTCATCACAGCAGTAATAATACCCCTTAATTAGCCCCTACATCCTTCTCCCATATGTACTCTGTTCTAGACCCCATGTTTCTCATTCCTGGTCCCATGTGTTCTCCCTTTCCTGGCCCCATGTGTTCTCCCTTTCCTAGCCCCATGTTTTCTCCCTTTCCTCACCCCGTGTGTTCTCCCTTTCCTCACCCTGTGTGTTCTCCCTTTTCTCGGCCCGCGTGTTCTCCCTTTCCTGGTCAGGTGTTTTCTCCCTTTCCTGGCTCTGAGAGTGGTCTCATTCCTGGCTCTGTATGTTGTCCCATTTGTGGCCTCGTGTTTTGCCCCCATGTTGTCTCTATTTAGCCCCCATGTGTCTGCATACTGCATACATTGCAGTACAAAAAAAATAATAAAAAATGTTCTCCTTACCTGGCCTCAGTCCAGTGGTGTCCTCTCACTGATTACATCATATGCCAATGATGTGCGTGCCTACATCAGCTGCCGGCCTGTGATTGGCTGGTGGCTGTTAACTATTGCTGTGTGGGAAACCTTCCCACACTGTAATAGATTTTAAGTGAATATGTGTCCTGGGGTCCAACAAGTTGAAGAGAGGTGCCCGTTCTGGACTCTCTCTGCTCACCTGTTCCATACACCAGTAAGGGCAGCAATGCCCTGTTGGCAGCCCTTATTCTGTATATTATAATTTGTACAATGTACTTAATTTGTTTATTTCAATACTTTTACCCTGAATTACTGTCGTTTGAAGATACTTGAAAGATTTTTTTAATAAATCTTGAGGTTTAAGAGCTTGGTCTAACTTTTAATTCATATTGATTACATCAAACATTTTTAAGAACGTTCCCGATGCCTAGTGATGCTTTTAGAGAAAATAAGCATTGTTAGTTACATTATGCAACCTCTGCCTCTAGCAATTTTTTATTTTCATTTCTCTGGAAGCACTTATGGGATCTAAATAAAAGGGGACATTGAAAGTATTTTTAATAATAATAACATTGCTGTAAATGGGTAAAATAAGATTGAATGTACGGTTGAATTCATCTTCACAGCATGATGGAATTGTCCTTGTACCCAGGATTGGTGACCTAAAATTCTTAAACACCCAGTCAGTGTATTTTCCAAGGTTTCCCTCTTCAAAAGAGACAGTGTTCCTCTGACCATCTAGAAGAACAAATACACTAGAGCTAGCAAAGAGAGAACATATCTTGTCAATGACTCAATGCTACTTGTTACTTAATATAAATAGTACACTATGTACTACAGCAATGTACACAAGTACAATTCATTAAAAATATCTACATTTTCCTTCTAAATACAGTTCCGACTCTTGGCTAAAAATGTAATAAATTGGAATAATTCAATGTTTAGAAGCTGATTACACCTGATTTCTAATTTCAATAGGTTTTGTATAGATGGTGGAAAAATACAAACTGAATGTAAAGTGAAAAGTGAAAATTTAGAGTGTAAAAACAGAGTTAGAGCAGTTTTACCCCCTCTGTGTCGTAGGCATTTTATGTACTTTCCCTATTGTTTTAACTTGATTTCTTAGAGCCATATGTTTATTTTCTTTGTGCATAACTCTATGGGGATATATTATTAGAGGCACGAGTTGTAGTTTTGAATGATGACCACTCAATTTATCATATAACACTGTATATTGCGAAATGTGAAAATAAAATCTAAATCAGGTGAAAGTCACAGGAATTCCATCAGTGGTTTTTAGTTTTTTTTTCTTTATGACCTTAACTTTGTACTATGGGTCAGTATCGCTATGGTAATAGTAAATATATATAGTTTTTTCACTACATTAAAAAATAAACTTAAAATAATTAAATACTTTTTGCCACCATATTCTGAGAGACAGAATTTTTCTATTGAAAGATTTGTATGAGGGTTTGCTTTTTGGCGGTGAAAAAAATGAAAACTTTTTGTGAGGCAAACTAATAAAAAACAGTGATCCCACCATTTAGAATCCTATATTGCTCACAATACTACATGCTATGTTACTTACAATGCAATACTTTATCTCGATAGTGTAAAACAGTGTCCATATAATGCCTGTAAAGATGACCATACACCTTAGATTGGCTCTTGGCTCTTTGGCCAGCTAGCTCAGCCATCTTTCCCATATACAGGAGGACTTACCGTGCCAAGAGCTCCTGTATTCTCAGTGAGAGTGGCTGCTAGACTCATCTGGTGGAGACTTATCTCATGAACAACAAAATAATCGGACATGCCAGATGCTGAAATCCCCTGACAATCATTTGTCCAGGGCCCCCATACATTTTAGACTGTCAACTGAAAATAGGCAATATTGGCGGGTTTGGCTGGCACATTGATTGATCTAACCAGAAATTATGGGATCAGCAAATATCTGTTGTGGGGTTATTGTTGGCTAAGATCTTTAATTTACTGCCAGTATCCCATCATTCACCTGAATTGTCACCTGCATCGCACAAATATGAGTGTTTTATTTGACTTAAGTGTTGGCTTAAGATGGCTAAGTATTCTCTAATGGCTAGTGTTAAGTGCATCAATGGACAGAATAAGTGGAGGGTGATGCAGCTTGCATGAAATTTCATGAACAAAACCGGAGATTTTCTGCATAAAATCTGCATATGTTTTTCTCGCGGTTTTTGAGCGTTTTTTGTGAGGATTTTTTGCATTTTTTTCCGTAGCTTCCCAATGCATTAAATAGCGGGAAATCCGTGATAAATCCACAAAAATAATGAACATGCTGCATATTTTTCCACAATGCGTTTTTATCGCTCGCGGAAAAATACGCAGCAGGTGCACAAAAATTGCAGAATGCATTAAAAATGATGGGATGCTTAATGTATGCGTTATATATGCATTTTTGCTGGGGAAAACCGCTGAAAAAACGGGTGAAAAATCCAGAACGTGTGCACATACCCTAAAAAAGGTTTTTGAATGATGCTTTTCCAATTGCTACTACAGAAATGACATGTTCAGTCAACCAGAACATCAGTATTTTTATGAAGTTGTAGATGTAGATAGATAGATGACTGCTATCTCATTAGAGCCATATGTTTTATGTTGTAGTTGAATCTGATAATGACATGCACGTTATGCCAGTATTACCTTTATGTAAAAGAAAGTATAATATAGTAATTGCTTTGATATACAATTGGTAGCTTAATTAAAAGGAAGCAAACAAGAACTATTAGTTTGGCCATATACCTGCAAATATCCTGTATACCCAGACAGCTTTAGAAAAAAACTTTTCTTTGTTTCGGAAGTAATAAATGCTGGCAATAAATGTGTCTTTCCATGGGGACAGCCCTGCCCTGTCTTTATGACCAGTGGTTTTATTGTGCCAGACTAGCAGACACTTATGTTAAATTTTGAAATTGAGATTCTAAAACTGTCATTATAGTTTGGTGCAAGCATAAAACAGAGATATGAACAGGAAGTGGTCAACTGAACGGTCTTGGGAAAAACTTGTCTGGACAATTATTACACAGTAATGAAATGCTCTCATTAGAAATGTAACAAAGTGCTAATATACATATATATATATATATATAATGGTTAGGCTGGGACTGGCCCATGGGAGAACAGATGAATCCCCTGGTGGCCCCCCACCTTTCTGTATCAGCAGTAGTTGTCACAATTCAATTGTTTCACTATGTACGGCAGCATCTCATCATTCATTTAACAAACTATTATTATATAGAAGCATAGGTAAATTTGTGAATAAAAATAATGTAATATTTGCATGTATCTGAACAGTGAGCCCCCCCCCCCCCCCCCACTCAATGTTGCTGGTGGGCCTTTGAAACTAATGACCAATGATGTACAAATTTACCTTCTGAAAGGTTCCTAATATGTTGCCAGGTTTTCTTCAATATTCAATCTAAAAAATAACCATCTCTATGTAGTCTGACCTCTGGACACCAACTTCATTGTTAGGAGTGGACCAGTGGTGAACCCAGATGTCTGACCCCCAACGATCATAAACTGTGATGGCACATTGGAACAATATCCCATTAATTTATAAGATGGGACAACCCCATTAACACGCTTTGATAATTACATATGTCTTACTAACTCAGCTTTTTGCTTAACTAATAACTAAAAATCATGATGGTGTAGAAAATCACAACTTATAATTATATTTGGCAATTTTTCATTATCCAGTATTTCATTAGAGTCAAAATTGTAATCATAACCAAAATTGTGCAGCAACAATATGTTGGCTTGAGAAGGTTCCCACTTAGGAACCAAAATGTCACCAAGTTGGGCCATTAAATAAGAAGCTTTTTTCACTTGAATAGTGTGTTGCCTCCAATTTTTGAACTTCGATAGATAGACATAAATAGATACCGTATATACTCGAGTATAAGCCGACCCGAGTATAAGCCGACCCCCCTAATTTTGCCACAAAAAACTGGGAAAACTTATTGACTCGAGTATAAGCCTAGGGTGGAAATGCAGCATTTACCGGTGAATTTCAAAAATAAAAATAGATCATTATTTCCCCATAGCTGTGCCATATAGTGCTCTGCTCCGTTCATTGTGCCCCATAGCTGTGCCATATACGGTGCTCTGCACCGTTCATTGTGCCCCATTGCTGTGCCATATACGGTGCTCTGCACCGTTCATTGTGCCCCATTGCTGTGCCATATACGGTGCTCTGCACCATTCATTGTGCCCCATTGCTGTGCCATATACGGTGCTCTGCACCGTTCATTGTGCCCCATTGCTGTGCCATATACGGTGCTCTGCACCGTTCATTGTGCCCCATTGCTGTGCCATATACGGTGCTCTGCACCGTTCATTGTGCCCCATTGCTGTGCCATATACGGTGCTCTGCACCGTTCATTGTGCCCCATTGCTGTGCCATATACGGTGCTCTGCACCGTTCATTGTGCCCCATTGCTGTGCCATATACGGTGCTCTGCTCCGTTCATTGTGCCCCATTGCTGTGCCATATACGGTGCTCTGCACCGTTCATTGTGCCCCATATCTGTGCCCATATACGGTGCTCTGCACCGTTCATTGTGCCCCATTGCTGTGCCATATACGGTGCTCTGCACCGTTCATTGTGCCCCATTGCTGTGCCATATACGGTGCTCTGCACCGTTCATTGTGCCCCATTGCTGTGCCATATACGGTGCTTTGCACCGTTCATTGTGCCCCATTGCTGTGCCATATACGGTGCTCTGCACCGTTCATTGTGCCCCATAGAAATCTCTGCCGCCGCTGCTGCAATAAAAAAAAAACCACATACTCACCTCCCTTGATTGCAGCTCCCGGCGTCTCGTTCCGGCGCCTCCATCTTCCTGGCGTCTCTGCTCTTAATGATCAGGCAGAGGGCGCCGCGCACACTGTATGCGTCATCGCGCCCTCTGCCTGAACAGTCAGAGCGCAGACGCCGGGAAGATGGAGGCGCCGGCCGGGAAGATGGAGCGGCGCCCGGCGGCTGGAACGAGGACAGGTGAATATGCTATACTTACCTAGTCCTGGCGATCCTCGCGCTGTCCCTCTGCCTGGTCTTCGGTGCCGCAGCTCTTCCTGTCAGCGGTCACCGGCACCGCTGATTAGAGGAATGAATAGGCGGCTCCGCCCCTATGGGAGGTGGAGCCGCTTATTCATATCTCTAATGAGCGGTCCCACGTGACCGCTGAAGAGGGGAAGAAGCTGCAGCACAGAAGCCCGTGGGACGGCAGGGACAGCGCGAGGATCGCTGGGACTAGGTAAGTATACCTCAGCGCCCTCACCCCCTCACCCCCCGACCCTGCCACCCACATTGACTCGAGTATAAGCCGAGAGGGGCACTTTCAGCCCAAAAATTTGGGCTGAAAATCTCGGCTTATACTCGAGTATATACGGTATATAGATAGACAGACAGACATACAGATAGATAGATAGATTTGAACAAAAGAACCTTATTATCCAAGGTAATGGGTACCTATTAGTGATGAGCAAGTACTAAAATGGTACTCATTACTCAGGTCCAGAAAATCGTAATGCTCGGATGCTATAATGGATGTCAATGGGAAACGCAAGCATTTTTCTGGTGCCCACCCTCCCAAAAGTCTGGAGGAGGTCTGAAAACAATGGAAACAGCTCTGAAATGGCATGGGAACAGCATGGGAAACCTGAATCCCAGGTCAGTGCTAAAACAATGTTGTCAGAGTATTATGGAACTTTTACGGACTGACAATAAAACATATAAAACCATACTTACAATGGATTTTACTGGAAAAAATATTAAATAACCATTAATTACAGGATAATGACTTGTACATAAAGTAAAAGAAATATGAGAAAAAGAAAAGCTCCTCCACATCTTGGGCTATGTTCTCATGCAGTCTGTTATGAACAGGTAATTCAGAACCACAATGGACCTTGAAGTTCAGAGCATACAAAGTGACCTGACATTTACCAAAAACATATGACGAGCTCTGAGACGTGGAAACTCTGCTGACCGCAATCCCTAATCCTATCACACCACACTAGAGGTAGCCGTGGATTGCGCCTAACGCTCCCTATGCAACTCGGCACAGCCTGAGAAACTAACTAGCCCTGAAGATAGAAAAATAAGCCTACCTTGCCTCAGAGAAATTCCCCAAAGGAAAAGGCAGCCCCCCACATATAATGACTGTGAGTAAAGATGAAATACAAACACAGAGATGAAATAGATTTAGCAAAGTGAGGCCCGACTTACTGAATAGACCGAGGATAGGAAAGATAGCTTTGCGGTCAACACAAAAACCTACAAACAACCACGCAGAGGGGCAAAAAGACTCCCTCTGCGTCTCAGAGCTTCCAGCAAGCAAGAAAAACCAATATAGCAAGCTGAACAGAAAATATAGCAAACAAAAATAACATAAGCAGAACTTAGCTTATGCAGGATAGACAGGCCACAGGAACGATCCAGGAGGAAGCAAGACCAATACTAGAACATTGACTGGAGGCCAGGATCAAAGCACCAGGTGGAGTTAAATAGAGCAGCACCTAACGACTTAACCTCATCACCTGAGAAAGGAAACTCCGAAGCCGCAGTACCACTCTCATCCACCAAAGGAAGCTTATAGACAGAACCAGCCGCAGTACCACTCACGACCACAGGAGGGACCTTGGCCACAGAATTCACAACAGCAGTCTTTTTGCTCTGTGTTTTTGCATGTTTGCATTTATTTTAATTGTGAAAAAACACTCAACAGGAAATGTAATTTAATCATTTTAATACTTCATCTGGCCATGTGGTGTATGAGACATGATCAGACACATTGAAAGTCATGTTTTTTTTTCAGGGCTATCTGCCGGTCATCACTATTTGTGGAGGGCTATTAGGCAGCCTTTTCTATTGTTAGAGGGCCAGCAGGTGTCTTGTAGACAAATGAGACAAAGAGAGTTTTTTGGTAAAGCACATAATTCTACTGTTTAATATAAATGAAATGAGGCCGACAAATAAAAGAACACACTAGTTGCAGTCAGTTATGGTGGTGGTTGAAAGATATTTTGGGGTTGTTTTACTACTTCTGGCTCTTGGTGCCTTGACTGTGTGCAAGGCAACACGAAATGTGAAGTTTCCCAAAAGGATTTTGAGCTGCAATGTAGTGCTCAGGATCAGCAAGCAGGGTTTGCATCTTAGGTCATGAGTCTTCCAGTACAAAAATGACCCCAAACATACTTCAAGAGGCACCCAAAAATGAATGGAAAAAAGCAATGGAGAGTTCAGAAGTAGTATTTCCAGCTCCAGTAACATAAAGTCTCCCACCACTACCTCTTACATACAGATTCTAGTGAGAAACTGTGAATGGACACATTCAATCATTTAATTTTGCTTGCTTTGATGAATTTCTGAGAACAGAACACTGTAAAAAACATGAATCAGTCAATGATTCTATGGAAAAAAGCAGAAGCAAGAAGAAGTTACAGGTCTGTGAGAGCCAGAAATCTTGATTGTTTGTTTCTGACCAAATACTTATTTTCCACCATAATATGCAAATAAAATGTTAAAAAAACAGACAATGTGATTTTCTGGATTTTTTTTTCTCAGTTTGTCTCCCATAGTTGAGGTCTACCTATGATGTAAATTACAGACGCCTCTCATCTTTTTAAGTGGTGGAACTTGCACTATTGCTGACTGACTAAATACTTTTTTGCCCCACTGTATATGGAAGCAGGATGTGGGACATTATTACTGTAGGGGTTAATTAAGGGATATTATTGTTAGGGCTAGTGGAACGCACCAAATAATAAGACAAATAGAGTAAGGTGCGTTCGCAGCCCGGGGTCCACCGTGCAGAGATGGAACCTGCTGCCAAGTAATGACGGACTATATGGCGGTACTATGTGAATACACACACGGGTTAACTTCACCCTGTGTGAAGGAAGCGAACCCTGTTGCATCACAGGGCCGCGGTACCACACCAAGAGCGCAAGCAAGGAGTCTCGGAACTCAATCCCAAGACACAGGATTAGAGTTCATATAGACCTCATGCGCTTGACACCGCAACTGGGGTGTCAGAGTGACAGAAATAATAATAATAAAGATGCACGAGAGTGCGTGCGGTGCCGCACTGGCGAATGCCACTAACCACCCAGACTTGAGTCAGGAAAGTGCTGTGAAAGCGCACGGCGCCGCACTGGCGGTCACAGCAATTAGACCCTGTATTGTGTGTTACATGCTGATGGCTAAGTCGGGCGCTAGATGGCAATCATCCACCTTCCGTGAGCAGTCATACAATAGGGAGGGGATTTTAAAGAACGACTTTCACTCACAACACACACATGTTTACAAATGTACTCTAGCGCATGGCCGTGCGGTCATGCGAAGCTTATATAGCTGCAGCACGTTCAGGACCTTCCACTAAAGGGCCAATGGGAAGCTGCCACAGAAGTTTAGCACCTTCAAGACCTTCCTAGAGGACCAATGGGAACCGCTGCAGCATCTGAGCATGTGACCCTCGATCTCCAATGGGAGATCTCACCCTGGGCATGCTCAGAAGGGAAAAAGCAGGACTTAGTCCCAAAAGCGTCTGCTCGCCGCTGCCCAGCACTGGCTTCAATGGCAGAAGCAGGAAAAGCAGCAGTAATACTATGCACAGAGTGAGACTGAGCAAGATGCTGGGAACGATGTCTCTGCTGAGCAGACTCCACTGCGGTTGGAGAAGAATGGGAGACTGCAGCAGAGATGGTTTGAGATTCCCCCTGTGCAGAGGTGGGAACTCAACACCTAACAATTATTACTGCTGTGATGTATTGTATTTTTCAGGATACTGTTTTCAGTGTGGGGGAGAAGTGGTCCTGTTACTGTGCAGGGTGACAACGTCGCTTTTTCCTTCATCTCGCTTAGTGTAGAAGCTTGGGAAAATTTGGGGAATGTGCTCTAGATATCTGCATTATTTTCTGCAGAGATGAGACCTGGCTATAAGAAGTAGTGGTGGTCTGTGTTGGATGAAGAAGAAAATCAAATATGAAGGGCTTCAACTAGAGATTTTACCGGTGAGTCAGTGTGTTACCTGTACACTGATACTATGCACTATATATTGTATACAGAGGTCCTGTGTATAATGTCACTGGTGATCACTGTATTACCTATTTACTGACACTATATACAGAACTCCTGTGTATAATATCACCTGTGATCAGTGTATTACCTATACACTGACACTTTATACAGACCTCCTGTGTATAATGTCACTGATGAGTCACTGTATTACTTGTACATTGACTATACACTGTATATTATGTACAAAGATCCTGTGTATAATGGCACTTATGGTAATATTAGTATTGTGTTTTTTCATTAATGATCAGCATTGTAGTATTTGGTCACTATGTGGTGTTAATATATGATCTGATCATGGTGTGATAGTATTTGTCCCTTGTAGGTGGTATTATTGGTCATTATGTGGTAGTAATATGTGGTCTGGACATGGTGTGGCGGTATTTGTCCCTTGTGAGAGGTATTTTTCTGTCATTATGTGGTGGTAATATGTGGTCTGGTCATGGTGTGGAAGTATTTGTTTATTGTATGTGGTATACTATGTTCAAAGCTCATGTGTATGGCATTTATGCTAACATTAGTATTGTTTTTTTTTTTTTTTTAATTAATGATCAGTATTGTAGTATTCGGTCACTATGTGGTGGTAATTAGTGATAAGCGAATTTGTTCAAAAAATGATTGCCAAACATAAATTCGGCACACATATGGCACATTCGGATTAGTGATTGCAAACAAGAGCAAAATGTTATCAAATTAGTAAAAGTCGGTAATATTCGGTAAAAAGTGTGGGAAAATTTTTGCATTGCCACAAAACTATTTTCAGCACTTTTGCTACAATAATGGTGGTGTATCATGAGCGTTTTGCATGTGTTGCATGATGAGGGGAGGGGGTTTGCAGAACTCAGAGATGAGGCATTCTTGTAAACTTTTTTGTCCTAACTTTTTTGTGCACACATCGCAGCTAGCCAATCAGGGAGCAAGAAACATCCACAATGTCCTGACACCACAGCTTGTGTCATTAGCTGCAGAAATCACATGTCCCTCTCCATATAAAGAGTGGACATCTTGTTTTAGCACCATTTTGATACTATAAGAGCGTAGAGAAGATGCTCCTGATGCTGGCACTGTAAGCAGCAAGACTTTAGCCACTTAGCTAGGTGGTTGTATATCAATCAGATAGTGCAGCTAACTAATGTTCAGTGTGGCTCTTAAATTTACCTTTCAGCATTTTTTGGCCATTTCTGAGCTCCACGGACAAAGGGAGCAGGGCACATGTCCTACAAGTGTGTTATGCACTGCTTCTATTGTGCCCTATTCACAAGGATAGCATTTTAAATAATATTTTTTCACTAGCTAAATGTGAAACAGCCTGCTGAATCCCACCTTGTCATTTAGTGCTGTGGTGTTATGAAACTGTCTGCAGACCTAACACACATTATAAAAAATTTATAATTTTTCAGTTGCAAAAAGCTAGACAGCCCACCGTATCACACTTTGTCATTTTGTTAGGTTGAATGTAAGCTGTCTGGAGATCTCTGCACAAAGCCGAAATTTGTTTTCTTTTGCTAAAGGTCACACAGTAGGAGACCTGACTATAAAATAGTATGTAGCATCTAGTGTGTTATAGAGGCCTGATCCAGAGGCCACAAAAAAATTCTTCTGTTCCTACTGTCATAAAGTAGGGGACCTGACTTTAAAATAGTTTGTAGCATCTAGAGTGTTATAGATGTTAGGAGTCGAGTTTCCTCTGCTGCACTGGGGGAATCTCGATCCGTCTCCGCTGCGGTCTCCCATTCTTCTCCAGCCGCAGTGGAGTCTGCTCAGCAGGGACGTCGCTCCCAGCGTCTCGCTCAGTCTGACTCTGTGCGAAGAGTTACTGCTGCTTTTCCTGCTTCTGCCATTGAAGCCAGTGCTGGGCAGCGGCGAGTGGACGTTTCTGGATCTAAGTCCTGCTTTTCTCTGTCTGAGCATGCCCAGGGCAGGATCTCCCGTTGGAGATCGAGGGTCACATGCTCAGGTATTGCAGCACATCCCATTGGTCCTCTTGGCAGGTCCTGAAAGGGCAAAACTTCTGGAGCTGCTTCCTGTGCTGCTACTATATAAACTGCGCATGACCGCACGGCCATGCTCTAGTATTGTCTTGTAAATATGTGTGTGTGTTGTGAGTGAAAGTCGCTCTTTAAATAACCCTCCCTATTGAATGTCTGTTCGCGGAAGGTGTATGTTTGCTATCTAGCGCCCGACTTATCCAACAGCATGAAACACAGATTACAGCTACCAGTTGCTGTGTCCGCCAGTACGGCGCCGTGCGCTTGCTCTGCGCTTTCCTGACCCAAGCCTGGGTGGTTAGTGGCGTCCGTCAGTGCGGCACCGCACGCACTCTTGTGCCTTTATATTATTATTTATGTTCCTCTGACACACCCAGTTGCGGTGTTGTGCCAGCAAGTGTCTAATCGGACTTCAATCCTGTGTAGGGGTTGAGTCCGCTGACTTCTTGCTCGCGCTTTATGTGCGGTACTGCGGTCCTGTGACGCAACAGGATCGCTTCTTTCACGCAGGGTGAAGTTAACCCATGTGTGTATACTTAGTACCGCCATATAGTCCGTCTTACTAGCAGCAGGGTCTTTTACCTGCACGGTGGACCTCGGACTGCGAACGCACCTAGTTTCTTAATCTCTATACTTGGTGCGTTCCGCCGGTCCTTAACATAATACTAGCGCCAAGGTCTTGCTAGTAAATGATGGATGATCAGCGTTCACAGCGGTACATCCAGCAGCTGGAGGGAAGGTTGGCGGCTCTTGAGCGTTCAACCTCAGCTGTGGATGTCACTGCTGTCGCTGTTCAGGCTGCAGCCACCTTGTCCACTGCCGCTCCTGTCCCGACTCTAACTCGCCTCCCGCTTCCAGAGAAATTCTCTGGTGACAGTAAGTCTTGTAGGGGTTTCGTGAGTCAGTGCTCTATCCATCTCGAGCTTCTGGCCTCTCGTTTCCCTACAGAGCGGGCTAAGGTGGGATTTATAGTGTCTCTTCTATCGGACAGGGCGTTGCAGTGGGCTATGCCGCTATGGGAGCGTAACGATCATGTGGTACAGAGTGCTCCGTTGTTTCTGAGCACTCTGAAACAGGTCTTTTTAGGACCTCGTGTCACCCATGATACGGCGCTCCAATTGTTGGCATTGACTCAGGGCTCGTCCTTGGTCAGTCATTTTGCCGTCCACTTCCGCACCTTAGCATCTGAGCTGGAGTGGTCGGATAAAGCTCTCATTCCAATATTTTGGAGGGGGCTGGCTGACCACGTTAAGGACGCCCTGGCCACTAGGGAGATTCCCGCCACACTGGAGGAATTAATAACTCTATCCACTCGTATTGATCTCCGTTTTCACGAGCGGAGGTTAGAACGAGCCCAGTGTAGGCAGAGGTTTCGGCTGGCTCCCACCTTCGCCAAACCTTTGGAATCTCCAGACCAGGCTCCTGAGCGCCATGAGCCTGTGGTAGAGTCACGAGCGGGATCTAAGTCCCGGACCGCTCGTGCACTCCAGATTTGTCATATTTGCCAACAGTCAGGACATCTTGCCTCCAGATGTCTCCAGCGGTCGAGGAAACGTCAGCGTCTAGTGGTAGTTGGTGGAGGTGCACTAGACACGGCGACGTTTGCCTCCAAATTGTCCTTTAAGGGGACAATAACATTGGGCTCATCCTCTCACTCGGTAGAACTCTGCGTGGATTCTGGGGCGGAGGGCAATTTTATGTCTTCAGCCTTCGCCCAACGTCACGCAATTCCTCTGGTCATGCTATCTCAACCAGTAATGGTACGAGTGATGAATGGGTCGACACAGCCCGCACAGATTACACATCAAACTATCCCTTTTACTCTGTCCATGTCACCATCTCATCAGGAGGTTATATCTCTACTCGTCATTCCTGAGGGAATTGATGAGGTTCTCTTAGGTATACCTTGGTTACGGTACCACTCTCCTCACATCGAGTGGTCCTCAGGCAGAATTCTGGGATGGGGTGAATCATGTGGGAACAGGTGTCATCGAGAGTGCGTTCAGGTTGCTACTACAGAGGTACCCGCAGATCTTTCCTCTCTCCCCAAGCAATATTGGTCTTATGCAGACGTGTTCTCCAAAAAGGCAGCGGAGACCCTTCCGCCCCATCGCCCCTATGACTGTCCTATTGATCTCTTGCCTGGTGCTGAGCCTCCCCGGGGTCGAGTCTATCCATTATCTCTCCCGGAAACGGAGGCAATGTCTCAGTACATTCATGAGAATTTGGCAAGAGGGTTCATCAGGAAGTCAGTGTCACCTGCTGGGGCAGGGTTCTTTTTCGTGCAGAAAAAGAGTGGAGAACTATGTCCATGCATAGATTACAGGGGTCTTAATGCTATCACAGTTAAGAACAAGTACCCTTTGCCTTTGATATCTGAGCTTTTCGATAGGCTTCGGGGAGCTAGAGTGTTTACTAAACTAGATCTGCGGGGTGCTTATAACCTGATTCGCATCCGTGAGGGGGACGAATGGAAAACGGCGTTTAACACCAGAGATGGGCACTATGAGTATCTGGTGATGCCCTTCAGGCTCTGTAATGCACCTGCCGTTTTCCAAGACTTTGTCAACGACATCTTCCGGGATATGCTTTCCACCTCGGTTGTAGTCTATCTGGATGATATCCTCATCTTTTCTCCAGATATTGACTCCCACCGGAGAGATGTTGGCAGAGTCTTCGACCTCCTACGGGCAAACTCTCTTTATGCGAAGTTGGAGAAGCGTGTGTTTGAGCAGGAGTCCTTACTAGTGTTGAGCATTCCGATACCGCAAGTATCGGGTATCGGCCGATATTTGCGGTATCGGAATTCCGATACTTCCCGCGTATCGAATACCGGAATCGGAAGTTCCCAGAATTCAAACTGAACGCAGCAGCCAATGAGGAATGAATGGAAGTGTGGGCACATCCTGTTTAGCATGGTGGGCATGTAAGTACTGGCAAGGCTGTGATTGGCTGCTGAAATGATGTCACTCTGCACTATAAAAAAACGCTGCCGCCATTTTGCGCTCACTCTGCTGTGATTTCAGTTAGGGACAGGACGCTGTGTTCTAACTGAGGGCCAGTTGAGATAGCTAATTGCTTTATTTTCCTTTCCCAAGGCTAATTTAGCAAAACGCTGTGTGTTCTTCACTGTTCACCTTGCTCTTGCCTTGCAGCGCTGTTTTAACAGCGTTCTGCAAGGTCTCTGTGTGTGTGTGTGTGTGTGTGCAGCTCACTCTGTAGTCTGTGTGCAGCCATATACCCGGTTGTATTCAGCTCAGGGGGGGTTCACACTGCCTCACACAGTTGTCCTTTTTTGCTCATAGTGCAGCCTGCTGCACATTTTTTCTCAAATTTCCTATTAGTGTTTTTCCACCCGTCTCCAGCTAAATTGTGGAAAAACACTACATAGGATAACCTAGAGGGGGGTTTTTGGGCCTTGCAGCGCCGTTTACGGCTGTCTGCACGGTCTCCGTGTGAGCCCAGCTCGCCCTGTAGTCTGTGTGCAGCCATAGCCGGTTGGATTCAGCTCAGGGTTCGTTACTGCCTCATACCTTGAAAAAAATTTCCCTTTTTTTCAAATAGTGCAGCCTGTTTAAAATTTAAAAAAAAAAATTCCTATTAGTGTTTTTCCACCCGTCTCCAGCTAAATTGTGGAAAAACACTACATAGGATAACCTAGAGGGGGGTTTTTGGGCCTTGCAGCGCCGTTTATGGCTGTCTGCACGGTCTCCGTGTGAGCCCAGCTCGCCCTGTAGTCTGTGTGCAGCCATAGCCGGTTGGATTCAGCTCAGGGTTCGTTACTGCCTCATACCTTGAAAAAAATTTCCCTTTTTTTCAAATAGTGCAGCCTGTTTAAAATTTTAAAAAATTTTTTCCTATTAGTGTTTTTCCACCCGTCTCCAGCTAAATTGTGGAAAAACACTACATAGGATAACCTAGAGGGGTTTTTTTGGGCCTTGCAGCGCCGTTTACGGCTGTCTGCACGGTCTCTGTGTGAGCGCAGCTCGCCCTGTAGTCTGTGTGCAGCCATAGCCGGTTGGATTCAGCTCAGGGTGCGTTACTGCCTCATACCTTGAAAAAAAATTTCCTTTTTTTCAAATAGTGCAGCCTGTTTAAAATTTTTTTAAAAAATTTCCTATTAGTGTCTTTCCACCCGTCTCCAGCTAAATTGTAGAAAAACACTACATAGGATAACCTAGAGGAGGGTTTTTGGGCCTTGCAGCGCCGTTTATGGCTGTGTGCACGGTCCCCGTGTGAGTTAAACTTGCTCTGTAGTCCGATCTGCAGAAAAAAAAAAAGGAAAGTTCACCAAACACAACTTAACACTTGTGTAGGCCACATTTGAAAAATAATATAGTTTAGTCCACACTTTACAACATTAGTGTTTCTTACACCTCTTAGGAGGAGCATTTCAGGAATAAGCACACTAAGGCCTTAGTACTTTTCTGCTTATCTTTCTGTCAACCAAGATGAAGAGGGCAGGGAGTAAGGCACGTGGGCGTGGGCGTGGAGCAGGGAGAGGAGCAGGGAGAGGACGTGGTGATTCTGTGCCTGCTGCGGGCACCGGTGACTCGTCGTCACTCAGTTTCAGCAGGGAACAGTCCTTCATGCGCAGCTTTGTCGGAGAGCGCCGTGCACCGCTGCTGCGTGAAGACCAAATTGAAGCCGTTGTCGGGTGGATGGCAGCTAACGCCTCGGCATCGACTTCAGTTAGTGCCACATCCTCTCAGGCACAGAGCACTGGAGAGCAGCCATCTGTCTCTTCACCACCTGCCAAATTGGCCAGGCAGTCAGAGAGCCCAGGACAGGAGCCGTCTCTACTTCTGTTCTCTGAATCTCTTGGCTTGGAAACAGGGGGCCAGCCAAGCAGCATTGGAGAAATGGAAGAAGAGGCAGTGTGCAGTGATGCCCAACAGCTTTGTCTCTCTGACTCTGAAGAGGCGGGTGGGCCAGTGCCTCCGGTGACCACAGCGCAGTACGCATCTGATGATGAAACTCAGGTGCCGCTTTCTGGTGCGTACTGTGCTGCCGAAACTACCCAGGAGGAGCAGCTGGTGGCAGAGGGTAGTGGAGATGATGAGGTCGTTGACCCATCGTGGCGTGAGGAACAGGAAGGTGGTGGGAGCAGCTCTGAGGAAGAGATTCCCCTTATGGGCCAAAGAGGGAGAGGGAGGGGGAAGACTGCGGAGCCTGTAGCCTCCACTTTGGCACCCGTTAGGAGCCGGTCTCTTTCCAAAGCCAAAAAGGGCGCTCCCAAGACTTGCAGTGCCTGGTCCTTTTTTGACACAGTTGCAGATGACATTTGTTTTGTCAAATGCAAGCTGTGTCATCAGAAAGTAAAAAGAGGGAAAAATGTCAGCAACCTCAATACCACAAATATGTGGAAACATGTGTGGACCAGGCACGCGGTGGAGTTACAGAAACACACTGAAGATGTAGGCCAACCAACAGCGGCAGCTACCACCTCTTCAGCTCGTGTTGCCTCTTCCTCCAGCTAACGCACAGCTGGTTTGGCTTCCTCCCAGGATCGCCATGGAAGAACCTCTGTCACTGTTGTCCAGAGACCTTGTGTAATTCCACCCACAGCACCACCTTCCCAGTCATCCTCACACTCCCAGTCTACTCTACAGCCATCGGTAGTACAGGCATGGGAGAAAAGGCGGGCATTCTCGGCCAACCACCCCCGAGCACAGGCTCTGAATGCAGGCATTCCCAAACTGTTGTCCCTGGAAATGCTCTCATTCAGGCTGGTGGAGACTGACAGCTTCCGTGACTTGATGGCATTGGCAGTCCCACAGTACAAGGTGCCCAGCCGCTTTTACTTCAGCAGGCAAGCTGTCCCTGCCCTGCACAGGCATGTTGAGGGAAACATAAAACATGCGCTACTGAACGCCGTCAGTAGCAAGGTCCACCTCACCACCGATGCGTGGACCAGTCAGCATGGACAGGGGCGATACGTTTCCCTCACTGCCCATTGGGTTCATGTTGTTGAGCCAGGTACAGATCGTGCGAGTGGCGCAGGACGTGTCCTGCCCACTCCAAGGATTGCAGGAATCCAGTCTGTACGCATTGACTCCTCCTCTTACACAAGTTCCTCAGAATCATCTCTGCAGGAGCCGTCACAGTCCACCTCCACATGGACCCGTGAACATTTACCTATGACCGACATGAGCACAGCCGTGGCCAAACGTCAGCACGCCGTCTTGAAACTAGTTTCATTGGGGAATCGAAGCCACACAGCGCAGGAGCTCTGGAATGCCATCAAGCAGGAGAGCGATGTGTGGTTACTGCCAGCGAATCTCCAGCCAGGCATGGTAGTGTGTGACAATGGCCGAAATCTGGTGGCAGCTTTGGCCCTTGGCAACCTCACTCACATCCCATGTCTGGCACATGTGCTCAATTTGGTTGTGCAGAGTTTTCTGAGGGACTATCCGGATCTTGATGCCCTGCTGCACAAGGTCCACCTAGAGCGTGCTCACTTGCGGCGTTCCAGCTTGGCAAGATCCCGCATTGCTGCTCTGCAGCGCCGATTCCGCCTTCCGGAACACCGCATCATATGTGACCTACCTACCCGGTGGAATTCCACGTTACATATGTTGGAGCGGTTGTGTGCGCAGCAGCAAGCAGTTATGGAGTACCAGCTGCATCAGGCGCAAAGAAGTCGCAGTCAGCGCCGATCAGACTTCACAACCACAGAGTGGGCCACTATGAAGGACGTCTGCCAGGTTTTGCATCCTTTTGATTATTCCACGCAGATGGCAAGTGCAGATGATGCACTAGTCAGCATGACTGTCCCCCTTATCTGCCTGCTTCAGCAAACTTTGCAAGGGTTAAGGGATGATGTTGTGGAAGAGGTGGAGGATGAGGAGTCACCTTTTCCATCAGCTTCTGGAGAGTCAGCGCCACGTGGTTCCTCACAAAGGGGTACGCAGGGGCCACTTTGTGAGGAGGATGAGGAGGAGTCAATGGAGGAGGAAGAGCTCCGTCCAGAGGAGGGAGCGACACAATTGTCCAGTGGTCAGTGTGTACAGCGAGGGTGGGGTGATGACGAGCGGGCAGAGATCATGTCTCAAGCAGGGGACAGCGTTTCTGGGCCAGTTGGCAGTCTGCAGCACATGGTGGATTTCATGCTGCAGTGCCTGAGAAACGACCGCCGCATCGACCACATTCTCAACATGCCTGATTATTGGGTGTTCACCCTCCTCGATCTTCGCTACCGGGCAACGTCCAAAACCTCATCCCAGCGTTGACCCGGGAGCGTAAATTGCGGGAGTACCACGACACACTGGTGAATTCCATCATCTTCTCCAGTCCAACTGAGAGGAGTGCTGCTAGTGCTTTACAAAGCAGCTCAGTGCGTCGAGGCAGTGGGGGAGGCTCTGCCCAAAGAGGGAGCAGAAGCAGTGCCTCTGCCCAAGGCAAGCCCAGTATGGCACAACTCTGGCACACTTTTGTGTGCCCGCCCCAAATGTCTACACCATCACCGGCGGCTCCAGTCAGCAGGAGGCAACGGTTCCGTCAGATGGTGACAGACTACATGGCTTGCCCTCTTACTGTACTCCCAGACGGCTCTTCCCCGTTCAAGTTTTGGGTCTCTAAGCTGGATACATGGCCAGAGCTAAGCCAGTATGCATTGGAGGTGCTGGCTTGCCCTGCGGCTAGTGTCTTATCGGAACGTGTCTTTAGTGCCGCAGGTGGTGTACTAACAGACCGTCGCATGCGACTATCCTCCGATAACGTTGACCGGCTTACTTTCCTGAAAATGAACCAGGCCTGGATCTCGCAGGAATTTGCCACTCCTCTGCCTGATTAAGTAATTGGGTGTCATCCAGGTCTCCTGCTGTGTTCATCTTTCTACCACCTGAACTGCTATTCCTGGGCTCCAACACCGCCAGTTGCGGCTCAGAAGTGCAGGCTGCACAGTAAAAACATACGACCCAGTGTTATTGGGTTTCAGTAACGTCAGCTGATCCCCAGCTGTGTAGCCGGCAATGTGTCCTGCGACCGCCACGCTGGCACCACAACCTAAATGTAAGGGAACCTGACCCCCCCCCCCCCGTCGTTTGTTACTGAAAGAGCCATCTTGTGCAGCAGTAATGCTGCACAAGGAAAAGGTAGCTCATTTATTTTAGCTCCTTGCACACGCAGAACTTAACACTTATAAAATGTGTTCACTGATACCGTTATACCGTCCCGAAGCTGGGACTTTCCTTCGTAATGTGACGCAGCACAGCCGTCATTCCTACCCCCTTGGTGCCATGCGCTGCCTCCTCAGCGTTGTTTTAAGCTGTCACGGAGCCTGCGCTGTTCTGTTATCCCTTGGCCATGCCCTATTTGCGCTGCCTGTCTTCTGACATAATTTGGTGTCAGGCTGGCTGCGCCTGTGCGGCCGCGCTGCCCGAGATCCCGCCTCGCAGTGTCTTCTGATTGAATCACACTGCGGGCCTGGGATCCATGGGCATGCGCAGTGCATATCTTCCCCTCGGGCTCTCGCTCATCTCCCTCCGCCTTCTTTAGACTGTGCGCCGTCAGCTGATCCCTAATAGCATGCCACGGCCGTGACGCCGCACAGTCTGAAGAAGCAGGAAGGAGGGGAGTGAGAGGCGATGATATGCACTGCGCATGCCCATGAATCCCTGGCCCGCAGTGGGATTACGTTAGACGACACTGCGAGGTTGGATCTCGGGCAGCTTGGACGCACAGGCACTGCCAGCCTGACACCTAAATGATGTCAGAAGACGGGGACCGCTAACTGTGCATGGCCAAGGGATAACATTACAGCGCGGGCTCCATGACAGAACCAAACAACGTTGAGGAGGTGGCGCACGGCACCAATGGGGTTGGAATGACGGCTGTGCTGTGTCACATTACAAAGGAAAGTCCCACTTCCGGGACGGTTTGACGGTGTGAGGGGATACATTATATGAGTGTGTACTTCAGCGTTTGCAAGGAGCATAATTTTAGGAGCCACCATTTTCCATGTGCAGTATTACTGCTGTACAAGATGGCTCTTTCAGCAACAAATGTCTGGGGGGGGGGGGTTAAAGGTTCCCTTTAAACTTGCTCCACTGCAGGCTTCGGCCTACACTCTGCTCCTCTTTTCCCTGGGTTTCAACACTGTCAGTTGCCACCTGGAAGTGTTGTCTACACAGAAAATACACTAGCTGATGTGTCAGTGGGGTTCAGCACCGCCAGCTGTTCCCCTGCTGTGTAGTCGGCAACGTGTCCAGAACAAGCCACGCTGGCACAACAGAACAAAAGCTGCCACAAGTGCAGGCTTCGGCCTACACTCTGCTCCTCTCCTCCTGCTGCTGCCCCTGGGCTCAAACACCGTTAGTTTTTGCCCGGAAGTGCTAGCTGCACAGAGAAAAACACCAGCCAATGTGTTAGTGGGGTTCAGCAACGCCAGCTGTTCCCCTGCTGTGTAGCCGGCAACGTGACCTGCAAACGCCACGCAGGCACATGAACTGAAATTGAAGGAAGCCTGCCCACCACCCCCAGGTGTTTCTATGTATAACAGCCACCTTGTACAGCAGTACTGCTGCATTTGTACAAGGTGGCTGACTTTTTCTACTTGCTCACGTGGAACTCAACACGTACAAAATGTGTCTCATTGAGACCATTCCACTGTCCCTGAGGTGTGACTTTCCTTTCTAATAATACGCAGCACCAGCCTTGGTAGCGCTTCCCGTCTTTTGACATCATTGGTTAGCTGGCTGCGCCTGTGCGTCCGCCCTGCTCCAAACAACGCCCCTCGGTTTCTTATTTATTTTGTCAGCGAGGGTGTGGTTTATGGGCACGAGCAGTGCATATGTTCGCCTGTCGTCACTCATCTCCTTCCGCCTTCTTCAGACTGTGCAGCCTCATGGCCGCGGCATGCGAAAAGGGATCAGCAGAGGCCGCCCAGTCTGAAGCAGGTGTAAGGACGTGTGTGAGCGGCGAAAATATTTACTGCTCAAGGCCACGAATCCCAGCACCACAGTGTGACTTTATGAAAAGGCACTGTGGGTCTGGGATTAATGGCCATCGTTAACCGCACCGGCCAACATGAAATGAGGTCATAAGACGGGCAGCGCTAACAGGGCATTGCCAAGGGATAACACAAGAGCGCAGACTCCTGTACAGCAAATAACAATGCTCAGGAAGCTGCGCCAAGCACCAAGGCGTTATTTGGGACACCTGTGCTGCGTCTCCTTAAAAAGCCAAGTCACGCATCCACTACAGTTTGACTGTACAATGGGCTAAATTGTGTACGTCTTTCATTCAGCGTGTGCAAGTAGACTAATTAATAGAGCAACCTTTCACTTGTGCAGCATTAATACTGCACAAGGTGTGTCTCTTGTACTTTGTAACACCTGAGGGGGGGTTAAAGGTTTCCTTTGAAATTGGTTCAACTAGGCTTCGGCCTACACTCTGCTCCTCTCCTCCTCCTCCTGCTTCACCACGGGCTCTAACATCGCTAGTTTTTGCCCGCAAGTGCTAGCTGCACAGAGAAAAACACCCGCCATTGTGTTAGTGGGGTTCAGCAACGCCAGCTCTTCCCCCACTGTGTAGCCGGCAAAGTGTCCTGCAAACGCAACGCAGACACAAAGCTGCCTCCAGTGCAGGCTTCGGCCTACACTCTGCTCCCCCTGCTTACCCTTTGCTCCAACACCGCTAGTTGGGGCTCTAGGAAGACAATCTTTAATAGGCAACGCATCCGGGTTCCAGCACCGCCAGCTGGTTCTCGCCAGTGTTTTTGTCACGGGTACTCCCTCGTGCCCAGCCTGGTTCCAGCACCGTCAGCTGTTTCCGGGGACTGTCAAACTCACTGAGACGCCTATGCTTGCCCCGTCGTGTTGCGGTCGGGTTAGCCAACTCCAGGGTGCCTCCAGTTTAGGAGCTTCCTATGTGGGCTGCATGAATTGGTAGTCAAGGCTGGTTCTGCAGTGCCAGTAGGCCCAGCTCCCCCTGTAGGACTGTTGGGGTTCGGTAACTGCGGCTGCCTCGCGGCCTAGCTGTTCTCTCCTCTCCTGTAGGCCTTGGGGTCCACCACCTGGTTCCAGCACCGTCAGCTGGTTCCGGGCCGAGCCTTTGGCTTAGGTGCCTCCTCCTGGGTATCCGAGTTCCGCCAACGCCAGGCGGTCCTTGGTAGTGCTTTTAAGCGCGGGCACCTACAGCTTAGTAACCGGGTTCCAGCACTGTCAGCTTGTCCTCGGTCGTGCCATTGGCTCTTGCACACTGGGGCAACGCATATGGGTTCCAGCACCGCCAGCTGGTTCTCGGCAGTGTTTTTGTCACAGGTACTCCCTCGTGCCAAACCTGGTTTCAGCACCGTCAGCTGTTTCCGGGTTGTGTCAAGCTCGCTGAGACGCCTATGCTTGCCCCGTCGTGTTGCGGTCGGGTTAGCCAACTCCAGGGTGCCTCCAGTTTAGGAGCTTCCTATGTGGGCTGCATGAATTGGTAGTCAAGGCTGGTTCTGTAGTGCCAGTAGGCCCAGCTCCCCCTGTAGGACTGTTGGGGTTCGGTAACTGCGGCTGCCTCGCGGCCTAGCTGTTCTCTCCTCTCCTGTAGGCCTTGGGGTCCACCACCTGGTTCCAGCACCGTCAGCTGGTTCCGGGCTGAGCCTTTGGCTTAGGTGCCTCCTCCTGGGTATCCGAGTTCCGCCAACGCCAGGCGGTCCTTGGTAGTGCTTTTAAGCACGGGCACCTACAGCTTAGTAACCGGGTTCCAGCACCGTCAGCTGGTCCTCGGTCGTGCCATTGGCTCTTGCACACTGGGGCAACGCATCCGGGTTCCAGCACCGCCAGCTGGTTCTCGGCAGTGTTTTTGTCACAGGTACTCCCTCGTGCCAAACCTGGTTTCAGCACCGTCAGCTGTTTCCGGGTTGTGTCAAGCTCGCTGAGACGCCTATGCTTGCCCCGTCGTGTTGCGGTCGGGTTAGCCAACTCCAGGGTGCCTCCAGTTTAGGAGCTTCCTATGTGGGCTGCATGAATTGGTAGTCAAGGCTGGTTCTGTAGTGCCAGTAGGCCCAGCTCCCCCTGTAGGACTGTTGGGGTTCGGTAACTGCGGCTGCCTCGCGGCCTAGCTGTTCTCTCCTCTCCTGTGGGCCTTGGGGTCCACCACCTGGTTCCAGCACCGTCAGCTGGTTCCGGGCCGAGCCTTTGGCTTAGGTGCCTCCTCCTGGGTATCCGAGTTCCGCCAACGCCAGGCGGTCCTTGGTAGTGCTTTTAAGCGCGGGCACCTACAGCTTAGTAACCGGGTTCCAGCACCGTCAGCTGGTCCTCGGTCGTGCCATTGGCTCTTGCACACTGGGGCAACGCCTCCGGGTTCCAGCACCGCCAGCTGGTTCTCAGCAGTGTTTTTGTCACAGGTACTCCCTCGTGCCAAACCTGGTTTCAGCACCGTCAGCTGTTTCCGGGTTGTGTCAAGCTCGCTGAGACGCCTATGCTTGCCCCGTCGTGTTGCGGTCGGGTTAGCCAACTCCAGGGTGCCTCCAGTTTAGGAGCTTCCTATGTGGGCTGCATGAATTGGTAGTCAAGGCTGGTTCTGTAGTGCCAGTAGGCCCAGCTCCCCCTGTAGGACTGTTGGGGTTCGGTAACTGCGGCTGCCTCGCGGCCTAGCTGTTCTCTCCTCTCCTGTGGGCCTTCGGGTCCACCACCTGGTTCCAGCACCGTCAGCTGGTTCTCGGCAGTGTCTTTTGCTCTTGTACCTTCTGCTCCCCATCCTGGTTCCAGTACCGTCAGCTGGTTCCGGGCAGAGCCTTTGGCTTAGGTGCCTCCTTCTGGGTATCCAAGTTCCACCAACGTCAGGTGGTCCTTGGTAGTGCTTTCAGGCACGGGTACCTCCTGCTTAGTAACCGGGTTCCAGTAACGTCAGCTGGTCCTCGGTAGTTCCATTGGCTCTTGGACCTTCGGCTACCCATCCGGGTTCCAGTACCGTCAGCTGGTTCTCGGCAGTGTCTTTTGCTCTTGTACCTTCTGCTCCCCATCCTGGTTCCAGTACCGTCAGCTGGTTCCGGGCAGAGCCAGAGTTCCGCCAACGTCAGGCGGTCCTTGGTAGTGCTTTTTAGCACGGGTACCTCCTGCTTAGTAACCGGGTTCCAGTAACGTCAGCTGGTCCTCGGTAGTTCCATAGGCTCTTGAACCTTCGGGTAGCCATCCGAGTTCCAGTTCCATCAGCTGGTTCTTGGCATTTTCTCAGCCTTCTTGTACCTTCTGCTACATTTCCAAGTTGAAGACCCTAACGTCGACGACCAGAAAGACCACCCCGATGACGACGACGGCGGAGACGACGACGGCGGAGACGACGACATGGAAGACCGAGAAGCAGAAGAACAAGAGGCTGCAGAACAAAGAGCAGAAGAACATTAAGCATAACACTTAATATCAGAGCAAAAGATATTATCTAAATTACATGCAGAAGAAGACTAAGCAGTGTATGGGGGTGAGTCCGTTCCTCCTCGTGGTGCCCCTGGATAAAGCCTGATGCTGCAGGCCAAACAGAACGCGGACAAATGTAACTTTTGTGACTGGCAGAACGGAAGGTGTAATCTTCCAACTTTTATAGATAACAACTACGGGAATGCCTATCACAAATGAGAATATGATGAAGAAGTAGAATAGGAAGAATAATAACAGTTGAATAAAATGAATATGTAGAATAGGAAGAATAATAATAGTTGAATAAAATGAATATGAAGAATGTAATAAAAAAAAAAAAGGTAAAGGATGAAGAAGAAGATGAATAAGGTGAAGAAGAAGTTGATGTCAAAGATGCTGATGATGATGAAGATGAAAGTGTGGGAAAAGTAAAAAAAAAAGAAGGGGAAGGGCGTGGAATAGTGAAACATCAATATCTGACAAAATAAAAAAAAAATTTACATAGTCAATATCTTTGTCACTCCGAACGTCTTTAAAAAAAACAAAAAACATGCTATTCTATTTGATTGGGCTAAACCTCTATGACTTTAATGTCTCCGCCACCTCCCCAAATACATCCTGCATTATTCTTAGTTGTTTTCCTTCATGTAGAATGAACCTACAAGGAAAGAAAGGGTTTATTTTAATTCCGATATTTTGGTCCCATTGACTTGCATTGGGATCGGGTATCGGTATCGGCGATATCCGATATTTTTTGAATATCGGCCGATCCTATCCGATACCGATACTTTCCGATATCGGAAGGTATCGCTCAACACTAGTCCTTACCTTTCCTGGGCTATATCATCTCCGCCCAGGGATTGGCTATGGATCCTGCCAAGCTACAGGCTGTGATGGACTGGCAAGAGCCCCATTCTCTTAAAGCGGTGCAGCGCTTTATGGGGTTCATAAACTATTACTTTATGGGGTTCATAAACTATTACCGCCAGTTCATTCCCCACTTCTCAACTCTGGTAGCTCCCTTGGTGGCTCTCACCAAGAAGGGAGCGAATCCCAAATTGTGGTCGGAAGAGGTCTCCAAGGCCTTCACTTCTATTAAGTCCCACTTTGCTAGCGCTCCCATCTTACATCGTCCCGACGTGGATAAGCCATTCCTAAGGAAGGTGGATGCCTCGTCCGTTGGTGCTGGAGCAGTCCTCTATCAAAAGGATGCTCAAGGTCGGAAGCATCCATGCTTCTTCTTCTCTAAGACCTTCACGCCAGCGGAGAGAAACTACTCCATCGGGGACAGGGAGTTGCTAGCAATGAAGTTGGCCTTTTCGGAGTGGAGACACCTTCTGGAGGGTGTGCGGTTTCCCTTCCAAGTTTACACGGACCACAAAAATTTGGTCTATTTACAAACAGCCCAGCGGCTAAATTCTCGCCAGGCCAGATGGTCCCTGTTCTTCTCCCGGTTCCACTTTTCCCTTCATTATCTCGCCGGGGAGAAGAATATCCGTGCTGACGCTCTCTCTCGCTCCCTTATGTCAACTGAGGAGGAGGAAGAGGAGCCTCGGCTTATTGTCCCTTCCGAGAGCCTGAGAACCGTAGCGCCGGTTTCGCTAGAGTCTGTGCCTCCGGGCAAGACTTTTGTGCCCATTAATTTGCGACCGGTGGTTCTCTCTTGGGCTCATTCGTCCAGGGTGGGTGGACACTTTGGGACAAAGAGGACATCTGAGCTACTGGCGAGGACGTACTGGTGGCTGCATATGGTCCGGGATGTCAGGGATTATATTCTGGCGTGTGTCTCCTGCGCCAAAAATAAATCTCTGCGTCAAAGGCCAGCTGGGTTGCTCTATCCCTTGTTGGTGGCAGATAGGCCCTGGGAGATGGTCGGGATGGACTTTGTTGTGGGTTTACCCAAATCTCACGGCTGTACCATCATTTGGGTCATCACCGATCATTTCTCTAAAATGGTGCATTTGGTGCCGCTACCACGGTTACCTTCTGCACGGGCCTTGGCAGCGTTGTTCATCAAACACATCTTCCGCCTACATGGTATGCCTGACAAAATTGTCAGTGACCGGGGTCCCCAGTTTGCGTCTCGGTTCTGGAGAGAGCTTTGTCGTCTTCTCAGTATTGAGTTGAATCTCTCTTCCGCTTATCATCCCGAGACGAATGGGTTGGTAGAGAGGGCCAACCAGACCTTGGTCACATACCTGCGACATTTTGTTTCAGCCAGGCAGGATGACTGGGCATCCTTGCTATCATGGGCAGAGTTTGCACTGAACAACGCCGTAGCCGACTCCACTGGACAAACCCCATTCCTCCTCAACTATGGTCAGCATTCACGGCTACCTGTGCCTATGCCCGTGTCTTCCGCCGACTCCAGGGTGGCAGACTGGACTGTGGAGGCACGGGATATTTGGGACCGCACTCAGGATGCCATTCGGGCCTCTAAGGAGAGAATGAGGTCCTCCGCCGATGCTCATCGGCGCCCCGCTCCGACCTTTGCTCCTGGCGACTTGGTGTGGCTCTCCGCCCGTAACATCAGGCTGCGAGTTGAGTCCACTAAATTTGCTCCTTGCTACTTGGGTCCGTTCAAGGTCCTCGAGCAGGTTAATCCTGTGGTCTATCGTTTGGCCCTTCCGCCACGCCTGGGTATCACCGACACCTTTCATGTGTCCCTCTTGAAACCTGTGTATATGTCCCGGTTTTCCGAGTCATCTGCTGGGACATCGGGTTCGTCTACGGACGATTATGAGGTGAACGCTATTTTGGGGTGCAAGGTGGTACGTGGCAAAAAATTTTATTTGGTGGACTGGAAGGGTTATGGCCCCGAGGACAGGTCCTGGGAGCCTGTTGAGCACATTCGGGCCCCGCAGCTCATTGCTGCCTTCGAACGTGGCGAGGCCCAAGGAGGGGGGGGCCCTAGGGGGGGGGTAATGTTAGGAGTCGAGTTTCCTCTGCTGCACTGGGGGAATCTCGATCCGTCTCTGCTGCGGTCTCCCATTCTTCTCCAGCCGCGGTGGAGTCTGCTCAGCAGGGACGTCGATCCCAGCGTCTCGCTCAGTCTGACTCTGTGCGAAGAGTTACTGCTGCTTTTCCTGCTTCTGCCATTGAAGCCAGTGCTGGGCAGCGGCGAGTGGACGTTTCTGGATCTAAGTCCTGCTTTTCTCTGTCTGAGCATGCCCAGGGCAGGATCTCCCGTTGGAGATCGAGGCTCACATGCGTCTTACTAGCAGCAGGGTCTTTTACCTGCACTGTGGACCTCGGACTGCGAATGCACCTAGTTTCTTATTATCTATACTTGGTGCGTTCTGCCGGTCCTTAACAATAGAGGCCTCATTCAGAGGCCACAAAAAAATTATTCTGGTCCTTCCTAGTGTCATACAGTAGGGGACATCTGACTGACTTTAAAATAGTTTGTAGCCTCTAGTGTGTTATAGAGGCCTGATCCAGAGGCCACAAAAAATTCTTCTGTTCCTAGTGTCATACAGTAGGGGACCTGACTTTAAAATAGTTTGTAGCATTTAGTGTATTATAGAGGCCTGATCCAGGGGCCACCAAAAAAATTTTTGTGTTCCTAACATTATACAGTAGGGTATCTGACTTTAAAATAGTTGGTAGCATTTAGTGTGTTATAGAGGCCTGATCCAGAGGCCACAAAAAAATTCTTCTGTTCTTAATGTCATAAAGTAGGGGACCTGACTTTAAAATAGATTGTAGCATCTAGTGTGTTATAGAGGCCTAATCCAGAGGCCATAAGAAATTCTAACATTCCTAATGTCATACAGTAGGGGGCCTGACTTTAAAATAGTTTGTAGCATCTAGTGTGTTATAGAGGCCTCATTGAGAGGCCATAAAAAAATTCTTCTATTCGTAGTGTCATACAGTATGGGACATCTGACTTTAAAATAGTATGTAGCATCTAGTGTGTTAGGCTGGTTTCACATTAGCGTTCGGCGGGGCTGTGGATGGCTGCGTGTTACACCCGGTAGCCTACCCACTGCCTTGACACGTAAAGTGTCAGCTCCTTCCACTTGGCCACCAACGCTTGCTTCACGTGCAGGAAAACAAGGAGACACGGATCGCTATCTTCCCCTGTTCACCCTGGGATATACCAAGCTACACAGGGACCACACAGCCTGACCTGTACCCCTGATTCTATATGCAAGACAGCCATAGGTTCTTTCCCAGCTGGAGCTACGTTTATATTGCACTGGCAAGTTGATCGCTTAGACCATACCAGTTCGGTTACACAACAGCGTCCTTTATCAGACTCCCCAGCCACACATTGTTCTTACTTTAACAACAAATTCTGTTTGGGCGATATTGTGATCAAGGCCACGGGCTGGCCGAAACGTTATTTTCGCCTATCGCTTTACCACAATTTCTATTCAAATAAACTTCTGATATAAGCAACTTTAAACATACGAGTGCAGTGATTCCTTTACTCTGGGACTCACGTAATCATGCCCCCTTTGGAGCCCCTCAGACCGTGGTTCCGAGGCTCCACTTTAAACCGTAAAAAAAAGAATGTGAACTTTAACTTCGGTGCCTCCTGCTGGATCCTAGACTTTGCCGGCCGTGGAGCTATGTCAAGAAGTTAACCATTTGAAATGTCAACAGGACAAGATTATGACTTTTCTGTACAACGTGTCTGCTCGCATAGATATACTGGATTCTTCGACTGCTCCTGTCTCTGCTACTGGTATCCATGTATCTAGCTGTACTGCAAGTAAAGGTCCTCGCCTGGCGGCTCCTGTTATGGACCTGGTGGTTAGGAGCACCCGGCACGACCTGATAGTTAAACTCACACAGGACAAGCTCTGGGATGTGGGAGCTCTGCTGACCGCAGGCCCTAATCCTATCACAACAACTAGAAATAGCCGTGGAGCGTTCCTGACACTCCCTAGACGCCTCTTCACAGCCTAAGAGCTAGCTAGCCCTAGAGATAGAAAATAAAGCCTACCTTGCCTCAGAGAAATTCCCCAAAGGAAAAGGCAGGCCCCCACATATATTGACTGTGAGTAAAGATGAAAGTCACAAACGCAGAAATGAAACAGGTTTCAGCAATGGGAGGCCAGACTTACTAAACAGACAGAGGATAGGAAAGGTATCTTTGCGGTCAGCACAAAAAACTACAAAAGACCACGCAGAGTGTGCAAAAAGACCTTTGCACTGACTAATGGTGCGGAGATGCCACTCTGCATCCCAGAGCTTCCAGCTAGCAAGACAAAATCATGATAACCAGCTGGACAAGGAAACAATGAACAAAAAATAACTATCAGGAACTTAGCTTCTGCTGGAGAAGACAGGTCACCAGAAAGATCCAAGAGCGAACTGAACCAATGCAGGAACATTGACAGCTGGCATGGAGTAACGATCTAAGTGGAGTTAAATAGAGCAGCCAACCAAAGGATAAACCACGTCACCTGTGTAAGGAACCTCAGAAGCAGCAGCTTCACTCACAGCCACCAGAGGAAGTCCATGGACAGAACTCGCCGAAGTACCATTCACGACCACATGAGGGAGTTCGACAACAGAATTCACAACAGTACCCCCCCCTTGAGGAGGGGTCACCGAACCCTCACCAGAGCCCCCAGGCCGATCAGGATGAGCCAAATGAAAGGCACGAACTAGATCGGCAGCATGAACATCAGAGGCAAAAACCCAGGAATTATCTTCCTGACCATAACCCTTCCACTTGACCAGGTACTGGAGTTTCCGTCTCGAAACACGAGAATCCAAAATCTTCTCCACCACATACTCCAACTTCCCCTCGACCAACACCGGGGCAGGAGGATCAACGGAGGGAACCATAGGCGCCACGTATCTCCGCAACAACGACCTATGGAACACATTATGGATGGCAAAAGAAGCTGGAAGGTCCAAACGAAATGACACAGGATTAAGAACTTCAGAAATCTTATATGGCCCAATGAAACAAGGCTTAAACTTAGGAGAGAAAACCTTCATAGGAACATGACGAGATGACAACCAAACCAAATCCCCAACACGAAGTCGGGGACCAACACAGCGCCGGCGGTTAGCGAAACGTTGAGCCTTCTCCTGAGACAATGTCAAATTGTCCACCACATGAGTCCAAATCTGCTGCAACCTGTCCACCACCGTATCCACACCAGGACAGTCCGAAGGCTCAACCTGCCCTGAAGAGAAACGAGGATGGAAACCAGAATTACAGAAAAAAGGAGAAACTAAAGTAGCCGAGCTGGCCCGATTATTAAGGGCGAACTCAGCCAAAGGCAAGAAGGACACCCAATCATCCTGATCAGCAGAAACAAAGCATCTCAGATATGTTTCCAAAGTCTGATTAGTTCGTTTGGTTTGGCCATTAGTCTGAGGATGGAAAGCCGAAGAAAAAGACAAATCAATGCCCATCTTAGCACAAAAGGACCACCAAAACCTCGAAACAAACTGGGAACCTCTGTCGGAGACGATGTTCTCTGGAATGCCATGCAAACGAACCACATGCTGGAAAAACAATGGCACCAAATCAGAGGAGGAAGGCAATTTAGACAAGGGTACCAAATGGACCATCTTAGAAAAGCGATCACAAACCACCCAAATGACCAACATCCTTTGAGAAACAGGGAGATCAGAAATAAAATCCATGGAAATATGCGTCCAGGGCCTCTTCGGGACCGGCAAGGGCAAAAGCAACCCACTGGCACGAGAACAGCAGGGCTTAGCCCGAGCACAAATCCCACAGGACTGCACAAAAGAACGCACATCCCGTGACAAAGAAGGCCACCAAAAGGATCTAGCCACCAAATCTCTGGTACCAAAGATTCCAGGATGACCAGCCAACACCGAACAATGAACCTCAGAGATAACTCTACTAGTCCATCTATCAGGGACAAACAGTTTCTCCGTAGGACAACGGTCAGGTCTATCATCCAGAAACTTCTGCAGCACGCGCCGCAAATCAGGGGAGATGGCAGACAAAATTACCCCCTCTTTAAGAATACCCACCGGCTCCGGAACACCCGGAGAATCAGGCACAAAACTCCTTGACAGGGCATCAGCCTTCACATTCTTAGATCCCGGAAGGTATGAAACCACAAAATCAAAATGGGAGAAAAAGAGCGACCATCGAGCCTGTCTAGGATTCAACCGTTTGGCAGACTCGAGATAAGTCAAATTCTTGTGATCCGTCAAGACCACCACGCGATGTTTAGCTCCTTCAAGCCAATGTCGCCACTCCTCGAATGCCCACTTCATGGCCAACAACTCTCGATTGCCAACATCATAATTGCGCTCAGCAGGCGAGAATTTTCTAGAAAAGAAGGCACATGGTTTCATCACCGAGCCATCAGAACTTCTTTGCGACAAAACAGCCCCTGCTCCAATCTCAGAAGCATCAACCTCGACCTGAAACGGGAGCAAAACATCTGGCTGGCACAACACAGGGGCAGAAGAAAAACGACGCTTCAACTCCTGAAAAGCCTCTACAGCCGCAGAGGACCAATTGACCACATCAGCACCTTTCTTGGTCAAATCAGTCAACGGTTTAGCAATACTAGAAAAATTAGCGATGAAGCGACGGTAAAAATTAGCAAAGCCCAGGAACTTCTGCAGGCTCTTCACAGATGTCGGCTGAGTCCAATCATAAATGGCCTGAACTTTAACAGGGTCCATCTCGATAGGAGAAGGGGAAAAAATGAAACCCAAAAATGAAACCTTCTGAACTCCAAAGAGACACTTTGGAACACCATTCTGACCTGCTTCACATGAGATTCCCAATCATCCGAAAAGACCAAAATATCATCCAAATATACAATCATGAATCTATCCAGGTACTCTCGGAAGATGTCATGCATAAAGGATTGAAACACAGATGGAGCATTAGAAAGCCCGAATGGCATAACCAGGTACTCAAAATGGCCCTCGGGCGTATTAAATGCTGTTTTCCATTCATCGCCCTGTTTAATTCGCACAAGATTATACGCCCCTCGAATATCTATCTTGGTGAACCAATTAGCCCCTTTAATCCGAGCAAACAAATCAGACAGCAGTGGCAAAGGATACTGAAATTTGACTGTGATCTTATTAAGAAGGCAGTAATCAATACAAGGTCTCAAAGAGCCATCCTTCTTCCACAAAAAGAACCCTGCTCCTAATGGTGACGACGACGGGCGAATATGACCCTTCTCCAAGGATTCCTTTATATAACTCCGCATAGCGGCGTGCTCTGGCACAGATAAATTAAACAGACGGCCCTTAGGAAACTTACTACCAGGAATCAAATTAATAGCACAATCGCAATCCCTATGAGGAGGTAGGGCACCGGATTTGGGCTCTTCAAATATATCCCGGTAATCTGATAAAAATTCAGGGACTTCAGAAGGAGTGGAAGGCGAAATTGACAAAAATGGAACATCACCATGTACCCCCTGACAACCTCAGCCGGACACAGACATAGATTTCCAATCCAACACTGGATTATGGACCTGTAGCCATGGCAACCCCAAAACGACCACATCATGCAGATTATGCGACACCAAAAAGCGAATATCCTCCTGATGTGCAGGAGCCATGCACATGGTCAATTGAGTCCAGTACTGAGGCTTATTCTTGGCCAAAGGCGTAGCATCAATTCCTCTCAATGGAATAGGATACTGCAAGGGCTCCAAGAAAAAACCACAGCGCCTGGCAAACTCCAAGTCCATCAAATTCAGGGCAGCGCCTGAATCCACAAATGCCATAACAGAATAGGACGACAGAGAGCAAATCAGAGTAACGGACAAAAGAAATTTAGACTGTACCGTACCAATTGTGGCAGACCTAGCGAACCGCTTAGTGCGCTTAGGACAATCGGAGATAGCATGAGTGGATTCAGCACAGTAAAAACACAGCCCATTCCGACGTCTGTGTTCTTGCCGTTCAGCTCTGGTCAAAGTCCTATCACACTGCATAGGCTCAGGCCTATGCTCAGAGAATACCACCAGATGGTGCACAGCTTTGCGCTCACGCAAGCGCCGATCGATCTGAATGGCCAAGGACATCGACTCATTCATACCAGCAGGCATGGGAAATCCCACCATGACATCCTTAAGGGCTTCAGAAAGACCCTTTCTGAAAATTGCCGCCAGGGCACACTCATTCCACTGAGTAAGCACAGACCACTTTCTAAACTTCTGACAGTACACCTCCGCTTCATCCTGACCCTGACACAAAGCCAGCAAGATTTTCTCTGTATGATCCACTGAATTTGGTTCATCATAAAGCAATCCAAGTGCCAGAAAAAATGCATCAACATCACGCAATGCAGGATCTCCTGGCGCAAGGGAAAATGCCCAGTCTTGAGGGTCACCACGCAACAAAGAAATAATGATTTTTACTTGTTGAACGGGGTCACCAGAGGAGCGGGGTTTCAAAGCTAGAAACAGTTTACAATTATTTTTGGAATTCAGAAACTTAGATCTATCCCCAGAAAATAAATCAGGAATAGGAATTCTAGGCTCTAACATAGGATTCTGAACCACAAAATCTTGAATGTTTTGTACCCTTGCAGTGAGATGATCCACACAAGAGGACAGACCTTGAATGTCCATATCTACACCTGTGTCCTGAACCACCCAAAGGTTTAGGGGAAAAGAAAGGCAAAACACAGTGCAAAGAAAAAAAAATGGTCTCAGAACTTCTCTTATCCCTCTATTGAGATGCATTAATACTTTGGGCCAGCTGTACTGTTATGGACCTGGTGGTTAGGAGCACCCGGCACGACCTGATAGTTAAACTCACACAGGACAAGCTCTGGGATGTGGGAGCTCTGCTGACCGCAGGCCCTAATCCTATCACAACAACTAGAAATAGCCGTGGAGCGTTCCTGACACTCCCTAGACGCCTCTTCACAGCCTAAGAGCTAGCTAGCCCTAGAGATAGAAAATAAAGCCTACCTTGCCTCAGAGAAATTCCCCAAAGGAAAAGGCAGGCCCCCACATATATTGACTGTGAGTTAAGATGAAAGTCACAAACGCAGAAATGAAACAGGTTTCGGCAAAGGGAGGCCAGACTTACTAAACAGACAGAGGATAGGAAAGGTATCTTTGCGGTCAGCACAAAAAACTACAAAAGACCACGCAGAGTGTGCAAAAAGACCTCCGCACCGACTAATGGTGCGGAGATGCCACTCTGCATCCCAGAGCTTCCAGCTAGCAAGACAAAATCATGATAACCAGCTGGACAAGGAAACAATGAACAAATAATAACTATCAGGAACTTAGCTTCTGCTGGAGAAGACAGGTCACCAGAAAGATCCAAGAGCGAACTGAACCAATGCAGGAACATTGACAGCTGGCATGGAGTAACGATCTAAGTGGAGTTAAATAGAGCAGCCAACCAAAGGATAAACCACGTCACCTGTGTAAGGAACCTCAGAAGCAGCAGCTTCACTCACACTCACAGCCACCAGAGGAAGTCCATGGACAAAACTCGCCGAAGTACCATTCACGACCACATGAGTGTTGTGAATTCTGTTGTCGGGCTCCCTCCTGTGGTCATGAATGGTACTTCGGCTGGTTCTGTCCATGGACTTCCTCTGGTGGGTGTTTCTGAGTTTCCTTCCACAGGTGACGAGGTTAATTCGTTAGCTGCTGCTCTATTTAACTCCACTTAGATCTTTGCTCCATGCCACCTGTCAATGTTCCAGTATTGGTCTAGTTCACTCCTGGATCGTTCTTGTGACCTGTCTTCCCAGCAGAAGCTAAGTTCCAGCTTGTATTTCTTTGGTTTGCTATTTTTCTGTCCAGCTTGCTATTTTTATTTTTGTCTTGCTTGCTGGAAGCTCTGGGACGCAGGGGGAGCGCCTCCGCACCGTGAGTCGGTGCGGAGGGTCTTTTTGCGCCCTCTGCGTGGTCTTTTTGTAGGTTTTTGTGCTGACCGCAAAGTAACCTTTCCTATCCTCGGTCTGTTCAGTAAGTCAGGCCTCTGTGTTTGTATTTTCATCTTTACTCAGTCATTATATGTGGGGGGCTGCCTTTTCCTTTGGGGAATTTCTCTGAGGCAAGGTAGGCTTTATTTTTCTATCTTCAGGGCTAGCTAGTTCCTTAGGCTGTGCCGAGTTGCATAGGGAGCGTTAGGCGCAATCCACGGCTATTTCTAGTGTGTTTGATAGGATTAGGGATTGCGGTCAGCAGAGTTCCCACGTCCCAGAGCTCGTCCTTTATTATCAGTAACTATCAGGTCATTCCGTGTGCTCTTAACCACCAGGTCCATTATTGTCCTGACCACCAGGTCATAACAGTACAGGTGGCCCAAAGTTCTGAGACCATTTTTTTTTCTTTGCAGTGTGTTTTGTCTCTCTTTTCCCCTTTACCTCTGGGTGGTTCAGGACACTGGTGTAAACATGGACATTCAAGGTCTGTCCTCTTGGATGGATAATCTCACTACAAGGGTACAAAACATTCAAGATTTTGAGGTTCAGAATCCGATGTCAAAGCCTAGGATTCCAATTCCTGATTTGTTTTTTGGTGATAGATCTAAGTTCTTGAATTTCAAAAATAATTGTAAATTGTTTCTTGCCTTGAAACCTCGCTCCTCAGGTGACCCTGTTCAACAAGTAAAGATCATTATTTCTTTGTTACGTGGTGACCCTCAAGACTGGGCATTTTCTCTTGCGCCAGGAGATCCGGCATTGCGTGATGTTGATGCGTTTTTCCTGGCGCTTGGATTGCTTTATGACGAACCTAATTCAGTGGATCAGGCAGAGAAAATCTTGCTGGCTCTGTGTCAGGGTCAGGATGAAGCGGAGATATATTGTCAGAAGTTTAGAAAGTGGTCTGTGCTCACTCAGTGGAATGAATGTGCCCTGGCAGCAATCTTCAGAAAGGGTCTCTCTGAAGCCCTTAAGGATGTCATGGTGGGATTTCCCATGCCTGCTGGTCTGAATGAGTCTATGTCCTTGGCCATTCAGATCGATCGACGCTTGTGTGAGCGTAAAGCTGTGCACCATTTGACGGTACTATCTGAGCATGGGCCTGAGCCTATGCAATGTGATAGGACTTTGACCAGAGCTGAACGGCAAGAACACAGACGTCGGAATGGGCTATGTTTTTACTGTGGTGATTCCATTCATGCTATCTCCGATTGTCCTAAGCGCACTAAGCGGTTCGCTAGGTCTGCCACCATTGGTACGGTACAGTCTAAATTTCTATTGTCTGTTACTCTGATTTGCTCTTTGTCATCCTATTCTGTTATGGCATTTGTGGATTCAGGCGCTGCCCTGAATTTGATGGACTTGGAGTATGCTAGGCGCTGTGGTTTTTTCTTGGAGCCCTTGCAGTATCCTATTCCATTGAGAGGAATTGATGCTACGCCTTTGGCCAAGAATCAGTACTGGACCCAATTGACCATGTGCATGGCTCCTGCACATCAGGAGGATATCCGCTTCCTGGTGTTGCATAATCTGCATGATGTGGTCGTTTTGGGGTTGCCATGGCTACAGGTTCATAATCCAGTATTGGACTGGAAATCTATGTCTGTGTCCAGCTGGGGTTGCCAGGGGGTACATGGTGATGTTCCATTTTTGTCTATTTCGTCTTCCACTCCTTCTGAAGTTCCAGAGTTTTTGTCGGATTATCGGGATGTATTTGATGAGCCCAAAGCCAGTGCCCTTCCTTCTCATAGGGATTGCGATTGTGCAATTAATTTGATTCCTGGTAGTAAGTTTCCTAAAGGCCGATTGTTCAATTTATCTGTGCCAGAGCACGCCGCTATGCGGAGTTATATAAAGGAGTCATTGGAGAAAGGCCATATTCGCCCATCGTCATCACCGTTAGGAGCAGGGTTCTTTTTTGTGGCCAAGAAGGATGGTTCTTTGAGACCTTGTATTGATTACCGCCTTCTTAATAAAATTACAGTTAAATTTCAGTAACCTTTGCCGTTGCTGTCTGATTTGTTTGCTCGTATTAAAGGGGCTAGTTGGTTCACCAAGATAGATCTTCGAGGGGCGTATAATCTTGTGCGTATTAAGCAAGGCGATGAATGGAAAACAGCATTTAATACGCCCGAGGGCCATTTTGAGTACCTGGTTATGCCATTCGGGCTTTCCAATGCTCCATCAGTATTTCAGTCCTTTATGCATGACATCTTCCGAGAGTACCTGGATAAATTCCTGATTGTGTATTTGGATGATATTTTGGTCTTTTCGGATGATTGGGAGTCTCATGTGAAGCAGGTCAGAATGGTGTTCCAGGTCCTTTGTGCGAATTCCTTGTTTGTGAAGGGGTCAAAGTGTCTCTTTAGAGTTCAGAAGGTTTCATTTTTGGGGTTCATTTTTTCCCCTTCTACTATCGAGATGGACCCTGTTAAAGTCCAGGGCATTTACGATTGGACTCAGCCGACATCTGTGAAGAGCCTGCAAAAGTTCCTGGGCTTTGCTAATTTTTATCGGCGCTTCATCGCTAATTTTTCTACTGTTGCTAAACCGTTGACTGATTTGACCAAGAAGGGTGCTGATGTGGTCAATTGGTCTTCTGAGGCTGTAGAGGCTTTTCAGGAGTTGAAGCGTCGTTTTTCTTCTGCCCCTGTGTTGTGCCAGCCAGATGTTTCGCTCCCGTTTCAGGTTGAGGTTGATGCTTCTGACATTGGAGCAGGGGCTGTTTTGTCGCAAAGAAGTTCTGATGGCTCGGTGATGAAGCCATGTGCTTTCTTTTCTAGAAAGTTTTCGCCTGCTGAGCGCAATTATGATGTTGGCAATCGAGAGTTGTTGGCCATGAAATGGGCATTCGAGGAGTGGCGACATTGGCTGGAAGGAGCCAAGCATCGCGTGGTGGTCTTGACAGATCACAATTATTTGACTTACCTTGAGTCTGCCAAACGGTTGAATCCGAGACAGGCTCGATGGTCGTTATTTTTCTCCCATTTTGATTTTGTGGTTTCGTACCTTCCGGGCTCTAAGAATGTGAAGGCTGATGCCCTGTCAAGGAGTTTTGTGCCTGACTCTCCGGGTGTTCCTGAGCTGGCAGGTATTCTCAAAGAGGGGGTAATTTTGTCTGCCATCTCCCCTGATTTGCGGCGGGTGCTGTAAAAATTTCAGGCTGATAGACCTGACCGTTGCCCAGCGGAGAAACTGTTTGTCCCTGATAGATGGACTAGTAGATTTATCTCTGAGATTCATTGTTCAGTGTTGGCTGGGCATCCTGGAATCTTTGGTACCAGAGATTTGGTGGCTAGATCCTTCTGGTGGCCGTCTTTGTCACGGGATGTGCGTTCTTTTGTGCAGTCCTGTGGGACTTGTGCTCGGGCTAAGCCCTGCTGTTCTCGTGCCAGTGGGTTGCTTTTGCCCTTGCCGGTCCCGAAGAGGCCCTAGACGCATATTTCTATGGATTTTATTTCGGATCTCCCCGTCTCTCAAAAGATGTCGGTCATTTGGGTGGTTTGTGATCGCTTTTCTAAGATGGTCAATTTGGTACCTTTGTCTAAATTGCCTTCCTCCTCTGATTTGGTGCCATTATTTTTCCAGCATGTGGTTCATTTACATGGTATCCCGGAGAACATCGTTTCTGACAGAGGTTCCCAGTTTGTTTCGAGGTTTTGGCGATCCTTTTGTGCTAGGATGGGCAATGATTTGTCTTTTTCCTCGGCTTTCCATCCTCAGACAAATGGCCAAACCGAACGAACTAATCAAACTTTGGAAACATATCTGAGATGCTTTGTTTCTGCTTATCAGGATGATTGGGTGTCCTTTTTGCCTTTGGCTGAGTTCGCCCTTAATAATCGGGCCAGCTCGGCTACTTTGGTTTCGCCGTTTTTCTGCAATTCTGGTTTCCATCCTCGTTTCTCTTCAGGGCAGGTTGAGTCTTCGGACTGTCCTGGTGTAGATACTGTGGTGGATAGGTTGCAGCAGATTTGGACTCATGTGGTGGACAATTTGACAATGTCCCAGGAGAAGGCTCAACGTTTTGCTAACCGCCGACGCTGTGTGGGTCCCCGACTTCGTGTTGGGGATTTGGTTTGGTTGTCGTCTCGTCATGTTCCTATGAAGGTTTCCTCTCCTAAGTTTAAGCCTCGTTTCATTGGTCCGTATAAGATTTCTGAGGTTATCAATCCTGTGTCATTTCGTTTGGCCCTTCTTGCTTCTTTTGCCATCCATAATGTGTTCCATAAGTCGTTATTGCGGAGATACGTGGCGCCTGTGGTTCCATCCGTTGATCCTCCTGCCCCGGTGTTGGTTGAGGGACAGTTGGAGTATGTGGTGGAGAAGATTTTGGATTCTCGTGTTTCGAGACGGAAACTCCAGTACCTGGTCAAGTGGAAGGGTTATGGTCAGGAAGATAATTCCTGGGTTTTTGCCTCTGATGTTCATGCTGCCGATCTGGTTTGTGCCTTTCATTTGGCTCATCCTGGTCGGCCTGGGGGCTCTGGTGAGGGTTCGGTGACCCCTCCTCAAGGGGGGGGGGTACTGTTGTGAATTCAGTTGTCGGGTTCCCCCCTGTGGTCATGAATGGTACTTCGGCTGGTTCTGTCCATGGACTTCCTCTGGTGGGTGTTTCTGAGTTTCCTTCCACAGGTGACCAGGTTAATTCGTTAGCTGCTGCTCTATTTAACTCCACTTAGATCTTTGCTCCATGCCACCTGTCAATGTTCCAGTATTGGTCTAGTTCACTCCTGGATCGTTCTTGTGACCTGTCTTCCCAGCAGAAGCTAAGTTCCAGCTTGTATTTCTTTGGTTTGCTATTTTTCTGTCCAGCTTGCTATTTTTATTTTTGTCTTGCTTGCTGGAAGCTCTGGGACGCAGAGGGAGCGCCTCCGCACCATGAGTCGGTGCGGAGGGTCTTTTTGCGCCCTCTGCGTGGTCTTTTTGTAGGTTTTTGTGCTGACCGCAAAGTAACCTTTCCTATCCTCGGTCTGTTCAGTAAGTCGGGCCTCACTTTGCTTAATCTATTTCATCTCTGTGTTTGTATTTTCATCTTTACTCACAGTCATTATATGTGGGGGGCTGCCTTTTCCTTTGGGGAATTTCTCTGAGGCAAGGTAGGCTTTATTTTTCTGTCTTCAGGGCTAGCTAGTTCCTTAGGCTGTGCCGAGTTGCATAGGGAGCGTTAGGCGCAATCCACGGCTATTTCTAGTGTGTTTGATAGGATTAGGCATTGCGGTCAGCAGAGTTCCCACGTCCCAGAGCTCGTCCTTTATTATCAGTAACTATCAGGTCATTCCGTGTGCTCTTAACCACCAGGTCCATTATTGTCCTGACCACCAGGTCATAACACATGAGGGAGTTCGACAACAGAATTCACAACAGGCTCCCACCCATTTCCGTGGCGATCCTGTTCAGTGTCGTGGGTTCATTAACCTGTACACATTGCACTTTTAACTCCTGGGGCATATGTTTTCTTCTGATCGGGCCAAGGTGGGTTTCATCATGTCACTTCTTGATGGAGAGGCTCTTGCCTGGTTGAATCCACTGTGGGAGAGAATGGATCCTGTGGTTACTAATCTCCTATCTTTTCTAGAGGCATTTCGCAGGACCTTTGATGAACCCGGTCGTGCTACATCGACAGCTTCAGCTCTTCTTCGACTATGACAGGAGGATCTTACAGTAGTTCAGTATGCGGTGCAGTTTCGCACCCTATTGACTGAATTATCCTGGAACAACAAAGCCTTGGTGGCTACTTTCTGGCAGGGTCTTTCAGATGAGCTGGTGGGATGGGACATACGTACAATTCTGGATGACCTGATTTCCCTGGCGGTCTGGATTGATCTTCGGTTTCA
This sequence comes from Ranitomeya imitator, assembly GCF_032444005.1. Lineage (NCBI taxonomy): Eukaryota > Metazoa > Chordata > Amphibia > Anura > Dendrobatidae > Ranitomeya > Ranitomeya imitator. The sequence continues at coordinate 877,549,927 of NC_091282.1, read as the reverse complement.
AGAACGATCCAAGGAGTCCAAACGTGAAAAGGGGTCCTATCATCTGGTCTCTAATACTCCTAAATCATCGACCTCCTTGAATTCGTCTTCCTCACCTATGGCTATTGAGGTAGATCAAGTTAGCTTCGGCAACTGCCGCCAGGAGGCACGCCGCCAGGAGGGGAGCTGTTTCTACTGTGGCAGTTCCAAGCATTATATCCACACTTGTCCAAAGAAGTCAGGAAACTCCAGTGCCTAGGGTCTTTAGGAGAGGCTACCCTAGGTAAGGATAATCTCTCTTCTTCACTACAAATTGCTGTTTCCATGGTCTTCGGCAAAGTAAAATTTTTGGAGTTCTGTCACCTGGATTTCCGGAGCCGCCGGAAATCTCATCCAGCAGGCGCTAGTGGATCGTTATCAGATACCAGTCCAGTGCCTTCCGGAACCATTGCAGGTGACATCCGTGGATGGCAAACCTCTGTCCGAGTCTGTTTGGTTCCAGACTGAGCCTTTGGAACTCTGGGTAGGTTCAATGCATTCTGAAAGAATCCGTTTTTATGTATTGCCAGATTCGTCTCACCCCTTGCCTCTAGGTCTACCTTGGTTTCGGAAACATGAACCAGTCTTAAATTAGAAGACGGGAGAGGTTCTGCTCTGGGGAGACTCCTGCTTGGATCGGTGTATTGTTCCCATCCGTCCTGTCCTTCCTCCAGTCTAGGTCACGGTCACTGCCCTGCCGGGTCTACCATCTTCTTACTGGTACTTCGATGATGTCTTTGGGAAAAAGGAGGTGGAGAAATTACCTCCGCACAGTTCGTATGATTGCCCCATCGATCTGCTCCCTGGAAGACGAATTTATCCTCTTTCTCAAGCAGAGACTCACTCCATGTCTGAATACATTCAGGAGAACCTGGCCGGGGGATTTACCCAGAAGTCATCCTCGCCAGCCGGAGCAGGATTCTTCCTCGTGAAGAAAAAAAGATGGTATAGATTACAGGGGGTTGAATCAGATTACGGTAAAGAACAGGTATTCCTTGCCACTAATTTCTGAGTTGTTTGACCATTTTAGGGGTTCTAAAATTTTCAACAAACTGGACCTCAGAGAGGCCTACAACCTGGTATGCATTCGTGAGGGAGACGAGTGGAAAACTGCCTTTAACATCCGGGATGGACACTACGAATACCTGGTAATGCCGTTCGGCATAAGCAATGCACCTGCAGTTTTTCAGGAATTTGTAAATGATATTTTCAGAAATCTGCTCTATTCGTGTGTTCTCATTTATCTGGACTACATTTTGATCTCTGCAGATTTAGCCTCTCATTGGAGACAAGTACGTCTGGTCTTAAAAAGACTCAGGGAGAACAGACTTTATGCTAAATTTGAAAAGTGTCTCTTTGAACAAGCCTCTCTGCCTTCCTTGGATACATAGTCTTGTCCACAGGTTTAAAGATGAATCCGGAAAAGGTATCCGCTATCATAAAATGGCCTTATCCATCCGGCCTGAAAGCCATACAACGCTTCCTGGGATTCGCCAATTATTACCGTTTGTTTATTCCACACTTTTGCACCCGAGTGGCACCCATCTCGTCCTTGACCCGGAAAGGTGCGAACGCCAAGGAATGGACCCCTGAGGCAAAGGAGGCTTCTGTCTCTCTAAAACAGGCCTTTTATTCTGCACCTGTTCTACAGCATCCGGATTCTGATCAACCATTTTTTCTTGAGGTAGACACTTCTTCTATAGGAGCTGGAGCGGTTCTCACCCAGAAGTCATCTACTGGTCAGATGGTTACTTGTGGTTTTTCTCCAAGGTTTTTTCCACTTCTGAAAGGAATTATTCTGTAGGAGATCGTGAATTATTGGCAATCAAGTTAGCCCTGCAGAAGTGGCGGCATCTCCTTGAGGGAGCTGTTCATCAGGTTGTCATCTTCACTGATCATAAAAACCTCGCTTATCTCCAGTCTGCTCAAATACTGAATCCTCGTCAGGCCCGTTGGGCCTTATTTTTTGCTCAATTTAATTTTGTTCTTCATTTTCGTCCAGCTGATAAGAATGTTAAAGCTGATGCACTCTGTAGACCGTTCCTGCCTCCCGACTCTGAGGAAGAACTGCAACACATTATTGAATCGTCCAGGTTTGTGTCCGTGGCTGCAGTTAATTTTGCTCATCTTCCTCCGGGTAAGACTCTTGTATCTAGTTCTGATAAGATAAAGGTACCGTCACAGTCAGCGATGCTGCAGCGATATAGACAATGAGCCGATCGCTGGAGCGTCGCTGTTTAGGTCACTGTAGAGACGTCAAACACAATTACTCCAGAACGATGCAGGAGCGATCCAGTGACGTAACGGCGACTCACTTATCGTTCTCGCTGGTTGTTAGCTCCATGTAAAACATTGCTGGCATCGTTGCTTTTGATGTCAAACATGACGATACACGCTGACCTGAAGACGACCAAATAAAGTTCCAGATCACTGCTGCGTGTCAAACACAACGAGATCACTATCCAGGATGCTGCAACGTCACAGATCATTGTCATTCTCGTTGTAAAGTTGCTGAGTGTGACGGTACCTTAAGAGTTCTCCGCTGGGGTCACTCTTCAAAATTGACCGGTCATGAAGAAGACTTTGCAACTCATTTCTCGTTACTACTGGTGGCCTACCATGGGCAAAGATGTCCAGGAGTATGTTGCTGCCTGTCCTTCATGTGCCCGCTACAAGACTGCTAAACATCTCCCCTCCGGAGAGTTATTACTCCTTTCTGTTCCTTCTGTTCCCTGGCAGCACATCGCGATAGACTTCATTACTGATCTTCCTGTTTCTTCTGGCTGTTCTGTTATTTGGGTAGTGGTGGATCGTTTTTTGAAGATGGCTCATTTCGTTCTGCTGGTTTTCCATCTGATTCTGAGCTTGCGGACTGCTTTATTCAGCACATCTTTTGTCTTCATGGATTTCCTCTTCAGATTGTATCCGACAGGGGTGTCCAGTTTACCTCCAAGTTCTGGAGAGTGGTTTGTAAATCTGTGCAAGTGGAGCTGGACTTCTCTTCTGCATACCATCCTCAATCCAATGGGCAAGTGGAGAGGACCAATCAAATCCTGACTGGATTCCTGGGACATTTCATCAGTGTGCATCATGATGACTGGATCAAGTTGCTGCCTTTGGCAGAGTTCTCGAACAATAATCAAGTAAGTGAATCTTCCGGGAAATCTCCCTTTCAGATTGTGTTTGGACTCCAACCCGGGATTCCCCTTCCCATCTCCGGGCCTTCTGGGGTTCCTGCAGCTGACACCTTTACTGGGGAATTCTCGAAGATATGGAGTGGCACAAAAGTCGCCTTGGAGAAAGCCTCACAACGTATGAAGAGGCATGCGGGCAAAAGACGTCTGCTCGCTCCAATCTTTCGGCCTGGAGATAAGGCGTGGCTTTCCTCCAGGTATATCTGTCTGAAGATGCCCTCATACAAACTGGGTCCTCGCTTCATCGGTCCATTTGTAGTCTTAAAACAGATTAACGCAGTTTCATACAAATTGAAATTGCCTCCTTCTTTATGTGTGCCTAACTCTTTTCATGTTTCCCTTCTCAAACCAGTAGTTTTGAGCTCCTTCTTTAAAGACTCAGGCTCTACTCCAAATCCCTTCAGTGAGGAGAATGTTTTAGAGGTAGAGAATATCTTGGCCACTAAGAGAATAAGGGGGAAGACCTATTATCTGGTGGATTGGAGGGGCTTTGGTCCTAAGGAGAGATCTTGGGAGCCTAAGAAGAATATCCGGGCTCCTCTTCTTCTGAAAAGATTCTACACAAGCTTGAAAAAGAGGGGGCGTAAAGAGGAAGATACTGTTACACCAAGTTCTGTTTCTGTACTTTTGCGGGGTCCCCGTTGGGACTCCCGCTCTGTGCCGGCTCCACACTGTCAGGATGCAGTCTCTGCCTCTGGTGTGCTGCCAGGAGGATCTCAGGCAGAGTGATTAGGTCACGCTTGCGCATGCTCCCGGTCTCTTAAAGAGACAGCGCGCATTTTTTAAAAGATGCTTCTGGTCAATGGCGTGTTGTTCATTGCTATTTCTAGCTCCTCCACCATAGGGAGGGCACCGGAGCAACAAGTATCCACTGTTGCTTCTTCCGGTTCCTGTCAGCATATGCTTCTGTTTCTGAAGTTCTCTGTCAGTACTCAGCTTATACTCTCTGTCTCCACACATCATTAGTTACCGATTACCCGGCTATCTTGGACGACGTTCGCTCTGTCTACACCAGATCCGTCTCGTCCCGCCAATCTGTCATTCTCATCTCCGGACAATGCCAGTACAGCTGAAACCAGCTTCTACCCATAAACCCGGTATCACCTGGTTAGCTCCACGTCTCCCGCTAACCCTGCTTGTCCATTTGTCCCACTGGGACAGCTGCCACGAGTTTTGGGTGTAACTGGAGGTACCACCCATGACCCTCAGGCATTCCATTCTGACCCTGTTCGAGGGGACTTACCACGGGTGTGTGGGAATCATGTAGTCATGCCCCCTTCGGAGCCCCTCAGACCGTGGTCCCGAGGTTCCACGTTAAACCTTAATAAAAACGAATGTGAACTTCAACTTCTGTGCCTCCATTTCCATTCATTACACTTCGTACTTCCTCCCTTCTTCCTCCTCTCCATTACGCTCCATGTCATCTGACAATACAAAGGTGACATCAACCCCACAAATATTAACCTTGTAGCGGTGGCAAGTGGGAAGAGCTGGATAAAGTGCCAGAATTGTCTCATCTAATAGATGTGCCTTTTCTGGGCAGCTGCGGGCTGCTACTTTTAGGTTGGGGGGTCAATATCCATGGCCCCTTACCAGCCTGAGAATACCAGCCCCCAGCTGTCTGCTTTAGCAAGGCTGGTTGTCAAAGACTTGTGGAGCAGCCTCTTGACCACCTGCCCCCACAGCCACCAGAGTCACCAGTGTCCAGTCAGCAAGATGTAATGCCCCTGCCCATGGTTGCTTGTCCAGGTGTCAGGGGTAAATTGCACCCTAGCAGACATAGACTTTTTCAGGGAATGGGTGATGTTGTCTGTGACATACTTGAGTAGCGCAGGCACAGCTTTCTTAGAGAAGCAATGGCGACTGGGCAACTGGTACTGGAGGACCACAACAGCCATCAACTTTTTAAAACCGTCTCTATCCACCAGGTGGAAAGGCAGCATTTCTGTGGCCAACATACTGGAGTGGGTGTAGTTCAAGCTCTTAGCTTTGGCATGTTTAGGAGGAAACATTCTTTTACGTGACCATAACTGCGGGAAAGAGGGCTGGGTGCAATGCTGAGAGGGGGTGGAGTAGGGTGAACAGGACAAACTGCTGTACTATGAGTGAGGTGCAGGCATATTTTTAGCAGCGGATTAATTAAGATGTGTTTTGCTTGGTGACACAAAAACAGCAGGCATTTCCACCTCCATAACAGCTGATGGGCTCTCACTCACCCCAGCTGTAGTGGTTAAACAAGTGGATTTTCTGCTGCTAGAAACCTGTGAAAGAAAACACGGCACGGTGACAGACTAGGAAGTAGCACCAGATGTGGTTCTTGGGACTGTCGGTGGTTGGCAAGCCCACTAGTTGGCATTTTAATGCATTGAGATTTCCAGACTAAGGCATGTTGATCGCTCATGGGCCGGATCATGCATGTAGGTGTCAAATTATTGCAATTTTTTGCCTCTACTGAGTTTTTTTGCAAATTTTGCAGATATCTGGAGTTGAGTCATCCTGTGCCATCTCAAAAGTGACTCAGGCTAGGCAACCCTTGCCATCCCTATGAACTGCACACTTGCAACATATGCTGGCAACAGTGGCTCTGGCTGAGGATGCAACACTTGTCATGGATGCATTACTTTGTGTCTATGCAGGAAGCCGCAACATAACCTCCCCATCTTCCTCCTTCTCTAACTCTTCTGATGAGCTACCCAGTTACATACCTCTGGGTTCACACAAAGAATCAACAACCTCTTCATCATCCTCCTTGTTGTCGCACTCCTCACCCTGAAGGACACTCCCCTCCTCTTCCTGCTGTGATCCCACAGTACAGACAGTGTGCGCCCCTGGGATCTGAGTCTAATTAGTATCACCTCCACCCCTTGTGGTAAACGTTTGATGACGAGTGTCTGATTTCTGCTCAGACTACCCTACTTTGTCCGGCCCCGGATCCAACATGAAAATATTTGGGGCATCGGTGCAGATGCTTTCCTCCTCTGGATTCTGTGAATATTTGGAGCAGACTTCTGATGCCCATGGAATATAATGTGTGAGCAGCTCTGTAGAATGGCCCATCTGTGGTTCCCCACGGTAAGTTGGGAGTTTGGAAACTTGTGACCCAGGGGAAACAAGGGCGATTGGGATGCCACCTCTGAGAAATGTATTGTGTGTGATGTTAAGGTGGAGGAAGAGGAGGAAAGGCCACTTAATGCAGGGCTTGTCATCCACTGGAACACATGCTCTTTCTGAGCCTCATCTATAAAGCAGACCGCTGTGCTGCTGCCAAAGAAAGAGAGTCGAGTAGCCCGTCCAGTAACAGATATTGTCAGTGGTCTTTGGATAGGACGAGGCAGTGTTTGTTCAATTGAGCTTTCACTAACTTTAACACAGTAAACCATGTTCACATCGAACACCAAGCCTATTCCCTCTTCCACCATGACGTTGCTTTTTCCCATATATGTTGTATGTACCGCTCCTTTCTTGTAACCTGCTGTTTCTCAACCGTAGTCCTACAGCTGTTAGTCTCCTGTCACAAATTAAGCGATCAATATATATATTTTCTTAGATAGTGTGCCTGAACAACACTGTTTTACCTATCGATTTTTAAGATTCTGATTTCTCAGTTTTATCACAGTTTTGGATTAGCAAATTGGGCCTTCTGGCTGCACCCCAATATTAGGCCTAATGATTTTTAAGTGGAATTCTGGCCTTCTGATTTCTCATTGAAGCACAGTTTATCATAAACAATATGGATTAGCAAATTAGGACTCCTGGCTGCATCCCATTATTAGGACTAACAATTTTTAAGTTGAAATCTGGCCTTCTGATTTCTCACTGAAACACATTTTTATCCCAAGCACTTTGAATTAGCAAATTGGGCCTCCTAGCTGCACCCCAATATTAGGCCTAATGATTTTGAGAGGAAATCTGGCCTTCTGATTTCTCACTGAAACACAGTTTTATCATTAACGATTTGGATTAGCAAATAGGACCTCCTGGCTGCACGCCAATATTAGGCCTAATGATTTTTAAGTGGAAATCTGGCATTCTAATTTGACACTGAAACACAGTTTTATCACAAACCATTTGGATTAGCAAATGGGGCCTTCTTAGATTGCAGCACAATTTTAGCACAATCTACAGTGTGTCTGTAAAGTCACGGTGCACTTTTGACCAGTCACTGGAAAGCAACAAAAAAACGTTAGCAATGTGAAATTTGATCTAAATAAAAGAAAAACTCTCTCAGTTTCATACCTATTCATTGCAGTTCGATGTGGGCTCCATTTGTTGCCCTACACACATCCAAACGATAGTGAAGTTGTTGCCACACACGGGTAAGGACGTCTGGTGTAACAGAGTGAATAACGTCTGTGATTCTCTGTTTTATGAAAGTTAACCTCATTGCTAAACACAGTCTTCTGCAAAAATCTTGCATCATTGTCGATTTCATGAAGCAAATCTGTAGTAAACGCTAATCATTTGGGTCTATCCGCCGGTTTGATAGCGTGCAACAGCCGCAATTTGTACCCCATAAAACAGAGACATTTCTTTAACACCATATGAACTGTGGAACACCTGCAAGGGCCGTGGGGTACTCGGTACTGGGTCCAGTACTTAATGGGGATGTCTGTTGTGAATTCCGCTCTTGGGCTTCCTCCGGTGGTTGTAAGTGGCACTTTTGTGAGTTCTGCTCTTGGGCTCCCTCTTGTGGTTTCTAGTGGTATGGCTGCTCCTTGAAGTTAGCTGTCATCAGCTGCCTCCACTTATCGTCTCTTCTGCTCTGCTATTTAGGCCTGGCTCTTTCTTCAGCCAGTGCCACTTGTAAATGGTTCCTGGTTGGATTCTCATCTCTTTGGAGTTCCCTGTTATCCTGACCAGTTCAGCAAAGCTAAGTTTTTGCTTGCTCTTTTCTGTCCATAGATTGTGGACTTATCCATTCTGTGCTTTCTATGTTTGTCCAGCTTATCAGTGTGAATTAATTCTGTCTTGCTGGAAGCTCTGGGAGGCAGACTTGCCCTCCACGCCTTTAGTCAGGTGTGGAGATTTTTTGTAAACTCTGTGTGGATTTTTGTAGTGTTTTATACTGACCACACAGTATTCCATCCTGTCCTATCTATTTAGCTAGACTGGCCTCCTGTGCTCATCCTGGTTTCTTTCTGTGTATGTCTTTTCCCTCTCCACTCACAGTCATTATTTGTGGGGGGCTAATCTATCCTTTGGGGATTTTCTCTGAGGCAAGATAGCTTTCCTGCTTCTTTCTTTAGGGGTAGTTAGCTCTTAGGCTGTGACGAGATGCCTAGGGAGAGTTAGGAGCATTCCACGGCTACTTCTAGTGTTGTGTTGAGCTTAGGGACTGCGGTCAGTACAGTTACCACTTCCTTCAGAGCTCGTTCCATGTTGCTCCTAGACCACCGTATCATAACAGTACAAGTGGCCAAAAATGAATTAAATGCATCTCAAAAGAAGGAAAAGAAAGTTCTGAACCATTTTTTTTTCTGTGCTCTGGTTTGTCTTTTTTTTTCCTCTTGATATCTGGGTGGTTCAGGATATATACTTTGGCATGGATGTTCAGGGTTTGTTTTCTCGTGTGGATCAACTTGCTGCAAGAGTACAGAGTATCCAGGACTATGTTGTCCAGACTCCGGCTTTAGAGCCTAGAATTCCTACTCCTGATTTGTTTTTTGGGGACAGATCCAAGTTTTTGAACTTTAAAAATAACTGCAAATTGTTTTTTGCTTTGAAACCCCGTTCTTCTGGTGATCCCATTCAGCAAGTAAAAATCATCATATCCTTGCTGCGTGGTGATCCTCAAGACTGGGCTTTTTCTCTTGAAACAGGGGATCCGGCATTATTGAATGTAGATGCATTTTTTCAAGCGCTCGGATTATTGTATGACGAACCTAATTCTGTGGATCATGCAGAAAAAACCCTGTTGGCCTTGTGTCAAGGTCAGGAAGCGGCAGAGTTATACTGCCAGAAATTTAGAAAATGGTCTGTGCTCACTAAATGGAATGAGGAGGCTCTGGCTGCTATTTTCAGAAAAGGTCTTTCTGAAGCCCTTAATAATCGGGCCAGTTCGGCTACTTTGGTTTCACCTTTCTTTTGTAATTTTGGTTCTCATCCTCGTTTTTCTTCTGGGCAGGTTGAGCCTTCTGATTGTCCTGGCGTTGATTCTGTGGTGGAGAGGCTGCAGCAGATTTGGACTCATGTGGTGGACAATTTGACGTTGTCTCAGGAAAGGGCTCAACGTTTTGCTAACCGCCATCGGTGTGTTGGTCCCCGGCTTCGTGTGGGGGATTTGGTTTGGTTGTCTTCTCGTCATGTTCCTATTAAGGTTTCTTCTCCTAAGTTTAAGCCTCGGTTTATTGGTCCTTATAAAATTTCTGAAATTATTAATCCGGTGTCTTTTCGTTTGGCTCTTCCAGCCTCTTTTGCCATTCATAATGTTTTCCATAGATCTTTGTTACGGAGATATGTGGTGCCCGTTGTTCCCTCGGTTGACCCTCCTGCCCCGGTGTTGGTTGAGGGAAAGTTGGAATATGAGGTTGAGAAGATTTTGGATTCTCGTTTTTCGAGGCGGAGGCTTCAGTATCTTGTCAAGTGAAAGGGTTATGGCCAGGAGGATAATTCTTGGGTTGTTGCCTCCGATGTCCATGCCACCGATTTGGTTCGTGCTTTTCACTTGGCTCGTCCTGATCGGCCTGGGGGCTCTGGTGAGGGTTTGGTGACCCCTCCTCAAGGGGGGGTACTGTTGTGAATTCCGCTCTTGGGCTCCCTCCGGTGGTTGTAAGTGGCACTTTTGTGAGTTCTGCTCTTGGGCTCCCTCTTGTGGTTTCTAGTGGTATGGCTGCTCCTTGGAGTTAGCTGTCATCAGCTGCCTCCACTTATCGTCTCTTCTGCTCTGCTATTTAGGCCTTGCTCTTTCTTCAGCCAGTGCCACTTGTAAATGGTTCCTGGTTGGATTCTCATCTCTTTGGAGTTCCCTGTCATCCTGACCAGTTCAGCAAAGCTAAGTTTTTGCTTGCTCTTTTCTGTCCATAGATTGTGGACTTATCCATTCTGTGCTTTCTATGTTTGTCCAGCTTATCAGTGTGAATTAATTCTGTCTTGCTGGAAGCTCTGGGAGGCAGATTTGCCCTCCACACCTTTAGTCAGGTGTGGAGATTTTTTGTAAACTCTGCGTGGATTTTTGTAGTGTTTCATACTGACCGCACAGTATTCCATCCTGTCCTATCTATTTAGCTAGACTGGCCTCCTGTGTTAATCCTGGTTTCTTTCTGTGTATGTCTTTTCCCTCTCCACTCACAGTCATTATTTGTGGGGTGCTAATCTATCCTTTGGGGATTTTCTCTGAGGCAAGATAGCTTTCCTGCTTCTATCTTTAGGGGTAGTTAGCTCTTAGGCTGTGACGAGATGCCAAGGGAGAGTTAGGAGCATTCCACGGCTACTTCTAGTGTTGTGTTGAGCTTAGGGACTGCGGTCAGTACAGTTACCACTTCCTTCAGAGCTCGTTCCATGTTGCTCCTAGACCACCGTATCATAACAGATGTCACAGTGGCGGCAACCCGGTCTGTGGCTCTGGGCGTCCATGTTGAAGAGAATGGTAATAAAAGGGTTTCGAATAAAGTTTGTGTTCGTGACGCCACCTGTGGTTCTCAATCAGAGGTGACTGACGCTGCTTAAAGGGGTCCACTGGGATGATGTTATGGCAGCTAAGATGGTATGGCTTCCCACAGGTGAAGCTGGGTCCCCAGGGCTCCCAGTGTATAGAGGAAGATGGTGGGTAGTGTAGCAAGAAGCATAGGACACAGGTTTGGGGCCTCTTTACCTGGTTTACTGAAGAATTCAGGCAGCCGCAGTCCTGGGTCCCAGATTATAGGTACAGTTAGGGTCCGGCCGGCCTGGAAGCAAGTTCTGAGTCCCCTTTACCAGGTGTAGTTAGAAGCCTTCCTACTAGTGCTGTGGTGTAGTCCCTTGCTGCCTGTGACTTCTGTCAAGGTCCTCACTGTTCTCTCTGTCCTCCTTAAAGGTGGGACACTAACCCGTATGACAGGTGGCTCGAGCCTTTTTACAGGGTCTCTAACACGACCAGGGCTCTATGCGCCACTGTGTCTCCAGGTGTTAGGGTGGACAGGTGATGTGTAGTCCAGCTGTCCTGCCGGTTTCTCCTGTAAATCTTGGAGTCCCTCACAACCTCGGTCTTCCAGCTCCCGGTGTATATGCTCTGCAGGGAGGTAGCTCAATCATAGCTACTAACCCCAAGTCTCACTCTGCTGCGCTTCATTTCTCCAACACGCTCTCTACAAATTGTTGGTCTTTCTCTTTCTCTCTTTCTCTTGGAGCTGCAGCACCCTCGTGCCTGCACGGCCCCTTCAGTCCTTCTGACTGCTCTCTTCTCTGTCCTACTGACAGACAGACTGACTTTCCCTCCAGACCAGAATATATATATATATATAGGAGAGCCACCCACAAGCTGGATCAGAGCTCCCCCTTCTGGCCTGATGTGTGAACATGTTGCATGTTCGTATGTGCCTAATAAAGAAGATCCTTCCTCACTTCCAAGCGTGACATCACTCTCCCCGTGAGTAAAGCAATGCCACTGTGACAACCAGGAACCTGGGATGTCACAACTGTAGTCTTGTTTAGGTGTAATTGTCGAGCACACGCATGCCAAACTGCCAGTTTCGTTCAAGAGCTTATCCCACCAAGTAATGTTATTCCTATGTGGTGAAGAGAGAAAAAGACTATGCACACAGTGGGATCAGCTTAATATAACAAATTTTATTATGGATATACCACCTCACCATGCACAAAGGCAAGATAAGGAGAAACAAACATTTAAAAACAATTAAAAGCTAAACCAACCTATCCACAGCCCCCCCAATACAGTCACAAGAATTCATATAATCATATACAATAAATGTACAAATCATGTAGCAGACATATACAAGTTAGGCAGAATAACAACAATGCATATATTTGATATCTGGTACTGCCAACTAGAAAAAGTCTTAATGAAAAGAAATATCAGTTGAATCCTTAATGTGACCAATACACCCCAGTCGCACAGCAAGCCTGTGAAAAATACACGATAAATGTCCTGAAAAAAATCAGATACTAGGCTAGACAAAGTGCTAATGCGACCCGTTTATAACATACCCCTGTTCTGACACCCCACATGATACATTACCAAGCACTGCAAAGCCCGCTGCCGAGAGGTCAATCCCCCATACATATCCAGAGAGACGGAATAAATACGTGTGCCCTTAAGGCCAATGTAAATGCAGCAGACATGCAATGGCTAGTACTGCCAAGTAAGGCTGAATAATCCTGAAAGTGGAGCTAAGATCAGGAGGGTCTGAAAAAATGGGGGAAGAGGGGAGGGGGAAAGAGGATAGGAGCCCAACGCGTATCGACGCTGCTAAGGCGTCTTCGTCAGGGGAAAGTAATGAGAGTGTCCTCCAGATTAACCTTATATGCGTGAGGCATAATCCAAAGAGATTAGTATCACCTGTGTGGCTGTCGGCAACGTTCCAGGAGCTTTACAGATGCAAGGTGCCAAGTGGATAATACCGGACCTGCGCACACCAGTCCCGAACTCCGACCCACCATTCAGGAAGGCCGGCACTGATTGGTAATGCAGGTACATGGCGGTTCTACGGGGGGTCTGAGGGTCATGGGGTTGGAAGGAGTAAAGGTGGATATTCGGGGTGGCAATATTGTGTTGGACCTACTTAGAAGAGAGTCCAAGTGGATTTATAATCTCAATAGTCGGGCTCCTGTAGGGATCAACGAGGAATTGCTATTCACCGACTTTTACAAGCAAGTCTAGCCCTGTGGGCACAGGTTTGGTATTGACTGAGTCTACATCGTGAATATCACCAGAAGTGTACCCACTATGGTGGGACACTGAGGCATGGGCCGTATATCTATCCGCATGCTCATTGGGTCCCTAAAGTGCCGCAGGTACTTAATGGCCTATACAAATTCTCCCTTTTTTTTTTTCTCCGTCTTTATTGATCTTTTGCAGGGCTCCCGTTGCTTACCAGTTGGCGCTGTTTTGATGTTGGGTTTCTCATTTTTACGCCCACCTTGGTCTTTTGGGGGTACACCCGGTAGCTTTTTGTCCCCTGGCGTATTTTGGGAGGATTATTCTTCATATACACTTCTGGGGGACTGTCTATATTTATGTGCCTACACGTCCAAACCCAGGGTCTTGTAATGCTCACATAGGCTCTTTATGATCCTTTGATCTATCTGCCTATGTCTTACGGTCTGTGGCTATGCACATAGATAGTGGAATGTGGATGTATGGGGTATGATTTATCATTGAGTTATGCACAGCTTGTGTGGCAAGATTGTGGTACCAGACTGCCTGTTGAATGTATGACTCTCCATACCCCCAGTGTGGGCATACCTGTGTGCCCCCTTCTTCTTTTCTTTTCCATAACAACCAGAGTAACTAATGCGCGTGTGCACAAGGAAGACGACTGGTATATGGAAAATGGGTATTAGTTGGTAATGTATGCGTTCGCACCCATGTGCCCACATACGGACTCCACGTCCATTGCGGACAAACTTGGTATTGATCCCTTTGGGAGTTAAGCTTTTGTAGGCGTACAAGCTGACACATGGGGGCGCATGTGCATCGCATTTGTGTATCCTATTAGCGCTCGCTCTAGGTTATCCTGGGTGCGTGCGCATTAGTACTCTCATTTGTGCTATTCATGGACTTACATGGGCGGTCTGTGTTTACTCCAAATCATGTTTCACGCCCCCGGGTACATGGGAGTGGGCAAATTGACGCGCGTGCGCATTGGCCTTTCACTGCGTGTCGCCTCTACTGCGCATGCCCGGGTGTCCCTGATTTGGGAAGCCGGGTGTGTGTGCCGTTCTATAAGGAATCTCTCTGCATGGGACCGATGCGCGTGCGCATGAACCACATACTAATACATTACCAATCAGTGCCGGCCTTCCTAAATGGTAAATAGTATGTAGGAGCCAATTGGCCGTTGATCTGTGGGTCGGAGTTCGGGACTGGTGTGCGCAGGTCCGGTATTATCCACTTGGCACCTTGCATCTGTAAAGCTCCTGGAACGTTGCCGACAGCCACACAGGTGATACTAATCTCTTTGGATTATGCCTCACGCATATAAGGTTAGTCTGGAGGACACTTTCATTACTTTCCCCTGACGAAGACGCCTTAGCAGCGTCGATACGCGTTGGGCTCCTATCCTCTTTCCCCCTCCCCTCTTCCCCCATTTTTTCAGACCCTCCTGATCTTAGCTCCACTTTCAGGATTATTCAGCCTTACTTGGCAGTACTAGCCATTGCATGTCTGCTGCATTTACATTGGCCTTAAGGGCACACGTATTTATTCCGTCTCTCTGGATATGTATGGGGGATTGACCTCTCGGCAGCGGGCTTTGCAGTGCTTGGTAATGTATCATGTGGGGTGTCAGAACAGGGGTATGTTATAAATGGGTCGCATTAGCACTTTGTCTAGCCTAGTATCTGATTTTTTTCAGGACATTTATCGTGTATTTTTCACAGGCTTGCTGTGCGACTGGGGTGTATTGGTCACATTAAGGATTCAACTGATATTTCTTTTCATTAAGACTTTTTCTAGTTGGCAGTACCAGATATCAAATATATGCATTGTTGTTATTCTGCCTAACTTGTATATGTCTGCTGCATGATTTGTACATTTATTGTATATGATTATATGAATTCTTGTGACTGTATTGGGGGGGCTGTGGATAGGTTGGTTTAGCTTTTAATTGTTTTTAAATGTTTGTTTCTCCTTATCTTGCCTTTGTGCGTGGTGAGGTGGTATATCCATAATAAAATTTGTTATATTAAGCTGATCCCACTGTGTGCATAGTCTTTTTCTCTCTTTTTTTCTGTGAATTGTGTATATGCACGTGGTTGATCTTCTTAGCATATTTGCCGTGCGGTGCCCGCCTTTCTGCTTTTCTTCAGTTATTCCTATGTGGTGGCGCAGAACACACTGAACTTTCCTCTATACAGTCCACATCTCGACTGGCATGGAAAACCACACTGCTGACATAAGCTTGTGGTTGCATGATGTCACAGACCTGGCAGTTTATTAATCAGAGATCAGTTTATCAGAGGTTAATCTGACAGGGGGCTCAGCAACAGCTTAAATGAGTTTGTGTTGTTTGACTGGTTCTCGTTATCTCTCCTCATGAACAGGTCTCATATGATTTGGCCAGAGAAAGGGTGCCAAAATGTGAACTATAAATAGATCCTGTGACTGGCCAAAAGTGCACCATGACTTTATGGGCACACTGTATTTAGATGCTGCAAGATCGAATTCACACAGAATGGAATCCAATTTAGCTAACTGACAAGTTCACTTTCAGCAGCAGCACTAGCAGGATCTGGCCTACCTGCACTGTGACACCGAGAAAATGGTGCTAGCAAAACAAGATGTCAGATTTTCATAAGGACAGGTACATGTGACTTTGGCAACCAATCACAGAAGACCTTGGGTCATGACATTGTGGATGGTTTTGAGCCCTGTTTGGCTCACGGGATGTGCACACATTAAGTTATTAAGGAAAAAAATTCTGAAAAGAAAAATACACTCTGCGGCTCCTCTGATCTAGACACACCTCCTCCCCTCCCCCGTCCTACCCGCTAATAATACAACACCACTATCCTAGTCAAAGTCTGTGACCGAATTTTGATGACTTTGAGAAAAAATGCCTGGGAAACCGCACACAAATCCGAATGTTCTACGTTCGTGCCAAATTTGAGAATGGCAAACATTTTCCGAACAAGTTCGCTCTTCTCTACTGTAGATGAGCGAACCTTTCAAGGTTCCGTTCGTATCGGTGAAAATCTTTTGCATTAGCAAGGCTGGTTATCAAGAATAGAGGGATACGCACTCTGTTTTTTTAATTATTTAAATAAATAATTTTAAAAAAATAGCGCGGCTTTCCCCCCATTTTGACAACCAGCTAACCTAAATCTAACATCTGGGGGCTGGTATTCTCAGGCTGGTAAGGGGCCATAGATATTGGCATCCCCAACCTAAAAATAACAGCCTGCGGCCACCCCGGGAAATGCACATCTATTAGATGAGCCAATTCTGGTGCTTCGCCCGCCTCTTTCCACTTGCCCTGTGGCGGTGGCAAGTGGGATTCATATTTGTGGGGTTGATGCCACCTTTGTATTGTCCCATGACATCAAGCCCACGGCTTAGTAATGGGGAGGTGTCTATAAGTATTCGGCCCCCTAGAACTTTTCAATCGCTTCCCACATATCATGCTTTAAACATAAAGATACCAAATGTAAATTTTTGGTGAAGAATCAGCAAGAAGTGGACCACAATTGTGAAGTTGAACGAAATTTATTGGTTATTTAAAATTTTTGTGGAAGTTCAAAAACTGAAAACTGGGGCGTGCAATATTACTCGGCCCCTTTACTTTCAGTGCAGCAACTCCGACAACCTTTGTGACTGCACAGCGATGTGAGAACTTTATCACTGTCCTGTTGACCTCAGTCAGTTCATAGGAGTTCACCGCAAGATACTGAGCAGCGTTAGCACACACTGCTCAATGTCTTTGCTGTATTGTAGGTTGTATAGTCAAATCATGCAACAATGCAGCCTGCTATCTAGATGTAGCTGAACAAAAGGATTATTATCTTCTCGACAGATAGGAAAGGAATATTGTGGTTTATCATTTTAATTCTGTTACAGGAGACATTGGCTTCTGTTGACTGGGTGATGATGCGAGTATGGTTTAATTTTGATTCATTAAATTAATTTACAATGTAACTATAGGATTAGTCGCCTCTCTATTATTAAGCTGTGGGCTTGATGTCACCGGACAATACAAAGGTAGCATCAATCCCACAACTATGAACCCCACTTACCACCAACACAGTGCAAGTAGGAAGAATTGGGCAAAATGCCAGAATTGGTGCATCTGATAGACACGTCTTTTCTGGGGCGGCCTCAAGCTGCTATTTTTAGGCATTGGTGCTCCAATATCCATGACCCCTTAGCAGCCTGAAAATATTAGCTCCAGCTGTCTGCTTTAGCTTGGCTGGTTTTCAAAAATCGTGGGACACCATGCCGATTTTTTAAATTATTAATTTAAATAGTTAAAATATATGGCATCAGTATCCCTCTATTCTTGATGACCTGCCTTGCTAACGCTGTCAACTAAGGGTTGCAGCCCACAGCTGTCAGTTTTGCCTGTCTGGTTATCAAAAATACAAGATAAACCCATGTCATTTTTTTCTATTTATTTATTTATAGCGCGGCCGCTGCCTGCTCTCTCTGTTAACCGTTGAAATCAACTTTCGCAACGCAGGCAGGGACAGTGATTTGAGCTGTCTTTTTCAGCACCCAGCACTAGGGAACAGAGCGAACAGTACCACTGATTTCTAGCCGCCAGTATGTGTCACACTGATGACACACGGATATCATCCATGTGTCATTAGTGTGCACATGTGCGGGACGTTTTGAGGCCCGTGTTGCTGCAGAAAACATTGACTTCTGAAAGAGCCCATAGTGAACTCAGTCATTTACTGTACTTTGACTGACTTTGACCGATTTTTAGGAAAAAGTTTAGGAATCAGAACACAAATCTGAATGTACAACGTTCTTGCTGAATTTGAGATTGGCTAACATTTTCCAAACAAGTTCGCTCATCGCTATTTCTTTCTTTTTGCAATTATTGGTAAAAATCAAGGCCATAATGGGTTCCAAAAGACTAATTTTAAAATATAATACAGTATATTTAATCACCCATGTCAGAAGTAAAAATGAGCCTTTATTATTAAAAAAAAGTTACTTCATAATCAAATGGTTCAATCCTGAATAGTGGGAACCATGTGGCAATCATGTCCGATGGAAGTGTGTGCAGTAAGGCTACGTTCACATTTGCGTTGTGCGGTGCTGTGTCGGCGACGCAACGCACAACACAAACAAGAACGCATGCAAAACGCATCATTTTGTGACGCATGCGTCCTTTTTCGGCATGATTTTGGACGCAAAAAAAATGCAACTTGCTGCGTCCTCTGCGCCCTGACTCTTGCGCCAAAAAAGAAGCATGCGTCACAAAACGCAAGAAAACGCATGTCCATGCACCCCCATGTTAAATATAGGGGCGCATGACGCATGCGTCGCCGCGGCTGCACCCGACGCATCCCCGCAAAACGCTAATGTGAATGTAGCCTAATTGTACTATCTTTTTGACTTTTTCCATAAATTTTTTCCATCCTGACCTGTTATTTTGCAGCAACCTGACTTTATAAGCTTTTGTATTGAATGGTAACAAAGGACTTCCTCAGTGGACCTTTATAGTTTTATTGTTGATTTTAGAAATGGCAACCTTAGGGGGCCATTTGTCTCCATTGTAAGTTGTGCATTTGCTTCCGATTATACCCAATTAGAATGCTAATTTCCATCTCTACAGGGGTTAGGATTTCTATGTAAATGAATCCTCTCTATCTATCATCTCTAAGCCTGTGGCTCTTGCTGAGACATACATATGCATTTCTTCTTATACTTTCTCTCTTGCAAACCATATTGTTGTCTGGTTTAGTTGAAAATTACTGGTCCCTGCATAAGTGAGCTATAAGTAAAAATCCAAGCATGAATAGAAGGCAATTATCTGAAATCAGTGTTTTCTGTTTACTTCTTTTGATTTATGCTTCCTTCTCAAAGTCTAAGAGCACTACAAGGCAAAATTGGATCAGAAGAGGACATTCCTTGACCCTCACGGAACTCATTCTCAGATCCGTGATTTTCTTGAATGTGTGAGCGGACATATAAAACTCTACGAGTCCGTGTGCCATCCGATAAAAAAATCTGGAAGCACACAGACATTTCACACAAATGTGAGAATGTAGAATAAAGGATTTTACAGATGACATTATTACTGTAAGTCACACAGAACAAATATAGAATAATATATACATCCAGGCACTTACCGCTGACGTCTCTTCTGATTAGAGCCATTTTCTGCTGCTTTTTCTCCATCTGGACAGACCTTCATGATGACATCTCCCAGCCACAACTCCTCTTGTCATGATGATCGTCGCAGCCTTGAAGATAACAAGGTCACATACATTGTATACATACTTGTGTCTCTCCCTTTAATACAGATATGTACCCCACCATTAAAAATATAAAGTGATAAGCAGCACTGTGCCCTTATTAACTATAATTATCTGCCACCCAATAATATAAATTATTCAATCTGTGACCCTCCCCAATTAACTGTAAGGCTATTTGACACGGAAAATGTGCAAGGTTTTACAGCACACGCAAAGCGATTGAGAGCCCTGAAGTCTCATGCACGTGCTGCTTATTTTTTACTTGCTTAGTCCCTGTCTTGTGTCCCCCATTCATTATAAGTCCTTGATAGCATCATAATGAATTTGGGGGTGGGAGAAGACATTATCAGGTACCGAGCATCCTCCGCCACCTCCCCATTCAGTACAAGTCCCTTGTATTATTTACTTAATCCCTTGCTGATTTAGTAAGTTTGACCACTGACAAAGACATGGACACAATATAATTTTAATGGTAGGTTAATTTTATCATTGAGAGATAGAATGTCAAAAATAAAATCGAGAAAATCGCATTGTATAAATTATATAAACTTATTTGCATTTTGCAGTGAGAAAGAAGTCAGACTTTTTTGTAGTTGATGATGAGGTTTGCACACAGGTCAGGAGGAATTAGGGTCCACTCCTCTGTACAGATCATCTCTAAATCATTAAGATTTTGAGGCTGTCGCTTGGCAACTTGGAGCTTCAACTCCCTCCATAAGTTTTCTATGGGATTAAGGTCTGGAGACTGGCTAGGCCACTCCATGACCTTAATGTGCTTCTTTTTCATCCACTCTTTTGTTGCCTTGGCTGTATTTTTTGTCATTGTCTTTCTGGAAGACCCAGTCACTACCCATTTTTAATGTCCTGGCGGAGGGAAAGAGGTTGGCACTCAGGATTTTATGGTACATGGCTCCATTCATTCTCCCATTGATGCAGTGAAGTAGTCCTGTGCCCTTAGCAGAGAAATACCCTCAAAACATAATGTTTACATCTCCATACTTGACAGTGGGGACGGTGCTCTTTGGGTCATAGGCAGCATTTCTTTTCCTCCAAACACAGCAAGTTGAGTTAATGCCAAAGACCTCAATTTTTGTCTCAGCTGACCACAGCACCTTCTCCTAATCACTCACAGAATCATCCAGGCATTCATTGGCAAACTTCAGATGGGCCTGCACATGTGCCTTCTTGAGCAGGGGGACCTTGCGGGCACTGTAGGATTTTAAACCTTGACGGAAATTGTCTCTTCAGAGAGGAAGAGGACTAGAACTCTAGTGCCACCTATTGAAAGTGGCAATCCTAACAGTCAATGTCGACCCTTTAACGAGCCTTGTCACATGACTTAGGATAAAAGCCAGACCAGAATCTCAATTTGCAGACACTGTGTTTTGGGGTACTGCCCCTTGTCAGTGCAAAGTGGAGATCTGGTTTGGCTGATTGAGAGGTGTCTGACCGGGTAATGTGTTAGCAATGGTTTTCTTGGTGACTGTGGTCCCAGCTGCCTTGAGATCATTAACAAGTTCCCCCCGTGTATTTTTATTGTGATCTTTCACCTTCCTCATTATCAAGCATACCCCACGAGGTGAGATTTTGCATGGTGCCCCAGATTGATGTCGATTGACAGTCATTTCGTATTTCTTATACTTTTTTGCTGTTGCACCAACAGTTGGCTCCTTCTCACCCAGCGTCTTACTTATGGTTTTGTAGACCATTGCAGCTTTGTGCAGGTCTATGATCTTGTCCCTTACTAGAGCTGAGCAAATATGTTCAGAAAACGATCACCAAACATAAATTTGGCACAAATATGGTACATTCGGATTCATGATCGGTAACATGAGCATTTTTCTTGCCAATTCCAGCTTTGTGCAGGTCTATGATCTTTTCCCTGATATCCTTATAAAGCTTTTTGGTCTTGCCCATGTTGTAGAGCAGTGTTCCCCAATTCTGGTCCTCAAGAGCCACCAACAGTTCATGTTTTTAGGATTTCCTTAGCATTGCAAAGGGATAATTGCATCAGCAGGTCTGGAGATGTTAGATCTTGAAGCACGTGGGAAGCGAGGCAGTCTGGAAGGGTCAGTGGCTTGTCTGTGGGTTACCTCCCATGACGTCCCGGACTTACGGTCTGATCAGGAATTGCAGAGGCATCCTGATTTTTCACCCAAGATGGCAAAAGTGGACGGGGAGCACCTAGTATCAGAAAGCTGGAATTCCCAGGGGACTGCGGGTATGGAAGCCACGGTACTAGAAGATAAGCTGAAGGAAAAGACCAGGGAAAGTGCAGGAGGAGAAGTTCTTATGTCTTTTGAAGATTGTTGGATTAAGTCTGTTATGAAGATGCATGAATTGAGTAAAGTTTTATTGAAAATGAATCGGGACTTTGATAACATTTGTGTGTGTCTGCAACAGATTGGAGCCCTGTATGCTGTGAAGGATTCTGACTCACAGGTGGGTGAACTACTTGACACACAAAGTACACCACAAAATGGACATGATATTTCTGTAGCGGAGCGTCAGGGTGAGATGAGGAAACAGCAGCAATCCCTCGATACGGCTACCACCCTGGCCCCCGTTGCACAGCAAGCATTCAATCACCTGTGCAATGCTAAGGAAATCCTGAAAACATGACCTGTTGGTGGCTCTTGAGGACCAGAGTTGGGGAACACTGTTGTAGAGCATAGAGTCTGACTGATTAATTGAGTCTGTGGACAAGAGTATTTTATGAAGGTGACTCTGAAAGACAGCTGTCTTTAATGCAGGTAACAAGTTGATTAGGAGCGTCTAACTGGTCTGTAGTAGGCAGAACTCTTAATGGTTGGAAGGGGATCAAATACTTATTTCTCACTGCAAAATGCAACTAAATGTATATAATTTATACAATGTGATTTTCTGGATTTTATTTTTGATATTCTATCTCTCAATGTTAAAATTACCCTACCCCTAAAATTATAGACTGTTCATGGCTCTGTCAGTGGGCAAACTTACGAAATCATCAAGGGATCAAATAATTTTTTCCTTCACTGTAGCTAGAATTTTGGTTCAGAGGGAGGGAAATTTCTGAGTGGTCCCATAACCACGTAACCTTGATTACAACTGGGTGGCGCACCCTGGTGTTAATTTGCTGTATTGGTTGTAGTGGAAGACCTGTTGGTCTCTAATATACTATCTATACTGTGGTGAATTTGATGCCACTTTTGTGATGTCTGCCAGTAATTTTTGGAAATGTGAACACTCCTGATTTGGTGTCCATCTGTTGGATTGGGTGTAGTGGAAGACTTGTTGGTCCCTGTTATGCTATTTCTACTGTGGTGAAATTGATGCCATTTCTGTGGTGTAATGCCCTTATTTGTTTAAATGTGAACACTTCCGGTTGGGTGTCAATCTGCTGGTTTGGATGTAGTTGAAGACCTGTTGGTCCTTATTATACTATCTATACTGTGATTAAATTAATGCAACTTTTGTGGTGTTTGTCAGTAATTTTTGGAAATGTGAACACTCCTGGTTGGATGTCTACCTGCTGTATTGGGTGTAGTGGAAGACCTATCGTTCCCTATTGTACTATTTCTACTGTGGTAAAATTGATGTCAGTTTGATGGTCTCTGTCACAAATATTTGGAAATGTGAACACTCCTGGTTGTGTCTCCGTCATGCGTGTTGCCTGTAGCAGTAGGCCTCTGAGACCGTCAGGCCTCCACTTCCTTGGACTCAACTACACTTGTTACTATCCTTAAATATTTCTAACATTGGTAGTCTACAAAATTGATATTTGTGCCAAATGAGTCTGGATCAGCATGAAAGCAGGTAGAGGTGTTGCATGTGGTATCAGGGCTCCCAGCAAAGAATGCGTTAATCGATCCCTCACCCACCTCGTCTTACTGTGACGTTCAATTGAAAACTGCTGTCCCCGATACCTCATGCCTGGCTGATTGCTACAGTGCCATGCTGCAATTTGTACTGTGGGTAAATTGAGGCCACTTTCCTGGTGTCTGTCCCTCATTTGATGTGTTTTGGCAGCATTTGGGGTCATTATAATGTGTTGTGCATGCGTTTCTTTTTGCCTCCCATTGAGATGAATGGCGTTCGGTTATGTTCGACGAATATTCCACAAATTATTTGGCGAATATTGAAAATTCGGTGATCGTAATCAGAACCGAACATTGAAATATTCGCTCATCTCTATTTTATAGTATTTTGGGAAAAAATAATTGCCATCAGTCATCTTGTTGCCATTAGTAGTCCAATGAAAAGAAATTTCTGAACCGATGTGTTTTCTAGTAGTCTGGTAAATAAATATTTGGCATCAGCCATCTCTTTGCCATTTGTAAGCCAAAGAAATAATTTTTCTAAACCGGTGTGTGTTTTTTAGTAGCCTGGAAAATACATAATTGGCATCAGCCATCTCGTTGCCATTTCTATGTTAAAAAAAATAAGTTTTCTGGACCGGTGTGTTTTCTACTAGTGTTGCAGATAAATAATTGGCATCAGCCTTCTCCTTGCCATTTTTAGGCCAAAGAAATAATTTTGTTAAAGGCGTTTGTGTTTTCTAGTAGTCTGGGAAATAATTAATTGGCATCTGCTGCCTCATTGTCATTTTATAGGCCAAAGAAATAAATATTCTGGACCGCTGTGTGTTTTAAACTACTGCTACAAATAAATAAATCTAATCTTCTGCCTTTACTTTGCGAGTGGTGTGCAGAAAAACCATTTCCAAAAATAAGGAGAGCATCAAATATTGGACATGAGCGTGGTGGTGATGTTATAGCTACTATGGTGGTGGTGGTGGTATAGCTGATGCAGCGAGAGGACGTGGTCATTCTGTACCTGCTACGTGCCCAAACACAACACCCTTCTCTGGTGCACGCAGGTGACAGGACGTTATGTGTCCTTTCGTAGGCCCAAATAAGCGCCACATGAATGGTGAGGCCAAAAGATGTTCAAAAGGTGTTAAATTGGATGGCTGAGCATGTCTCCAGTTCCTTCATGTTATCTTCCAACCAGTCCACTGCAGAAAGTGCACATTTGGCTCCTGAGGACCATGGTCATCCGGCTTCCATCTCATCCCTTTGCAAATCAGCTAAGCAGTCTGAACTCCAAGTCATGCAGCAGTCTATTATACTTTTTGATAACTTTGCTGGCTGTGGTTCCATGGCCCATTCACCTGGCCCTTCCCCATAAGTGGAAGAAACTGAGAGAACTGATGCCCAACCACTTGTTAAATTGGAGGATGAGTACGTGGGAGGGCTAGTGCACACAGTCAGTGGACCACCGCAGGACATGTCAGATGTCAACATAACTCAGTTGCAAACTGCATCATCTCTGCAGTGTGCAGGCTGGCAAGGATTTGCAGGGTTGAGAAGTTGGTAGAAGATAATACTGAGAATGATGACATTCTAGACCGCACATGGAGCAAAGTCCATCCTAGTGATGTGCAAAGTTCAGAAGAAGAGGTGGTGGCCACATAGCCACAGCAGCACATCAAAATAGGGAGCAGAGTGCAAAGGCCCAGTGGGTGACCCCTAGCCAGTAAATCAGCTGCTACTACTCGCTAGAAATCACCACACCAAAGTCAGCTCAAATGAGCTCCCTGGTATGGAATATTTTCAGGGAATGTGCTGCTGACAAGCAATAGGATTTTGCATGCTGTACTGTGAGACTCTAAACAGAGGCATACATGTTCTGAACCTGAGCACCCCCTGTATGACGAGGTATCTGAATTTCAAGCATGAGATGCAGTGGAATACACACATTAAAAAGCATGACAGATCTGAGCCTCCTGCTGCCTCTTCTGCTGCAGTCTCCACCTCTTCCTCCCTGTCTCAATCAACAGGGTTACCTGCTGCGACACAAAGAGAGTATGTGACAGCAACACCACCACCAACAGTGTCACCGAGCATCTCCACAACATCCCATGAAAGTGTTCATCTTTCCATCCCCTAAATTCTTGAGACAAAGAGGAGATACCCCTCTAGCCACCCAGGAGCCATGGTCCTCAATGACAGTGTAAGGTTCAGCCAGGACCGTAGTCATGGCCGAGGACACCGGGGCCTTTGTGTTCCGACCTCCCCTCACAGAAAAATAACATTCTTCTGTCAGCATACCTGTATCTTCTCTCGCCACACCATCAGGGACTCCTCTGCGGTGCTGGGGACTTTCTGTAGTCAACTTCACAAGAATTGAGACATGTCCAGTTCAAATGCAAAATGAAGAACTTTACTCAATACTCTTTGCAGCACATTCTTGTCAGAATCAGCATAAATACCAGGCTCCATAAAGTACACATCCTGCATCTTTCCTGTACTCCATTACACGTCCTTCAGTACCTTACAGGGTAATAACGCCTTAGGCATTACCGCAGTGTCTCCTTGTCCAAACTTACTATTTCTGGGGTTTCGCTCATCGTTTTCACCCCGGATCTGAGAGCATCCACCCATGTAATGATATGCCACATCTTGAACCATCTGCGCCCTGTACTTTCCCGGACCGCTTCCCTTCCTTAACTCCAAGCTGCTGTGACTCTGCTGCTGTACACTGTCCTTCTGCCCCTATAGGACTCTGAATGGCTGGGTTCTCCTTTCAAACGTTGCGTTACTGCTGCGGTGTCCTGGGCTTAGTGCCCATGTGAACGCTTTGGGCGCCTAGGCCCTTGTCACTACCTAACGGAACGTTCCTAGCTTACCACATAGCAGCCCCTAGTACAGTTAACCTTTTACTACACTATGTTACTAATTATACTACATACATTATAGTGCCCCCCATCTAGTAGCCATAATTGAACACTACGCTGATTTGTGTAGCAGTACGAATGAGGAATAGTGGTAATACACATATTCGTGGTGCAGTACCAATCACTAGCATTATTAAGTGGCATATCAAAGAACAACATTATCTATTTCTTATACAACCTCTTGTACACAAGTGGATATGACTAGGGTTGAGCGAAACGGATCGGACAAATTAAAAAATCGCCGACTTTCGGCAAAGTCGGGTTTCATGAAACCCCACCTGATCCTAGTGTGGGATCGGCCATGAGGTCGGCAATCTTCGCGCCAAAGTCGCGTTTCCTATGACGCTTTCATCGCCATTTTCAGCCAATGAAGGAGGACGCAGAGTGTGAGCAGTGTGATGACATAGGTCTCGGTCCCCACCATCTTAGAGAAGGGCAGGACAGTGATTGTCTTGCTTTCTGCGGCGTCACAGGGGCTATAAAGGGGCGTGCACGCCGACCGCCATCTTACTTCTGCCGATCGTAGCATAGGGAGAGGTTACTGCAGCTTCATCAGAAGAAGGGATATAGTTAGGGAGGGAAGATTAAGCCCCAAAACTGCTTGTGCTGTAGCGATTTCCACTGTCCAACACCACCATTTGTTTGCAGGGACAGTGGAGGCTATATTTTTGTGCATCAGCTCTGTAGCTTATTAGGCTGCCTTATAAGGCTCCCTGATAGCTGCATTGCTGCTTGTACGCCGCTGTGCAAACCAACTGCTTTTTTAAAAGCAAAAATCCTGTTGCTCCTTTCTGCACAGTTATCTTGTTTATTTGTCCACACTTTTGTGTGCAGCAGTCCTTTTTATTGCTGCTGTACTTTTCCTGAGATCATTGCAGGGAGATTGAAATTGTACTACAGTCCTTGTATTTTTTCATATATCTTCCAGCCACTTTCTGCCACTTATATTGTGTTGTTTTATGCACTGGGCCTGAGTTTTGGTTCAGTCTCCCCCCCAAAAAAGTGAGATTCAAATTCTCACAAAGTGGATATACTGCAGTCCTGTTAGTTTGTCGTATGTCAGCCAGCCACTTTCTGCCACTTACATTGTGTTGCATTACAGGAGCTCGCTTGCCCTGCTGCTAGTGTGCTATCAGAAAGAGTCTTCAGTGCTGCTAGTTCAATACTGACCGAAAAAAGGACACGTCTGGCTACCCAGAATGTTGATGATCTAACCTTCATTAAAATGAACCAATCATGGATTTCAAATTATTTTGCCCCACCTTCTCCTGCTGACACGAAGCTTGCCTAAAAAATGTCTTGCTCTTGGCCTCCTCTTACTGACTTCTCCAATTCCGCCATTTGCAGCTGCTGAATGTCCACCATAGGCCATTTTTATACCTCCCTAAATGGGCTGACTCCCACCACAGGGCCGTAGTCACCACCTGCCGCAAGCACCCATGCGAGTGCCATTTGCCTGGACAGGTGGGTGCGCCCACTCTTGGGCGACGGCACTGGCACAGGGTCCCTCATAGTACAATGAAGTGTCTCTGACGGTGGTGGTGCACAACCAACGTCAGACACACCGTCGTAATATGAGGGGCCCTGTGCCAGTACCGCCGCCCACGAGAGAGTGCTCCCCCCAGCTCGAACAGTGCTCTACCACTTGCAATACTTACCTCTCCCTGCTTCACCACTGTGTAGTCTGTGCTGTTAAATCCTTCAATGGCACTGCCAATACAAATTTGTTGAAATGATAGATGATAGTTAAAATATACAGTGGCCCTGGCCTCCATTGTGATCAGTTAATACTTTGCGCCTGCTACCACTGTCTGCTACTCAGCAGAGGAGCCCACCCCAGCACCTAGTTATGCCGCCTGTTTAGTCCTGTTACCAATTTTGAACTGCATTTAGCCTACTTTTTTATTGTGGGCCTACAAACTGTGTCTGTGCCACTCATTACAGTTGTCCTCCACTGAACAAAGCAATGCCGCCTGTTTTGTCCTGTTACCAATTTTGAACTGCATTTAGCCTACTTTTTTATTGTGGGCCTACTAACTGTGTCTGCGCCACTCATTACAGTTGTCCTCCACTGAACAAAGCAATGCCACCTGTTTTGTCCTGTTACCAATTTTGAACTGCATTTAGCCTACTTTTTTATTGTGGGCCTACTAACTGTGTCTGCGCCACTCATTACAGTTGTCCTCCACTGAACAAAGCAATGCCGCCTGTTTTGTCCTGTTACCAATTTTGAACTGCATTTAGCCTACTTTTTTATTGTGGGCCTACTAACTGTGTCTGCGCCACTCATTACAGTTGTCCTCCACTGAACAAAGCTATGCCGCCCGTTTAGTCCTGTTACCAATTTTGAACTGCATTTAGCCTACTTTTGTATTTGGGCCTACTAACCATGTCTGTGCCACTCATTACAGTTGTCCTCCACTGAACAAAGCTAGGCCGCCTATTTCGTCCTGTTACGAATTTTGAACTGCATTTAGCTTACTTTTTTATTTTGGGCCTACTAACTGTGTCGGCGCCACTCATTACAGTTGTCCTCCACTGAACAAAGAAATGCTGCTTGTTTAGTCCTGTTACCAATTTTGAACTGCTTTAGCCTACTTTTTTATTTTGGGCCTACTAACTGTGTCTGCGCCACTCATTACAGTTGTCCTCCACTGAACAAAGCTATGCCGCCCGTTTAGTCCTGTTACCAATTTTGAACTGCATTTAGCCTACTTTTGTATTTGGGCCTACTAACCATGTCTGTGCCACTCATTACAGTTGTCCTCCACTGAACAAAGCTAGGCCGCCTATTTCGTCCTGTTACGAATTTTGAACTGCATTTAGCTTACTTTTTTATTTTGGGCCTACTAACTGTGTCGGCGCCACTCATTACAGTTGTCCTCCACTGAACAAAGAAATGCTGCTTGTTTAGTCCTGTTACCAATTTTGAACTGCTTTAGCCTACTTTTTTATTTTGGGCCTACTAACTGTGTCTGCGCCACTCATTACAGTTGTCCTCCACTGAACAAAGCTATGCCGCCCGTTTAGTCCTGTTACCAATTTTGAACTGCATTTAGCCTACTTTTGTATTTGGGCCTACTAACCATGTCTGTGCCACTCATTACAGTTGTCCTCCACTGAACAAAGCTAGGCCGCCTATTTCGTTCTGTTACGAATTTTGAACTGCATTTAGCTTACTTTTTTATTTTGGGCCTACTAACTGTGTCGGCGCCACTCATTACAGTTGTCCTCCACTGAACAAAGAAATGCTGCTTGTTTAGTCCTGTTACCAATTTTGAACTGCTTTAGCCTACTTTTTTATTTTGGGCCTACTAACTGTGTCTGCGCCACTCATTACAGTTGTCCTCCACTGAACAAAGCTATGCCACCTGTTTAGTCCTGTTACCAATTTTGAACTGCATTTAGCCTACTTTATTATTTGGGCCTATATCTGTGTTTCCTCCTCATCCGGCCCATTGCCCAGCCACTGCTAGATGAGTCTGCTGGTACATTGACCCAGACCACTACATTCCCCTTGCATTCTACACAGCCGGAATCTGACCCTGTTGAAAGTCAGGTTCCCCTTCCCTCATGCTATACCACCTTACACGGGGACAAAGAGGAAGGTGCAGATGAAAGTGCAGGTTCCTTCATCAGGTGAGGGGGGCATACTCGTTGGCGACGTCACTGGCACAAGGCCCCTCATAGTATGCAAAAGTGTCTCTGGCAGTGGGAGGCGCCACCCGCCATCAAACACACAGCCGTACTATGAGGGGCCCTGTGCCAAGTGCCAATGAGTGGGCCCCCCCCCCCCCCGCTTGCTCAGGATCACAGCACTTGCAAAGTTGAAATACTTACCTCTCCCTGCTCCACCGCCATGACTATTCCGCGTTTCCTGGGCCCACGAAAAACTTGGAACAGCCCTACCCCCCCCCCCCACAACTTTAGCCAAATGACCCTCTGTTTTCAATGCCTAACTATTATTATAAAGTAAATTAAGATTGACAAGCTTAAGAAATAAGAATTGATGTTTTTGCCATTAAAATGGGCACTGTAGGTGTTTTCCTGTCCTCCACTCACTGCCGACTTTGATTCCCCATTGACTTGCATTGGGTTTCGTGTTTCGGTCGGCCCCCGACTTTTTGAAATAATCGGCCGATTTTACCCGACCCGACTTTTGACAAAGTTGGGTTTCGCAAAACCCGACTTGATCCTAAAAGTAAAAGTTTCTCAACTCTAGATATGACCATAACATAATGGAACCGGGACGGCAGGTACGTCTTGCATAGCCCATACCTTTATAACAGCATTTCCAAATTACTGGCTTTTGAAATGTTGTCATTCCAGCTGGTGGAAATGAACAGTTTTAATAAAACTGATGGCAGTGGCTGTCCTGCAGTACATTGTTCCCAGCCTCCACTACTTTTCTGTGAGGGCCATCCTTACCCTGCACACACGTGCTGTGGACTAAATCATGTCTGCACTGCGCAACACAATCAGTGGCAAGGCCCACATAATCACCAATATCTGGACCAGTAATCACTGCCAGAGGTGTTACATATCCCTAAATGCCCACTGGGTAAATAGAAATAGCACACCAGAAGTGAGGGTACTGTTAGCAATCAATAGAGTCATATTAGTAGAAAGTATCCATTGCATTACATATGACAAAGACTGATCCGAAACGCGTGTCGTGGTGTCTCCACTAGGTATGTTATAATTATTCCAATAATTTGATGCTGTCTATGCCTCTTTGTATTTACATGGCTTAACTTTATTATTGTCTGGACTCTCTGATACCTGACTCTACCACTTGGTACTGGCTGTGGGTTTCTTATTAGTAACTGTCTACTATTTCACTAGGTACTTATGCTATGGCCAGAGGCCATTTACTAGACATCAACTATTGTGGCATTAACTCGTACTGTGTGTCCTACACTCTTTCGTACTGCACATATGCATTTTCTCCCCCTCTTCATCTGTTATGATATGTATGTATAATAAAGTGTTTACATGTTTAAATCTACTTTGGGCTACATGATTGTCCTTTCCTTTCCTCACTTTTGCCACTGGGTAAATGTAGTGGTGGCTGTGACAGAGGTGGAAGGCATTCCAGCTCATGTCCTACCACCAGCTAAGCTTGATGGACGTTTATCTGTCCAGGTTGCCTCTTCATTAAACTTCCTCCATCACCTCCCCATCCGGTGACAAGAAGACCTGCCGCACCACCTTCGACATAGTCAAGTGGAAACAACAGCAGGCTGTTCTTCAACTCTTCTGTTTGGAGGACAAATCCGACAATGCGCAGGAGCTGTGGATAGGGATCAATCCCCAGACAGATCAGTGGTGGGTGCCTGTGAACCTCAAGTCTGGCCTGGTGGTGTGCGATAACGTCCAAATTCTCATAGCAGTTCTGGGCCTAGCCAGTTTGACGCACATCCCTTGCCTACTGAATGTTCTGAACTTGGTGCAGAGCTACCTGAAAAACTACCCACACATGTCGGATTTGTTGCTGAAAGTGCAGGCAGTGTGTACGTACTTTCAAAGTTTTCACCCTTCTGCTGCTACTCGCTGGTCTGCACTGCAGCATCTTTTATGCCTTCCCAATCACCGGCTGATATGTGACGTAACAACAAGGTGGAACTCCACCTTGCATATGCATGAGAAATTATGCCAGCAGTAGCAGGAAAACCTGGAGCTTCAGCTGCAGCATGGCTAGCTGAATCGCAATGCGGAACAATACCACTTCACCAGTTGACCATATTGTTACCAGTCCAGATTATTGGGTGGCCACTCAGACGGATCACCCTACACAGACAACGTACCATCAGTACTTCTGTCACTGGTGCGGGAGCGCCAAATGCGTGAATACTAGCAGACGTTGGTAGAGAAACTACTGATGACTTTCCCACCTGACGTCAGGGACTCAGTGGAAGAACAAGTCAGAGGCGGAGGAGGAAGCTGCCAGTGCAGCTGGGGTACAGCTAGCACCTCGGAAGGCAGGGTTAGCAAGTCGGAAATGTAGTAATATTTTATAAGCACGCCAAAACATACCGCACTACCATGCAATAGGGAGTAGCCAGCATTACAACAACATGGTGGAAAAGTATGTTTCCACACATCTCCACTTAGTAACAGATGGATCTGCCCCATTTAACTTTTGGGTCTCAAAATTGGACACATGGTTTGATCTTGCCCTAAATGCTTTGGTGGCAAGTTTCATGTCGAAACGTGTGTTTGGCATGGCATGGGGTGTGATCACATCCACCTGTCCACATCCAATATGGGGAACCTAGCATTCTTTAAAATGAACCTGGTGTGTATCCCACAGGACTTTTCCATACCTTTGGATGACTAGAAAACTACACCATCCGCACCCACACAGTATTTAACTCTATTTGCCATTTTTTTTTCATTTGTCATTCTCCTACCCAAATACAAAACCCCAAAAATTGTATTGGCTACTTCCTCCTCCTCCTCTTCCACTTATACCATCACGTCCAACTCTTCCTCCACTTGCACCTACGCCTCCTTGTTGTACATTGATAGTTTTAGTTTGGTTAATTATAGATTGTTTTAAGTCAGTTCCATGACAGAAAGAAAATACACAAAATCAGCAGTGAATTACTCCTCCCTTGCCTCTTCCACCTACCTATACTGCCATGTCCACCTCTTACTCCACTTGGACCTATGCCTCCCAGTTATAGATTGCTAGTTTTGTTTTTGTAAATTCTAGGTTGCTTTAAGTCAGTTCCATAAAAAAGAAAAAAACAATGAAAAAAAGTGTTGGATTACTCCTCTCTTTCCTCTATAATTATTTTATTTATTTTACTCAGTTATATGGTGCAATTAATTCGACAGCGCTTTACAGACATTAATCGGCACTGTCCCATTGAGGCTCACAATCTAATTTCCCTATCAGTATGTCTGAAAAAACAGAAGATAGGTGCAGGGTAAAGACCAAACACAGTCAAGAGATAAATCCTAGTTGGTCTTTCAATTAAGGTACCGTCACACATAGCGACGCTGCAGCGATACCGACAACGATCCGGATCGCTGCAGCGTCGCTGTTTGGTCGCTGGAGAGCTGTCACACAGACAGCTCTCCAGCGACCAACGATCCCGAGGTCCCCGGTAACCAGGGTAAACATCGGGTAACTAAGCGCAGGGCCGCGCTTAGTAACCCGATGTTTACCCTGGTTACCATCCTAAAAAGTAAAAAAACAAACGCTACATACTTACCTACCGCTGTCTGTCCTCGGCGCTCTGCTTCTCTGGTCTGGCTGTGAGCTTCGGGCAGCCAGAAAGCAGAGCGGTGACGTCACCGCTCTGCTTTCCGGCTGACCGACGCTCACAGCCAGAGCAGGAGGAGAGCAGAGCACAGCGCTGGAGGACAGACGGCTGTAGGTAAGTATGTACTGTTTGTTTTTTTACTTTTAGGATGGTAACCAGGGTAAACATCGGGTTACTAAGCGCGGCCCTGCGCTTAGTTACCCGATGTTTACCCTGGTTACCAGCAAAGACATCGCTGAATCGGTGTCACACACGCCGATTCAGCGATGTCTACGGGGAGTCCAGCGACGAAATAAAGTTCTGGACTTTCTTCCCCGACCAGCGATCTCCCAGCAGGGGCCTGATCGCTGCTGCCTGTCACACTGGACGATATCGCTAGCGAGGACGCTGCAACGTCACGGATCGCTAGCGATATCGTCTAGTGTGACAGTACCTTTAAGGTACCTTCACACATAACGATTTTGTTAACGATATCGTTGCAACGTCACGCATTTTGTGACGTAGCAACGATCCCGCTAACGATCTCATTATGTGTGACAGCGACCAATGATCAGGCCCCTGCTGGGAGATCGTTGGTCGCTGGGGAATGATCCGGACCTTTTTTTGGTCGCTGATCACCCGCTGTCGTCGCTGGATCGGCGTGTGTGACGCCGATCCAGCGATGTGTTCACTTGTAACCAGGGTAAATATTGGGTTACTAAGCGCAGGGCCGCGCTTAGTAACCCGATATTTACCCTGGTTACCATTGTAAAAGTAAAAAAAAAAAAACAGTACATACCCACATTCCAATGTCTGTCACGTCCCCCGCCGTCAGCTTCCTTGCACTGACAGTCAGCGCCAGCCGTAAAGCAGAGCACAGCGGTGACGTCATCGCTGTGCTCTGCTTTACGGCCAGCGCTGACACAGTCAGTGCGGGAAGCTGACGGCGGGGGACGTGACAGACATCGGAATGTGAGCATGTACTGTTTTTTTTTTTTACTTTTTACAATGGTAACCAGGGTAAATATCGGATTACTAAGCACGGCCCTGCACTTAGTAACCCAATATTTACCCTGGTTACCCGGGGACTTCGGCATCATTGAAGACAGTTTCAACGATGCCGAAGTCTTTCCCCTGATCGTTGGTCGCTGGAGAGAGCTGTCTGTGTGACAGCTCCCCTGCGACCACACAACGACTTACCAACGATCACGGCCAGGTCGTATCGCTGGTCGTGATCGTTGGTAAGTCGTTTAGTGTAACGGTACCTTAAGGCTGCAGTCATACTATTAAGGTACCGTCACATTAAGCGACGCTGCAGCGGTATAGACAACGAGTCGATCGCTGCAGTGTCGTTGTTTAGGTCGCTAGGAGACGTCAAACACCAGCAACAGCTGAACGATGCAGGAGCGATCCAGTGACGTAGTTATCGTTCTCGCTGGTTGTTCGCTCCATGAAAAACCATTGCTGGCATCGTTGCTTTTGCTGTCAAACATGACGAATCACGCCGACCTGACGACCAAATAAAGTTCCGGACTTCTAGCTCCGACCAGCGATGTCACAGCGGGATCCAGAGCGCTGCTGCGTGTCAAACTCAACGAGATCGCTATCCAGGATGCTGCAACGTCACGGATCGCTGTCGTTCTCATTGGAAAGTTGTTCAGTGTGAAGGTACCTTTAGTATTTGGTCAGTATTTTACATTAGTATTTGGAAGCCAAAATCAGGTGAGGAACAATCAGAGGAAAAGTATAATAGAAACATGTCACTACTTCTGGATTTATCACCCACTCCTGGTTTTGGCTTACAAATACTGATGAGAAATACTGACCAAATACTGACAGTATGACTGCAGCCTAACTGGTTTAAACTACAGCAGTATGGATGGACATCCAAATGAGACAATTACCAGAAGGAAGAAAGTAAGTAAAACTGCACCCAAAAGGTGATAGGGTATAAAAATGAGTAAATGAAGACATCTGTTACCCTAAAAAGACTGAAGGAAGGATAACAGAAACTAAGCACTAGGAGAAATCATGTATCTGCTGTGGCTTGGTGGACAGAGAACATAGTAACATAGTAACATAGTTAGTATGGCCGAAAAAAGACATTTGTCCATCCAGTTCAGCCTATATTCCATCATAATAAATCCCCAGATCTACGTCCTTCTACAGAACCTAATTGTATGATACAATATTGTTCTGCTCCAGGAAGACATCCAGGCCTCTCTTGAACCCCTCGACTGAGTTCGCCATCACCACCTCCTCAGGCAAGCAATTCCAGATTCTCACTGCCCTAACAGTAAAGAATCCTCTTCTATGTTGGTGGAAAAACCTTCTCTCCTCCAGACACAAAGAATGCCCCCTTGTGCCCGTCACCTTCCTTGGTATAAACAGATCCTCAGCGAGATATTTGTATTGTCCCCTTATATACTTATACATGGTTATTAGATCGCCCCTCAGTCGTCTTTTTTCTAGACTAAATAATCCTAATTTCGCTAATCTATCTGGGTATTGTAGTTCTCCCATCCCCTTTATTAATTTTGTTGCCCTCCTTTGTACTCTCTCTAGTTCCATTATATCCTTCCTGAGCACCGGTGCCCAAAACTGGACACAGTACTCCATGTGCGGTCTAACTAGGGATTTGTACAGAGGCAGTATAATGCTCTCATCATGTGTATCCAGACCTCTTTTAATGCACCCCATGATCCTGTTTGCCTTGGCAGCTGCTGCCTGGCACTGGCTGCTCCAGGTAAGTTTATCATTAACTAGGATCCCCAAGTCCTTCTCCCTGTCAGATTTACCCAGTGGTTTCCCATTCAGTGTGTAATGGTGATATTGATTCCTTCTTCCCATGTGTATAACCTTACATTTATCATTGTTAAACCTCATCTGCCACCTTTCAGCCCAAGTTTCCAACTTATCCAGATCCATCTGTAGCAGAATACTATCTTCTCTTGTATTAACTGCTTTACATAGTTTTGTATCATCTGCAAATATCGATATTTTACTATGTAAACCTTCTACCAGATCATTAATGAATATGTTGAAGAGAACAGGTCCCAATACTGACCCCTGCGGTACCCCACTGGTCACAGCGACCCAGTTAGAGACTATACCATTTATAACCACCCTCTGCTTTCTATCACTAAGCCAGTTACTAACCCATTTACACACAATTTCCCCCAGACAAAGCATTCTCATTTTGTGTACCAACCTCTTGTGCGGCATGGTATCAAACGCTTTGGAAAAATCGAGATATACCACGTCCAATGACTCACCGTGGTCCAGCCTATAGCTTACCTCTTCATAAAAACTGATTAGATTGGTTTGACAGGAGCGATTTCTCATAAACCCATGCTGATATGGAGTTAAACAGTTATTCTCATTGAGATAATCCAGAATAACATCCCTCAGAAACCCTTAAAATATTTTACCAACAATAGAGGTTAGACTTACTGGCCTATAATTTCCAGGTTCACTTTTAGAGCCCTTTTTGAATATTGGCACCACATTTGCTATGCGCCAATCCTGCGGAACAGACCCCGTCGCTATAGAGTCCCTAAAAATAAGAAATAATGGTTTATCTATTACATTACTTAGTTCTCTTAGTACTCGTGGGTGTATGCCATCCGGACCCGGAGATTTATCTATTTTAATCTTATTTAGCCGGTTTCGCACCTCTTCTTGGGTTAGATTGGTGACCCTTAATATAGGGTTTTCATTGTTTCTTGGGATTTCACCTAGCATTTCATTTTCCACCGTGAATACCGTGGAGAAGAAGGTGTTTAATATGTTAGCTTTTTCCTCGTCATCTACAACCATTCTTTCCTCACTATTTTTTAAGGGGCCTACATTTTCAGTTTTTATTCTTTTACTATTGATATAGTTGAAGAACAGTTTGGGATTAGTTTTACTCTCCTTAGCAATGTGCTTCTCTGTTTCCTTTTTGGCAGCTTTAATTAGTTTTTTAGATAAAGTATTTTTCTCCCTATAGTTTTTTAGAGCTTCAATGGTGCCATCCTGCTTTAGTAGTGCAAATGCTTTCTTTTTACTGTTAATTGCCTGTCTTACTTCTTTGTTTAGCCACATTGGGTTTTTCCTATTTCTAGTCCTTTTATTCCCACAAGGTATAAACCGCTTACACTGCCTATTTAGGATGTTCTTAAACATTTCCCATTTATTATCTGTATTCTTATTTCTGAGGATATTGTCCCAGTCTACCAGATTAAGGGCATCTCTAAGCTGGTCAAACTTTGCCTTCCTAAAGTTCAGTCTTTTTGTGACTCCCTGACAAGTCCCCCTAGTGAAAGACAGGTGAAACTGTACAATATTGTGGTCGCTATTTCCTAGATGCCCGACCACCTGCAGATTTGTTATTCTGTCAGGTCTATTAGATAGTATTAGGTCTAAAAGTGCTGCTCCTCTGGTTGGATTCTGCACCAATTGTGAAAGATAATTTTTCTTGGTTATTAGCAGAAACCTGTTGCCTTTATGGGTTTCACAGGTTTCTGTTTCCCAGTTAATATCCGGGTAGTTAAAGTCCCCCATAACTGGCTCTAATTAGAAGTGACAAGCTGGCACAAGTTATGTCCTTACAATGTGCAATGACAGTGAGCTCTGTTGCCAGCTCATCACTTCTAATTAGAGCAAGTGTGGGAGTGCACTGTCACTGTGCACTGAGATGACTATTGCACAGTAAGAAAGGAGCATGTACTGAGCATTTGTAAGAATTTATAACACATGCTCAGTACAGTAGGAACT
Organism: Ranitomeya imitator; assembly: GCF_032444005.1. Lineage (NCBI taxonomy): Eukaryota > Metazoa > Chordata > Amphibia > Anura > Dendrobatidae > Ranitomeya > Ranitomeya imitator. The sequence goes on along the minus strand of NC_091282.1, from coordinate 877,511,906 downwards.
AGCCTAGCCCCTGAAATGGATGTCACTGATGATGCTTTTTTTAAGGTGAGGAGAGAGGCTGTGGCATTGACCTCCACATCTGCCCCCTCCTGGCAGGCATCGGGGATTCTCAAATGAAGCATCATACGTAAAAATAAATAAATAAATAAAACAGATTAAAGAGGGAAAGGTAGAGGCTTTTTAATTAAACCATATTAGAACATTATTATATTATTAAAATAAATAGAAATTTAGGATGAAAATAAATATTTGTTTTGGACCACACCTTCAGGCCATATGCACAAATGTTAAATGTTTGGTGAGGTTTTTACCTCAGTATTTGTAAGCCAAAACAAGGAGTGGGTACACAATTCAGAAGTGGTGCACATGCTTCTATTAAACTTTAAAATACTGAGCAAATACTCAACGTCTGCATGTGGCCCAAAGGTTTAAAGTTGCTCCATCAATAAGGGGATAACACTTTAAGTGTACTAATTTGTATATAGTATATATTTATGTTGTACAATAAATCTTAAGCCTATGTGCATAAAGGCCTAGCTACAGCTATATAATACACTCATAAAAAGCCCTTATAGAAGTGTCAAACTACACTGTAGTCATGTCAGTGCACATGCAATAAAGCTAGTCCTGTAATAATGGCCACTACAATATACACCCACCACCAGTACCTTCAAAAAATTGTAATATCTATGCAAAATTGGGCAGTGCATGCAAAAAATACTCAGAAATACCAACACAATATTTTAATGGAGTCCTTTTATAAACAACAGTGGCTGCACTATTGTTTCCTGCTTCAAACACCAACACTGTTCTGTAACTGAAGCTTGAAGCTTCATAGAAAAGCTTAACTTTTAATAGAATTTCTTAAATTTTCAAAACATACTCACTTTACTCACTTTGGAACAATATAATTTCTTGCCAATTCCGCAGCTGTACTGATACATCTTGTACCGAGATGTTGTCTGTATTTATGCTTAAATTGGCTTGGTTTGCCACTAGTGAATTTTCATCTCTTTAATTACCAAGCAGGTGGAGGAAGCAATAGTTAAAAATATCCTGTCTCTTGTAATCTGTCATTTCCTTTGCTGGGTATATAGAACATAGACGTGATTTAAAATAGAATTCCACGTAGGGAATAGTTGCAAAAACAATGCAAAACTGTTTTGCAGTTTTGTCATGGCTTGCCGTTAAAGTTTGCTTTCTGTAGTTCCTAACAAATTTCATCAACAGAGAAAGCAAGTTTATACACACTAAGGCCTTCTTCACACATCCTTTTTTATGTCAGCATATGCGGTCTGTTTTTTAAGAACTGCCAATACGGACATACATACACCCATTGTATTTTATTATTATTATTTATTTATTTATATAGCACCATTAACCCCTTCACCCCAAAGCCTGTTTTCACCTAAGTGACAAGGCCAATTTTTACAATTCTGACCACTGTCACTTTATGAGGTCATAACTCTGAAACGCTTCAACGGATCCTGGTGATTCTGACACTGTTTTCTCGTGACATATTGTACTTCATGATAGTGGTAAAACTTCTTCGATATGACTTGCATTTATTTGTGAAAAAAACAAAAATTTGTCGGAAATTATGAAAATTTAGCAATTTTCAAACTCATAGTTTTTATGCCCTTAAATTAGAGAGTTATATCACATAATATAGTGAATAAACAACATTTACCACATATCTGCTTTACATCAGCACAATTTTGGAAACATAATTTTTTTTTGTTAGGGATAAGGGTTAAAAGTTGACCAGCGATTTCTCATTTTTGCAACAAAATTTGCAAAACCATTTTTTTTACGGACCACCTCACACTTGAAGTGACTTTGAGGAGTCTATATGACAGAAAATGCCCAAAAGTGACACCATTCTAAAAACTGCACCCCTCAAGGTACTCAAAACCACATTCAAAAAGTTTATTAACCCTTCAGGTGCTTCACAGGAATTTTTTGAATGTTTAAAAAAATTGAACATTTAACTTTTTTTTCACAAAATTTTTACTTCAGGTCCAATTTGTTTCATTGTACCAAGGGTAACAGGAGAAATTGGACCACAAAAGTCGTTGTACAATTTGTCCTGAGTACGCCGATACCCCATATGTGGGGGTAAACCACTGTTTGGGCACATGGCAGAGCTCGGAAGGGAAGGAGCGCCATTTGACTTTTCAATGAAAGATTTGCTGGAATTAAGATCGGAGCCCATGTCACGATTGGAGAGCCCTGACGTGCCTAAACAGTGGAAACCCCCACAAGTGACACCATTTTGGAAAGTAGATCCCCTAAGGAACTAATCTAGATGTGTGGTGAGCACTTTGAACCTCCAAGTGCTTCACAGAAGTTTATAATGTAGAGCCATAAAAAAAATTTCATATTAATTTTCACAAAAAATGATCTTTTTGCCCCAAATTTTTTATTTTCCCAAGGGTAACAGGATAAATTGGACCCCAAAAGTTGTTGTGCAATTTGTCCTGAGTACGCTGATACTTCATATATGGGGATAAACCACTGTTTGAGCGCATGGCAGAGCTCGGAAGGGAAGGAGTGCCATTTGACTTTTCAATGCAAAATTGGCTGGAATTGAGATCGGACGCCATGTCGCATTTGGAGAGCCCCTGACGTGCCTTAACAGTGGAAACCCCCCACAAGTGACCCCATTTTGGAAAGAAGACCCCCTAAGGAACTTATCTAGATGTGTGTTGAGCACTTTTAACCCCCAATTGTTTCACTAAAGTTTAGAATGTAGCATTGTGAAAATTAAAAAATCATTTTTTCTTTCCACAAAATGATGTTTTAGCCCGCAATTTTTTTTCCCAAGGGTAACAGGAGAAATTGGACCACAAATGTTATTGTCCAATTTGTCCTGAGTACGCTGATACCCCATATGTGGGGGGGGGGACCACCGTTTGAGTGCATGGCAGAGCTCGGAAGGGAAGGAGCACCATTTGAAATGCAGACATAGATGGAATGGTCTGCAGGTGTCATGTTGCATTTGCAGAGCCCCTAATGTACCTAAACAGTAGAAACCCACCACAAGTGACCCCATATTGGAAATTAGACCCCCCAAGGAACTTATCTAGATGTGTTGTGAGAGCTTTGAACCAACAAGTGTTTCACTACAGTTTATAACGCAGAGCCGTGAAAATAAAAAAAAAATTTTTTCCCACGAAAATGATATTTTATCCCCTATTTTTTTATTTTCCCAAGGGTAACAGGACAAATTGGACCCCAAAAGTTGTTGTCCAACTTGTCCTGAGAACGCTGATACCCCATATGTTGGGGGGAACCACTGTTTGGGCGCACAGGAGAACTCGGAAGGGAAGGAGCACTGTTTTACTTTTTCAAAGCAGAATTGGCTGGAATTGAGATCGGACGCCATGTCGCGTTTGGAGAGCCCCTGATGTGCCTGAACAGTGGAAACTCCCCAATTATAACTGAAACCCTAACCCCAACCCTAACCCTAACCCTAGCCCTAACCCTAGCCCTAACCCTAGCCCTAACCCTAACCGTAATGGGAAAATGGAAATAAATACATGTTTTTACATTTTATTATTTTTTCCTAACTAAGGGGGTGATGAAGGGGGGTTTGATTTACTTTTATAGTGGGTTTTTTAGCGGATTTATATGATTGGCAGCCGTCACACACTAAAAGACGCTTTTTATTGCAAAAAATATTTTTTGCATCACCACATTTTGAGAGCTATAATTTATCCATATTTTGGCCCACAGAGTCATGTGAGATCTTGTTTTTTGCGGGACGAGTTGTTGTTTTTATTGGTACCATTTTCGGGCAGATGACATTTTTTGATCGCTTTTTATTCCGATTTTTGGGAGGCAGAATGAACAAAAACCAGCAATTCTTGAAATTCTTTTAGGGGGGGCGTTTATACCGTTCCACGTGTGGTAAAATGGATAAAGCAGCTTTATTCTTCAGGTCAGTACGATTACAGCGATACCTCATTTATATCATTTTTCTATGTTTTGGCGCTTTTACACAATAAAAACTATTTTATATAAAAAAATAATTGTTTTTGCATCGCTTTATTCTGAGAGCTATAACTTTTTTATTTTTCTGCTGATGATGCTGTATGGCGGCTTTTTTTTGCGGGACAAGATGACGCTTTCAGCGGTACCATGGTTATTTATATCCGTTGTTTTGATCGCGTGTTATTCCACTTTTTGTTCGCCTGTATGATAATAAAGCGTTGTTTTTTGCCTTGTTTTTTATTTATTTTTTTTGCGGTGTTCACTGAAGGGGTTAACTAGTGGGATAGTTTTATAGAGCGGGTCGTTACGGACGCAGCGATACCAAATATGTGTACTTTTATTGTTTTTTTTAATTTACATAAATGGATTTACTGGGATTTTTTTTTTTTTTTTTTGTGGGGGGTGATTTTTTTATTTATTTTTTTTATACATTCTATTTTTTTTTTTTTTACTTTCTACCATTGTCCCAGGGTGGGACATCACTGTTTTAGATCAGATAGTTGATCTGACACTGTGCATAGCACTCTGTCAGATCAACGATCTGACAGGCAGTTTAGCTGGCTTTCCGGCGCCTGCTCTCAGCAACTCTCAGCAGGCGCCGGCTAGCCAGGTCATTTCATGACCCGGAAGGAGTCCGGCGGCCATCTTGGATCCGGGGACTCCTTCCGGGTCACCGGAGCAACGCGATCTTATTGCGTTGCTCCGGTGGGAGAGCGCAGGGAGCCCCGTCCCTGCGCGATCCCCCTCTATGCCGCTGTCACTACTGACAGCGGCATCAGAGGGGTTAAATGCCCGCGATCGGCGATAGCGCCGATCGTGGGCATTGCTGCGGGGTGTCAGCTGTCATATACAGCTGACACCCGCACCCGATCACCGCGGCGCTTAGCGCGAGACCGCGGTGATTGGTGCGCCGTACTAGTACTGCTGCTGGCACAAATGCAGTGCCGGCAGCGCAGTACTAGTACGGCGCATGGCGCGAAGGGGTTAATTCCATGGTGCTGTACATGAGAAAGGGGTTACATACAGAGTTATAGATATCGTTTACAGTAAACACGTTTACAGTGACAGACTGGTACAGAGGGGAGAGGACCCTGTCCTTGTGGACTTACTTTCTATGGGATAGTGGGGAAGAGACAGAAGGTAGGGGTGAGGCGACGGTATTTAGTGGTGGTGCACGTTAGGTTTTCAAATTGACCATGTATCCGTGCGGAAAACCTGCAGACGTGTCAGTTTTTCTTGTGCAGCACGGACAAAATGCCTTCTGCACATGTGCACACTGATGACACACGGATGACATCTGTGTGTCATCAGCATGACACGTACCGGCACTTGGGAACAAGTGGTGCAGTTTGTGCTGTTCCCTGGCGCCGGCTGGCTGCTGAATGCATCTCTTATTATTGTCTCCTACTCATGCTGAAACAATGATGGGAGTTGTATTTAGCAGCAGCTGGGTAACTCTTGTGTTAAATAAAGAATCAAATTTAAAAAAATGGCATGGGCTCTTGCACAATTTTTATAGCCAGTAGAGGGAAAGTCCACATCAGGGAACTGATTTTAATAACCTGGTATAATGGTCAATACCACATAAATTCTCAGGCTATTAATAACAGCTCACAGCTGTTTGCTTAGCCTTTCCTGGTGAATTTACAGGGGACCTCAGAAAAAAAAATGACATAGGGTCCCCAGAATAAAGCCCTTTATTTAAGATAATAGAAAACACCGTTTTACACATTAATTAAAAAATAAAAAAACACAGTTATAGTCATCTTACACCTATTCTTTTGAAGCCCATGTCCCCTGTTAAAAACAGAAAATAATAAACAACAAAAATATTCACACTACGCCTAATCCACCAATGCCCATGTCCTCTGTAAAAAAAACAAAAAACGTAACCTGTCCAAAGTGATGATTAGAAACACTGTCCCATGCAGTAATAAATGTCTGTGATATGTGGTGGACGGTGACATGATGCGACCGTCCAGGCTGCAAACCATGAAGAAGCAGGAGACAATGATGAGAGCTGCGTTCAGCAGCCGGCACCTGGGATCAGCGCGAACTGTACACAGCTTTTCCCAGGCACTGGTCCGTATCACACGGACATAGGGACAGCATACAGATGTCACTCGGATATGAAATATGGACACATGGACCATGGACAGCGCACGGACACATGTATGTCACACGGATGTAACATACAGTACATACATACGGTTGTATCATGGACATGGACCACAGATCCCACCAGTACAGGTTTCTTCTGTACAGGAATCACCAGGACTTGTGAAGGAGGCCTAAAATGTAGGTAGGCTATAATGTTGCTATAGTGTCCAGGACCATGAAGAGCCCAAGCATGGGCTGGAACCATGCCCTTTTTAATAAAATGGAAAACCTGCCGACAGCTTCTCCCTTTACATTTTTATGCTTCTCCCTATACAAAATTTATGCTGTTTTGAAGGCAAAAGATGGTCACACCAAATATCGATATGATTTAGATTTCTCTTTTGTTCATTCACCTTGAATTTTGTTTGGCAATTGATCAAATAAATTATTGAGACTTCTGCTTTTTTAGGCTACTTTCACACTAGCGTTAACTGCAATCCGTCACAATGCGTCGTTTTGCAGAAAAAATGCATCCTGCAAAAGTGCTTGCAGGATGCGTTTTTCCCCATAGACTTGTATTGACGACGCATTGCGACGGATTGCCACACGTCGCATCCGTCGTGCGACGGATGCGTCGTGCTTTGGCGGACCGTCGGGAGCAAAAAACACTACATGTAACGTTTTTTGCTCCTGACGGACCGCTTTTTCCGACCGCGCATGCGCGGCCGGAACTCCGCCCCCACCTCCCCGCACCTCACAATGGGGCAGCGGATGCGCCGGAGAAATGCATCCGCTGCCTCCGTTGTGCAGTGCGTTAAACGCTAGCGTCGGAATCTCTGCCCGATGCATTGCGACGGGGAGATTCCGATGCTAGTGTGAAAGTAGCCTTAAGCATCTTTTCCACAAATGCAAACAATATTTGCACAGTTAAGTATATTATAAACATTTAAAAAGTTAAAAAGTAATCTTTACATATCAACCCCTTATCTTAACAGCACACATACTGGTTTACAATGTATGATGTTTATCTTCCCCAAATAGACATGAAGACTAATTCTAGTATATCACAAAGTAAGCATGGGCCAGCACAAAGGGGTCACTAAGATTAGCAAATTCAAAGAGTAAACTTCATTCCCTTCAATTTGTAAACTTCAATTATTGTTTGAAATAAAAGGTTTGTTCATTTCATGGAGTGCCTATCAGCTGTACCCTTAGCTTTGAAGAGAGCAGGACAGCTGGTATTTTGTTCCCATGTCAAGGGTCTAGGTGTAACTCCTGTAGGAGAAAAGGAACATGTCCCAGCCTTCTTTTAAATATCTGAAACAATGGACACTAGAAAGATTGCCAGATCTTTGAGGTTCCAGACAGATTTGGGTCACAAATGTCATAAATCAAAGGGTGGCAAGATGTGAATGAGTAACACAATGTCCAACCATTTTAAACAGTAATGAATTAGGCTACGTTCACATTAGCGTTTCCCGACGCTGCGTCGGGAAACGCAGCGGCGACGCACGCGTCATGCGCCCCTATGTTTAACATGGGGGACGCATGCGTTTTTCTTGTTGCGTTTTCCGACACGTGCGTCGTTTTTTACGCTAGCGTCGGACGCAAGATAATGCAACAAGTTGCATTTTTCTTGCGTCCGATTTTCGTCAAAAAACGACGCACGCGTCGAAAAACGCAGCGTTTTTGCGTGCGTTTGCACGCGTTTTGGTGTGCGTCGTGCGTTGCGTCGCCGACGCAGCGGCGCGCAACGCTAGTGTGAACGTAGCCTTAATGATTCTAGAGTGAAAGCTTTACAAGCCATTAAATGTGGAACACTGCAAAAAGTCAAGGAATTGTTCTTTTTTGGACGCGTTCTAACTACATGTTTTTGTGCATATTCTGTACATAATTTCTAACTAATGCAGTAGCGTAGCTACCGGGGGGGCAAAGGGGGCGGTCGCTCAGGGCCCCATGCTCTGAAGGGGCCCACCCAGATCTAGGCTACTGTAACTGAGCACACCGATACAGTTACATTCTGCGGCAGAGCAGGGAGAATCGATCTTCCTGCTCTACCACCAGGCCGTTATGGGGCCTCTGAGCAGGAGGGGGTCCCCGTGCCAGCAGTGGGCCCCCCTGCCCATCATCACAGGTTCTCTTGTATCAGCTGGATGCTGATACAGCTGTCTGCATTGATGAGAGAGGGAGCGTCACGCTCCCTCTCCCATCATCCCCCTTTTAGCATCTGACTTCCCTGACGCAGACACTGTCAGGGGTCACGATGACATCACTACTCGGTACTCGCTGTCCAGAGATGAGCGGGAGCTCAGAGCAGGGGATGAATCAGGAGGAAGAGTGATGAGTATTGTATAGAGTTTGCCTATGGGGGGCATTATACTATATAGAGTCTGCCTATGAGGAGTGCATTATACAATATAGAGTCTGCCTATGTGGATACATTATACTATATAGAGTCTGCCTATGGGGAGTGAATTATACAATATAGAGTCTGCCTATGGGGGTGCATTATACTATAGAGTCTGCCTATGAGGGTGCATTATACTATAGAGTTTGCCTATGGGGGGGTGCATTATTCTATAGAGTCTGCCTATGGGGAATGCATTATATTATATAGAGTCTGAAAACACAAAAGCGCACAGAGAGGTCAAAAAATACTCTGTTGTAAAAAAGTCACAGTAAATAAGCAGGTGCTAGTCAAAAAATGAAAAAATACAGGGTATTTAGTTAATACTTTTTTTGCAAAAAAAAGTATGTTAAGCTGCTCCACCAATCGCCAAGGTATACCCATAATAGAGCAGTCCTGTCTAATGTATATAATCCCTATCTGATGTATTTAAAAACCTGATCATCTGTATAGTACCTGTATGAACAGGGCTCAGAGAGAAAATATCCATGTTGAACATGCGAGATGGAACAGCTACAATGCAAATGACCCACAGAGGAGTGGTGAACTCCCCAGTCTTGTAGAAACAAGAGAACAATTATGAAACCAAAAACACATGGTCCACCTGCATAGCGAACAAGTCTGTAGGAACCTGTTCACACCACCAAAGAACTTGAAAACACAAAAGCGCACAGAGAGGTCAAAAAATACTCTGTTGTAAAAAAGTCACAGTAAATAAGCAGGTGCTAGTCAAAAAATGAAAAAATACAGGGTATTTAGTTAATACGTTTTTTTGCAAAAAAAAGTATGTTAAGCTGCTCCACCAATCGCCAAGGTATACCCATAATAGAGCAGTCCTGTCTAATGTATATAATCCCTATCTGATGTATTTAAAAACCTGATCATCTGTATAGTACCTGTATGAACAGGGCTCAGAGAGAAAATATCCATGTTTTTTGGTGGAGCAGCTTAACATACTTTTTTTTTTGCAAAAGAAGGTGTTAACTAAATACCCTGTATTTTTTCATTTTTTGACTAGCACCTGCTTATTTACTGTGACTTTTTACAACAGAGTATTTTTTGCCCTCTCTGTGCGCTTTTGTGTTTTCAAGTTCTTTGGTGGTGTGAACAGGTTCCTACAGACTTGTTCGCTATGCAGGTGGCCCATGTGTTTTTGGTTTTATAATTGTTCTCTTGTTTCTACAAGACTGGGGAGTTCACCACTCTTCTGTGGGTCATTTGCATTGTAGCTGTTCCATCTCACATGTTCAACATGGATATTTTCTCTCTGAGCCCTGTTCATACAGGTACTATACAGATGATCAGGTTTTTAAATACATCAGATAGGGATTATATACATTAGACAGGACTGCTCTATTATGGGTATACCTTGGCGATTGGTGGAGCAGCTTAACATACTTTTTTTTGCAAAAAAACGTGCATCATACAATATAGAGTCTGCCTATGTGGAGTACATTATACTATATAGAGTCTGCCTATGGGGGTGCATTATACTATAGAGTCTGCCTATGGGGGGTGCATTATTCTATAGAGTCTGCCTATGGGGAGTGCATTATATTATATAGAGTCTGCCTATGGGGGTGCATTATACTATAGAGTCTGTCTATGGGGAGTGCATTATACAATATAGAATCTGCCTATCAGGATTGCATTATACTATAAAGTCTGCCTATGGGGCGCTGCATTATACTATAGTCTGCCTATGGAGGGCTACATTATACCATATAGTGTCTGCCTATGGGGAGTAAATTATACTATAGAGTCTGCCTATGGGGAGGGCATTATACTATATAGAGTCTGCCTATGGGGAGTTCATTATACTGTATAGAGTCTGCCTATGGGGGTGCATTATACTATATAGAGTGTGCCTTATGGGGTGCATTATACTATATAGAGTCTACCTACGGGGAGTGTATTATACTATATTGAGGACTATCTGGTGCATTATATTAAATGGAGGCTATCTAAGGGGCCATCATACAGTGTGGAGATTACAGTGACAGTGCGATCATACAGTGTTGGAGCCATCAAACAGTTAAGGAACTAAGAGGTCAGTATATATACAGTGATAGGGCATTATAATGTGAATTAGAGAGCATCATACAGTGTATAGGGGAGCTGTACAGGAGGAGACTCGGGACATTATTAAATGTAAAGTGGGCACTCTGTTATAGGGGAATTCAGGTTTTTGTGACTGTCAAAGTGGCACACAGAGGGCATTATTACTTTCTAGGGGACAAAATGTGAGCAGTTTTTTAGGGCACTTACACCCAGCATTACCATATTCTAGAGGGCTGTGTTACAATTTGGGCACAGAGAACCACATCAGGTGCAGTAATAGGGACACATATGGCAGCAGTGGCTCAGCATTGGGGTTTCAGCAGGATGAGGAGATTGTGCAGGTTGGGGATAGATGTGAACAGTGCTGAAAATATGAGACGTGAAAGGATAGTAACACAGGTTGGTGACTGAAAGAAAGTGCAGGCCTGCCGGTCTGGAAGCCCTACCGCTACAGGCAACACACATGAAGAAGACCTAACTTGGAGGCCATGCCTCTGACCACACTCATTTCACAACTAGTCACACCCATATCCACATCCCAACCACACCCATTTAGCACTGCTGATCACACTGTTTCATAAACAATAATTATAAACAAAAAATATGGCCACACATGATGCTCCATACTGTATAATGGCCACACAGTGCTCAATACTGTATAATGGCCACACATGATGCTCCATACTGTATAATGGCCACACAGTGCTCCATACTGTATAATTGCCCTACATGATGCTCCATACTGTATAATAGCCACACATGATGCTTCATACTGTATAATGACCACACAGTGCTCAATACTGTATGATGGCCACACATGATGCTCAATACTGTATAATAGCCACACAGTGCTCCATACTGTATAATGGCCACACATGATGCGCCATACTGTATAATGACCACACAGTGCTCAATACTGTATAATGGCCACACATGATGCTCCATACTGTATAATGGCCACATAGTGCTCCATACTGTATAATGGCCCTACATGATGCTCCATACTGTATAATGGCCACACTTGATGCTCCATACTGTATAATGGCAACACATGATGCTCCATAATGTATAATAGCCACACATGATGCTCCATACTGTATAATGACCACACAGTGCTAAAAACTGTATAATGGCCACACATGATGCTCCATACTGTATGATGGCCACACAGTGCTCCATCTATATATATAATTGTCTAAGGGTTTTTCCGTCTGTCTGTCTGTCTGTCCAGGAAATCCTGCATCTCTGATTGGTCGAGGCCGCCAGGCCTCGACCAATCAGCAACAGGCACAGTATCGACATAGAAATCCCGCGTCTCTGATTGGTGGCCTCGACCAATCAGCGACGGGCACAGCAACGATGATGTCATAAAGGACGTAGACATCCCACGTCTCTGATTGATCGAGGCCGCCAGGCCTCGACCAATCAGCAACGAGCACAGTATCGACGTAGATGTCATAATGGTTGCCATGGCGACTATGATGTCATAAAGGTTGCCTCGACCAATCAGCAACGGGCACAGTCTGCCGCGAATTCTGGAATCATCATTGTCCATATACTACGGGGACATGCATATTCTAGAATATCCGATGCGTTAGAATCGGGCCACAATCTAGTACTGTATAATTGCCATACATGATGCTCCATACTGTATAATGGCCACACATGATGCTCCATAATGTATAATGACCACACAGTGCTCCATACTGTATAATGGCCACACATGATGCTCCATACTGTATAATGGCCACACATGATACTGCGTACAGTATAATAGCCACATGATGCTCCATCTATATATATAATTGCCTAAGGGTTTTTCCGTCTGTCTGTCTGTCTGTCTGTCTTTCTGTCTGTCTGTCTGTCTGTCCTGGAAATCCTGCGTCTTTGATTGGTCGAGGCCGCCAGGCCTCGACCAATCAGCGACCGTCACAGCGACGATGATGTCATAAAGGACGTAGACATCCCGCGTCTCTGATTGGTCGAGACGGCCTCGACCAATCAGCGACGGGCACAGTCTGCCGCAAATTCTGGAATCATCATTGTCCATATACTACGGGGACATGCATATTCTGGAATACCCGATGCATTAGAATCGGGCTACAATCTAGTACTGTATAATGGCCACACATGATGCTCCATAATGTATAATGGCCACACATGACACTGCGTACAGTATAATAGCCACATGATGATCCATACTGTATAATGGTCACACATGATACTCAATACTGTACAATGGCCACACATGATGCTCAATGCTATTTAATGGCCACACATGATGCTACATACTGTATGATGGCCACACATAGTGCTCCATACTGTATAATGTGTTGTGAATTCTGTTGTCGGGCTCCCTCCTGTGGTCATGAATGGTACTTCGGCTGGTTCTGTCCATGGACTTCCTCTGGTGGGTGTTTCTGAGTTTCCTTCCACAGGTGACGAGGTTAATTCGTTAGCTGGCTGCTCTATTTAACTCCACTTAGATCTTTGCTCCATGCCACCTGTCAATGTTCCAGTATTGGTCTAGTTCTCTCCTGGATCGTTCTTGTGACCTGTCTTCCCAGCAGAAGCTAAGTTCCTGCTTGTATTTCTTTGGTTTGCTATTTTTCTGTCCAGCTTGCTATTTTTATTGTTGTCTTGCTTGCTGGAAGCTCTGGGACGCAGAGGGAGCGCCTCCGCACCGTGAGTCGGTGCGGAGGGTCTTTTTGCGCCCTCTGCGTGGTCTTTTTGTAGGTTTTTGTGCTGACCGCAAAGCAACCTTTCCTATCCTCGGTCTGTTCAGTAAGTCGGGCCTCACTTTGCTAAATCTATTTCATCTCTGTGTTTGTATTTTCATCTTTACTCACAGTCATTATATGTGGGGGGCTGCCTTTTCCTTTGGGGAATTTCTCTGAGGCAAGGTAGGCTTTATTTTTCTATCTTCAGGGCTAGCTAGTTCCTTAGGCTGTGCCGAGTTGCATAGGGAGCGTTAGGAGCAATCCACGGCTATTTCTAGTGTGTTTGATAGGATTAGGGATTGCGGTCAGCAGAGTTCCCACATCCCAGAGCTCGTCCTTTATTATCAGTAACTATCAGGTCATTCCGTGTGCTCTTAACCACCAGGTCCATTGTTGTCCTGACCACCAGGTCATAACAGTACAGGTGGCCCTAAGTACTAATGCATCTCAATAGAGGGATAAGAGAAGTTCTGAGACCATTTTTTTTTCTTTGCAGTGTGTTTTGTCTCTCTTTTCCCCTTTACCTCTGGGTGGTTCAGGACACAGGTGTAAACATAGACATTGAAGGTCTGTCCTCTTGGATGGATAATCTCACTACAAGGGTACAAAACATTCAAGATTTTGTGGTTCAGAATCCGATGTCAGAGACTAGGATTCCAATTCCTGATTTGTTTTTTGGTGATAGATCTAAGTTCTTGAATTTCAAAAATAATTGTAAATTGTTTCTTGCCTTGAAACCTCGCTCCTCAGGTGACCCTGTTCAACAAGTAAAGATCATTATTTCTTTGTTACGTGGTGACCCTCAAGACTGGGCATTTTCCCTTGCGCCAGGAGATCCGGCATTGCGTGATGTTGATGCGTTTTTCCTGGCGCTTGGATTGCTTTATGACGAACCTAATTCAGTGGATCAGGCAGAGAAAATCTTGCTGGCTCTGTGTCAGGGTCAGGATGAAGCGGAGATATATTGTCAGAAGTTTAGAAAGTGGTCTGTGCTCACTCAGTGGAATGAATGTGCCCTGGCAGCAATCTTCAGAAAGGGTCTCTCTGAAGCCCTTAAGGATGTCATGGTGGGATTCCCCATGCCTGCTGGTCTGAATGAGTCTATGTCTTTGGCCATTCAGATCGATCGACGCTTGCGTGAGCGTAAAGCTGTGCACCATTTGGCGGTACTATCTGAGCATGGGCCTGAGCCGATGCAATGTGATAGGACTTTGACCAGAGCTGAACGGCAAGAACACAGACGTCGGAATGGGCTATGTTTTTACTGTGGTGATTCCACTCATGCTATCTCCGATTGTCCTAAGCGCACTAAGCGGTTCGCTAGGTCTGCCACCATTGGTACAGTACAGTCTAAATTTCTATTGTCCGTTACTCTGATTTGCTCTTTGTCATCCTATTCTGTTATGGCATTTGTGGATTCAGGCGCTGCCCTGAATTTGATGGACTTGGAGTATGCTAGGCGCTGTGGTTTTTTCTTGGAGCCCTTGCAGTATCCTATTCCATTGTGAGGAATTGATACTACGCCTTTGGCCAAGAATAAGCCTCAGTACTGGACCCAATTGACCATGTGCATGGCTCCTGCACATCAGGAGGATATCTGCTTTCTGGTGTTGCATAATCTGCATGATGTGGTCGTTTTGGGGTTGCCATGGCTACAGGTTCATAATCCAGTATTGGACTGGAAATCTATGTCTGTGTCCAGCTGGGGTTGCCAGGGGGTACATGGTGATATTCCATTTTTGTCTATTTCGTCTTCCACTACTTCTGAAGTTCCAGAGTTTTTGTCGGATTATCGGGATGTATTTGATGAGCCCAAAGCCAGTGCCCTACCTCCTCATAGGGATTTCGATTGTGAAATTAATTTGATTCCAGGTAGTAAGTTTCCTAAGGGCCGATTGTTCAATTTATCTGTGCCAAAACACGCCGCTATGCGGAGTTATATAAAGGAATCCTTGGAGAAAGGCCATATTCACCCGTCGTCATCACCGTTAGGAGCAGGGTTCTTTTTTGTGGCCAAGAAGGATGGTTCTTTGAGACCTTGTATTGATTACCGCCTTCTTAATAAAATTACAATCAAATTTCAGTATCCTTTGCCGTTGCTGTCTGATTTTGTTTGCTCGTATTAAAGGGGCTAGTTGGTTCACCAAGATAGATCTTCGAGGGGCGTATAATCTTGTGCGTATTAAACAAGGCGATGAATGGAAAACAGCATTTAATACGCCCGAGGGCCATTTTGAGTACCTGGTTATGCCATTCGGGCTTTCCAATGCTCCATCAGTATTTCAGTCCTTTATGCATGACATCTTCCGAGAGTACCTGGATAAATTCCTGATTGTGTATTTGGATGATATTTTGGTCTTTTCGGATGATTGGGAGTCTCATGTGAAGCAGGTCAGAATGGTGTTCCAGGTTCTTCGTGCGATTTCCTTGTTTGTGAAGGGGTCAAAGTGTCTCTTTGGAGTCCAGAAGGTTTCATTTTTGGGGTTCATTTTTTCCCCTTCTACTATCGAGATGGACCCTGTTAAAGTCCAGGCCATTTACGATTGGACTCAGCCGACATCTGTGAAGAGCCTGCAAAAGTTTCTGGGCTTTGCTCATTTTTATCGGCGCTTCATCGCTAATTTTTCTACTGTTGCTAAACCGTTAAGAACTGGTACCACTGATGCATATCCTACAGTAAAATACCGGGACACAATCCCATATTACTACGGACAAACTAATAGTCACTAGGACACTCCGAACTAGCCAATCCTACAACAACCATGGAGTAATCAAGTCCCACATACAAGTATATGACAAAAAGTAATAAATTTATTGAACATATAACATATGTACAAAACAGCAAAACAAGGTACAAAGATGATGCAAATACAAAAGACACTAACACTGTAGTAGCAGCAAAGGCATGACAGGCGGATAACCTAAATCTGGGTACAGTATAACATACATCCCTAAAGTGCTATGTGCAAAATACAGTGCCACGATGTATGAAACTGTAACCCATAAAGAGTAGTAATAACAATTTATAACCACTTCTATATGCGTATAGTCAGAAGATAGCTAGGTAAATAAGATACACCGCCAATCTTACCCATATTAATATGCCAGTGCGTGTCGCCAGCAGCCCCGACACGCGTTTCGCGTTGGGCTTCCTCGGGGGCTGTGAGTATGTGTGTGCTCGAGCATTTATTTATGTAGGGAGAACACCTGAATGCACTAATCGGCGCTATTCGTGGCGCATGCGCAATGACATGCAGGCCGGTATATCGAGCGTCATATCCGGCACTTCCTGTGACAAGGCGGATAGAGGGAAATCCCTCGTGACGTCTGTAATCCGCTTCGTCACATCCTGGAGGCCGGACCAAGACGCTCACCGAAAACTGCCGCACTGCGCATGCGCACGCGCCCCGGACCGCCATGTTAGAGAAGGGCAAAGTAGGCGCCGGTATGTAAGTAAGATCCAGCAATAACATCATGAGTATAGCATGCCGCAAGCATACACCTGCTATCTCTAATTGATATAGAATTGTTTTTAAACAAGAATGTATAACTATAGCCTACCGCATGGCATCCTAAAGAATAGAGATGCTGCGTGCCGAGGTCCATCTTACTGCGCATGCTCGCGTGTCGCGGCCGCCATATTGGATAAGGGCAGAACCAACAGTGATCTATATAAAATACGTGCAGCAGATAAGATATATGGGTGAAAAGACAAATATATCTACCAGCAAACAGGCACTACATAATTTTAAAAGGTAAATATAATATCTGTGATAAACCCAAGAAATGGGAGAAAATTGACCATAAAACACGCCCATAAACGGGCATACTAATACCTGCTCACTCAGAGATCGACATAATACAATATAGTGAATAAACAGGTGTATACCGGATAACACGTTCCTCATACAAAAACGCTATGCATAAATATGTGACAATAATATACTGGTGCTCGCAAATAACGAACATCAGGAAGAATATAAATATCACAAAAAACATACTAAGGAAATAGTGAAAATAACATAATAACGGAAATAACAAGAAAAAAGAAGAAACAAGAAAAAAGGAAAAAGGAGTAGTGAGCATGCTGATGTCTGTCCAGAGATTGGATGGCCTGACACTAGAACCAGATATGTTTCTAGTCACGGCAGATGTAGAGACTCTCTCCACTTCCATCAGCCATGACGATGGTCTAGAGGCCGTCAATTTTTTCCTCAGATCAAGTAGCATTGATTCGGAGATTGGTGACCTGGTGTTGAGGCTCTTGCGTTTCATCCTGACACATAATTTTTTTACTTTTAAGGACCAGTACTACCTCCAGACCCATGGTACAGCTATGGGGGCGGCGTGTGCGCCCTCATATGCTAACCTCTTCCTGGGCTACTGGGAGAGGGACATTTTTCAGGGGGGCGCACACTCCGCCTCTCGGATTCTGGGGTGGTACCGGTATATTGACGATATTTTGTTTATTTGGCACGGTTCAGTGGAACTATTAAAATCATTCATGCAGGATTTGAATCGCAACAGCCTCAACATCAGGCTCACCTATAACTATAGCTGTAAACAGATATCCTTTTTGGATATTTTGCTGTTGGTTCAGGAGGACGGTTATATACATACAGACGTGTTTAGGAAAGAAACCTCCGTCAATGCACTTCTCCATGCCTCCTCATCCCATCCAAACTCCACAATTGGAGCTATACCCATCGGACAATTTTTGAGGATGAGAAGAATATGTTCTACTGAGGAGGCCTTTGACAGACAATCTGTGGACCTTTGGGAGAGATTCCGCACACGCGGATATAGTAATAGAAGCATTAAACGTGGTCATGCCCGTGCCAGAAACCAGAAAAGGAATGATCATTTATACCAATCACGTAGCCAAAGAAAACAAAAAGAAAAAGAGGGGAAAATCCAGTATATATCTACTTTCAACCATCAATGGGGCCTAATGAGAAAAATTCTTAGCAAACATTGGCCCATTTTGAAAACCGAACCCACACTTGCTAAATGTCTCTCGGATGAACCATTAATGACTGCTAGAAGGGGGAAGAACCTGAGAGACATTTTAGTCAGGAGCCATTATACTAGTAAAACCCCAAACACTTTTGGAGCTGGTAAGCAAAGATGGGGTTTTTATCCGTGTGGTGATTGCGCGGCTTGTCGCAATCACATAAGAGCTACATCATTTACTTCTGCTGATGGCCGAAAAGAGTTTAAAATCACGGATTACATCAGTTGTAGTACTACACATGTTGTATATATGGCCAAATGCTCATGTGGCCTGTCCTATGTGGGTCTCACTTCACGCGAACTCAGGGTCAGGACACGTGAGCATATAAGAGATATCATGGGAGCTGGCAAGGTGGATGATGTTGCTACTTTAAAAACTATACCCCGTCATTTTAGATTGCACCATGGATGTAACCCGAAAGATCTGAAGATCTTTGGCATTGATCATATGAGAGGTGTGATTAGAGGGGGTGATTTGAAACGCCTACTAGCACAATTGGAATGCCGCTGGATAACAACTTTAGGCACTATGTCCCCAGCGGGGTTGAATGAGCAATTGAGTTTTGCATCTTTCCTGTAATTTATGGGGTCTCAGAGTTAGGTCTTGTTCTGCTTCTGGATTTTAATTGTGTGTTTTTAATTTTTTCTTTTTAGTATTATCGTTATATTGCCATACCCTCATCATCTACTGTTTCGAGCGTTTATGAGTCAGACATCCTGATATATCATCGGTGAGATACCACACGAGAACTCCTCAATACGTCATATTGGAGGAAAAAATCTGGACAGACATCAGCATGCATACTACTACTCCTTTTTCCTTTTTTCTTGTTTCTTCTTTTTTCTTGTTATTTCCGTTATTATGTTATTTTCACTATTTCCTTAGTATGTTTTTTGTGATATTTATATTCTTCCTGATGTTCGTTATTTGCGAGCACCAGTATATTATTGTCACATATTTATGCATAGCGTTTTTGTATGAGGAACGTGTTATCCGGTATATACCTGTTTATTCACTATATTGTATTATGTCGATCTCTGAGTGAGCAGGTATTAGTATGCCCGTTTATGGGCGTGTTTTATGGTCAATTTTCTCCCATTTCTTGGGTTTATCACAGATATTATATTTACCTTTTAAAATTATGTAGTGCCTGTTTGCTGGTAGATATATTTGTCTTTTCACCCATATATCTTATCTGCTGCACGTATTTTATATAGATCACTGTTGGTTCTGCCCTTATCCAATATGGCGGCCGCGATACGCGAGCATGCGCAGTAAGATGGACCTCGGCGCGCAGCGTCTCTATTCTTTACGATGCCATGCGGTAGGCTATAGTTATACATTCTTGTTTAAAAACAATTCTATATCAATTAGAGATAGCAGGTGTATGCTTGCGGCATGCTATACTCATGATGTTATTGCTGGATCTTACTAACATACCGGCGCCTACTTTGCCCTTCTCTAACATGGCGGTCCGGGGCGCGTGCGCATGCGCAGTGCGGCAGTTTTCGGTGAGCGTCTTGGTCCGGCCTCCAGGATGTGACGAAGCGGATTACAGACGTCACGAGGGATTTCCCTCTATCCGCCTTGTCACAGAAAGTGCCGGATATGACGCTCGATATACCGGCCTGCATGTCATTGCGCATGCGCCACGAATAGCGCCGATTAGTGCATTCAGGTGTTCTCCCTACATAAATAAACGCTCGAGCACACACATACTCACAGCCCCCCGAGGAAGCCCAACGCGAAACGTGCATCGGGGCTGCTGGCGACACGCACTGGCACATTAATATGGGTAAGATTGGCGGTGTATCTTATTTACCTAGCTATCTTCTGACTATACTCATATAGAAGTGGTTATAAATTGTTATTACTACTCTTTATGGGTTACAGTTTCATACATCGTGGCACTGTATTTTGCACATAGCACTTTAGGGATGTATGTTATACTGTACCCAGATTTAGGTTATCCGCCTGTCATGCCTTTGCTGCTACTACAGTGTTAGTGTCTTTTGTATTTGCATCATCTTTGTACCTTGTTTTGCTGTTTTGTACATATGTTATATGTTCAATAAATGTATTACTTTTTGTCTTATACTTGTATGTGGGACTTGATTACTCCATGGTTGTTGTTGCTAAACCGTTGACTGATTTGACCAAGAAGGGTGCTGATGTGGTCAATTGGTCTTCTGCAGCTGTAGAGGCTTTTCAGGAGTTGAAGCGTCGTTTTTCTTCTGCCCCTGTGTTGTGCCAGCCAGATGTTTCGCTCCCGTTTCAGGTTGAGGTTGATGCTTCTGAGATTGGAGCAGGGGCTGTTTTGTCGCAAAGAAGTTCTGATGGCTCGGTGATGAAGCCATGTGCTTTCTTTTCTAGAAAGTTTTCGCCTGCTGAGCATAATTATGATGTTGGTAATCGTGAGTTGTTGGCCATGAAGTGGGCATTCGAGGAGTGGCGTCATTGGCTTGAAGGAGCCAAGCATCGCGTGGTGGTCTTGACAGATCACAAGAATTTGACTTATCTTGAGTCTGCCAAACGGTTGAATCCGAGACAGGCTCGATGGTCGTTATTTTTCTCCCGTTTTGATTTTGTGGTTTCGTACCTTCCGGGCTCTAAGAATGTGAAGGCTGATGCCCTGTCAAGGAGTTTTGTGCCTGACTCTCCGGGTGTTCCTGAGCTGGCGGGTATTCTCAAAGAGGGGGTAATTTTGTCTGCCATCTCCCCTGATTTGCGGCGGGTGCTGCAAAAATTTCAGGCTGATAGACCTGACCGTTGCCCAGCGGAGAAACTGTTTGTCCCTGATAGATGGACAAGTAGAGTTATCTCTGAGATTCATTGTTCAGTGTTGGCTGGGCATCCTGGAATCTTTGGTACCAGAGATTTGGTGGCTAGATCCTTTTGGTGGCCGTCTTTGTCACGGGATGTGCGTTCTTTTGTGCAGTCCTGTGGGACTTGTGCTCGGGCTAAGCCCTGCTGTTCTCGTGCCAGTGGGTTGCTCTTGCCCTTGCCAGTCCCGAAGAGGCCTTGGACGCATATTTCTATGGATTTTATTTCGGATCTCCCCGTCTCTCAAAAGATGTCGGTCATTTGGGTGGTTTGTGATCGCTTTTCTAAGATGGTCCATTTGGTACCTTTGTCTAAATTGCCTTCCTCCTCTGATTTGGTGCCATTATTTTTCCAGCATGTGGTTCGTTTACATGGTATCCCGGAGAACATCGTTTCTGACAGAGGTTCCCAGTTTGTTTCGAGGTTTTGGCGATCCTTTTGTGCAAGGATGGGCATTGATTTGTCTTTTTCTTCGGCTTTCCATCCTCACACAAATGGCCAAACCGAACGAACTAATCAAACTTTGGAAACATATCTGAGATGCTTTGTTTCTGCTGATCAGGATGATTGGGTGTCCTTTTTGCCGTTGGCTGAGTTCGCCCTTAATAATTGGGCCAGCTCGGCTACTTTGGTTTCGCCGTTTTTCTGCAATTCTGGTTTCCATCCTCGTTTCTCTTCAGGGCAGGTTGAGTCTTCGGACTGTCCTGGTGTAGATACTGTGGTGGATAGGTTGCAGCAGATTTGGACTCATGTGGTGGACAATTTGACATTGTCCCAGGAGAAGGCTCAACGTTTCGCTAACCGCCGGCGCTGTGTGGGACCCCGACTTCGTGTTGGGGATTTGGTTTGGTTGTCGTCTCGTCATGTTCCTATGAAGGTTTCCTCTCCTAAGTTTAAGCCTCGTTTCATTGGTCCGTATAAGATTTCTGAGGTTATCAATCCTGTGTCATTTCGTTTGGCCATTCCTGCTTCTTTTGCCATCCATAATGTGTTCCATAGGTCGTTATTGCGGAGATACGTGGCGCCTGTGGTTGCATCCGTTGATCCTCCTGCCCCGGTGTTGGTTGAGGGGGAGTTGGAGTATGTGGTGGAGAAGATTTTGGATTCTCGTGTTTCGAGATGGAAACTCCAGTACCTGGTCAAGTGGAAGAGTTATGGTCAGGAAGATAATTCCTGGGTTTTTGCCTCTGATGTTCATGCTGCCGATCTGGTTTGTGCCTTTCATTTGGCTCATCCTGGTCGGCCTGGGGGCTCTGGTGAGGGTTCGGTGACCCCTCCTCAAGGGGGGGGTACTGTTGTGAGTTCTGTTGTCGGGCTCCCTCCTGTGGTCATGAATGGTACTTCGCCTGGTTCTGTCCATGGACTTCCTCTGGTGGGTGTTTCTGAGTTTCCTTCCACAGGTGACGAGGTTAATTCGTTAGCTGGCTGCTCTATTTAACTCCACTTAGATCTTTGCTCCATGCCACCTGTCAATGTTCCAGTATTGGTCTAGTTCTCTCCTAGATCGTTCTTGTGATCTGTCTTCCCAGCAGAAGCTAAGTTCCTGCTTGTATTTCTTTGGTTTGCTATTTTTCTGTCCAGCTTGCTATTTTTATTGTTGTCTTGCTTGCTGGAAGCTCTGGGACACAGAGGGAGCGCCTCCGCACCGTGAGTCGGTGCGGAGGGTCTTTTTGCGTCCTCTGCGTGGTCTTTTTGTAGGTTTTTGTGCTGACCGCAAAGCAACCTTTCCTATCCTCGGTCTGTTCAGTAAGTCGGGCCTCACTTTGCTAAATCTATTTCATCTCTGTGTTTGTATTTTCATCTTTACTCACAGTCATTATATGTGGGGGGCTGCCTTTTCCTTTGGGGAATTTCTCTGAGGCAAGGTAGGCTTTATTTTTCTATCTTCAGGGCTAGCTAGTTCCTTAGGCTGTGCCGAGTTGCATAGGGAGCGTTAGGAGCAATCCACGGCTATTTCTAGTGTGTTTGATAGGATTAGGGATTGTGGTCAGCAGAGTTCCCACGTCCCAGAGCTCGTCCTTTATTATCAGTAACTATCAGGTCATTCCGTGTGCTCTTAACCACCAGGTCCATTGTTGTCCTGACCTCCAGGTCATAACAATAATGGTCACACAGTGCTCCATACTGTATAATGGCCACACATGATACTACATACTGTATAATGGCCACACATGATACTGAGTACTGTATAATGACCCCACATAGTGCTCCATAAAGTATAATGGCCACACATGATGCTCCATACTGTATAATGGCCACACATGATGCTCCATACTGTATAATGGCCACATATGATATTGCGTACAGTATAATGGCAACACATAGTTACTCCTACACACACGGCTCCGCTCCGTACACCTTGCATACACAGCTCCACTCCGTACACCTCGTACACACATGGCTCAACTCCGTACACCTTGCATACACGGCTCCACTCCGTACACCTCAAACACACGTGACTCCGCTCCGTACACCTTGCATACACGGCTCCACTCCGTACACCTCGAACACACGTGACTCCGCTCCGTACACCTTGCATACACGGCTCCACTCCGTACACCTCAAACACACGTGACTCCGCTCCGTACGCCTTGCATACACGGCTCCACTCCGTACACCTCAAACACACGTGACTCCGCTCCGTACACCTTGCATACACGGCTCCACTCCGTACACCTCGAACACACGCGGCTCCGCTACTTACACCTCGTAAACACGTGGCTTTGCTCCGTACACTTTGTACACACATGGCTCCGCTCCGTACACCTTGCACACACGGCTCCGCTCCGTACACCTCATACACACACGGCTCCACTTCGTACACCTTGTACACACAGGGCTTCACTCCATACACCTTGTACACACAGGGCTCCACTCCGTACACACACGGCTCCACTTCGTACGCCTTGCACACACGGCTCCGCTCCATACACCTTATACAAACACACTGCTCTGCTTCGTGCACCTCGGACACACACGGCTCCACTCAGTACACCTCATACACACACGGCTCTGCTCCGTACACCTCATACACACACGGCTCCGCTCCCTACGCCTCATACACACGGCTCCGCTCCGTACACCACATATACACACGGCTCCGCTTCCTACACCTCATACACACACACAGCTCCGCTCTGTACACCTCATACACACACGGCTCCGCTCTGTACACCTCATACACACACAGTTCTGCTCTGCACACCTCATATACACTCACACACGGCTCTGCTTCATCCACACTATAAACAACTCCTGACCCCACACAAAAGCTTACCGTCATCCAGCACCATGACAACACAGCAGAGTCCTGCAATACACGGAGGCCCCTGATCATGTGACTCCTGACTCCTCCCCTCCTGTGACCTTATCACAGGTCCTGTGCGGACAAAGCAGCGGCAGCCATACATGTGATGTGATGTGCGGCTTTCTGCGGGTGGAGGGGTGCAGCTCTGCAGTGTGGGACCACGGGGCACTCTCAAATCAGGATTCCCCAGCGGGATACGGGAAGGTTGGCAGATGTGGTACTGGATCATGGCTCTGAATCTCCCCGGTTCGGGGAACCGGCTGCTTTTTTTAACAAGCGGTTCCATCAAACCGGGGAGAACCGACTGAATCCCACCCCTGGGGCTTTGACACCCAATCCACTACATACAGCCCACCAGATGGCGACCAAATTTGGAGTCTCCACATTTCAAGTAATTACTGCCATACACCACTAAAATGGCATTAATTTCTCCAGAGGATAAATAATATAATTGGGCTCTGGCACCGCTCCACTACAGGCAGCCCACCAGATGGAAACCCAACTTGGAGTCCCCACATTTCCAAAAATTATTGTCACTCACCACTATAGTGGCATCAATTTCCTCAGAGTACAAATAGTCTAAAGGGGCTCTGACACCCCTTCCACTAAAGGCAACCCAGCAGATAGAGACCTAACTTGGAGTCTCCACATTTTAAAAAATTGTTTGTAACATCAGCAGCAGTGACAACAGCAGGCAATGAAGCCATGACAAAGGTGTCACAGACTGCAATATGCAAAATCAATGCAGCACACTAAAAAGTACACCATCACTCAATCTGCCCAAGCTGCGACTGGGTTGCAAAAGTCAATGGAAATCCATGGCTTGTTCATCTTGATGAAAAATAGGCAATCTACACTTTCAGTGGACAGCCGGATGTGCTTATCAATCAGGACATTACCAGCAGTGCGAAAGACACTTTCTAAGAGAACGCTGGCTACGGGCATGATATAACCTCCAAAGCATGACAGACAAGCTCAGGCCATTCTTCCATTTTTGAAGGCCAAATTGCAAAAGAGGCCAAATTCCCCCTGATGGCATTGATATGAGCTTGACATACTCCTGCACCATCCTCTCCAGTTATTCACAAGTGTCAGACTTGTACTTTGTTCTGCTGGTGCACGGATTGGTCTAAAAATTGTGTGAAGCATTTACACTGTTCTTGCTAATGTTTTTGCGTTGACTACTCAACATTCCCGGTGTCAAAAGTCTATAACTGTGATGCACACTATGTGCCTCACTGCTGTCTTGGGGAAAGCACTGTTAATATTGTCTACAAGCGTGTTTCCATACTCCAGCATGTGCGTGTCCCTTTGCAGGAAAGAAGAATCTGGCAAAATTTACTTTTGCACCGTGGATCTAACAGAGTGGCAACCCAGTAGTCATCACTAGTTCTAATCCTAACAATACGGGCATCATGTTGCAATGCAGCAAGAAGGGGATCATGTGTCGGGCGTTTCCATGAGGTCCAAGTCCATGGTGTATTGCTGGCGGGGTAACACTCAAGCTTGCTTCCTCCATTCCCTCCTGCCAACCACGGACATCAGAGAGGTGATAATTATCCTCTGTTGTGAATTCTGTGGCAGAGCTCCCTCTTGTGGTCACAAGTGGTACGTCGGCTGATTCTCTCTATGAGCTTCCGTTGGTGGAGGAAAGTGGTACTGCGGCTTCTGAGTTTCCTTCCTCAGGTGATGTGGTGAAGTCGTTAGGTGCTGCTCTATTTAACTCCACCTAGTGCTTTGATCCTGGCCTCCAGTCAATGTTCTAGTATAGGACTTGCTTCCTCCTGGATCGTTCCTGTGGCCTGCTGCTCTGCATAGCTAAGTTGCTCTTGTGTTATTTTTGTTTGCTGTTTTTTCTGTCCAGCTTGTTTATTTGGTTTTTCTTGCTTGCTGGAAGCTCTGGGACGCAGAGGGTGTACCTCCGTGCCGTTAGTTGGTACGGAGGGTCTTTTTGCCTCCTTTGCGTGGTTGTTTGTAGGGTTTTGTGTTGACCACAAAGTTACCTTTCCTATCCTCGCTCTGTTCAGAAAGTCGGGCCTCACTTTGCTAAATCTATTTCATCTCTACGTTTGTCTTTTCATCTTAACTCACAGTCATTATATGTGGGGGGCTGCCTTTTCCTTTGGGGTA
This sequence comes from Ranitomeya imitator, assembly GCF_032444005.1. NCBI lineage: Eukaryota > Metazoa > Chordata > Amphibia > Anura > Dendrobatidae > Ranitomeya > Ranitomeya imitator. The sequence goes on along the minus strand of NC_091282.1, from coordinate 877,485,348 downwards.
TTTCTCTGAGGCAAGGTAGGCTTATTTTCTATCTTCAGGCTAGCTAGTTTCTCAGGCTGTGCCGAGTTGCATAGGGAGCATTAGGCGCAATCCACGGCTGCCTCTAGTGTGGTTGGAGAGGATTAGGGATTGCGGTCAGCAGAGTTCCCACGTCTCAGAGCTCGTTCTATGTTTTTGGGTATTCAGATCGGTCGACGCTTGCGTGAGCGTAAATCTGTGCACCATTTGGCGGTATTATCTGAGCATAAACCTGAGCCTATGCAGTGCGATAGGACTTTGACCAGAGTTGAACGGAAAGAACACAGACGTCAGAATGGGCTGTGTTTCTACTGTGGTGATTCCACTCATGCTATCTCTGATTGTCCTAAGCGCACTAAGCGGTTCGCTAGGTCTGCCACCATTGGTACGGTGCAGTCAAAATTTCTTTTGTCTGTTACCTTGATCTGCTCTTTGTCATCTTATTCTGTCATGGCATTTGTGGATTCAGGCGCTGCCCTGAATTTGATGGACTTGGAGTATGCTAGGCGTTGTGGTTTTTTTTTTTGAGCACTTGCAGTGTCCTATTCCATTGAGAGGGACTGATGCTACGCCTTTGGCCAAGAATAAGCCTCGGTATTGGACCCAGCTGACCATGTGCATGGCTCCTGCACATCAGGAGGTTATTCGCTTTCTGGTGTTGCATAATCTGCACGATGTGGTTGTGTTGGGGTTGCCATGGCTACAAGTCCATAATCCATTATTAGATTGGAAATCCATGTCTGTGTCCGGCTGGGGTTGTCGGGGGGTACATGATGATGTCCCATTTCTGTCTATTTCGTCATCCACCCCTTCTGAGGTCCCAGAATTCTTGTCTGATTACCTGGATGTATTTGATGAGCCCAGGTCCGGTGCCCTACCTCCGCATGGGGATTGTGATTGTGCTATCGATTTGATTCCTGGTAGTAAATTCCCAAAAGGTCGACTGTTTAATTTATCTGTGCCTGAGCATGCCGCTATGCGGAGTTACGTGAAGGAGTCCTTGGAGAAGGGGCATTATCGCCCGTCATCGTCGCCATTGGGAGCGGGGTTCTTTTTTGTGGCCAAGAAGGATGGTTCGTTGAGACCTTGTATAGATTACCGCCTTCTAAATAAGATCACGGTTAAATTTCAGTACCCCTTGCCGCTGTTATCTGATTTGTTTGCTCGGATTAAGGGGGCTAGTTGGTTCACCAAGATAGATCTTCGTGGTGCATATAATCTTGTGCGTATTAAGCGAGGCGATGAATGGAAAACTGCATTTAATATGCCCGAGGGCCATTTTGAGTACCTAGTAATGCCATTCGGACTTGCCAATGCTCCATCAGTGTTTCAGTCCTTTATGCATGACATCTTCCGAGAGTACCTGGATAAATTCCTGATTGTATACTTGGATGATATTTTGGTCTTCTCGGATGATTGGGAGTCTCACGTGAAGCAGGTCAGAACGGTGTTTCAGGTCCTGCGTGCTAATTCTTTGTTTGTGAAGGGATCAAAGTGTCTCTTTGGTGTTCAGAAGGTTTCATTTTTGGGGTTCATTTTTTCCCCTTCTACTATCGAGATGGACCCTGTTAAGTTCCAGGCCATCCATGATTGGACTCAGCCGACATCTCTGAAAAGTCTGCTAAAGTTCCTGGGCTTTGCTAATTTTTATCGTCGCTTCATCTGCAATTTTTCTAGTATTGCTAAACCATTGACTGATTTGACCAAGAAGGGTGCTGATGTGGTCAATTGGTCTTCTGCTGCTGTGGAAGCTTTTCAAGAGTTGAAGCGTCGTTTTTCTTCTGCCCCTGTGTTGTGTCAGCCAGATGTTTCGCTTCCGTTCCAGGTCGAGGTTGATGCTTCTGAGATTGGAGCGGGGGCTGTTTTGTCGCAGAGAAGTTCTGATTGCTCGGTGATGAAACCATGCGCCTTCTTTTCCAGGAAGTTTTCGCCTGCTGAGCGAAATTATGATGTTGGCAATCGAGAGTTGCTGGCCATGAAGTGGGCATTCGAGGAGTGGCGTCATTGGCTTGAGGGAGCTAAGCATCGCGTGGTGGTCTTGACTGATCATAAGAACTTGACTTATCTTGAGTCTGCCAAGCGGTTGAATCCTAGACAGGCTCGTTGGTCGCTGTTTTTCGCCCGTTTTGACTTTGTGATTTCGTACCTTCCGGGCTTTAAAAATGTGAAGGCGGATGCCCTGTCTAGGAGTTTTGTGCCCGACTCTCCGGGTTTATCTGAGCCGGCGGGTATTCTCAAAGAGGGAGTAATTGTGTCTGCCATCTCCCCTGATTTGCGGCGGGTGCTGCAAAAATTTCAGGCTAATAAACCTGATCGTTGCCCAGCGGAGAGACTGTTTGTCCCTGATAGGTGGACGAAAAAAGTTATTTCTGAGGTTCATTGTTCGGTGTTGGCTGGTCATCCTGGAATCTTTGGTACCAGAGAGTTAGTGGCTAGATCCTTTTGGTGGCCATCTCTGTCGCGGGATGTGCGTTCTTTTGTGCAGTCCTGTGGGATTTGTGCTCGGGCTAAGCCCTGCTGTTCTCGTGCCAGTGGGTTGCTTTTGCCCTTGCCGGTCTCGAAGAGGCCTTGGACACATATCTCTATGGATTTTATTTCAGATCTTCCTGTCTCTCAAAAAATGTCAGTCATTTGGGTAGTTTGTGATCGCTTCTCTAAGATGGTCCATTTGGTACCCTTGTCTAAATTACCTTCCTCCTCGGATTTGGTGCCATTGTTCTTCCAGCATGTGGTTCGTTTACATGGCATTCCAGAGAATATCGTTTCTGACAGAGGTTCCCAGTTTGTTTCAAGGTTTTGGCGAGCCTTTTGTGCAAGGATGGGCATTGACTTGTCTTTTTCCTCGGCTTTCCATCCTCAGACTAATGGCCAGACCTTGGAAACATATCTGAGATGCTTTGTTTCTGCTGATCAGGATGACTGGGTGTCCTTTTTGCCTTTGGCTGAGTTCGCCCTTAATAATCGGGCCAGCTCGGCTACCTTGGTTTTGCCGTTTTTCTGCAACTCTGGGTTCCATCCTCATTTCTCTTCAGGGCAGGTTGAGTCTTCGGACTGTCCTGGTGTGGATACTGTGGTGGATAGGTTGCAGCAGATTTGGACTCATGTAGTGGACAATTTGACCTTGTCCCAGGAGAAGGCTCAACGTTTTGCTAATCGCAGACGCTGTGTGGGTCCCCGACTTCGTGTTGGGGATTTGGTTTGGTTGTCTTCTCGTCATATTCCTATGAAGGTTTCCTCTCCTAAGTTTAAACCTCGTTTCATTGGTCCGTATAGGATTTCTGAGGTTCTTAATCCTGTGTCTTTTCGTTTGACCCTTCCAGATTCTTTTTCCATCCATAACGTATTCCATAGGTCATTGTTGCGGAGATACGTGGCACCTATGGTTCCATCTGTTGATCCTCCTGCCCCGGTTTTGGTGGAGGGGGAGTTGGAGTATATTGTGGAGAAGATTTTGGATTCTCGTGTTTCAAGACGGAAACTCCAGTATCTGGTTAAGTGGAAGGGTTATGCTCAGGAAGATAATTCCTGGGTCTTTGCCTCTGATGTCCATGCTCCCGATCTTGTTCGTGCCTTTCATATGGCTCATCCTGGTCGTCCTGGGAGCTCTGGTGAGGGTTCGGTGACCCCTCCTCAAGGGGGGGGGTACTGTTGTGAATTCTGTGGCAGAGCTTCCTCTTGTGATCACAAGTGGTACTTCGGCTGATTCTCTCTATGAGCTTCCGTTGGTGGAGGAAAGTGGTACTGCGGCTTCTGAGTTTCCTTCCTCAGGTGATGTGGTGAAGTCGTTAGGTGCTGCTCTATTTAACTCCACCCCCGGAAGAAGGCATTCAGCCGAAACGTACGTAGGGACTGAGCACTTATAGGTATGTGGAACCTCTTATAATTATCTAGACCTTATTTATGTCATCCATGGCGCCACTGGTGTTGAAATAGCGGCGGTTATAACAGGGCACTGTCTGCACTTTAGTGGTTTTTCTACCATCGCTGCTTTTTTCTGCTATATGAAGTTTACTAGTCCCAGTGTGGTAGTGTGCAAATACTAATAGCGGCGGTTATAACAGGGCACTGTTTGCACTTTAGTGGTTTTTTTACCATCGCTGTTTTCTTCTGCTATATGAAGTTTACTAGTCCCAGTGTGGTAGTGTGCTATACTAATAGCGGCGGATGTAACAGGGCACTGTCTGCACTTTAGAGTTTTTTTACCATCGTTGCTTTTTTCTGTAGTGATATTTCTTAGTATATCCGCAACTCATTGGCAGTTCCTAGTATATTTTATATTATATGTTTTTGCATCTTACAAGAACGTCTGGTATTACTTTTTTTAGGGACCTAGGTTTTTTTCTACTTTCAATTAGCACTGTTGCACTTTATATTGGCACACCCTATACCTTATGCAGAGATCTGCAGTGTGGCTTTGTGCAATATAAATTCCTAGTGTTACCCTTCTATATACCTGTATTCTATTAGTGGTACTGAGTGTATTATATTTGTATGTGGTTGCATAAATTTTGACCCAGGTTTAATATTATATTGGCACTGTTTCACTTTATATTTGCACATATATAATTATTATTTTTCTTTATTATATGTTTTTTTTCTGTTTAATTTTTTTACATCTTTTTACACATTTTTTTACATAATTTACACCATATATATATATATATATATATATATATATATATTTTATATATATTCTTGAATTTTGTGGCACTTTTTACACATATCATAGTTGGGTAGTGCAATATACACATATCATATATTTTTATATATAGTGGTATCTATCAATTTGGTATATATTTCTTCTATTTCAGTACTTGTAGTGTATAATATATTTTATATCTGGGTATCTATTATTTTGTGCACTTTTTGTATACCATATAGGGTCTATTTTTTGAGGTATCTTATCATACCATTATAGTGTGCTCTTATTTTTATCAGCTTTAATTATGTATGATACTATTTGTCTATATTTTGTATTATCAATAAAATTAATTATTTTTATATAAGTCTTTGTATTGCACGTTTTCTTTGGGATGATTTATGTCTAGTAGTGCATGACATTTATGTTGCATACAAGTGGTTATATATTGGATTAAATGTTCTAGTATAGGACTTGCTTCCTCCTGGATCGTTCCTGTGGCCTGCTGCTCTGCATAGCTAAGTTGCTCTTGTGTTATTTTTGTTTGCTGTTTTTTCTGTCCAGCTTGTTTATTTGGTTTTTCTTGCTTGCTGGAAGCTCTGGGACGCAGAGGGTGTACCTCCGTGCCGTTAGTTGGTACGGAGGGTCTTTTTGCCTCCTTTGCGTGGTTGTTTGTAGGGTTTTGTGTTGACCACAAAGTTACCTTTCCTATCCTCGCTCTGTTCAGAAAGTCGGGCCTCACTTTGCTAAATCTATTTCATCTCTACGTTTGTCTTTTCATCTTAACTCACAGTCATTATATGTGGGGGGCTGCCTTTTCCTTTGGGGTATTTCTCTGAGGCAAGGTAGGCTTATTTTCTATCTTCAGGCTAGCTAGTTTCTCAGGCTGTGCCGAGTTGCATAGGGAGCGTTAGGCGCAATCCACGGCTGCCTCTAGTGTGGTTGGAGAGGATTAGGGATTGCGGTCAGCAGAGTTCCCACGTCTCAGAGCTCGTTCTATGTTTTTGGGTTATTGTCAGGTCACTGTATGTGCTCTGACTTCTATGTCCATTGTGGTACTGAATTACCTAAATCATAACAATCCTCTACATCTCATGACTGTTGTGTGACCATCACCTCTTCCTCCACATCTTCCTTAATTTGTTCCTCAGATCCTGCACCAGCAGTAACAGTTTGTCTACTACCATGAACCCCCTTGATAGCTGTAATACACTCTCCCATGGCACACGCCTGTGCCGTGTGGGGCAGCACGGTGGCGCAGTGGATAGCACTGTAGCCTTGCAGCGCTGGAATCCTGGGTTCAAACCCCACCAAAGACAACATCTGCAAAGAGTTTGTATGGTGGGTGTTTGTGTGGGTTTCCTCCGGGTACTCCGGTTTCCTACCACATTCAAAAAAAGACATACTGATAGGCAATTTAGATTGTGAGCCTCATTGGGGACAGTGATGATAATGTGTGCAAACTATAAAGCGCTGCGGAATATGTTAGCGCTATATAAAAATAAAGATTATTATTATAATACACTCTCCCTGCTCTGCTAGCCAACTCTAAACGATTTGCAGATAAGAGCTGTATTATTAGAGAATAGAATCTTTTTAAATTGACTCTGAAAAGAATTTTGGGTGTATGTGGCAGCACCAAGAAATGTAACACAACAAACACTGTCTAAATGCCTGGAATACACTATTCATACTCCGCCAGATAACCAAACATGATTTGCAGCTAGGGGTACGTCACATTAAGCGACGCTGCAGCGATATAGACAACGATGCCGATCGCTGCAGCGTCGCTGTTTAGGTCGTTGTGTGGTCGCTGGAGAGCTGTCACACAATGTCGAGTTCCCCGGGTAACCAGGGTAAACATCGGGTTACTAAGCGTCTGTCCGGGGGACAGACACCGGAATGTAAATGTGTACTGTTTGTTTTTTTTTTACTTTTACAATGGTAACCAAGGTAAATATCAGGTTACTAAGCGTGGCCCTGCGCTTAGTAACCCGATGTTTACCCTGGTTACCAGTGAACACATCGCTGGATCGGCGTCACACATGCCGATTCAGCGATGACAGCGGGTGATCAGCGACCAAATAAAGGTCCTGATCATTCCCTAACGAACAATGATCTCCCAGCAGGGGCCTGATCGTTGGTCGCTGTCACGCATAACGATTTCATTAACGATATCGTTGCTACGTCACAAAAAGCAACGATATCATTAACGAAATCGTTATGTGTGAAGGTACCTTAAGAGCGGTATTATTAGAGATAAGAATCTATTTCAATTGGCCCTTAAAATACTTTTGCTTGTACGTAGAATCACCAAGGACTTTAACACAATGAACCCTGCCTAAATGCCTTTAATACACTATTTATACTCCAGCAGCTAATCCTACGGTCAATGCAGGTAAGAGCAGTATTATAGAATAGAATTTGAATGTATTTGAATTAGCCCAGAAAATGACTGTTTTTTTAACTTTATTCTGCAAGGCCTAAAATTCTATCTTTGCCCTCTGCAGCTCTTCTCCCTATATCTGTTTCTGGACACAGTGTGGAGTGCATTGTGTCACTGGGTCTTATATAGACCCAATGATGTGATGCAGCCAGCCAATCACAGTAATGCCGGTATCTAACATTGCTATGGCTTTACCGTGATTTTCAGGCAATCCCCGCATGTATGGCAGCTGAAAATCAGGCACCAAACATGGGGGGAGGGGAATCGTGCATGGCAAGCGAGTACGTGGATATTCAATGGTGTATCAAGCATCATGATGCTTGAACGCAAAACGAGCAGTGCCGAGCACGCTCGTCCGTCGCTAGACTAAGCTAATAATCGATTGCCAATACATTCCATTTAGAGATCAATTAGTTGGGCAGCCCAGTCTTAAGAGCACCACTGGTATAATTTGAAGTCATAGTAAACTGAAAACATCCTTTTCAGATTAGTAATATTTTATTTGAAGTAAGAATTCTCAAGTGGTGTACTTGAAAAATTTCCTTTAGTAGAAGTGGTCTGGCACAGATTTATCATTAGCATTTTCTTTGGCATGTTAATCAAGTCAAGCAATTTTTTCTCCATGGCAAATATGCAGTAAATGAAGGGATTTGAAAAGTCAACTGATATTAGATTGATGTATGGTTAAGTTTATGATAGTATCCTTTATACACCCAATAAAAAAATAGAGCTGCTCTGTCATGTTTGAACCCCTTTGCAAATTTGGACCTTTTATGAGTTCTGGATAGTTTATGTCCAGCGCTAGTTAAAGCTTTTAGACTATGTCCGCTATGGAAAGTTAATAAACTTCTAGTTTATATAAAAGATGATGATAGTCATTACAGCACTACTGCAGGTTTTTTTTTGTATCGCACCGCTGGAGGGGTGCTTTAAATGTAAGTCACCTTCTGGCATTTTAATTCGTTTTTGCCGCCACTCCCATCGATCTCCGGAGAATAGTGACCTGCCCGAAGCTCCAGTGTTTCATGGAGCTGCGCGGAAGTCACTTTTCAATAAAAGTCTATGAGAGCCTTGTTCTGGCTCACATAGACTTGCATTGTGCTCTTGTGATGTAGCTTCTGACTTCTGTCCAGTCAGAAGCTGCGTTCACAAGTAGGCTTGAGCGAAACGGGTCGGCCAGATTCAGAAGTCGCCGACTTTTGGCAAAGCCGGGTTTCATGAAACCCGACCCGACCCCTGTGTGGGGTCGGCCATGAGGTCGGCGATCTTCTGATCTGGAATCGGAATTCTGATACCGAGTTCCGATATGTTTAAGATATCGGGAATCGGTATCGGAATTCATATTTAAGTGTAAAATAAAGAATAAAAATAAAAAAATATTGACATACTCACCCTCGGACGCGCCCTGGTTCTCACCAGCAGCCTTCCTTCCTAAGAATCAGCGCCTGAAGGACCTTAGATGACGTCGCGGCTTGTGATTGGTCGCGTGAGCGGTCACATGGGCGGTCACGCGACCAATCACAAGCCGCAACGTCATCTAAGGTCCTTCAGGCGCTAATTCTTAGGAAGGAAGCGTCCGAGGGCGCGTCCGAGGGTGAGTATATTCCTAATAGGTATATACTCACCCTCGGACGCGCCCTGGTTCTAACCCGCAGCCTTCCTTCCTAAGAATCAGCGCCTGAAGGACCTTAGATGACGTCGCGGCTTGTGATTGGTCGCGTGACGCCCATGTGACCGCTCACGCGACCAATCACAAGCCGCGACGTCATCGAAGGTCCTTCAGGCTCTCATTCTTAGGAAGGAAGGCTGCCGGTGAGAACCAGGGCGCATCCGAGGGTAAGTATATCAATATTTTTTATTTTGATTCTTTATTTTACACTTAAATATGGATCCGAGGGCCTGAAGGAGAGTTTCCTCTCCTTCAGACCCTGGGAACCATTAGAAACCAAATGCACTGCATTGGGTTTCGGGTTTCGGCCGACCCCGACCCCGACTTTTCTATAGGATCGGCCGATTTCACTCGACCCGACTTTTGAAAAAGTCGGGTTTTGTGAAACCCGACCCGATCCTATAAAAAGAAAAGTCACTCAACCCTATTCACAAGGTAGCACAGGGGGACGAGAGCGGCACTGAAAAAACTGTGAAGACACCAGAATGTAAGTATATGACGGGAGGAAGTAGGCTTCGATTTAAAGCACTACTCCAGCCCTGGAAAAAAAAAAAAACGCTGGAGTGGAGCTTCAAAGTATACAGATTAGTGATGAGCGAATATACTCGTTTCTCGAGATTTCTTGAGGACCCTCGGGTGTCCTCCGAGTATTTTTTAATGCTCGGAGATAGGGTTGAGCGACCTTGACCTTTTTAGAGTCAAGCCGTGTTTCGCGAAACCCGACTATCTTAGAAGTCGAGTCGAGTGGAATCGGTCGATTATCGCGAAAAGTCGGGTATCGCTCGAAACACGAAACCCAATGCAAGTCAATGGGGGAGCATAGTCGGCAGTGAGTGGAGGCCAGGAAAACACCTACACTGCCCATTTTAATGGCAAAAACATCCATTCTTGTTACAGAAGCTTGTCAATCGTAATTTACCTTATAATAATTGGAAGGCATTTGAAATTGGGGGTCATTTGGCTAAAGTTGTGGGGTGTAGGGCTGGTTCAAGTAATTAGTGGGCCCAGGAAATCTGGAACACGTCACGGCAGTGGAGCAGGGAGAGGTAAGTATTTCAACTTTGCAAGTGCTGAGATCCTGAGCAAGCAGGGGGGCCCACTCGTTGGCATTGGCACTGGCACAGGGCCCCTCAAAGTACAGCGGTGTGTTTGCAAGGCGGGGGCACCTCCCACCGGCAGCAACACTTTTGCGTACTATGAGAGGCCCTGTGCCAGTGACGTCGCCAACTAGTATTCCTCCCCACACCTGATGAAGGAACCTGCACTTTCAACTGCACCTTCCTCTTTGTCCCCGTGTAAGGTGGTATGGTATGCGGGAAGAGGAACCTGACTTTCAGCAGGGTCACAATCTTGCTGTGTAGCGTGCACGGGGAATTTTGCGTTATGGGTCAATGTACCAGCAGACTCATCTATCACTGGCTGGGCAATGGGCAGGATGAGGAAGAAACACAGATATAGGCCCAAAGAATAAAGTGGGCTAAATGCAGTTCAAAATTGGTAACACAGGACTAACCAGGGGGCATTGCAGTGGAGGACAACTGGAATGAGAGGCTGACACAGAGAGTAGGCCCAAATCAGTAAGTAGTCGAAATGCAGTTCAAAATTGGCAACCGTAGTAAACAGGCGGCACAGCTTTGTTCAGTGGAGGAGAACAGCAAGGAGTGGCAGACACCGATAGTAGGCCCCAACCCAACTAGTAGGCCAAATGCAGTCTAACATTAACAACTACTTAACGAGAGCCTGAAAATGGAATTTCAGGACAGGAAACCAGGAGAACAGCAAGGAGCAGCAGACACTGTTAGTAGGCCCCAAACCAACTAGTACGCCAAACGCAGTTGTTCCATTTAACAACTATTTAACAAGAGCCTGAAGATAGAAGCTCAGGAAAGGCAACCTGGAGAACACCTTGGAGTGGAACACACCATCTCTCTACACCCCATACCCAATTTATAGGCCTAATGCAGTGTAGTTTCCAACAACTACTAAACAAGAGCATTAAGATCGAAGCAATGGCGAGGAAACCTGGGGAACACCTTGGAGTGGAACACACCATCTCTCTACACCCCATACCCATTTTGTAGGCCTAATGCAGTGTAGTTTCCAACAACTACTAAACGAGAGCCTGAAGATAGAAGCTCAGGAAAGGCAACCTGGAGAACACCTTGGAGTGGAACACACCGTCTCTACACCCCATACCCATTTTGTAGGCCTAATGCAGTGTAGTTTCCAACAACTACTAAACGAGAGCATTAAGATCAAAGCAATGGCGAGGAAACCTGGGGAACACCTTGGAGTGGAACACACCGTCTCTACACCCCATACCCAATTTGTAGGCCTAATGCAGTGTAGTTTCCAACAACTACTAAACGAGAGCATTAAGATGGAAGCAATGGCGAGGAAACCTGGGGAACACCTTGGAGTGGAACACACCATCTCTCTACACCCCATACCCATTTTGTAGGCCTAATGCAGTGTAGTTTCCAACAACTACTAAACGAGAGCCTGAAGATAGAAGCTCAGGAAAGGCAACCTGGAGAACACCTTGGAGTGGAACACACCGTCTCTACACCCCATACCCAATTTGTAGGCCTAATGCAGTGTAGTTTTCTACAACTACTAAACGAGAGTCGGAAGACCGAAGCAATGTGGACGAAACCTGGGGAACACCTTGTAGTGGAACACACCATCTCTCTACACCCCATACCCAATTTGTAGGCCTAATGCAGTGTAGTTTCCAACAACTACTAAACGAGAGCATTAAGATGGAAGCAATGGCGAGGAAACCTGGGGAACACCTTGGAGTGGAACACACCATCTCTCTACACCCCATACCCATTTTGTAGGCCTAATGCAGTGTAGTTTCCAACAACTACTAAACGAGAGCCTGAAGATAGAAGCTCAGGAAAGGCAACCTGGAGAACACCTTGGAGTGGAACACACCGTCTCTACACCCCATACCCATTTTGTAGGCCTAATGCAGTGTAGTTTCCAACAACTACCAAACGAGAGCATTAAGATCGAAGCAATGGCGAGGAAACCTGGGGAACACCTTGGAGTGGAACACACCATCTCTCTACACCCCATACCCATTTTGTAGGCCTAATGCAGTGTAGTTTCCAACAACTACTAAACGAGAGCCTGAAGATAGAAGCTCAGGAAAGGCAACCTGGAGAACACCTTGGAGTGGAACACACCGTCTTTACACCCCATACCCAATTTGTAGGCCTAATGCAGTGTAGTTTTCTACAACTACTAAACGAGAGTCGGAAGACCGAAGCAATGTGGACGAAACCTGGGGCACACCTTGGGGCGGCAGACACCGTTAGTAGGCCCTACCAAAGTTGTACCCCAAATGCAGTTTTAAAATTCCTAGAGGCTGAAAACAAGACTATTGACGCTCAGCTTTTTTAAAAGGAATACAGCTGTATTGAGTGGCGCAGACAGACACAGGTAGTAGGCCTTAAACCAAAAATGTGGCTCACTGCAGCTTAAAAAAGGTTACAGGGGTACACAGGCAGCATTGCTCTGGGCAGTGGAGGACAATTTCAATAGTGGACCGCAGACAGACTTTGTACGCCTACTATTAAAAAAAGGATGCTCTATGCAATTAAAAATAGGTTCCAGGGGTACACGGGCAGCAGTGGTCTGGTCAGTGTAGTAGTAGTAGAAATAAGGGACCGCAGACAGGCTTCGAAGGCCTAACATAACAACATAGGGCTGTTGGCAATTTAAAATTGGTTCCAGGGGTACACGGGCAGCAATGGTCTGGTCAGTGTAGTAGTAGTAGAAAGAAGGGACCGCAGAGAGGCTTCTAAGGCCTAACATAACAAAATAGGGCTGTTGGCAATTTAAAATTGTTCCAGGGGTACACGAGCAGCAGTAGAATGGTCAGTGGAGGCCTTGTGGAAGGAGGGACCGCAGACAGGCTTCGAAGGCCTAACATAACAAAATAGGGCTGTTGGCAATTTAAAATTGGTTCCAGGGGTACACGGGCAGCAGTAGAACGGTCAGTGGAGGCCTAGTGGAAGGAGGGACCGCAGACAGGCTTCGAAGGCCTAACATAAAAAAAATGTCAATACAATGGTATTGTCAGTGGCAGGCATTGAAGGATGTCAGCGCATAGACTAAACATTGGTGGAAGTGTGAGAGATAACTGTGGAAGTGGTAGAGCAATGTTTGACCTGGGGTTGGGTGAACTCTCTTGTGGCCGGCGGTACAGGCCCAGGGCCCCTCATGTTACAACAGTGTGTCTGACGTTGGGTGCGCACCACCACCGCCAGAGACACTTTATTGTACTATGAGGGACCAGTGGCAGTGCCGTCGACCAAAAGCGGGCACACCCACCTCTTCAGACAAACAGCACTCTCACGGGTGCTTGCGCCAAGTCGCGATACCACGGCCCCGTGTGGGGAGTTTGGCCATTTAGGGAGGTGTAGCAAATTAGACATTCGAAAAGTAATTCACAGTAGTCCACAGGCAAGAGCTTTTCGTAGGAAAACTAGGTGTCTGCCGGGCAAGGTGGGGCAAAAGAATTCGAAATCCATTTGTGGTTCATTTTAATGAATGTTAGATCATCAACATTTTGGGTAGCCAGACGAGTCCTTTTTTTGGTTAATATTGAACCTGCAGCACTGAATACTCTTTCTGATAGGACACTAGCTGCCGGGCAAGCAAGCTCCTGCAATGCATATTCTGCCAATTCTGGCCAGGTGTCTAATTTTGATGCCCAGTAATCAAATGGGAATGACGGTTGAGGGAGAACATCGATAAGGGATGAAAAATAGTTAGTAACCATACTGGACAAATGTTGTTTCCTGTCACTTTCAATTGATGCAGCAGTACCTGTCCTGTCTGCGGTCATAGCTAAATCACTCCACAACCTGGTCAGAAAACCCCTCTGTCCAATGCCACTTCTGATGTGTGCACCCCTAACACTCCTGGTCTGCTGCCCCCTGGAGCTCGTGTGAGAACGATCACAGGCGCTGTGTGCTGGGAATGCCTGAAGCAAACGGTCAACAAGAGTTGATTGTTTGGTTGCTAATATTAGTTCCAAGTTCTCATGTGGCATAATATTTTGTAATTTGCCTTTATAGCGAGGATCAAGGAGGCCGGCCAACCAGTAATCGTCATCGTTCATCATTTTAGTAATGCGTGTGTCCCTTTTGAGGATACGTAAGGCATAATCCGCCATGTGGGCCAAAGTTCCAGTTGTCAAATCTGTGGTTGTGATTGGTTGAGGGGCAGTTTCAGGCAAATATACGTCACTTGTGTCCCTCAAAAAAACAGAACCCGGCCTTGCCACGCAACCAATTTCCAGTGCCCCCGGGAAAGCTTCCTCATTAAAAATATACTCATCCCCATCATCCTCCTCGTTCTCCACCTCCTCTTCGCCCGCTACCTCGTCCTGTACACTGCCCTGACCAGACAATGGCTGACTGTCATCAAGGCTTTCCTCTTCCTCTGGTGCAGAAGCCTGATCCTTTATGTGCGTCAAACTTTGCATCAGCAGACACATTAGGGGGATGCTCATGCTTATTATGGCGTTGTCTGCACTAACCAGCCGTGTGCATTCCTCAAAACACTGAAGGACTTGACACATGTCTTGTATCTTCGACCACTGCACACCTGACAACTCCATGTCTGCCATCCTACTGCCTGCCCGTGTATGTGTATCCTCCCACAAAAACATAACAGCCCGCCTCTGTTGGCACAGTCTCTGAAGCATGTGCAGTGTTGAGTTCCACCTTGTTGCAACGTCTATGATTAGGCGATTCTGGGGAAGGTTCAAAGACCGCTGATAGGTCTGCATACGGCTGGAGTGTACAGGCGAACGTCGGATATGTGAGCAAAGTCCACGCACTTTGAGGAGCAGGTCGGAGAACCCAGGATAAGTTTTCAATAAGCACTGCACCACCAGGTTTAAGGTGTGAGCCAGGCAAGGAATGTGTTTCAGTTGGGAAAGGGAGATGGCAGCCATGAAATTCCTTCCGTTATCACTCACTACCTTGCCTGCCTCAAGATCTACTGTGCCCAGCCACGACTGCGTTTCTTGTTGCAAGAACTCGGACAGAACTTCCGCGGTGTGTCTGTTGTCGCCCAAACACTTCATAGCCAATACAGCCTGCTGACGCTTGCCAGTAGCTGGGCCATAATGGGACAACTGGTGTGCAACAGTGTCAGCTGCCAATGGAGTGGTTGGCCGACTGCGGTCTGTGGAAGAGCTGTCGCTTCTGCAGGAGGACAAGGAGGAGGAGGAGGGGGTGCGAACGCCTACAGCCAACTGTTTCCTAGACCGTGGGCTAGGCACAACTGTCCCGAAATTGATGTCCCCTGTGGACCCTGCATCCACCACATTCACCCAGTGTGCCGTGATGGACACGTAACGTCCCTGGCCATGCCTACTGGTCCATGCATCTGTAGTCAGGTGCACCTTTGTACTCACAGATTGCCTGAGTGCATGGACGATGCGCTGTTTAACATGCTGGTGCAGGGCTGGGATGGCTTTTCTGGAAAAAAAGTGTCGACTGGGTAGCTCGTAGCGTGGTTCAGCGTACTCCATCAGGGCTTTGAAAGCTTCACTTTCAACTAACCGGTAGGGCATCATCTCTAACGAGATTAGTCTAGCTATGTGGGCGTTAAAACCCTGTGTACGCGGATGCGAGGATAAGTACTTCCTTTTTCTAACCAGAGTCTCATGTAGGGTGAGCTGGACTGGAGAGCTGGAGATCGTGGAACTTGCGGGTGTGCCGGTGGACATGGCAGACTGAGAGACGGTTGGAGACGGTATTGTTTCCGCCGGTGCCCTAGATGCAATATTTCCTCCTACAAAACTGTTGATTCCCTGACCCTGACTGCTTTTGGCTGGCAAAGAAACCTGCACAGATACTGCCGGTGGTGCGGAAAATGGTGGCCTTACAGTGACGGAAGGGATGTTGCGTTGCTGACTAGCTTCATTGGCCGAGGGTGCTACAACCTTAAGGGACGTTTGGTAGTTAGTCCAGGCTTGAAAATGCATGGTGGTTAAATGTCTATGCATGCAACTTGTATTGAGACTTTTCAGATTCTGACCTCTGCTTAAGGTAGTTGAACATTTTTGACAGATGACTTTGCGCTGATCAATTGGATGTTGTTTAAAAAAATGCCAGACTGCACTCTTCCTAGCATCGGATCCCTTTTCAGGGATTGCAGACTGAGCTTTAACCGGATGGCCACGCTGTCCTCCAACAGGTTTTGGCTTTGACATGCGTTTTGGGCCAGATACGGGCCCGGCAGATTGAACCTGTTGCGATGTTGATGCCTGCTGTGGCCCCTCCTCCACCTTCGCTTTTGAACTACTGCCGCCTGCACCCTGTTCCCCCAATGGCTGCCAATCGGGGTCAACAACTGGGTCATCTATTACCTCCTCTTCTAGCTCGTGTGCAACTTTGTCTGTGTCACCGTGTCGGTCGGTGGTATAGCGTTCGTGACGGGGCAACATAGTCTCATCAGGGTCTGATTGTGGATCAGTACCCTGAGAGGGCAATGTTGTGGTCTGAGTCAAAGGACCAGCATAGTAGTCAGGCTGTGGCTGTGCATCAGTGCACTCCATGTCAGAATCTACTTGTAATGGGCATGGCCTGTTAAGTGTTTCACTTTCTAAGCCAGGGACGGTATGTGTAAAGAGCTCCATGGAGTAACCCGTTGTGTCGCCTGCTGCATCCTTCTCTCTTGTTGTTGTTTTTGCTGAAGAGGACAAGGAAGTGACTTGTCCCTGACCGTGAACATCCACAAGCGACGCGCTGCTTTTACATTTACCAGTTTCGGAAGAGGAGGCAAAAGAGCTAGAGGCTGAGTCTGCAAGGTAAGCCAAAACTTGCTGTTGCTGCTCCGGCTTTAAAAGCGGTTTTCCTACTCCCAGAAAAGAGAGCGTTCGAGACCTTGTGTAGCCAGACGACGAACCTGGCTCCACAGCTCCAGACTTAGGTGGAATATTTTTTTTCCCACAACCACCTGATGCTCCACTACCACTACCATCATTACCAGCTGACAATGAACGCCCACGGCCACGACCTCTTGCACCAGACTTCCTCATTGTTTTAAAAACTTAACCAAAGTAACTTTATTTGTTGCTGTCAAACAACTTACACGGTGACCTATAACTTCAGTATGATTTCAATATCCCTTTACAGGTTGGTGAGACTACAAGGAAAATCAGGCACAATGTTACACACTCTGTTTTCTGTGGCACCAAATCACAGAGATGCCACACACGCAGGACTGTCACTCAAGCACAAATGTCAATATTAATCTCCCAGTGTTTTATTTATTTATTTTTTTTCAAGGAGACTTTAGAAACAAAATAAAATAAAATGATTTTTTCAAGGACAATTTAGAAACCAAATTAAAAAAAAAAAAGGCTTTCTATGCCCCACTGAGTGAGAGATGGCACACACAGGAGTCAGGAGTGGCACACAGGCCCAGAGGCCAATATTTTTCTCCCACTGATTGATGTAGTGATTTTTTCAGGTAGATTTTGGAACCCAAATCAAGCAAAAAAATAAATAGGCTTTCTATGGCCCACTGAGTGAGAGATGGCACACACAGGAGTCAGGAGTGGCACACAAGCCCTGAGGCCAATATTTTTCTCCCACTGATTGATGTAGTGATTTTTTCAGGTAGATTTTAGAACCCAAATCAAGCAAAAAAATAAATAGGCTTTCTATGGCCCACTGAGTGAGAGATGGCACACACAGGAGTCAGGAGTGGCACACAAGCCCAGAGGCCAATATTTTTCTCCCACTGATTGATGTAGTGATTTTTTCAGGTAGATTTTGGAACCCAAATCAAGCAAAAAAATAAATAGGCTTTCTATGGCCCACAATTTGAGAGAGAGAGAGAGAGATGCCACACCCAGGAGTCAAGACTGGCACACAAGCAAAAAGGGCAATATTAATCTCCCACTGTTTTATTTTTTATTTTATTTTTTTCAGGGAGACTTTAGAAACAAAATAAAATAAAATGATTTTTTCAGGAAGAATTTAGAAACCAAATAAAATAAAATGATTTTTTCAAGGACAATTTAGAAACCAAATAAAAAAAAAAAATAAAAAAAAAGGCTTTCTATGCCCCACTGAGTGAGAGATGGCACACACAGGAGTCAGGAGTGGCACACAAGCCCAGAGGCCAATATTTTTCTCCCACTGATTGATGTAGTGATTTTTTCAGGTAGATTTTAGAACCCAAATCAAGCAAAAAAATAAATAGGCTTTCTATGGCCCTCTGAGTGAGAGATGGCACACACAGGAGTCAGGAGTGGCACACAAGCCCAGAGGCCAATATTTTTCTCCCACTGATTGATGTAGTGATTTTTTCAGGTAGATTTTGGAACCCTAATCAAGCAAAAAAATAAATAGGCTTTCTATGGCCCACAATTTGAGAGAGAGAGAGATGCCACACCCAGGAGTCAAGACTGGCACACAAGCAGAAAGGGCAATATTAATCTCCCACTGTTTTATTATTTTTTTTTTTCAGGGAGACTTTAGAAACAAAATAAAATAAAATGATTTTTTCAGGAAGAATTTAGAAACCAAATAAAATAAAATGATTTTTTCAAGGACAATTTAGAAACCAAATAAAAAAATAAATAGGCTTTCTATGGCCCACTGAGTGAGAGATGGCACACACAGGAGTCAGGAGTGGCACACAAGCCCTGAGGCCAATATTTATCTCCCACTGATTGATGTAGTGATTTTTTCAGGTAGATTTTAGAACCCAAATCAAGCACAAAAATAAATAGGCTTTCTGTGGCCCACTGAGTGAGAGATTTCACACACAGGAGTCAGGAGTGGCACACAAGCCCAGAGGCCAATATTTATCTCCCACTGATTGATGTAGTGATTTTTTCAGGTAGATTTTAGAACCCAAATCAAGCAAAAAAATAAATAGGCTTTCTATGGCCCACTGAGTGAGAGATGGCACACACAGGAGTCAGGAGTGGCACACAAGCCCTGAGGCCAATATTTATGTCCCACTGATTGATGTAGTGATTTTTTCAGGTAGATTTTAGAACCCAAATCAAGCAAAAAAATAAATAGGCTTGCTATAGCCCACTGAGTGAGAGATGGCACACACAGGAGTCAGGAGTGGCACATAAGCCCAAAGGCCAATATTTATCTCCCACTGATTGATGTAGTGATTTTTTCAGGTAGATTTTAGAACCCAAATCAAGCAAAAAAATAAATAGGCTTTCTATGGCCCACTGAGTGAGAGATGGCACACACAGGAGTCAGGAGTGGCACACAAGCCCAGAGGCCAATATTTATCTCCCACTGATTGATGTAGTGATTTTTTCAGGTAGATTTTAGAACCCAAATCAAGCAAAAAAATAAATAGGCTTTCTATGGCCCACTGAGTGAGAGATGGCACACACAGAAGTCAGGAGTGGCACACAAGCCCTGAGGCCAATATTTTTCTCCCACTGATTGATGTAGTTATTTTTTCAGGTAGATTTTAGAACCCAAATCAAGCAAAAAAAAAATAGGCTTTCTATGGCCCACTGAGTGAGAGATGGCACACACAGGAGTCAGGAGTGGCACACAAGCCCTGAGGCCAATATTTTTCTCCCACTGATTGATGTAGTGATTTTTTCAGGTAGATTTTAGAACCCAAATCAAGCAAAAAAATAAATAGGCTTTCTATGGCCCACTGAGTGAGAGATGGCACACACAGGAGTCAGGAGTGGCACACAAGCCCTGAGGCCAATACTTTTCTCCCACTGATTGATGTAGTGATTTTTTCAGGTAGATTTTAGAACCCAAATCAAGCAAAAAAATAAATAGGCTTTCTATGGCCCACTGAGTGAGAGATGGCACACACAGGAGTCAGGAGTGGCACACAAGCCCAGAGGCCAATATTTATCTCCCACTGATTGATGTAGTGATTTTTTCAGGTAGATTTTAGAACCCAAATCAAGCAAAAAAATAAATAGGCTTTCTATAGCTCACTGAGTGAGAGATGGCACACACAGGAGTCAGGAGTGGCACACAAGCCCTGAGGCCAATATTTTTCTCCCACTGATTGATGTAGTGATTTTTTCAGGTAGATTTTAGAACCCAAATCAAGCAAAAAAATAAATAGGCTTTCTATGGCCCACTGAGTGAGAGATGACACACACAGGGATGGCACTCTAGCAGAAATGCCAATCTTAATCTCCCACACAAAAAAAAAAACAGGGACTGTCCTACAATTACTATCTCCCTGCAGTAATCTCACCCAGGTATTGCAGGCAGCAATAAGGAGTGGACTGATGCACAAATTAAATAAAAAGTGTGGACAAACAAACAAGATAGCTGTGCAGAACAACAGGATTTGTGCTTTGAAAAAAGCAGTTGGTTTGCACAGCGGTGTTGGACAGTGGAAATCGCTACAGCACAAGCGGTTTGGTGGTTAATGGACCCTGCCTAACACTATCCCTGCTTCTGACGAAGCGGCAGCAACCTCTCCCTAAGCTCAGATCAGCAGCAGTAAGATGGCGGTCGGCGGGAACGCCCCTTTATAGCCCCTGTGACGCCGCAGACAGCAAGCCAATCACTGCAATGCCCTTCTCTAAGATGGTGGGGACCAGGACCTATGTCATCACGCTGCCCACACTCTGCGTTCACCTTCATTGGCTGAGAAATGGCGCTTTTCGCGTCATTGAAACGCGACTTTGGCGCGAAAGTCGCGTACCGCATGGCCGACCCCACACAGGGGTCGGATCGGGTTTCATGAAACCCGACTTAGCCAAAAGTCGGCGTCTTTTGAAAATGAACGACCCGTTTCGCTCAACCCTACTCGGAGATTTAGTTTTTCTTGCCGTAGCTGGATTATTTACATCTGCTAGCCAGCATAAGTACATGTGAGGATTCCCTAGCAACCAGGCAACCCCCACATGTACTTATGCTGGCTAACAGATGTAAATCATTCAGCTGCGGAAGAAAAACTAAATCTCCGAGCACTAAAAAATACTCGGAGGACCCCCGAGCATGCTCGAGAAATCTCGAGTAATGAGTATATTTGCTCATCACTAATACAGATCTATACCTGTGGTTTCCTTGTAAAAAAAAACAGAAGATATATTACAGTCATATGGATTGGCATATGGTCAAGGAATTCTCCATCCATAGATCATCTATATGTACAATTGAAACTAGAAGTTTACATACACTGTGTAGAAAGACGCATATGCATGTTTTCCTCAATATCTGACATGAAATCAGAATAAACCTTTTAGGTCAATTAGGATTATCATAACTATTAATATTTGCCAAATGCCAGAATAATGACAGAGACCGAATGTTTTAAGGCATTTTTTTTTACTTACTGCAAAGTCAAAATTTTACATACATTTCATTAGTATTTGGTACCTTTGCCCTTAAACTGAATGTCTTGTGTCAATGTTTAGGATATCCTTCCACAAGCTTCTCACAATAGTTGGTTGGAGTTTGGGCCCATTCCTTCTGACTAAACTGGTGTAACTGATCCAGGTTTGTCTATCACCTTGCTCACACCTGCCTTTTCAGCTTTGCCCATAAATTTTCAATAGGATTGAAATCAGCGCTTTGTGATGGCCACTCCAAAACAGTGACTTTGCTATCCTTAACCCATTACTTGCCAAATTAAAATTTTAACAAGTACGGATTTTTCAGAAAAGGGCATCCCAATATTCAATTAAAAATGACAATGAAATGATTTCCTATATTGAAAACATTCATTTTACAAACCCAACACAAAAAATTGAACCTAATTCTAAATTTATAAAATCTTAGTTGCTAGAAGCTAAAGATTATGCGTCCCAAAAAAAGGTCATTGGTAGATAATGGGTTAAGCCAAATTGTTACAATTTTGGCAGTATGCTTGAGGACATTGTCCATTTGGAAGACTCATTTCAACTCAAGCTTTAACTTCCAGGCTGATGTCTTGCGATGTTGCTTCCGTATTGCCACATAATCTTCTTTTCTCATGATGCCTTCTATTCTGTGAAGTGCACCAGTCCCTCCTGCAGCAAAACAACACCACAACATGATGCTGCCACCCCCGTGTTTCTCAGATGGGAGGGTGTTCTTGGGTTTCCAAGCATATTCCTTTTTCCTTCAAACTTAACGATGGTCATTATGCCCAAACAGTAACATTTTAGTTTCATCAGACCACAGGACATGTCTCCAAAAATTTACTGTAGGTCTTCGTTCCTGTGTGCATTTGCAAACTTTTTATATTTCTTTTGGAGTAATGGCTTCTTCCTGGCAGAATGGCCTTTCAGGCCATGTTGATACAGTACTCTTTCCACTGTGAATATTGACACAATCTTAGGCCTCTTAAATACCTCAGTTTTTTACAATCAGTCACAATCCGTCAAAATGTTGAAAAGACGGATCCTGTGCAGATTGTAAAAAACTGAAGCACTGGATCCATTTTTTGACGCATCCGTCGAGACAGTTGTTGCCAGAATTTAAGGCTATGTGCACACATTGTGTATGCGTCTTCGCCGCGTTTTTTCGCTGCGAAGACGCATATACAACACAACCCATGTTAAAAATAATGCGAGACAATGACCTGTGATGACGTAGCGGTCTCACGAGACCGCTAAGTTATCGGGTTATTGTCGCAAGGCATCACTAGGAAAGGGAGCTGCCGGAAGCATCGCGAGCATCAGGAAGGCTGCGGGGGACACCGGAAAGTGAGAATATCATGATTTTTTATTTTTTTTATTATTTTTAACATTATATCTTTTTACTATTGATGCTGTATAGGCAGCATCAATAGTAAAAAGAGAGAGAGAGTGAGAGAGAATTTCCCTGACTGGAAATTCTTCCAGGCATGCTCAGTTTCAAAAGACGACATCCGTCACTGGATTCCTGCTTTTGATGGTCAGCAACGGATCCTGTGTCCATAGGCTTCCATTATAGCCAACGACGGGCAGCGCAAGATCTGTCACTGAGCGATTTTCCAACGTACACAAAAAACTATGTGCGTTGTCTCCGACCGACGGACAGTGATTTTGCGACGGATCCAGTGCACGACGGATGAAACAGAAGGCCCTCCGTAACACTCCGTCACTAATACAAGTCTATGAGAAAAAAACGGATCCAGCAGAAACATTTGCTGGATTTGTTTTTTTCACAAATCGACGGATTTTGACGGAAACAAAAAGTGTGAAAGAGGCCTTACCAGCTTCTGCCATCATCTTCACAAGGTCTTTTGCTTTCGTCCTTGGGTTGATATGCACATGTTGGACCACAGCACGTTCATCTTTGAGACACAGAACCTTTCTCCTTCCTGAGTGGCATGGTAGCTGGACATTCCCATCTTGTTTGTACTTTCATATAATTGTTTGTACAGATGAACAAGGCACCTTCAGATATCTTGAAATTGTACCCAAGAATGAGCCAGACTTGTGCAAGTCCACAATTCTCTTCTTGATATATTTTCTGATTTCTTGAGACTGTCCCATGATGTTACACAAAGAAGCATTGTGTTTCAGGTGTGCATTAAAATGCGCCCACAGTTGTGTCACTAATAAACTCAGATGCTGCCAAAAAACAGAAGCTTCCAAACACATGACATCATCATAGGGGCAGTCCAGAATTGTTAGAAGGCATGGTAATCTTAGTGTATGTAAACTTTTGACTTTGCAGTAATTAATAAAAATGCCTTAAAACATTATCTCTCTCATTATTCTGGCATTTGGCAAATATTAATAATTATGATAATCCTAATAGACCTAAAAGGGGAAAGGTTTATTCTGATTTCATGTTAGATATTGAGAAAACATGCATATATGTCTTTTTATATAGTGTATGCAAACTTCTAAATTTCAACTGTACTGTATCTGAGTTCATTGGCAATATCTACTATATAATTGTCTAAGGGTCACTTCCGTCTGTCTGTTCTTCTGTCACGGTTACTCATTCGCTGATTGGTCTCGCCAGCTGCCTGTCATGGCTGCCACGACCAATCAGCGACGGCAATATACTACGTCCGGAAGAAAATGGCCGCTCCTTACTCCCCGCAGTCAGTGCCTGTCGCCCGCAAACTCCCCTCCTGTCACCGCTAACACAGGGTTAAAGCCGGCGGTAATGGACCGCTTTATGCCGCGGATAACGCACTCCGTTACCGCCGCTATTAACACTGTGTGTCCCCAACTTTTTACTATTGACGCTGCCTATGCGGCATCAATAGTAAAAATGTAATGTTAAAAATAATAATAAAAAAAAAAACCTGCTATACTCACCCTCCGTAGCAGCTCGCGCCGGCCGCCATCTTCCGTTGCAGGGTCCGGTGGCAGAAGGACCTGCCATGACGTCACTCACTGTCATGTGGACTGCAAGGGCTCCCTCGGAAAGGTGAGTATATGTTTATTTTTTATTTTTTCACCTGTGACAAACCTGGCTGGGCAATATACTACATAGCTGGGCAATATACTACGTGACTGGCCAATATACTACGTGGCTCTGTGCTGTATACTACTTCACTGTGCAATATACTACGTGGCTGGGCAATATACTACATCACTGGACAATATACTACGTGGCTGCGCAATATGCTACGTCACTAGGCAATATACTACATAACTGGGCAATATACTATGTGGCTGGGCAATATACTACGTGGCTGGGCAATATACTACATGACTGCACAATATACTACGTGGCTGGGCAATATACTACGTGGCTGGGCAATATACTACGTCGCTGGGCAATATACTACGTGGCTGCGCAATATACTACGTCACTGGGCAATATACTACGTGGCTGGGCAATATACTACGTGGCTGGGCAATATACTACGTGGCTGGGCAATATACTACGTAACTGGGCAATATACTATGTGGCTGGGCAATATACTACGTAACTGGGCAATATACTATGTGGCTGGGCAATATACTACGTGGACATGCATATTCTAGAATACCCGATGCGTTTGAATCAGGCCACCATCTAGTCATCTATAAATGTCTTAACTTCTTGTAGTAGTGCTAAGAAAGCTAACAAATTGTCTGTGTATTACCATGATATGCAGATATTTTCTGTTGTGTGTTCCAGGTACTCATTTTTTAAAACCTGCTAGTTTACTGACTGGCGGTCATTTAATAGCCTGTTTAGATAGACTGTTTGTTCAGATCAATTAGTAGCAGATTGCTCGGTGTTCATAGGCTATTGTTCTCGAGTTCTCGACAGCACAAGTCCTCTTTACACAGAACTAGGTGCTGTTGAAAAAGATGATCTTTTAAGCAAGCCAAAAGATCATTTCACGTGACAAACAAGTGTTTTACTGTCTTGTTGGGTGATCGACAGCCTGTTTACACTGATTAGTTATCGGGAAATGAGCATTCCTAAGAATTGCTCAAAATTGAGAGCCCTCAGTGGTTGATAACTAATGGCTCACCGAAAAGATAATAGCAAAGAAGAAGCTTTCCAGATTGCTCAGAAAACTTCATTAGGCTTAAGTGATGTGAAGCAGAATTATCAATATGGAAAGTTGTGGCAGTAAACATTGATGCAGTTCATAAATAAGGAGTATGAAATGTTTATTGCCCACTGATGGAGGCTTGGTCCATAGTTGTGATGCAGACACTGCCAACCCCCCTGCCCGCTGGACCAGGCCACCTATGGACAATAAAACTTTCACACTCCTTATTTATGAACTGCATCAATATTTACTGCCACAACTGTTTCTTCCCTTTCCATACTGACAGATCTGCTTCACATCACTTGCCTTATTACTGCACTATTCTATGTCCTGATGTCCTGTGTATAAATATCTGACTCCTCAAATTTTGGAAAAAAAATTTAGACAGTGTAGGAGTGTCCCAACCAGGGTCACCTAGTCGACAGTGGGATGGCTTTTATGTTATTTTTGATCAAAAACAGTATTACTAAGAACCCTGTGTTATTTAGATGTACTTTTGCTTTTTACCTATTTAGCTACAGCAGGGTTTTTGCTCATGTTATTTCTTGTAGGTTTTGTATCCTCACATTTTGTGTTATACTACTGATGAAGTTTTCTGGGTATTCTCAAAAGCTTGCTATGTGTTATCATCTTTTCAGTTAGTCACTCAATAGGTATCGATTATTGAGGACTTTACCATTTATATTATTTTTCTGTCTAGTGACTAAAATATTTTTTTTCTGTAGGAACGATCGTTCCCCGATAATCGGCCAGTGTAGATCCAGCTTTACATTCTAACAAGGCTTGAAGTGATCCTGGCATACTAAGCCTAAAGAACTTGACGCTTTAAATCGATGCAGCATTCATTCCAAAACAATCAAAACAGTTACTCTGTAGAAACAAAGAAGAGAATAAACAGAAATGTTAATTGTATGGCACCTGAAGGCACTTTTTTTGGACTCTGGGAATCCACCCCTTCACTTCAAAGCAAATTCCGTTTTATCTTTTTCCTTTCATATTCACAGTAAATCTAAATGAAAGACTGTGCTTTTGAAGTGGAGACAATTTGGAGTGCTGACAATCCAAGAGCTGTAGAATGAGCCATACAGTAGAATTGCATAGGGCAGTGTTTTATAGTCCTCATGACAATACTAATTAATTTCTGTTAGTTACTTAGAACTTGTTTGACAATCATAGATCATGTTCGCACAGGTCCTATGCAGTTGTGAAAAGATAAGATGTATAAAACTTCCATTTCTATTTCTCCTATTAGGTTCTATTTATCTATTTCGACCCCAGTGGCACCAAGGGCAGGACTTGGCCAGTTCAGTAACTGAACATACATCCTTAAATGCATGTTCAGTTAAAATCTATTGCTGTGCAGGAAGCCACTTACAATCAGAGGCCGGCAGCTGATGTCGGTGCTCATGTCGATGGCGTATGATGTCTCTCTCATGCGCCGGCGCATCAGCACTTAAAATGGATGACCAATGGATTCCACTGGACCGCGGTCAGGTAAGGAAAAACATTTTGTTATTTTTTCTATAGGGCAGTATGGGAGTGCATATGTGGCCCAGGGGCAAGATGGAGACACTTGGGGCAAATATGAAACATCATATGGGACCTGGGGCATAATGGCAGAAAATATTGGGCCTGGAGGCAGGATGGAGACATGGGGCCATGATGGGAGAAAAATATGGAGACACATGGGACCAGGCTGGCAGGACACATGGGGCCAGAATAGAAGAACATGTAGGGTCAGAATGGGAGAACATATGGGGCAGAATGGGAGAATTTATGGGGGCAGGATGGAAATACATGGGGCCAGGACGAGAGAACATATGGGGTCTGGGGGCACTTTGAAGACACATGGAGACAGGATGGGAGACCATATGGAGACACAGGGGGGAAAGTATGGGAGGACATATGGGGGCAGAATGGAGACACATGGGGCCAGGATGGAAGGATATATGGGGCCAAGATGAGAGAACATATAGGGCCAGGACAGGAGAACATATGGGAGCAGAATGGAGACACATGAGGCCAGGATGGGAGAACATATGGGGCTAAGATGGGAGAACATATAGAGCAAGCATAGGAGAACATATGGGGCCAGGATGGGAGAACATCTGGGGCCTGGGGGTAGGAAGTAGACACATGGGGCCAGGATGGGAAGATATATGGTGTCAGGATGGGAGAATATATGGGGCAAGAATAGGATAACATATGGAGCAAGGTTATGAGCGCATAAGAAGTCAGGAAGGGAGAACATATGGGACCTGGGGGCAGGATGAAAACACAAGGGCTCAAAATGGGAGAACATATGGAAACACACGGGGACAGGATGGGAGAATATATGGGGGCAGGATGGAGACACATATGGCCAGGATCAGCGAACATATGGGCCTATTATGGGAAAACATATGGGACTAGAATGGGAGAACATATTGGGCAAGGATGAGAGAACATATGGGGCCAGAATGGGAGAACATATGGGAGCAGAATGGAGACACGTGGGGCCAGGATTGGAGAACATATGGGGCCTGGGGCCAGGATGAGAGAACATATGGGGCTAGGATGGGAAAACATATGGGACTAGAATGGGAGATCATATTGGGCCAGGATGGGAGAACATATGGGCCAGGATGGGAGAACATATGGGGCAAGGATGGGAGAATATATGGGGGCAGGTTGGAGACACATGGGGCCAGGATGGGTGAAGATATGGGGCTAGGATGGGAGAACATCTGGGGAAAGGGTAGTAGAACATATGGGGCAAGGATGGGAGAACATATGGGAGCAGGCTGGAGACACATGGGGCCAGGAGGGGAGAACATATGGGGAAAGGATGATAGAACATATAGGGCCAGGAGGGGAAAACATATGGGGACACATGGGGCCATGATGGGAGGATATGTGCAGTCAGGAGTTGAGAATATATAGGACTAGCCTGGGAGAAAATATGATGCAAGGTTAGGAGAACATATTGGTCCTGGGGGCAGGATGGACACACATGGTGCCGAATGGGGAAACATATGGGGACAGGGTAGAGACACATGGGGCCAGAATGGGAGAACTTATGAGGCCTGGGGGCAATATAGAGACACATGGGGCCAGGCTGGTAGGACATATGGAGACACATAGGGCCATGATGAGAGAAAATATATGGCTAGGATGGGAGCACATATGGGACTAGGATAGGAGAACATATGGGGCAAGGATGGGAGATCAAATGGGGCAGGATGGAGACACATGGGGCCAGGATGCGAGAACACATGAGGCCAAGATGGGAGAACATTTGGGACTAGAATAGGAGAACATATTGGGCAAAGTTGGGTGAACATATGGGGCGAGGATAGAGACACATGGGGCCAGATGAGAGAACATATGAGACCAGGATGGCAAAACATATGGGGCCAGGATGGGAAAACATATGTGGTCAGGATAGAGACACATGGGGCCAGGATGGGAGAACATTTAGGGCTGGGGGCATGATGGAAAAACATGGGGCTAGGATGGAGATACATGGGGCCAGGATGAGGGTACATATGGGGCAAGGTTGGAAGCACATAAGGGGCAACAATGGGTGATTATATGGGGCAGGATGGAGACATGGGAACAGGATGGGAGAACATATGAGGCAAGGTTGGGAGGACATATGGGGCCAGGATGGAGACACATGAGGCCAGGATGGGAGAATATTTGAGGCCAGTATGGGAGAATATTTGGGACCAGGATGGAGACATATTTGGCAAAGATAGGGAACATATGGGGCCAGGAATTAGACACTAGGGGTCCAGGAATGCGACACAATGGGGTCAAGATGAGGAACATTATTACAAGAAGTGGTCAGGATATGGGACATTATTACTGTAGGAGCTAAATATGGATATTGTTACTGCTGTAATGTATTTTACTTTTAAGGATTCTGTTTTCAGTAGCGGCAGTACTGCTACAGTGCAGGGTAACATAGTAACATAGTAACATAGTAACATAGTTAGTAAGGCCGAAAAAAGACATTTGTCCATCCAGTTCAGCCTATATTCCATCATAATAAATACCCAGATCTACGTCCTTCTACAGAACCTAATAATTGTATGATACAATATTGTTCTGCTCCAGGAAGACATCCAGGCCTCTCTTGAACCCCTCGACTGAGTTCGCCATCACCACCTCCTCAGGCAAGCAATTCCAGATTCTCACTGCCCTAACAGTAAAGAATCCTCTTCTATGTTGGTGGAAAAACCTTCTCTCCTCCAGACGCAAAGAATGCCCCCTTGTGCCCGTCACCTTCCTTGGTATAAACAGATCCTCAGCGAGATATTTGTATTGTCCCCTTATATACTTATACATGGTTATTAGATCGCCCCTCAGTCGTCTTTTTTCTAGACTAAATAATCCTAATTTCGCTAATCTATCTGGGTATTGTAGTTCTCCCATCCCCTTTATTAATTTTGTTGCCCTCCTTTGTACTCTCTCTAGTTCCATTATATCCTTCCTGAGCACCGGTGCCCAAAACTGGACACAGTACTCCATGTGCGGTCTAACTAGGGATTTGTACAGAGGCAGTATAATGCTCTCATCATGTGTATCCAGACCTCTTTTAATGCACCCCATGATCCTGTTTGCCTTGGCAGCTGCTGCCTGGCACTGGCTGCTCCAGGTAAGTTTATCATTAACTAGGATCCCCAAGTCCTTCTCCCTGTCAGATTTACCCAGTGGTTTCCCATTCAGTGTGTAATGGTGATATTGATTCCCTCTTCCCATGTGTATAACCTTACATTTATCATTGTTAAACCTCATCTGCCACCTTTCAGCCCAAGTTTCCAACTTATCCAGATCCATCTGTAGCAGAATACTATCTTCTCTTGTATTAACTGCTTTACATAGTTTTGTATCATCTGCAAATATCGATATTTTACTGTGTAAACCTTCTACCAGATCATTAATGAATATGTTGAAGAGAACAGGTCCCAATACTGACCCCTGCGGTACCCCACTGGTCACAGCGACCCAGTTAGAGACTATACCATTTATAACCACCCTCTGCTTTCTATCACTAAGCCAGTTACTAACCCATTTACACACATTTTCCCCCAGACCAAGCATTCTCATTTTGTGTACCAACCTCTTGTGCGGCACGGTATCAAACGCTTTGGAAAAATCGAGATATACCACGTCCAATGACTCACCGTGGTCCAGTCTATAGCTTACCTCTTCATAAAAACTGATTAGATTGGTTTGACAGGAGCGATTTCTCATAAACCCATGCTGATATGGAGTTAAACAGTTATTCTCATTGAGATAATCCAGAATAACATCCCTCAGAAACCCTTCAAATATTTTACCAACAATAGAGGTTAGACTTACTGGCCTATAATTTCCAGGTTCACTTTTAGAGCCCTTTTTGAATATTGGCACCACATTTGCTATGCACCAATCCTGCGGAACAGACCCTGTCTCTATAGAGTCCCTAAAAATAAGAAATAATGGTTTATCTATTACATTACTTAGTTCTCTTAGTACTCGTGGGTGTATGCCATCCGGACCCGGAGATTTATCTATTTTAATCTTATTTAGCCGGTTTCGCACCTCTTCTTGGGTTAGATTGGTGACCCTTAATATAGGGTTTTCATTGTTTCTTGGGATTTCACCTAGCATTTCATTTTCCACCGTGAATACCGTGGAGAAGAAGGTGTTTAATATGTTAGCTTTTTCCTCGTCATCTACAACCATTCTTTCCTCACTATTTTTTAAGGGGCCTACATTTTCAGTTTTTATTCTTTTACTATTGATATAGTTGAAGAACAGTTTGGGATTAGTTTTACTCTCCTTAGCAATGTGCTTCTCTGTTTCCTTTTTGGCAGCTTTAATTAGTTTTTTAGATAAAGTATTTTTCTCCCTATAGTTTTTTAGAGCTTCAATGGTGCCATCCTGCTTTAGTAGTGCAAATGCTTTCTTTTTACTGTTAATTGCCTGTCTTACTTCTTTGTTTAGCCACATTGGGTTTTTCCTATTTCTAGTCCTTTTATTCCCACAAGGTATAAACCGCTTACACTGCCTATTTAGGATGTTCTTAAACATTTCCCATTTATTATCTGTATTCTCATTTCTGAGGATATTGTCCCAGTCTACCAGATTAAGGGCATCTCTAAGCTGTTCAAACTTTGCCTTCCTAAAGTTCAATGTTTTTGTGACTCCCTGACAAGTCCCCCTAGTGAAAGACAGGTGAAACTGCACAATATTGTGGTCGCTATTTCCTAAATGCCCAACCACCTGCAGATTTGTTATTCTGTCAGGTCTATTAGATAGTATTAGGTCTAAAAGTGCTGCTCCTCTGGTTGGATTCTGCACCAATTGTGAAAGATAATTTTTCTTGGTTATTAGCAGAAACCTGTTGCCTTTATGGGTTTCACAGGTTTCTGTTTCCCAGTTAATATCCGGGTAGTTAAAGTCCCCCATAACCAGGACCTCATTATGGGTTGCAGCTTCATCTATCTGCTTTAGAAGTAGACTTTCCATGCTTTCTGTTATATTTGGGGGTTTGTAACAGACCCCAATGAGAATTTTGTTACCATTTTTCCCTCCATGAATTTCAACCCATATGGACTCGACATCCTCATTCCCTTCGCTAATATCCTCCCTTAAAGTGGACTTTAGACAAGACTTTACATAGAGACAAACCCCTCCTCCTCTCCGATTTTTACGATCCTTTCTAAACAGACTGTAACCCTGTAAGTTAACTGCCCAGTCATAGCTTTCATCTAACATTATGGGTAACATTATGACTTTTTTTAATTCATCTGGCACAGGGTCGAAGTTAAGGAAAAATCGGGGAATGTGCTGAGGAAAAGATAATTGTGTGTTATTTTCTCTAGAGACAAATCCTGGCTGGAAAAAGTGATGGCGGTCTGCATTGATGAAGAGGAAAAGCAAATATGAGTATCTTCAATTAGAGATGTTACTGGTGAGTCAGTCTGTTACCTGTACACTTTCAGGGCTCCTGTGTATAATGTCACTGGTGATCACTGTATTACCTGTCCAGTTTACACTATATACAGAGCTCCTGTGTATAATGTCACTGGTGATCACTGTATTACCTATACACTATATACAGAGCGTATAATGTCACTGGTGAGCTGTTGTGAATTCTGTGGCAGAGGCCCTCCTGTGGTCACAAGTGGTACTTCGGCTGATTCTGTCTGTGAGCTTCCGTTGGTGGAGGAGAGTGGTACTGCGGCTTCTGAGTTTCCTTCCTCAGGTGATGTGGTGAAGTCGTTAGGTGCTGCTCTATTTAACTCCACCTGGTGCTCTGATCCTGGCCTCCAGTCAATGTTCTAGTATAGGACTTGCTTCCTCCTGGATATTTCCTGTGGTCTGCTGCTCTGCATAGCTAAGTTCCGCTTTTGTTATTTTGTTTGCTGTTTTTTTCTGTCCAGCTTGCTTATTTGTTTTTTCTTGCTTGCTGGAAGCTCTGGGACGCAGAGGGTGTACCTCCGTGCCGTTAGTCGGTACGGAGGGTCTTTTTGCCCCCTTTGCGTGGTTGTTTGTAGGGTTTTGTGTTGACCGCAAAGTTACCTTTCCTATCCTCGCTCTGTTCAGAAAGTCGGGCCTCACTTTGCTAAATCTATTTCATCTCTACGTTTGTCTTTTCATCTTAACTCACAGTCATTATATGTGGGGGGCTGCCTTTTCCTTTGGGGTATTTCTCTGAGGCAAGGTAGGCTTATTTTCTATCTTCAGGCTAGCTAGTTTCTCAGGCTGTGCCGAGTTGCATAGGGAGCGTTAGGCGCAATCCACGGCTGCCTCTAGTGTGGTTGGAGAGGATTAGGGATTGCGGTCAGCAGAGTTCCCACGTCTCAGAGCTCGTTCTATGTTTTTGGGTTATTGTCAGATCACTGTATGTGCTCTGACTTCTATGTCCATTGTGGTACTGAATTACCTTATCATAACAGTACTGGAGGCCCAAAGTACTAATGATTCCCAATAGAGGGAAAAAAGAAGTTCTGAGACCATTTTTTTTTCTTTGCACTGTGTTTTGCCTTTTTTTTCCCCTAGACATTTGGGTGGTTCAGGACACAGGTGTGGACATGGACATTCAGGGTCTGTGCTCTTCAATGGATAATCTCGTTATAAATGTACAAAAGATTCAAGATTTGGTGGTTCAGAATCCTATGTTAGAACCAAGAATTCCTATTCCTGATTTGTTTTATGGTGATAGAGCCAAGTTTGTGAATTTCAAAAATAATTGCAAACTGTTTCTGGCCTTGAAACCTCGCTCCTCTGGTGACCCAGTTCAACAAGTGAGAATTATTATTTCTTTTTTGCGTGGCGACCCTCAAGACTGGGCATTTTCCCTTGCGCCAGGAGATCCTGCATTAAGTAATATTGATGCGTTTTTCCTGGCGCTCGGATTGCTGTACGATGAACCTAATTCGGTGGATCAGGCAGAGAAAAATTTGCTGGCTCTGTGTCAGGTTCAGGATGAGATTGAGATTTACTGTCAGAAATTTAGAAGGTGGTCCGTCCGTACTCACTCAATGGAATGAAGGTGCGCTCGCAGCTGTTTTCAGAAAGGGTCTCTCTGAAGCCCTTAAGGATGTCATGGTGGGATTTCCTATGCCTGCTGGTCTAAATGAGTCTATGTCTTTGGCCATTCAGATCGGTCGACGCTTGCGTGAGCGTAAATCTGTGCACCATTTGGCGGTTTTATCTGAGCATAAACCTGAGCCTATGCAGTGCGATAGGACTTTGACCAGAGTTGAACGGCAAGAACACAGACGTCAGAATGGGCTGTGTTTCTACTGTGGTGATTCCACTCATGCTATCTCTGATTGTCCTAAACGCACTAAGCGGTTCGCTAGGTCTGCCACCATTGGTACAGTACAGTCAAAATTTCTTTTGTCCGTTACTTTGATCTGCTCTTTGTCATCCTATTCTGTCATGGCATTTGTGGATTCAGGCGCTGCCCTGAATTTGATGGTCTTGGAGTATGCCAGGCGTTGTGGGTTTTTCTTGGAGCCCTTGCAGTGTCCTATTCCACTGAGAGGAATTGATGCTACGCCTTTGGCCAAGAATAAGCCTCAGTACTGGACCCAGCTGACCATGTGCATGGCTCCTGCACATCAGGAGGATATTCGCTTTCTGGTGTTGCATAATCTGCATGATGTGGTCGTGTTGGGGTTGCCATGGCTACAGGTCCATAATCCAGTATTAGATTGGAAATCCATGTCTGTGTCCAGCTGGGGTTGTCAGGGGGTACATGGTGATGTCCCATTCCTGTCTATTTCATCATCCACCCCTTCTGAGGTCCCAGAGTTCTTGTCTGATTACCGGGATGTATTTGATGAGCCCAAGTCCGATGCCCTACCTCCACATAGGGATTGTGATTGTGCTATCGATTTGATTCCTGGTAGTAAATTTCCAAAAGGTCGACTGTTTAATTTATCTGTACCTGAGCACGCCGCTATGCGGAGTTACGTGAAGGAGTCCTTGGAGAAGGGGCATATTCGCCCATCATCGTCGCCATTGGGAGCGGGGTTCTTTTTTGTGGCCAAGAAGGATGGTTCGCTGAGACCTTGTATAGATTACCGCCTTCTAAATAAGATCACGGTCAAATTTCAGTACCCCTTGCCGCTGTTATCTGATTTGTTTGCTCGGATTAAAGGCCCCTTCACATTAAGCGACGCTGCAGCGATACCGACAACGATCCGGATCGCTGCAGCGTCGCTGGAGAGCTGTCACACAGACCGCTCTCCAGCGACCAACGATGCCGGTAACCAGGGTAAACATCGGGTAACTAAGCGCAGGGTCGCGCTTAGTAACCCGATGTTTACCCTGGTTACCATCCTAAAAGTAAAAAAAAACAAACACTAGATACTTACCTACCGCTGTCTGTCCTCCAGCGCTGTGTTCTGCTTCTCTGCTCTCCTCCTGTGCTGGCTGGGAGCCGGAAAGCAGAGCGGTGACGTCACCGCCCTGCTTTCCGGCTCACAGCCAGTACAGGAGGAGTGCAGAGCACAGCGCTGGAGGACAGACAGCGTTAGGTAAGTATCTAGTGTTTGTTTTTTTTTACTTTTAGCATGGTAACCAGGGTAAACATCGGGTTACTAAGTGCTGCCCTGCGCTTAGTTACCCGATGTTTACCCTGGTTACCAGTGAAGACATCGCTGGATCGGTGTCACACACGCCGATCCAGCGATGTCTCCAGGGAGTCCAGCGACGAAATAAAGTTCTGGACTTTATTCAGCGACCAACGATCTCCCAGCAGGGGCCTGATCGTTGGTCGCTGTCACACATAACGATTTCATTAACGATATCGTTGCTACGTCACAAATAGCAACGATATCATTAACAATATCGTTATGTGTGAAGGTACCTTAAGGGGGCTAGTTGGTTCACCAACATAGATCTTCGTGATGCATATAATCTTGTGCGTATAAAGCGAGGCGATGAATGGAAAACTGCATTTAATACGCCCGAGGGCCATTTTGAATACCTAGTTATGCCATTCGGACTTGCCAATGCTCCATCAGTGTTTCAGTCCTTTATGCATGACATCTTCCGAGAGTACCTGGATAAATTCCTGATTGTGTACTTGGATGATATTTTGGTCTTCTCGGATGATTGGGAGTCTCATGTGAAGCAGGTCAGAATGGTGTTCCAGGTCCTGCGTGCTAATTCTTTGTTTGTGAAGGATCAAAGTGTCTCTTTGGTGTTCAGAAGGTTTCATTTTTGGGGTTCATTTTTTCCCCTTCTACTATCGAGATGGATCCTGTTAAGGTCCAGGCCATCCATGATTGGACTCAGCCGACTTCTCTGAAGAGTCTGCAAAAGTTCCTGGGCTTTGCTAATTTTTATTGTCGCTTCATCTGCAATTTTTCTAGTATTGCTAAACCATTGACCGATTTGACCAAGAAGGGTGCTGTTGTGGTCAATTGGTCTTCTGCTGCTGTGGAAGCTTTTCAAGAGTTGAAGCGTCGTTTTTCTTCTGCCCCTGTGTTATGTCAGCCAGATGTTTCACTTCCGTTCCAGGTCGAGGTTGATGCTTCTGAAATTGGAGCGGGGGCTGTTTTGTCGCAGAGAAGTTCTGATTGCTCGGTGATGAAACCATGCGCCTTCTTTTCCAGGAAGTTTTCACCTGCTGAGCGAAATTATGATGTTGGCAATCGAGAGTTGCTGGCCATGAAGTGGGCATTCGAGGAGTGGCGTCATTGGCTTGAAGGAGCTAAGCATCGCGTGGTGGTCTTGACTGATCATAAGAACTTGACTTATCTTGAGTCTGCCAAACGGTTGAATCCTAGACAGGCTCACTGGTCGCTGTTTTTCTCCCGTTTTGACTTTGTGGTTTCGTACCTTCCGGGCTCTAAAAATGTGAAGGCGGATGCCCTGTCTAGGAGTTTTGTGGCCGACTCTCCGGGTTTATCTGAGCCGGCGGGTATTCTCAAAGAGGGAGTAATTGTGTCTGCCATCTCCCCTGATTTGCGGCGGGTGCTGCAAAAATTTCAGGCTAATAAACCTGATCGTTGCCCTGCGGAGAAACTGTTTGTCCCTGATAGGTGGACGAATAGAGTTATCTCTGAGGTTCATTGTTCGGTGTTGGCTGGTCATCCTGGAATCTTTGGTACCAGAGAGTTAGTGGCTAGATCCTTTTGGTGGCCATCTCTGTCACGGGATGTGCGTTCTTTTGTGCAGTCCTGTGGGATTTGTGCTCGGGCTAAGCCCTGCTGTTCTCGTGCCAGTGGGTTGCTTTTGCCCTTGCCGGTTCCGAAGAGGCCTTGGACACATATCTCTATGGATTTTATTTCAGATCTTCCCGTCTCTCAAAAAATGTCAGTCATTTGGGTGGTTTGTGATCGCTTCTCTAAGATGGTCCATTTGGTACCCTTGTCTAAATTACCTTCCTCCTCTGATTTGGTGCCATTGTTCTTCCAGCATGTGGTTCGTTTACATGGCATTCCGGAGAATATCGTTTCTGACAGAGGTTCCCAGTTTGTTTCGAGGTTTTGGCGAGCCTTTTGTGCTAGGATGGGCATTGACTTGTCTTTTTCCTCAGCTTTCCATCCTCAGACTAATGGCCAGACCGAACGAACCAATCAGACCTTGAAAACATATCTGAGATACTTTGTTTCTGCTGATCAGGATGACTGGGTGTCCTTTTTGCCTTTGGCTGAGTTCGCCCTTAATAATCGGGCCAGCTCGGCTACCTTGGTTTCACCGTTTTTCTGCAACTCTGGGTTCCATCCTCGTTTCTCTTCAGGGCAGGTTGAGTCTTCGGACTGTCCTGGTGTGGATACTGTGGTGGACAGGTTGCAGCAGATCTGGACTCATGTAGTGGACAATTTGACCTTGTCCCAGGAGAAGGCTCAACGTTTTGCTAATCGCAGACGCTGTGTGGGTCCCCGACTTCGTGTTGGGGATTTGGTTTGGTTGTCATCTCGTCATATTCCTATGAAGGTTTCCTCTCCTAAATTTAAGCCTCGTTTCATTGGTCCATATAGGATTTCTGAGGTTCTTAATCCTGTGTCTTTTCGTTTGACCCTTCCAGA
This sequence comes from Ranitomeya imitator, assembly GCF_032444005.1. Taxonomy (NCBI): domain Eukaryota; kingdom Metazoa; phylum Chordata; class Amphibia; order Anura; family Dendrobatidae; genus Ranitomeya; species Ranitomeya imitator. The sequence goes on along the minus strand of NC_091282.1, from coordinate 877,447,624 downwards.
TTCTTTTTCCATCCATAACGTATTCCATAGGTCATTGTTGCGGAGATACGTGGCACCTATGGTTCCAACTGTTGATCCTCCTGCCCTGGTTTTGATGGAGGGGGAGTTGGAGTATATTGTGGAGAAGATTTTGGATTCTCGTGTTTCGAGGCGGAAACTCCAGTATCTGGATAAGTGGAAGGGTTATGCTCAGGAAGATAATTCCTGGGTCTTTGCCTCTGATGTCCATGCTCCCGATCTTGTTTGTGCCTTTCATATGGCTCATCCTGGTCGTCCTGGGGGCTCTGGTGAGGGTTCGGTGACCCCTCCTCAAGGGGGGGTACTGTTGTGAATTCTGTGGCAGAGCTCCCTCCTGTGGTCACATGTGGTACTTTCGGCTGATTCTGTCTGTGAGCTTCCGTTGGTGGAGGAGAGTGGTACTTCAGCTTCTGAGTTTCCTTCCTCAGGTGATGTGGTGAAGTCGTTAGGTGCTGCTCTATTTAACTCCACCTGGTGCTCTGATCCTGGCCTCCAGTCAATGTTCTAGTATAGGACTTGCTTCCTCCTGGATATTTCCTGTGGCCTGCTGCTCTGCATAGCTAAGTTCCGCTTTTGTTATTTTGTTTGCTGTTTTTTCTGTCCAGCTTGCTTATTTGTTTTTTCTTGCTTGCTGGAAGCTCTGGGACGCAGAGGGTGTACCTCCGTGCCGTTAGTCGGTACGGAGGGTCTTTTTGCCCCCTTTGCGTGGTTGTTTGTAGGGTTTTGTGTTGACCGCAAAGTTACCTTTCCTATCCTCGCTCTGTTCAGAAAGTCGGGCCTCACTTTGCTAAATCTATTTCATCTCTACGTTTGTCTTTTCATCTTAACTCAGTCATTATATGTGGGGGGCTGCCTTTTCCTTTGGGGTATTTCTCTGAGGCAAGGTAGGCTTATTTTCTATCTTCAGGCTAGCTAGTTTCTCAGGCTGTGCCGAGTTGCATAGGGAGCGTTAGGCGCAATCCACGGCTGCCTCTAGTGTGGTTGGAGAGGATTAGGGATTGCGGTCAGCAGAGTTCCCACGTCTCAGAGCTCGTTCTATGTTTTTGGGTTATTGTCAGATCACTGTATGTGCTCTGACTTCTATGTCCATTGTGGTACTGAATTACCTTATCATAACAGTGAGCCCTGTATTACATGTACACTATATAGCCTATACAGAACACCAGTCATGTCATGTTTGCTCTCTGGATAACTGCAAAATCACAAAAAAAAATAATGGTGGCGATCTCGAACTTCTGTGATCATCAGGAGTGAAGTTATTGCATAAGTTAGGAATTTAATAAAAGCCTAAAGGGCTGAGTACATCCCACAACCCGGTCCATGTGAGGTCATCATGACGAGTGTGTGGATGTAACTCAGGTGCTGAAAAAAGATCTAGACAAATTATTATCTGTGTTCATGTAGAGAGATACATATCAGTATATGCATGATTTCCATTCGCTGGACATTTTCAATCGTACGCTCTCCTTCGCTACACAAATCATATCTATGATCAGTGTAGTAAGTTTCTTTTGTTTTATCCACTTTATTTTATGTAACTCTATATGCTGTCCCCTTTGTAAAGTCTTTGTAAAGTCTTTTGTATAGTTTTTATAAATACTGCCTATCAGTAGCGTAGCTACCGGGGGGACAGAGGGGGCCATCGCCTCGGGCCCCGCACTCTGAGGGGGCCAACCGGGAGCTACCCTATTGTAACTGCATGAGCGCGCAGCGTGCCGATGCAGTTACATTCTGCGGCAGAGCGGTGAGAATCGATCTCCCTGCTCTGCCACTATGGGGCCCTGAGTAGGCAGGGGGGCCCGGTGCCAGCAGTGGGCCCCCCGCCCGTCATCGCATGGTGAGCTGTATCAGCATCTAGCCGATACAGCTCACCGCAGTGATCAAGGAAGGAGCGCTGCACTCCTCCCATCATCCCCCACACCGTCTGACAGCGGGCGCGATGACTTCACCGCCCAGCGCCCGCTGTCAGATGAGCGGGAGCAGGAGCAGGAAGCACCGCTGGAGCAAGGAGTTAGGTGAGAATTTATTTACTGTGTTTTTATGGGGGCTGCCTTATTCTACAGTATCTGCCTATAGGGGGGAGTGCTGCCTTGTATACAGGATCTGCCTATAGGGGGGAGTGCTGCCTTATATACAGGATCTGCCTATAGGGGGGAGTGCTGCCTTATATACAGGATCTGCCTATAGGGGGGAGTGCTGCCTTATATACAGGATCTGCCAATAGGGGGAGTGCTGCCTTATTTTACAGTATCTTCCTATGGGGGGAGTGCTGCCTTATTCTACAGGATCTGCCTATGGGGAGAGTGCTGCCTTATTCTACAGTATCTGCCTATAGGGGAGTGCTGACTTATTCTACAGGATCTGCCTATAGGGGGAGTGCTGCCTTATATACAGGATCTGCCTATAGGGGGGAGTGCTGCCTTATTCTACAGTATCTGCCTATAGGGGGAGTGGTGCCTTATATACAGGATCTGCCTATCGGGGGGAGTGCTGCCTTATTCTACAGGATCTGCCTATGGGGGGAGTGCTGCCTTATTCTACATGATCTGCCTATGGGGGGAGTGCTGCCTTATATACAGGATCTGCCTATGGGGGGAGTGCTGCCTTATTCTACAGTATCTGCCTATAGGGGGAGTGGTGCCTTATATACAGGATCTGCCTATAGGGGGGAGTGCTGCCTTATTCTACAGGCTCTGCCTATGGGGGGACTGCTGCCTTATTCTACAGGATCTGCCTATGGTGGGTGCTGCCTTATTCTACTATTCTAGGATCTGCCTATGGGGGGGAGTGCTGTGGCTTTTGCAAGAAGCACAGCCACATCTGCACACATCCACTGAAAAAGCAGCCGTATAGGATCCAGGGGGATTAGAGCTCACCGCCCAACAAGATCCGTGGCTGCTGGCTTGGGACACTGTGTGGCAGGTGCAGGGCACGAGAGGCAGAGCCAGCGCAGAGAGATGGCCAGGAAAGGACATATGAAAGAGGTCTCTGGAAAGTGCACCCAAATTGCTTGAGAGCTGGCTGGACCACCTACTCGGAGGACACAGTACCCCGGCTGGGGCAACTAAGGACTGTGAGTAAAGCATTGGAAACTGCACCTTGCTGCGTCCTCACACTTATTTACTGCGCCATCCACCCTGCACTACATCCACCATCAACATCTTCATCTTTTACAACCTAAGTGCCCTGGTGTAAAGCTCTACCTGTGGAGAGCTGCAACCAACTCTGCTGCACCACCATCAGCCCCAGCGGTCTCTTTAAGCAGCGTTAGCTAACACCTTTATTGCCGAATACCACAGGTGGTGTCACGAGCATTTTCTCTTATAAACTTTATTCCCAATTACTTCCCCTTTTATTCGACGCCCAGGGCCACGAACTGGGTCACTGCTGCCGTGACACGTCACCTTTAAAATCCGGCCCGGTACCGAGTACCCCAAGGCCCTGGAGGGTGCTCCATATGGAGATCTCCTTGGACTTCATGGTGTTGTTTCATGAAACCTGACCCGATCCCTGTGCGGGGTCGGCCATGTGGTATGCGACTTTTGCGCCAAAGTCGCATTTCAATGACGCGAAAAACGCCATTTCTCAGCCAATGAAGGTGGAAGCAGAGTGTGGACAGCGTGATTACATAGGTCTCAGTCCCCACCATCTTAGAGAAGGGCATTGCAGTGATTGGTTTGCTTTCTGCGGCGTCACAGGGGCTATAAAGGGGCGTTCCCGCCGACCGCCATCTTACTGCTGCTGATCTGAGCATAGGGAGAGGTTGCTGCCGCTTTGTCAGAAGCAGGGATAGCGTTAGGCAGGGCCCATTAACCCCCAAACCGCTTGTGCTGTAGCGATTTCCACTGTCCAACACCACCTTTTGTTTGCAGGGACAGTGAATGCTACATTTTTTTTCCTCAGCGCTGTAGCTCATTGGGCTGCCCTAGAAGGCTCCAAGATAGCTGCATTGCTGTTTGTACACCGCTGTGCAAACCAACTGCTTTTTTCAAAGCACAAATCCTGTTGCTCCTTCCTTTCTGCACAGCTTCCTTGTTTGTTTGTCCACACTGTTGACTTTTTTGTGCAGCAGTCCACTCCTTGTTATTGCTGCCTGCCATACATTGCTGAGATTCCTGCAGGGAGATAGTAATTGTAGGACAGTCCCTTTTTTTTTTTTTGTTTCGTTATATCTCTTCAAACCACTTTCTGCCACAGAAAATATACAGTGGCCCAGATTTATTCACTAGTCTCCCTGAAGAAGAAAAGAGTGTAGATTAAAATTGGCAAATCTGTATCAGTGGCAGTCCTGTGTGTGGCACCTGTCTTAAATTGTGTGCCACATTAAACCTAGTGTGTAATACTGGGTCAGATTTCTTTTAAATTCTCCCTGAAAAAAAAAAAAATAGTGGGAGATTAAGATTGGCATTTCTGCTTCAGTGCCACTCCTGTGTGTGCCACCTGTCTCAAATTGTGTGCCACATTAAACCTAGTGTGTAATACTGGGCCAGATTTCTTTTAAATTCTCCCTGAAAAAAAAAAAATAGTGGGAGATTAAGATTGGCATTTCTGCCTCAGAGCCACTCCTGTGTGTGCCACCTGTCTCAAATTGTGTGCCACATTAAATCTAGTGTGTAATACTGGGTCAGATTTCATTTAAATTCTCCCTGAAAAAAAAAAAAGTGGGAGATTAAGATTGGCATTTCTGCTTCAGTGCCACTCCTATGTGTGCCACCTGTTTCAAATTTTGTGCCACAGAACATATACTGTATGAGAGTGGGCCACATTTCTTCAATATTCTCCCAGAAAAAATAAAAAGGGGGAGATTTGAATTGTTAGTGTCTGCATCAGCGTCATTCCTGTTAGTGGCATATCTGTCTGCCACTGAAGCTGTGTACTGTTATACATTGGGCCTGATTTTCCCTGCAGTCTGACCCACCATAAAGGGATATATAAATCCAACAGAAGTTTGAGTTCACCTTGTAACTGGTTTTACAGTAACAAATACCGTTAGTTTGGATACATTTTTCAAAGAATGAGGAAGTCTGGTGGAAGAGGTCGTGGCCGTGGGCGGTCATTGCCAGCTGGTAATGATGGTAGTGGTGGTGGAGCATCAGGTGGTCGTGGGAAAAGCAATATAGCACCTAAGTCTCGAGTTGTTGAGCCAGGTTCGTCGTCTTCCTACATAAGGCCTCGAACGCTCCCTTTTCTGGGAGTAGGAAAACCACTTTTAAAGCCGAAGCAGCAAGTAACATAGTAACATAGTAACATAGTTAGTAAGGCCGAAAAAAGACATTTGTCCATCCAGTTCAGCCTATATTCCATCATAATAAATCCCCAGATCTACGTCCTTCTACAGAACCTAATAATTGTATGATACAATATTGTTCTGCTCCAGGAAGACATCCAGGCCTCTCTTGAACCCCTCGACTGAGTTCGCCATCACCACCTCCTCAGGCAAGCAATTCCAGATTCTCACTGCCCTAACAGTAAAGAATCCTCTTCTATGTTGGTGGAAAAACCTTCTCTCCTCCAGACGCAAAGAATGCCCCCTTGTGCCCGTCACCTTCCTTGGTATAAACAGATCCTCAGCGAGATATTTGTATTGTCCCCTTATATACTTATACATGGTTATTAGATCGCCCCTCAGTCGTCTTTTTTCTAGACTAAATAATCCTAATTTCGCTAATCTATCTGGGTATTGTAGTTCTCCCATCCCCTTTATTAATTTTGTTGCCCTCCTTTGTACTCTCTCTAGTTCCATTATATCCTTCCTGAGCACCGGTGCCCAAAACTGGACACAGTACTCCATGTGCGGTCTAACTAGGGATTTGTACAGAGGCAGTATAATGCTCTCATCATGTGTATCCAGACCTCTTTTAATGCACCCCATGATCCTGTTTGCCTTGGCAGCTGCTGCCTGGCACTGGCTGCTCCAGGTAAGTTTATCATTAACTAGGATCCCCAAGTCCTTCTCCCTGTCAGATTTACCCAGTGGTTTCCCGTTCAGTGTGTAATGGTGATATTGATTCCCTCTTCCCATGTGTATAACCTTACATTTATCATTGTTAAACCTCATCTGCCACCTTTCAGCCCAAGTTTCCAACTTATCCAGATCCATCTGTAGCAGAATACTATCTTCTCTTGTATTAACTGCTTTACATAGTTTTGTATCATCTGCAAATATCGATATTTTACTGTGTAAACCTTCTACCAGATCATTAATGAATATGTTGAAGAGAACAGGTCCCAATACTGACCCCTGCGGTACCCCACTGGTCACAGCGACCCAGTTAGAGACTATACCATTTATAACCACCCTCTGCTTTCTATCACTAAGCCAGTTACTAACCCATTTACACACATTTTCCACCAGACCAAGCATTCTCATTTTGTGTACCAACCTCTTGTGCGGCACGGTATCAAACGCTTTGGAAAAATCGAGATATACCACGTCCAATGACTCACCGTGGTCCAGTCTATAGCTTACCTCTTCATAAAAACTGATTAGATTGGTTTGACAGGAGCGATTTCTCATAAACCCATGCTGATATGGAGTTAAACAGTTATTCTCATTGAGATAATCCAGAATAACATCCCTCAGAAACCCTTCAAATATTTTACCAACAATAGAGGTTAGACTTACTGGCCTATAATTTCCAGGTTCACTTTTAGAGCCCTTTTTGAATATTGGCACCACATTTGCTATGCGCCAGTCCTGCGGAACAGACCCTGTCGCTATAGAGTCACTAAAAATAAGAAATAATGGTTTATCTATTACATTACTTAGTTCTCTTAGTACTCGTGGGTGTATGCCATCCGGACCCGGAGATTTATCTATTTTAATCTTATTTAGCCGGTTTCGCACCTCTTCTTGGGTTAGATTGGTGACTCTTAATATAGGGTTTTCATTGTTTCTTGGGATTTCACCTAGCATTTCATTTTCCACCGTGAATACCGTGGAGAAGAAGGTGTTTAATATGTTAGCTTTTTCCTCGTCATCTACAACCATTCTTTCCTCACTATTTTTTAAGGGGCCTACATTTTCAGTTTTTATTCTTTTACTATTGATATAGTTGAAGAACAGTTTGGGATTAGTTTTACTCTCCTTAGCAATGTGCTTCTCTGTTTCCTTTTTGGCAGCTTTAATTAGTTTTTTAGATAAAGTATTTTTCTCCCTATAGTTTTTTAGAGCTTCAATGGTGCCATCCTGCTTCAGTAGTGCAAATGCTTTCTTTTTACTGTTAATTGCCTGTCTTACTTCTTTGTTTAGCCACATTGGGTTTTTCCTATTTCTAGTCCTTTTATTCCCACAAGGTATAAACCGCTTACACTGCCTATTTAGGATGTTCTTAAACATTTCCCATTTATTATCTGTATTCTCATTTCTGAGGATATTGTCCCAGTCTACCAGATTAAGGGCATCTCTAAGCTGTTCAAACTTTGCCTTCCTAAAGTTCAATGTTTTTGTGACTCCCTGACAAGTCCCCCTAGTGAAAGACAGGTGAAACTGCACAATATTGTGGTCGCTATTTCCTAAATGCCCAACCACCTGCAGATTTGTTATTCTGTCAGGTCTATTAGATAGTATTAGGTCTAAAAGTGCTGCTCCTCTGGTTGGATTCTGCACCAATTGTGAAAGATAATTTTTCTTGGTTATTAGCAGAAACCTGTTGCCTTTATGGGTTTCACAGGTTTCTGTTTCCCAGTTAATATCCGGGTAGTTAAAGTCCCCCATAACCAGGACCTCCTTATGGGTTGCAGCTTCATCTATCTGCTTTAGAAGTAGACTTTCCATGCTTTCTGTTATATTTGGGGGTTTGTAACAGACCCCAATGAGAATTTTGTTACCATTTTTCCCTCCATGAATTTCAACCCATATGGACTCGACATCCTCATTCCCTTCGCTAATATCCTCCCTTAAAGTGGACTTTAGACAAGACTTTACATAGAGACAAACCCCTCCTCCTCTCCGATTTTTACGATCCTTTCTAAACAGACTGTAACCCTGTAAGTTAACTGCCCAGTCATAGCTTTCATCTAACCATGTCTCGGTTATTCCCACTATGTCAAAGTTACCTGTAGATATTTCTGCTTCTAGTTCTTCCATCTTGTTTGTCAGGCTTCTGGCGTTTGCGAGCATGCAGTTTAGAGGATTTTGTTTTGTTCCAATCTCCTCACTGTGGATTGTTTTAGAAATGTTCTTACCTCCCTTCTGAGTATGTTTTCCTGGGTCGTCTTTGTTCGAGTCTAATGTTTTTCTTCCCGTCCCCTCTTCTTCTAGTTTAACGCCCTCCTGATGAGTGTAGCGAGTCTTCTGGCGAATGTGTGTTTCCCAGGTTTGTTGAGGTGTAGTCCGTCTCTGGCGAGGAGTCCATCATACCAGTAATTCACACCGTGGTCCAGGAATCCAAATCCTTGTTGTCTGCACCATCGTCTTAGCCAGTTGTTTGCATCAAGGATCCTGTTCCATCTCCTGGTGCCATGCCCATCTACTGGAAGGATAGAAGAAAAAACTACCTGTGCATCCAGTTCCTTTACTTTCTTCCCCAACTCTTCAAAGTCCTTGCAGATTGTCGGTAGGTCCTTCCTTGCCGTGTCATTGGTGCCAACATGTATCAGAAGAAATGGGTGGCCGTCCTTGGAGCTGAAGAGCTTTGGTATCCTATCGGTCACATCCTTGATCATCGCACCTGGAAGGCAGCATACTTCTCTTGCAGTTATGTCCGGTCTGCAGATGGCTGCTTCTGTGCCTCTCAGTAGTGAGTCTCCCACCACCACCACTCTTCGTTGCTTCTTGGCTGTACTTTTTGCTGTCACTTGTTGCTGTGTGCCCTTTTCTTTTTTGCTTGCTGGTATTGCTTCATTCTTAGGTGTGCCATCTTCATCCTCTACAAAGATTTGATATCGGTTCTTCAGTTGTGTGGTTGGTGATTTCTCCATGGTCTTCTTGCTTCTTTTGGTCACATGCTTCCACTCATCTGCTTTTGGAGGTTCTCTGACACTTTTTGCACCTTCTGTGACCAGTAGAGATGCTTCTGTTCTGTCTAGAAAGTCTTCATTCTCTTTGATGAGTTTCAAAGTTGCTATTCTTTCTTCCAGACCCCGCACCTTTTCTTCTAAAAGGGCCACTAGTCTACACTTCTGACAGGTGAAATTGGATTCTTCTTCTGGTCGATCTGTGAACATGTAGCACATGCTGCAGCTCACCATGTAGGTTGTCACATCTGCCATGTTGCTCCTAGATCCTGCTGACTTGCTGTGTGTTTTCCTTCTTGTGTAATCTACTCAGCCAAGCTCTCTTGCAATAATGTCCTACAGGCAAAAATTCGTTTGGTGATGCTTTCGAAGCAGCTGGTCCCGGCTGTACCCAACGATCTTCTAGCTTAGGGAGACTTCGCTTCTCCCAGAAGGCACCTGGAATATGCAAATTAGCCTCCTGAAGCTTGAATCCCTGGTTTGGTGATGCTTTCGAAGCAGCTGGTCCCGGCTGTACCCAACGATCTTCTAGCTTAGGGAGACTTCGCTTCTCCCAGAAGGCACCTGGAATATGCAAATTAGCCTCCTGAAGCTTGAATCCCTGGTTTGGTGATGCTTTCGAAGCAGCTGGTCCCGGCTGTACCCAACGATCTTCTAGCTTAGGGAGACTTCGCTTCTCCCAGAAGGCACCTGGAATATGCAAATTAGCCTCCTGAAGCTTGAATCCCTGGTTTGTACAAGTTTTGGCTTTCCTTGCTGACTCAGCCTCTAGCTCTTTCGCCTCCTCTTCAGAAACTGCTAAATGTAAAAGCAGCGCGTCGTTAGTGGATGTTCACGGTCAGGGACAAGTCGCTTCCTTGTCTTCTTCACCAAGAACAACAGAGAAGGATGCGTCAGGCGACACAACGGGTTACTCCATGGAGCTCTTTACACATACCATTCATGGGTTAGAAAGTGAAACAGTTAACAGGCCATGCCCATTACAAGTTGAATCGGACATGGAGTGCACAGATGCACAGCCACAGCCAGATTACTATGCTGTTCCTTTGACTCAGACCACAACATTGCCCTCGCAGTGTACTGATCCAGAATCAGACCCTGATGAGACTATGGTGCCCCGTCACGAACGCTATACCACCGGCTTACACGGTGACACAGACGAAGTTGCACACGAGATAGAAATGGAGGTCATAGATGACCCAGTTGTTGACCCCGATTGGCAGCCATTGGGGGAACAGGGTGCAGGCGGCAGTAGCTCTGAAGCGGAGGAGGAGGAGCCGCAGAAGGCATCAACATCGCAACAGGTTCCATCTGCCAGGCCCTTATTGGGCCAAAAACGCGTGGCAAAACCAGTTGTAGGACAGCGTGGACATCCGGTTAAAGAAGCTCAGTCTGCAATGCCTGAAAAGGTATCCGATAGTAGAAAGAGTGCAGTCTGGCATTTTTTTAAACAACATCCAAATGATCAGTGCAAAGTCATCTGTCAATAATGTTCAACTACCTTAAGCAGAGGTCAGAATCTTAAAAGTCTAAATAAAAGTTGCATTCGTAGACAAGCCTGGACTCACTACCAAACGTCCCTTAAGGTTGTAGCACCCTCGGCCAATGAAGCTAGTCAGCAACGCTACATCCCTTCCCTCACTGTAAGCCCACCATTTCCCGCATCACCTGCAGCAAATGTGGAAACAGGAACACATGGGCTACTTGCACAGTGAACAAGTCTGTAGGAGCATGTTCACACACCACCAAGAAACCTGAAGACACAAAAAAGAATAGTAAAACCAAAAACACTCAGTTTGAAAAAAATCGCAGTAATCCGCAAGTGCTAGTAAAAGATGTAAAAAACAGGGTATTTGGTTGATACGTTTTTTGCAAAAAATGTATACTAAGCTGCTCTACCAAACTTCACGGTATACCCATATCAGAGCAGTCCTAACTAGTGTATGCAATCCCTATCTGATGTATTTAAAAACCTGATCATCTGTATATTACCTGTGTGAACAGGGTTCAGAGAGGAAAAATCAATGTGTGCATGCAGAGTAGAACAGCTTTTGTGCAGATAGCCCAAGAGGAGTGGTGGACTCCACCAGTCTTGTAGACACAAGAGAACAATTATGGAAACAGGAACACATGGGCTACTTGCACAGTGAACAAGTCTGTAGGAGCATGTTCACACACCGCCAAGAAACCTGAAGACACAAAAAAGAATAGTAAAACCAAAAACACTCAGTTTGAAAAAAATCGCAGTAATCCGCAAGTGCTAGTAAAAGATGTAAAAAACAGGGTATTTGGTTCATACGTTTTTTGCAAAAAATGTATACTAAGCTGCTCTACCAAACTTCACGGTATACCCATATCAGAGCAGTCCTAACTAGTGTATGCAATCCCTCTCTGATGTATTTAAAAACCTGATCATCTGTATATTACCTGTGTGAACAGGGTTCAGAGAGGAAAAATCAATGTGTGCATACAGAGTAGAACAGCTTTTGTGCAGATAGCCCAAGAGGAGTGGTGGATTCCACCAGTCTTGTAGACACAAGAGAACAATTATGGAAACAGGAACACATGGGCTACTTGCACAGTGAACAAGTCTGTAGGAGCATGTTCACACACCACCAAGAAACCTGAAGACACAAAAAAGAATAGTAAAACCAAAAACACTCAGTTTGAAAAAAATCGCAGTAATCCGCAAGTGCTAGTAAAAGATGTAAAAAACAGGGTATTTGGTTGATACGTTTTTTGCAAAAAATGTATACTAAGCTGCTCTACCAAACTTCACGGTATACCCATATCAGAGCAGTCCTAACTAGTGTATGCAATCCCTATCTGATGTATTTAAAAACCTGATCATCTGTATATTACCTGTGTGAACAGGGTTCAGAGAGGAAAAATCAATGTGTGCATGCAGAGTAGAACAGCTTTTGTGCAGATAGCCCAAGAGGAGTGGTGGACTCCACCAGTCTTGTAGACACAAGAGAACAATTATGGAAACAGGAACACATGGGCTACTTGCACAGTGAACAAGTCTGTAGGAGCATGTTCACACACCGCCAAGAAACCTGAAGACACAAAAAAGAATAGTAAAACCAAAAACACTCAGTTTGAAAAAAATCGCAGTAATCCGCAAGTGCTAGTAAAAGATGTAAAAAACAGGGTATTTGGTTCATACGTTTTTTGCAAAAAATGTATACTAAGCTGCTCTACCAAACTTCACGGTATACCCATATCAGAGCAGTCCTAACTAGTGTATGCAATCCCTCTCTGATGTATTTAAAAACCTGATCATCTGTATATTACCTGTGTGAACAGGGTTCAGAGAGGAAAAATCAATGTGTGCATACAGAGTAGAACAGCTTTTGTGCAGATAGCCCAAGAGGAGTGGTGGATTCCACCAGTCTTGTAGACACAAGAGAACAATTATGGAAACAGGAACACATGGGCTACTTGCACAGTGAACAAGTCTGTAGGAGCATGTTCACACACCACCAAGAAACCTGAAGACACAAAAAAGAATAGTAAAACCAAAAACACTCAGTTTGAAAAAAATCGCAGTAATCCGCAAGTGCTAGTAAAAGATGTAAAAAACAGGGTATTTGGTTGATACGTTTTTTGCAAAAAATGTATACTAAGCTGCTCTACCAAACTTCACGGTATACCCATATCAGAGCAGTCCTAACTAGTGTATGCAATCCCTATCTGATGTATTTAAAAACCTGATCATCTGTATATTACCTGTGTGAACAGGGTTCAGAGAGGAAAAATCAATGTGTGCATACAGAGTAGAACAGCTTTTGTGCAGATAGCCCAAGAGGACTGGTGGACTCCACCAGTCTTGTAGACACAAGAGAACAATTATGGAAACAGGAACACATGGGCTACTTGCACAGTGAAAAAGTCTATAGGAGCATGTTCACACACCACCAAGAAACCTGAAGACACAAAAAAGAATAGTAAAACCAAAAACACTCAGTTTGAAAAAAATCGCAGTAATCCGCAAGTGCTAGTAAAAGATGTAAAAAACAGGGTATTTGGTTGATACGTTTTTTGCAAAAAATGTATACTAAGCTGCTCTACCAAACTTCACGGTATACCCATATCAGAGCAGTCCTAACTAGTGTATGCAATCCCTATCTGATGTATTTAAAAACCTGATCATCTGTATATTACCTGTGTGAACAGGGTTCAGAGAGGAAAAATCAATGTGTGCATACAGAGTAGAACAGCTTTTGTGCAGATAGCCCAAGAGGAGTGGTGGACTCCACCAGTCTTGTAGACACAAGAGAACAATTATGGAAACAGGAACACATGGGCTACTTGCACAGTGAACAAGTCTGTAGGAGCATGTTCACACACCGCCAAGAAACCTGAAGACACAAAAAAGAATAGTAAAACCAAAAACACTGTTTGAAAAAAATCGCAGTAATCCGCAAGTGCTAGTAAAAGATGTAAAAAACAGGGTATTTGGTTGATACGTTTTTTGCAAAAAATGTATACTAAGCTGCTCTACCAAACTTCATGGTATACCCATATCAGAGCAGTCCTAACTAGTGTATGCAAAGCCCTGATGGACTACGCAGAACCACGCTACGAGCTACCCAGTCAACACTTCTTTTCGAGAAAAGCCATCCCAGCCCTCCACCAGCATGTAAAAGACAGCATCGTCCATGCACTCAGGCAATCTGTGAGTACAAAGGTGCACCTGACAACAGATGCATGGACCAGTAGGCATGGCCAGGGACGTTACGTGTCCATCATGGCTCACTGGGTTAATGTGGTGGATGCAGGGTCCACAGGGGACAGCAATATTGGGACAGTTCTGCCTAGCCCACGGTCTAGGAAACAGTTGGCTGTAGGCGTTCGCCCCCTTCCTCCTCCTCGTCCTCCTGCAGAAGCAAGAGCTCGTCCACAGACTGCAGTCGCATGAGCACTCCATCCGCAGCAGCCACTGTTGCACACAAGGTGTCCCATTATGGGACACCTAGTGGCAAGCGTCAGCAGGCTGTATTGGCAATGAAGTGTTTGGGCGACAACAGACACACCGCGGAAGTTCTGTCCGAGAAACTCAGTCATGGCTGGGCACTGTACATCTTGAGGCAGGCAAGGTAGTGAGTGAAAACGGAAGGAACTTTATGGCTGCCATAGCCCTTTCACAACTGAAACACATTCCTTGCCTGGCTCACACCTTAAACCTGGTGGTGCAGTGCTTCCTGAAAAAGTTATCCGGGGTTACCCGACCTGCTCCTCCAAGTGCGCAGACTTTGCTCGCATATCTGCCGTTCGCCCGTGCACTCCAGCCGAATGCAGAAACATCAGCGGTCTTTGAACCTTCCCCAGCATCGCCTAATCATCGACGTTGCAACTGTTGTGAATTCTGCTTTTGGGCTCCCTCCGATGGTTGTAGAGGGTAATGCAGTTGTGCCTGGACTGCAGGATTGGACAGGTATATCTACTAATTGCAAAACTGACTGGGGTATATAGCTTTGCAGGACTCTTTAGTCCCTGCCAGTTGTCCATTGTTTTTGGAGGATTCACTTCCCTGCTGGTCTCTCCAGTTTGCTGTGCTTTTCTGCAAAGATAAGTTCTGGCTTTGTTTTTGCTGTCCACCTGCTGTGGACCTTATTGTTCTGTGCATATTCATGTTTTTGTCTTGTCCAGCTTTGTCTGTGAAGGATTTTTTGCAGCTAAGCTGTGTCTCTGAAGATGCAGATATACCCCCCATGTCTTTAGTCAGATGTGGTGATTTGTATTTTCTGTGGTGGATATTTTCTAGTGTTTTATACTGACCGCATAGTACTCTGTTCTATTCTTTCTTTTTAGCTAGTATGGCCTCCTATGCTAAAATCTGATTTCATATCTGTGTATGTTTTTTCCCTCTCCTCTCACAGTCAATATTTGTGGGGGGCTATCTATCCTTTGGGGATTTTCTCTGAGGCAAGATAGGTTTCCTGTTTCTGTCTTTAGGGGAAGTTAGATCTTAGGCTGTGCCGAGGGATCTAGGGAGTGTTAGGTACCCCCCACCAAATCATAACAGTACAACTGGCCAACAATGAGTTAATTGCATCTCAGAAGAAGTTAGGGAAGCTTTTGAGCCATTTTTTTTTCCTTAGCCTGTTTGGTAATATCCTCCCTCTTTATCTCTGGGTGGCTACGGAATCTAGTATTATCATGAGTGTTCAGGAGTTAGTTTCTCAGGTGGATCAGTTTGCTGCTAGGGTACAGGGTATTTCAAATTATATTGTTCAGACTCCTGACTTAGAACCTAAGATTCCCACTCCTGATTTATTCTTTGGTGACAGATCCAAATTTTTGAGTTTCAAAAATAACTGTAAACTGTTTTTTGCATTAAGACCCCGGTCTTCTGGTGATTTTATTCAGCAGGTTAAAATCATCATATCTCTGCTGTGTGGTGACCCACAGGATTGGGCATTTTCCCTGGAAACTGGCAATCCTACTTTGCTTAATGTTGATTCGTTCTTTCAGGCATTGGGGTTGTTGTATGATGAGCCTAATTCTGTGGATCAGGCTGAGAAAATCTTGTCGGCCCTGTGTCAAGGTCAAGAAGCGGCAGAATCGTATTGCCAGAAATTTAGAAAATGGTCTGTACTGACTAAATGGAATGAGGATGCCTTGGCGGCAATTTTCAGAAAGGGTCTTTCTGAATCCGTTAAAGATGTTATGGTGGGGTTCCCCACGCCTGCTGGTCTGAGTGATTCTATGTCTCTGGCCATTCAGATTGATCGGCGCTTGCGTGAGCGCAGAGTTGTGCACACTGTGGCGTTGTCCTCTGAGCGGAGCCCTGAGCCTATGCAGTGTGATAGGATTTTGTCTGGAGCTGAACGTCAAACATTCAGGCATCAGAATAGGTTGTGTTTTTACTGCGGCGATTCTGCTCATGTTATTTCTGATTGCCCTAAGTGTACAAAGAGAATCGCTAGTTCTGTTGCCATCAGTACTATACAACCTAAATTTCTGTTATCTGTGACCTTGATCTGCTCATTATCATCATTTTCTGTCATGGGTGGTGTTTAATAAACGTGTTCATTATTTTTCTACATTTTGGGGTTGTGCGAGCCTGCTTTAGTCCATTCTTTCTGTCTTTTTCTTGGTTATAGTAGTTATTGGACTTGGCTCTGCACCCTTCTTTTACACTGATATACAGCTGGAGTGCACCCTCTAATCTGCATATTGAATCATTTTCTGTCATGGCATTTGTGGATTCAGGCGCCGCTCTGAACTTAATGGACTTAGAATTTGCCAGACGTTGTGGTTTTCCCTTGCAGCCTTTGCAGAACCCTATTCCTTTGAGGGGCATTGATGCTACACCGTTGGCTAAAAATAAACCTCAGTTTTGGACACAGCTGACCATGCGCATGGCGCCAGCCCATCAGGAAGATTATCGCTTTCTGGTGTTGCATAATTTGCATGATGATATTGTGCTTGGTTTTCCATGGTTGCAGCTACATAATCCGGTGTTAGATTGGAAATCCATGTCTGTGACTAGTTGGGGTTGTCAGGGGGTTCATGGTCACGTTCCTTTGATGTCAATTTCCTCTTCCCCCTCTTCTGAAATTCCTGAGTTTTTGTCAGACTTCCAGGATGTATTCGATGAGCCCAAATCCAGTTCCCTTCCACCGCATAGGGACTGTGATTGTGCTATTGACTTGATTCCAGGTTGTAAGTTCCCTAAGGGCTGACTTTTCAACCTGTCTGTGCCTGAACATACCGCCATGCGGAGCTATATTAAGGAGTCTTTGGAGAAAGGGCATATTCGGCCATCTTCTTCACCGTTGGGAGCGGGGTTCTTTTTTGTTGCCAAGAAGGATGGCTCCTTGAGACCCTGTATTGATTATCGCCTCTTGAAATAAGATCACGGTCAAATTTCAATACCCCTTGCCTTTGCTTACTGATTTGTTTGCTAGGATTAAGGGGGCTAGCTGGTTTACTAAGATTGACCTTCGACGGGCATATAATCTTATTCGTATTAAGCAGGGTGACGAATGGAAAACTGCATTTAATACGCCCGAAGGCCATTTTGAATACCTTGTGATGCCATTCGGACTCTCTAATGCCCCATCTGTGTTCCAATCCTTCATGCATGATATCTTTCGGAGTTATCTTGATAAATTCATGGTTGTATATTTGGATGATATTTTGATTTTTTCCAATGATTGGGAGTCTCATGTGAAACAGATCAGGATGGTATTTCAGATCCTCCGTAATAATGCTTTATTTGTGAAGGGGTCAAAGTGCCTCTTTGGAGTGCAGAAGGTTTCTTTTTTGGGTTTCATTTTTTCTCCCTCATCTATAGAAATGGATCCGGTTAAGGTTCAGGGTATTCATGATTGGATTCAGCCCACATCTGTGAAGAGCCTTCAGAAATTCTTGGGCTTTGCTAATTTTTATCGTCGTTTCATTGCCAAATTCTCCAGTGTGGTTAAACCTCTGACCGATTTGACCAAGAAAGGCGCTGATGTGACGAATTGGTCCTCCGCGGCTGTTTCTGCCTTTCAGGAGCTTAAGCGCCGATTTACTTCTTCCCCTGTGTTGCGTCAGCCAGATGTTTCTCTTCCATTTCAGGTTGAGGTTGACGCGTCTGAGATTGGGGTAGGGGTTGTTTTGTCTCAGAGGAATTCTCATGGTTCCTTGATGAAACCGTGTGCCTTCTTTTCTCGGAAGTTTTCGCCTGCGGAACGCAATTATGATATCAGCAAACGGGAGTTGTTGGCTATCAAGTGGGCATTTGAGGAGTGGCGACATTGGCTGGAGGGGGCCAAGCACCGTATTGTGGTCCTGACCGATCATAAGAATCTGATATACCTCGAGTCTGCCAAATGGCTGAATCCTATACAGGCTAGATGGTCCCTGTTTTTCTCCCGTTTTGATTTTGTGGTCTCATACATTCCTGGTACTAAGAATGTTAAGGCGGATGCCCTCTCTAGGAGTTTTTTTCCTGATTCCCCTGGGGTTCTTGAGCCGGTCGGCATTTTGAAGGAAGGGGTGATTCTTTCTGCCATCTCCCCTGATTTGCGACGGGTTCTTCAGGAATTTCAGGCTAATAAACCTGACCGCTGTCCAGTGGGGAAACTGTTTGTTCCTGATAGATGGACTAGTAAAGTGATTTCTGAGGTTCATTGTTCTGTGTTGGCTGGCCATCCTGGGATTTTTGGTACCAGAGATTTGGTTAGTAGGTACTTTTGGTGGCCTTCTTTGTCGCGGGATGTGCGTTCTTTTGTGCAGTCCTGTGGGATTTGTGCGCGGGCTAAGCCTTGCTGTTCCCGCGCTAGTGGGTTGCTTTTGCCATTACCGGTCCCCGAGAGGCCCTGGACACATATTTCTATGGATTTTATTTCCGACCTTCCTGTTTCCCAAAGAACGTCGGTTATCTGGGTTGTCTGTCACCGATTTTCTAAGATGGTTCATTTGGTGCCTTTGCCTAAATTGCCTTCTTCTTCTGATTTGGTTCCGTTGTTTTTTCAGCATGTGGAACGTTTGCATGGTATTCCGGAGAATATTGTGTCCGACAGAGGTTCCCAGTTTGTTTCTAGGTTTTGGCGGGCCTTTTGTGCCAAGCTGGGCATTGATTTGTCTTTTTCTTCTGCATTTCATCCTCAGACTAATGGCCAGACTGAGCGAACTAATCAGACCTTGGAGACCTATTTGAGATGCTTTGTGTCTGCTGATCAGGATGATTGGGTGGCGAGTTTGCCCTTAATAATCGGGCTAGTTCGGCTACTTTGGTTTCGCCTTTTTTTTGTAATTTTGGTTTTCATCCTCATTTTTCTTCTGGGCAGGTTGAGCCTTCTGACCTTCCTGGTGTGGATTCTGTGGTCGACAGGTTGCAGCAGATTTGGGCTCATGTGGTGGACAATTTGGTGCTATCTCAGGAGGAGGCTCAATGTTTTGCTAACCGTCGTCGGTGTGTTGGTTCCCGGCTTCGGGTTGGGGATCTGGTTTGGTTATCTTCCCGTCATGTTCCTATGAAGGTTTCTTCCCCTAAGTTTAAGCCTCGATTTATTGGTCCTTATAGGATTTCTGAGATTATTAATCCGGTGTCCTTTCGCATGGTGCTTCCGACCTCTTTTGCTATTCATAATGTCTTCCATAGATCTTTGTTGCGGAAATATGTGGAGCCCGTTATTCCCTCTGTTGATCCTCCGGCCCCTGTGTTGGTCGATGGGGAGTTGGAATATGTTGTTGAGAAGATTTTGGATTCTCGTTTTTCGAGGCGGAAGCTTCAGTACCTTGTCAAATGGAAGGGTTATGGCCAGGAGGATAATTTTTGGTTTTCTGCCTCTGATGTCCATGCCGCTGATTTGGTTCGTACCTTTCATCGGGCTCATCCTGATCGGCCTGGGGGCTCTGGTGAGGGTTCGGTGACCCCTCCTCAAGGGGGAGTACTGTTGTGAATTCTGCTTTTGGGCTCCCTCCGGTGGTTGTAGAGGGTAATGCAGTTGTGCCTGGACTGCAGGATTGGACAGGTGTATCTACTAATTGCAAAACTGACTGGGGTATATAGCTTTGCAGGACTCTTTAGTCCCTGCCAGTTGTCCATTGTTTTTGGAGGATTCACTTCCCTGCTGGTCTCTCCAGTTTGCTGTGCTTTTCTGCAAAGATAAGTTCTGGCTTTGTTTTTGCTGTCCACCTGCTGTGGGCCTTATTGTTCTGTGCATATTCATGTTTTTGTCTTGTCCAGCTTTGTCTGTGAAGGATTTTTTGCAGCTAAGCTGTGTCTCTGGAGATGCAGATATACCCCCCATGTCTTTAGTCAGATGTGGTGATTCGTATTTTCTGTGGTGGATATTTTCTAGTGTTTTATACTGACCGCATAGTACTCTATTCTATTCTTTCTTTTTAGCTAGTATGGCCTCCTATGCTAAAATCTGATTTCATATCTGCGTATGTTTTTTCCCTCTCCTCTCACAGTCAATATTTGTGGGGGGCTATCTATCCTTTGGGGATTTTCTCTGAGGCAAGATAGGTTTCCTGTTTCTGTCTTTAGGGGAAGTTAGATCTTAGGCTGTGCCGAGGGGTCTAGGGAGTGTTAGGTACTCCCCACGGCTACTTCTAGTTGCTCTGCCAGGTTCAGGGTTTGTAGTCAGTAGAGGGACCACCTTCTCCAGAGTCCGTCTCATGCTGCTCCTAGGCCACCAAATCATAACAGCAACAAGGTGGAACTCCACACTGCACATGCTTCGCAGACTGTGCGAACAGAGGCGTGCTGTTATGTATTTGTGGGAGGATACACATACACGGGCAGGCAGTTGGATGGCAGACATGGAGTTGTCAGGTGTGCAGTGGTCGAAGGTACAAGACCTGTGTCAAGTCCTTCAGTGTTTTGAGTAATGCACACGGCTGGTTAGTGCAGACAACGCCATAATAAGCATGAGCATCCCCCTAATGCGTCTGCTGCTGCAAAGTTTGACGCACATCAAGGAGCAGGCGTCTGCAGCCGAGGAAGAGGGAAGTCTTGATGACAGTCAGCCAGTCAGTAGTCCGGTCAGGGCAGTCTACAGGACGAGGTAGCGGGCGAAGAGGAGGAGGACGAGGGGGATGATGGGGATGAGTATTTTTTGTATGAGGAAGCTTCTCCGGGGCCAATAGCAACTGGTGGCGTTGCAAGGCCGGGTTCAGGGTTTTTTAGGGAGACAAGTGACATAGATTTGCCTGAAACTGCCCCTCAACCCAGCACAACCGCAGATTTGACAACTGGAACTTTGGCCCACATGGCGGATTATGCCTTACGTATCCTCAAAAGGGACCCACGCATTATTAAAATGATGATCGATGACGATCACTGGTTGGCCTGCCTCCTTGATCCTCGCTATAAAGGCAAATTGCAAAATATCATGCCACATGAGAACCTCGAACAAATATTAGCAACCAAACAAGCAACTCTTTTAGACCGTTTGATTCAGGCATTCCCAGCACACAGCGCCGGTGATGATTCTCACACGAGCTGCAGGGGGCAACAGGGCAGGGGTGTTAGAGTTGCACAAATCAGAAGTGGCGTTGGACAGAGGGGTTTTCTGACCAGGTTGTGGAGTGATTTCGCAATGACCGCAGACAGGACAGGTACTGCAGCATCAATTCAAAGTGACAGGAGACAACATTTGTCCAGTATGGTTACTAACTATTTTTCATCCCTTATCGATGTTCTCCCTCAACCGTCATTCCCATTTGATTACTGGGCATCCAAAATAGACACCTGGCCTGAATTGGCAGAATATGCATTGCAGGAGCTTGCTTGCCCAGCAGCTAGTGTGCTATCAGAAAGAGTATTCAGTGCTGCTGGTTCAATATTGACCGAAAAAATGACTCGTCTGGCTACCCAAAATGTTGATGATCTAACCTTCATTAAAATGAACCACTCATGGATTTCGAATTATTTTGCCCCACCTTTCCCGGCTGACACCTAGCTTTCCTATGAAAAGGTCTTGCTTGTGGACTCATCTTACTGACTGTTCCAATCTCTTAATTTGCAGCAGCTATTTGTCCAGAATACAACATGTTTACACCTCCCTAAATGGGCTAACTCCCCCCACGGGGCCGTGGTTGCGCCACTTGGCGCAAGCACCCATGAGAGTGCCGTTTGTCTGAAGAGGTGGGTGTGCCCGCTTTTGGTCGACGCCACTGCAACTGGGTCCATCATAGTACAATAAAGTGTCTCTGGCGGTGGTGGTGCGCACCCAACGTCAGACACACCGTTGTAACATGAGGGGCCCTGGGCCTGTACCGCCGGCCACAAGAGAGTTTCCCCCCCAGCTCAAACAGTGCTCTACCACTTGCAAAATTATCTCTCACAGCTCCACCAATGTTTAGTCTATGCGCTGACATCCTTCAATGCCTGGCACTGACAATACCAATTTGTTGACATGTATAATGCTAGTTAAAATAGTCAGGGTCAGTGTCCTATATTGACACCAGTAAATACTTAGCGTCAAATTACTATGTTTGAAACTCAGCAGAGGAGACCACCCCTGTACCTAAGTATGCCACTTTTTTTGGGGGGGGTTTGTTGTTTTGCGAGACATTAACATCTATTTATTTTTTGGGAGTACTAACTGTGTCAGACACTCCTTCCAATCGTCCTCCACTGACCACACCAATGCTGCCTGTGTACCTCTGCAAGATAATTCAAACTGCTTTGAGCCTAATTTTTTTTATTTTAGGCCTACTAAGTCTGTCTGCAGTCCCTCCTTCCATTTGTCCTCCGCTGAGCACACCAATGCCGACCGTGTACCCATGTAACTTTTTGTCATCCTGCAGTGAGCCTACTTTGTGGTGAAGGCCTACTGGCAGTGTCTGTCTGCGCCACTTAATACAGCTGTCCTCCGCTAAAAAAAAATGGCGGATTTTCAGCTTGTCAGAATTATAAAACTGCATTGGGGCCACAAGTTTCGTTGTGGTCTACATACTGAGTCTTCCGCTCCAAGGTGTTCTCTCTGTTGCCTCTCCTTCGCTTCTATCTTGAAGCTCTTGTTAAGTAGTTGTTGAAACAACACTGCATTAGGCCTACAAGTTGGGTCTGGGTTGTAGAGACGGTGTCTCCCGCTCCAAGG
The DNA here is from genome assembly GCF_032444005.1 of Ranitomeya imitator. Classification (NCBI taxonomy): domain Eukaryota; kingdom Metazoa; phylum Chordata; class Amphibia; order Anura; family Dendrobatidae; genus Ranitomeya; species Ranitomeya imitator. Next base: position 877,425,089 of record NC_091282.1, on the reverse strand, counting down.
TGTTCTCCAGGTTGCCTCTCCATGGTGTTCTCCAGGTTGCCTCTCCATAGCTTCTATCTTCTAGCTCTCGTTACGCAGTTGTTGAAACAACACTGCATTAGGCCTACTAGTTGGGTCTGGCTTGTAGAGACGGTGTCTCCCGCTCCAAGGTGTTCTCCAGGTTGCCTCTCCATAGCTTCAATTTTCATGCTCTTGTTAAGTAGTTGTTGAAACAACACTGCATTAGGCCTACAAGTTGGGTCTGGGTTGTAGAGACGGTGTCTCCCGCTCCAAGGTGTTCTCCAGGTTGCCTCTCCATAGCTTCAATCTTCATGCTCTTGTTAAGTAGTTGTTGAAACAACACTGCATTATTCCTACAAGTTGGGTCTGGGTGGTAGAGATGGTGTCTCTCGCTCCAAGGTGTTCTCCAGGTTGCCTCTCCATAGCTTCAATCTTCATGCTCTTGTTAAGTAGTTGTTGAAACAACACTGCATTAGGCCTACAAGTTGGGTCTGGGTTGTAGAGATGGTGTCTCCCGCTCCAAGGTGTTCTCCAGGTTGCCTCTCCATAGCTTCAATCTTCATGCTCTTGTTAAGTAGTTGTTGAAACAACACTGCATTAGGCCTACAAGTTGGGTCTGGGTTGTAGAGACGGTGTCTCCTGCTCCAAGGTGTTCTCCAGGTTGCCTCTCCATAGCTTCAATCTTCATGCTCTTGTTAAGTAGTTGTTGAAACAACACTGCATTAGGCCTACAAGTTGGGTCTGGGTTGTAGAGACGGTGTCTCCCGCTCCAAGGTGTTCTCCAGGTTGCCTCTCCATAGCTTCAATCTTCATGCTCTTGTTAAGTAGTTGTTGAAACAACACTGCATTAGGCCTACAAGTTGGGTCTTGGTTGTAGAGACAGTGTCTGCCGCTCCAAGGTGTTCTCCAGGTTGCCTCTCCATGATGTTCTCCAGGTTGCCTCTCCATAGCTTCTATCTTCTAGCTCTCCTTAAGCAGTTGTTGAAACAACACTGCATTAGGCCTACAAGTTGGGTCTGGCTTGTAGAGACGGTGTCTCCCGCTCCATGGTGTTCTCCAGGTTGCCACATAATCAAAGCTGCATAGAGCCTATTTTGTTATTTTAGGCCTACTAAGTCTTTCTGCGGTCCCTCCTTCCAATTGTCCTCCACTGAGCACAGCAATGAAGACCGTGTACCCATGTAACCTTTTTTAAACCTGCGTCGAGCCAACTTTGTGGTGTAAGGCCTACTTGCAGTGTCTGGCTGCGCCACTCAATAGAGCTGTCCTCTTTAAAAAAATGACCTGCAATTATCAGGTTTTCAGCCTATCGGAATTTTAAAACTGCAGTGGGGCTACTAGTTTGGTTGGGGCCTACTAACAGTGTCTGCCGCTCCAAGGTGTTCTCCTGGTTGCCTCTCCATAGCTTCAATCTTCATGCTCTTGTTAAGTAGTTGTTGAAACAACACTGCATTAGGCCTACAAGTTGGGTCTGGGTTGTAGAGACGGTGTCTCCTGCTCCAAGGTGTTCTCCAGGTTGCCTCTCCATAGCTTCAATCTTCATGCTCTTGTTAAGTAGTTGTTGAAACAACACTGCATTAGGCCTACAAGTTGGGTCTGGGTTGTAGAGACGGTGTCTCCCGCTCCAAGGTGTTCTCCAGGTTGCCTCTCCATAGCTTCAATCTTCATGCTCTTGTTAAGTAGTTGTTGAAACAACACTGCATTAGGCCTACAAGTTGGGTCTGGGTTGTAGAGACGGTGTCTGCCGCTCCAAGGTGTTCTCCAGGTTGCCTCTCCATGGTGTTCTCCAGGTTGCCTCTCCATAGCTTCTATCTTCTAGCTCTCGTTAAGCAGTTGTTGAAACAACACTGCATTAGGCCTACAAGTTGGGTCTGGCTTGTAGAGACGGTGTCTCCCGCTCCATGGTGTTCTCCAGGTTGCCACATAATCAAAGCTTCATAGAGCCTATTTTGTTATTTTAGGCCTACTAAGTCTTTCTGCGGTCCCTCCTTCCAATTGTCCTCCACTGAGCACAGCAATGAAGACCGTGTACCCATGTAACCTTTTTTAAACCTGCGTCGAGCCAACTTTGTGGTGTAAGGCCTACTTGCAGTGTCTGGCTGCGCCACTCAATAGAGCTGTCCTCTTTAAAAAAATGACCTGCAATTATCAGGTTTTCAGCCTATCGGAATTTTAAAACTGCAGTGGGGCTACTAGTTTGGTTGGGGCCTACTAACAGTGTCTGCCGCTCCAAGGTGTTCTCCTGGTTGCCTCTCCATAGCTTCAATCTTCATGCTCTTGTTAAGTAGTTGTTGAAACAACACTGCATTAGGCCTACAAGTTGGGTCTGGGTTGTAGAGACGGTGTCTGCCGCTCCAAGGTGTTCTCCAGGTTGCCTCTCCATGGTGTTCTCCAGGTTGCCTCTCCATAGTTTCTATCTTCTAGCTCTCGTTAAGCAGTTGTTGAAACAACACTGCATTAGGCCTACAAGTTGGGTCTGGCTTGTAGAGACGGTGTCTCCCGCTCCAAGGTGTTCTCCAGGTTGCCACATAATCGAAGCTGCATAGAGCCTATTTTGTTATTTTAGGCCTACTGTCTTTCTGCGGTCCCTCCTTCCAATTGTCCTCCACTGAGCACACCAATGAAGACTGTGTACCCATGTAACCTTTTTTAAACCTGCGTCGAGCCAACTTTGTGGTGTAAGGTAGAGATGAGCGAAACGGGTCGAAATTTTTCAAAAATCGCCGACTTTTGGCAAGGTCGGGTTTCATGAAACCCGACCCGACCCCAGTGTGGGGTCGGCCATGAAGTCGGCGATCTTTTGAATCTAGAATCGGAATTCCGATACCGATTCCCTATTAGGTATATACTCACCCTCGGACGCGCCCTGCTTCTTTCCGGCAGCCTTCCTTCCTAAGAATCAGCCCTTCCAGGACCTTCGGTGACGTCGCGGTGACGTCGCGGCTTGTGATTGGTCGCGCGAGCGGTCACATGGGCGGCCGCGCGGCCAATCACAAGCCGCAACGTCACCGCGACGTCACCGCAAGGTCCTGGAAGGCTGATTCTAAAAGAGGAAGGTTCCCGGTTAGTACCAGGGCGCGTCAGAGGGTAAGTATTGCGATATTTTTTATTTTTATTCTTTATTTTACACTAAAATATGGATCGCAGGGCCTGAAGGAGAGTTTCCGCTCCTTCAGACCCTGGGAACCATGGAAACCCAATGCATTGCATTGGGTTTCGAGTCTCGGCCGACCCCGACCCCGACTTTTTTATAGGATCGGCCGATTTCACTCGACCCGACTTTTGAAAAAGTTGGGTTTCGTGAAACCCGACCCGATCCTATAAAAGTAAAGGTCACTCAACCCTAGTGTAAGGCCTACTTGCAGTGTCTGGCTGCACCACTCAATAGAGCTGTCCTCTTTAAAAAAATGACCTGCAATTATCAGGAATTTTAAAACTGCAGTGGGGCTACTAGTTTGGTTGGGGCTTACTAACAGTGTCTGCCGCTCCAAGGTGTTCTCCTGGTTGCCTTTCCTGAGCTTCTATCTTCAGGCTCTTGTTAAATAGTTGTTAAATGGAACAACTGCATTTGGCCTACTAGTTGGGTTGGGGCCTACTAACAGTGTCTGCCGCTCCTTGCTGTTCTCCTGGTTTCCTGTCCTGAAATTCCATTTTCAGGCTCTCGTTAAGTAGTTGTTAATGTTAGACTGCATTTGGCCTACTAGTTGGGTTGGGGCCTACTATCTGTGTCTGCCGCTCCTTGATGTTCTCCTCCACTGAACAAACCAGTGCCGCCTGTTTACTTCTGTTACCAATTTTGAACTGCATTTAGCCTACTTACTGATTTGGGCCTACTCACTGTGTCAGCCTCTCATTACAGTTGTACTCCACTGAACAAAGCAATGCCCCCTGGTTAGTCCTGTTACCAATTTTGAACTGCATTTAGCCCACTTTATTCTTTGGGCCTATATCTGTGTTTCCTCCTCATCCTGCCCATTGCCCAGCCAGTGATAGATGAGTCTGCTGGTACATTGATTCATAATGCAACATTCCCCGTGCACGCTACACAGCAAGATTGTGACCCTGCTGAAAGTCAGGTTCCCCTTCCCGCATACCATACCACCTTACACGGGGACAAAGAGGAAGGTGCAGATGAAGGTGCAGATTCCTTCATCTGGTGGGGGGAGGAATACTCGTTGGCGACGTCACTGGCACAGGGCCCCTCATAGTACGCAAAAGTGTCGCTGCCGGTGGGAGGCGCCCCCGCCGTGCAAACACACCGCCGTACTTTGAGGTGCCAATGCCAACGAGTGGGCCCCCCCTGCTTGTTCAGGATCACTGCACTTGCAAAGTTGAAATACTTACCTCTCCCTGCTCCACTGCCGTGACGTGGTCCAGATTTCCCGGGCCCACTAAATACTTGAACCAGCCCTACCCCCCACAACTTTAGCCAAATGACCCCCAATTTCCAATGCCTTACTATTATTATAAGGTAAATTAAGATTGACAAGCTTCAGTAACATGAATGGATGTTTTTGCCATTAAAATGGGCACTGTACATGTTTTCCTGGCATCCACTCACTGCCGACTATGCTCCCCCATTGACTTGCATTGGGTTTCGTGTTTCGGTCGATCCCCGACTTTTCGCGATAATCGGCCGATTCCACTCGACTTGACTTTTGAGATAGTCGGGTTTCGCGAAACCTGACTCGACCCTAAATAACTAAAAGTCGCTCAACCCTATTAGTGACACCTCTTGCTTAATGTTGTTGCAGCCTCTGTGACCTTTCAGAAAAGTCCAGTAAATGTTTGTATATACTGATAGACTATGTTACACTTAGATTGCGTGCAAGTAGACTTCCTTTTCCATAAGAATGTGATGAAGGCGGGAGTCATATTAGTGTATCACATCTGATGCAAGAGCTAATGACACTCAGCGACTGCTGTGCTGCGAGCTGGAGCCAAGTGTCAGTGCTCCGATACTCTGGCATGAGAGTAGCACATCTGCGGATAAGATGGAGAAATTAATAATGGAGACGGAGCTCCTCCATTACTAGCGCTCGCTAGAATCGCACTGCAATGCTTCTCGCACACCCATAGGCTTATATGGGTGTGTGCGATCCAATTCATGGATGCAAGTGCGGTATGCTGAATCAGTATGAGAAAATAATATGTGAGCTGGCCAATGGGTTAACATTCGGCCGAGTGCAACCCGATTTTTGTATCAGATTGCACTCGTCCGATTACATCGCAAGTGGGAGCGAGCCCTTATGGAGGTAATTGCTTGCTTCAGAAATCTTTAGGGTCTTCATCGCAAAAGGGATGAATACATATGCATATGGACATTTTTAGTTATTTGATCCTATAAATTTAGTTTATGCCTATATTTTCTCACTTCACCAACTCAGACTATTTAAGTGCTGGTGCAGCCACACACACAAAATAGGTAAAAAGCCAAGGGGGTGAATATTTTAGCAAGCCACGGTAGCTGATATTCTCAATGATGTTGGTTAATTTTGCTGTATAACAATTACGCAGAGCACATAACTAATGCAAATATACTGTAGTTAGTGTTTTAACCTTTCAGTGATATAAGCAACTACAAGCCGTCTATGAGCTCTGTTCTGTGAACTAGTTTTACTTGTGGTCAGTCGCCTTAACTGGAGAGGATCATCAGCTTCTGTTTAGTGTGAAAAACCAGCCAAGTGTTAAAAAAGGTGTTAATTTGCGGGCAACAAACAAATGGTGTTGTTTTTTTTAGGAATGTCACAAACATTCCTTTACAAAGCAGTGGTAGGGCTACTGGATTTTGGCATTGTGATCAATTTCTTGGCTATATTGCATTGCATCTTGATGAGCGAACATGCTCAGATAAGCCACAACACATGTAGGGGTTACCTATTTGTTAGCTAATCCCTGCATGTGTTGCGGCTGTAGAACAACTGTGAGACATGCAGCCGCAGATACTCGGACATATCATTGAGCATGCCGAAGACACTCGGTTAGCACCCGAGCATGCTTAGATAACACCTTATCTGAGCATGTTCGCTCATCACTACATTGCACCTAAACACCTAATATTAAACAGATTTTGAAGATGGGGTTTTCAGAATACTTTCGGTATACACCGTATTTATGAACACCGCTCCCTCTAAGCTGTGCACCCTGGAAATAATAGACTTAAGCCATTTCAAATTCTGCAGAGAGGTATATCAGTAATTGGGTTATTAACCAATTTGTTATTTTGTTTTAACTCTTTCCTTTCCAGATCACTGAGCTTAGAGTGCACTCTGTTCATGAATCTCCTGCAATGCTTCGGCTGGAGCTACACAACAACATTGGTCGTGACTCGTGACACAATTGGTGCGGACAAAGATCGCTATATGCCATTGCTACATCCCAGCATTGTGCATGAACGCTAAGGGCTCATACTCACTTGCTAGAAACTCGGATGAGTCTCGCATGTTAATACCCGGCGCTGCTGCCGGCAGTCAGATTGGAGCGTGCGGCCGCTCCGCTCCTGAGTGCTGGGTTCAGTGCCGGCTATTAACATGCGAGACTCATCTGAGTTTCTAGCAAGTGAGTATGAGCCCTAATTGTAACTCACAATGTACCGACAAGAAAGTGACAAAAAATGCATTAGTTTTGACATTTTGTGACTTGCTTTTTGAAGTACTTTGTGGGTTGCAATGCAGCTTCATTCATATGAACCATGCTGTCATAGACAGAGGCATACACCAACTTTGGCAAAGTGACATTTGTCACAGCCTAAACTTTTTTTTTTCTGACACATCCAAATGCTTCTGTTCTCCAAGACTGTGCCTGATGTATCAGTGACAAAAAAGGGAAACAATGCTTGGTCCAATATGTGATTGTTTTCAGGCAGCGCCCACTCTAATAACAGGTTGTGCGCCTTGGTGATGAATACGGCATGAGAGTGAGAATTTAGAGCAATGCTCCAGTTCTGACCTGACTAGCTGCAATAGAAATCATATACACTGCTCAAAAAAATAAAGGGTACACTAAAAGTCCACATCCTAGATATCACTGAATGAAATATTCCAGTTGCAAATCTTTTTTCATTATATAGTGGAATGTGTTGAGAACAATAAAACCTAAAAATTATCAATGTAAATCACAACTAATATCCCACAGAGGTCTGGAGTTGGAATGATGCTCAAAATCAAAGTGGAAAATGAAGTTACAGGCTGATCCAACTTCAGCGGAAATGCCTCAAGACAAGGAAATGATGCTCAGTAGTGTGTGTGGCTTCCAAGTGCATGTATGACCTCCCTACAATGCTTGGGCATGCTCCTGATGAGGCAGTGGATGGTCTCCTGAGGGATCTCCTCCCAGACCTGGACAAAAGCATCCGCCAACTCCTGGACAGTCTGTGGTGCAACGTGACATTGGTGGATGGTGCGAGACATGATGTCCCAGATGTGTTCAATCAGATTCAGGTCTGGGGAATGGGCGGGCCAGTCCATAGCTTCAATGCCTTCATGTTGCAGGAACTGCTGACACTCCAGCCACATGAGGTAAGGCATTGTCCTGCATTAGGAGGAACCCAGGGCCAACCACACCAGCATGTGGTTTCACAAGGGGTCTGAGGATCTCATCTCGGTACCTAATGGCAGTCAGACTACCTTTGAAGATGTTGCAGGCAGCAGATCGCTCTCCACGGCATTTCCAGACTCTGTTACGTTTGTCACATGTGCTCAGTGTGAACCTGCTTTCATCTGTGAAGAACACAGGGCGCCAGTGGCGAAATTGCCAATCCTGGTGTTCTGTGGCAAATGCCAAGCTACCTGCATGGTGTTGGGCTGTGAGCACAACCCCCATCTGTAGACCTCGGGCACTCAGACCATCCTCATGGAGTCGGTTTCTAACCGTTTGTGCAGACTCATGCACATTTGTGGCCTGCTGGAGGTCATTTTGCAAGGCTCTGGCAGTTCTCCTCCTGTTCCTCCTTGCACAAAGGCTGAAGTAGCGGTCCTGATGCTGGGTTGTTGCCCTCCTGTGGCCCCCTCCATGTCTCCGGGTGTACTGGCCTGTCTCCTGGGTGCGCCTCCAGCCTCTGGACACTATGCTGACAGACACAGCAAACCTTCTTGCCCCACAGTTCACATTGATGTGCCATCCTGGATGAGCTGCACTACCTGAGCCACTTGTGTGGGTTGTAGAGTCCGTTTCATGCTACCACGAGTGTGAAAGCACAACCAACATTCAAAAGTGACCAAAACATCAGCCAGAAAGCATTGGTACTGATATGTGGTCTGTGGTCCTCACCTGCAGAACCACTCCTTTATTGTGTCTTGATAATTGCCAATAATTTCCATCTGTTGTCTATTCCATTTGCACATAAGCATGATAAATTGATTGTTCAACAGTGTTGCTTCCTAAGTGGACAGTTTGATTTCACAGACGTTTGATTTACTTGGAGTTATATTCTGTTGTTTAAGTGTTCCCTTTATTTTTTAGAGCAGTGCATTTTCTATGGTATTAGTATAAAGTGGTGTTCTCTCTCATCACCCTCTTGTGATTTCTTACTAGTTTCTGTAGTGTATCACTATACACCAGTAACTGTAAACCAAGGGAATAACCAACATTTTCATATATCTTTAAATGACAAACAATCTGAGAGCAGGATGTTGTGGATCAGACCCTGACTCCAGCAATGTTTCACTTACTTTGCTAGTTGCTGCAGTTTTGATTAAAAACTGTTTTATTTGTTGCAGATTTAGCATTTCATTGACTGCTGAGCTCTGTATAACCCCACCCACACCACTGATTGGTAGCTTATGCAGCTCAGGCAGCTGCCAATCAGTGGCGAGGGTGTGGTTGGACTACATGTCAAAAATTTTTTCTGGTACCCTGGTGATAATCTCCTGCTGATAAAACAATAATTTGATATCAACCCCATCACACAGCCTAGTAAGTGCTGCATTATTGGAACCATGATCTTAGCCCCTACATTATGCTGATCTTAGGTAAGGTAACAGAAACCTGGTGACAGATTACTTTTAATCTGTAGGGGAACCTGCATTTTTAGTTAGGTGCAAGTGGAATGGACATATGTGCCCATGCTGCATCTATTCTGGATCAGTGAATCAACTCTACATGCAACATGAAATCCAATTAAATGACAGTAGCATAGAAAGCAAGACATCATCGTTTGGGCTATCTACCCTAACCTTGAATAGAATAAAGACATCCCACAATGGACAGCAGTATTGCGGATCTCACACACATACTAATAGTATAATGTTTGGGAAAGTACCCCTACTAGAGACCCATCAAATATATCTAGGACACTCCAAAACAATATATAGAAAACCCAAGAAGAAACACATGGAGTACACATCCCATATAAGAAAAGTAAACATACACGTTTTTATTAACAATATTTAAAAAACCACAAAGTTATAACAAATACAGAATATACAATAAGGGAAAACTCTGGATAGCACTGAAAAGTCAAAGCAATGGTAAATCCCAGTAAACCACTGATACAATTTCACAGTAAAAGTGCAATTTTAGTGCATGTTTAAAGGCAAAGATGCCACAGCAGCCGGAAATCTAAAGGTGAAATCCTAAACCTCCCCAAGTGGGGTGCCGCTAATCCAAATGGCCAGTCCCATAGTTGTAACGGTTCAGTGGCTCTTACCCATCAGACGGTCTACCGGGTTCACCGCCGCAGCTCCAACGCGCGTTTCGCGTCGGCTTCGTCGGCTTCGTGGTGATGCTAATAAAGGCCCTTGCATCTGTCTAACTGCTTAGATGCCAGGGTGGCTATTGACCACACTACCTAAGTGCCAGGATTCGGCTGTGTAGTAAAGCTACATCCACTGTAGATCATGGGCTTGGCTCCTGAGTTTCTGCCATCAAAATGACGGCTCTTTGTTCAAGATAAATCAATTGCAAAATCATAATGCTGGGCAACCCTGTTATCTGTTATAATGGGGAGAAGCAACGTGAGCATTGCACTAACATATACTGTATATACTCTCATAAGTAAAGCGCCATGGAATAAATGGAGCTATAATAATAAATAATAAGAAGACGAAAATGTGAGTTTATGGATGACTCTCTGTCTGTCTATCTATCGTTCATTTATGTATGAGAAAATGAAGACCCAAGTGGGAATGACCGGAAGAAATAGGGTTAAGCAAGGAGAGATTTCCCAAGAGCGTTAAGTATGTTAATGCTCTGAACTCAATCCCTCTGTAGAATGCAGACAGACAGGGCAACTTTTACTAAACTAATCCATACAGTAGTCTGACTGCCATTCTCGGTGCCATCTGTAACCTTCAAACGTGTTCTAATCCCTCTAATACAGAAGAATCCTGCAGAACGCTGCATACCGTAATTCCCAGCACACAGTCATTGAATCATGTTAGCGTTTACTAATGTGAAATAATAGTGATGATGAGATAACAGGAGCACTGTGGATGTGAAATATTATATCTCAGTTGTTGTCTTTACCTCTATATAATGATGTGATTATAAGACACATCACAAGACTTTGTGTGATTGCAGCTGTTGCACATAGCCTTTGTCAGAGCTATAGTATTCATTATAGGTCGCTGGGATTAAGTGTTGTAGGTAATCTGGAAGATGGATAGTGACTTAATGCTAGCCAGGTCTAAAAAAATAACCTATCAGCCTCTGTTCAGATATTGCTGTTTTCAGTATTTGTGTTGCATACACCACACAAGATTCCGGCACATATGTCAAAAGTATCCATAGGCCACACATCCAAGACATAAGGCCAAAAAGTGTTCTTTTGGCATATGCCAGGTTGGTTCACAGTACAGCGCAAAAGTTTTAGGCAGGTGTGAAAAAATGCAACATTTTTTTGTTTGATGAAGGGTTTCAGATACAATAATGAGTGGTTGTAGGCAACAGTGAAGCATGGTGGAGGTTCCTTGCAAGTTTGGGGCTTCAATTCTCCACATAGAGTTGGGGATTTGGTCAAGATTAATGGTGTCCTCAGTGCTGAGAAATACAGGCAGATACTGTACATGTCTATCATGCAGTACCATCAGGGAGGTGTCTGACTGGATCCAAATTTATTCTGCAGCACGACAACAACCACAATAATACAGCCAATGTTATTAAGAACTATCTACAGCAACAAGGAGACCTGGAAGTGATGACCCCCACAGATCTAAACATCACCAAGTATGTGTGGGATTACATGAAGAGACAGAATGATTTGTTCAAGCCTACATCTACAGAAGATCTGTGGTTAGTACTCCAAGATGCTTGGAACAACCTCCTTGTCGGGTTTCTTCAGAAACTATGCCCAAGTGTACCTAGAAAAATTGATTCAGCTTTAAAAACAAAGACTGTTGGCACGAAATATTGATTTTCTTCTCTTTTTTGTTTTCATTCAGTTTGCATTTTCTTAAAAGATGAAAATAAACTAACGCTCCTATTTAAAAAAAAAAAAAAAACAATTTTATTTTGTAGCATTTTTTTCTACACCTGCCTAAAACTTTTGCACAGTATCGTATGTTGACATACTTTTCAGATTTCTGTATAGGAAAGCATTGACTACTATTCTTTCCTAGACAGATGGATATCATAATAAGCTCGCAAGGGCAGGGTCCTCTCCCCTCTGTATCAGTCTCTAATTATTAGTTTGCTTACTGTAAGTGATATTTGTATTTTGATGCAACCCCTTCTCATGTGCCGCACCATGGAATCAATGGTAGTGATGGGCAAGCACTAAAATGATTAATCCACCAAGAACAAATACGTCAAGATCTTAAGTTACCAGAAAAACCAAACAAGAAAAATCAAGGATCTCTAAAATATAACTTTTAATGTATAAAGTTTAAAAGGGTATTCCAAAATTGGAGACAAGTAGCAAAAATACAAATATATCATAGGGAAAAATGATATGAACCAATAGTATATACTGTTGGGTACTATAAATAAACTAGAATGACCCCTACCTGACAGTAAGGTTGGCACCCTAAGTTTCAGCGGTAGGCGCCCCCACTCCGTGGCGGCTCGCCCTCCTGTCCCTAAAAATCCCTATGATCAGCTAAAAAATGTGTCCCAATACACCCATTGCCCCAGTGAAAAAAACACCAAAAAATTGCAAAAAAACAATAAAAAATGAAAAAAAAATATAAATAATAAATAGAGCGGGTACTTCCCACAATGAAAAATGCTCTATTCAGCTCCCAAATGGGAGAAAATAGGGAATAGTATCCCCTTTATAACAAAATATCAATCTGTAGGCACATATGGTGTAAGATTATATACTTATCTCTTTTGTTCTGTAGTGTTGTTAGGAGAAAGCAAAAAATTCTGCATTCTGTGCCACTTTTATTACCATAGTGTCTGTTTGTATAGAGTATTGCAGCTGATCAATACCCCTCAGATGAAATACAGAATGGTGTTTGCTATCCCCACTAGGCCACCGATCGACCCCCACAAAAATCAAAGGCCACTTTCAGACATAATAGTTCCAGAGACCTCAGCAAGCGACACCTCAAAAGTCATATGTTCCCTTTAGGTAGGTAACACATTATCATAATCTGCACATTTGAGGCCGATACTATTCATCAATTTATATCACATATAATGCTCAGATAGTCGTATACTCATCTGTGCTGTGATGTAAAGGGTCGCTATCACACTGAGTCATCGATAAGCCACATATGAACGACATCCCAGATAGTATCCAACGCGTTTCCCCCCCCCCTCTCCCCCCCCGTGGGAATAGCGGGGGTTCATCAGGGAATGTTGTCTCTATTCCATTGTGATGGCCTTGGAACCCACATACTGGATGGGCCCAGGAAAATCCACTTCACAATATGCATTTTGTGCTCCATACTCCTTTTTTATACATTGGCAGGAAGGCGAGCCCTGCTGCATAGTCATATGCACCTCATTAGGCCTTGGAACCCACATACTGGATGGGCCCAGGAAAATCCACTTCACAATATGCATTTTGTGCTCTATACTATTTTGTTTTATACAGTACATTGGCAGGAAGGCCAGCCCTGCTGCATAGTCAGTCATATGCACCCCATTAGGCCTTGGAATCCACATACTGGATGTGCCCAAGAAAATCCACTTCACAATATGCATTTTGTGCTCCATACTCCTTGGTTTTACACAATGGTGGCAAGGCCAGCCCTGCTGCATAGTCAGTCATATGCACACCATTAGGCCTTGGAACCCACATACTGGATGGGCCCAGGAAAATTCACTCGTATTTTTTAATAGTATGATGGTTCCCTCTTTGCACAATTATTTACAGGAGAATTTAGCAATTTTATTGTTTTTAACACTAAGGTTAAGATACAGCTTTAAAAAAGGCTAATACTTGCAATACAAGGCAATTTTATTGCAAACTACAAAATTCAAGGAATAGTATGATTGAATAGGGTGAGTGCGTACACTTTTGTATGTGTTAACATACACAGGTTAATAAGTACATATAAGGTTTACATAAATATACTGATTACGTATATATGAAGATTAACTACATATAGTATAGATAGATCATCACCAAGAGGCTTTTAAACATCATCCTTCTGGAATATCAGAGAAGCAACACCAACACCAAGTGAACCCCTGGGAGATTACCTACACTGCATGGGTGTCCCCAATTATGGAGGTATCAGCACACTGTACATGTACAGGTATCCCAGTTTTGGCATCTGTCTTAGTCATGTTTCTCATAGTGAATAACACTATGTAGTAACTCTAGTTTCACCCACACCTTCAAGTGCCCACTTTTCAAGGTTGGATGATACTGAGATATCATGGAGTCATCAGACGAGGGGCCATAAACCCCAAGAAAATAAAAGCTACAAGGATTTAGATCAAACCACCACCGGCATAGTTTCAGTAAACCTTATTGGTTTACAGTGATAAACAGCAAACATATAGAGGCTTAGAACTGTTTGTGAAGTGAATAAACAAACATTTATCAAGATTGTGTCACTATGAGCATTGTCTGTCACATCTCTAAGGCCGGCTTCACACTTGCGAGTTTTACGGACGTAAGAGCGCAGAAACTACGTCCGTAAAACTCGCAAAAAATACGGCACAATTATTCTCTATGCCCCTGCTCCTATCTGCCGTATTTTACTGATCAGTATTATACGGCTTTCTACGGCCGTACAAAATCGCAGCATGCTGCGTTTGTCACCGTACTGTGCAAGAAATACGCCAATGAAAGTCTATGGAAGCGTGAAAAATACGGATTACACACGGACAAGCAGTGTGACTTGCGAGAAATACGCAGCGCTGTTAGAGAGAAAAGCCGGTAATTCAGTGCGGTGTACAGTAAAATCACACTGACAGCTTACAGTCCAATAGGTAGAATAAATGTGTACACATAGAATAGGTATATATATATATATATATGTCAGTGAGACACATATATGTATATATATTAATATTTATTCCAGCGCTATACAGCTTGAAAGCCGGTAATTCAATTACCGGCTTTTTCTTTCTCCTTCCTAAAACCCGACATGATTTGAGACATGGTTTACATACAGTAAACCATGCCTTCTCTCCATTTTTTTTGCAGATTCCACACTACTAATGTCAGTAGTGTGTATCTGCAAAATTTGGCCGTTCTAGCTCTTAAAATAAAGGGTTAAATGGCGAAAAAAATTGGCGTGGGCTCCCGCGCAATTTTCTCCGCCAGAGTAGTAAAGCCAGTGACTGAGGGCAGATATTAATAGCCTGGAGAGGGTCCACGGTTATTGGCCCCCCCCTGGCTAAAAATATCTGCCCCCAGCCACCCCAGAAAAGGCACATCTGTAAGATGCGCCTATTCTGGCACTTGGCCACTCTCTTCCCATTCCCGTGTAGCGGTGGGATATGGGGTAATGAAGGGTTAATGCCACCTTGCTATTGTAAGGTGACATTAAGCCTAATTAATAATGGAGAGGCGTCAATTATGACACCTATCCATTATTAATCCAATTGTAGTAAAGGGTTAAATAAAACACAAACACATTATTTAAAATTATTTTAATGAAATAAAAACAATGGTTGTTGGAGTATTTTATTCTACGCCCAATCCAGTCACTGAAGACCCTCGTTCTGTAAGTAAAAAAACATAATAAACCAACAATATACTTACCCTCCGCAGATCTGTAACGTCCAACGATGTAAATCCTTCTGAAGGGGTTAAAATATTTTGCAGCAAGGAGTTCCGCTAATGCAGGCTGCTCCTTGCTGCAAAACCCCGGGGAATGAGGCTAAATATAGATCAATGATCTATATTTAGCTTCATTTGCGGTGAGGCGCCCTCTGCTGGATGTTCATAGATCGTGGGAACTTTCCTAGAAAGCCTGGGAGCTTTCTAGGTAAGCGTCATAATTGACGCCTCTCCATTATTAATTTGGCTTAATGTCACCTTACAATAGCAAGGTGGCATTAACCCTTCATTACCCCATATCCCACCGCTACACGGGAACGCCAATTTTTTCCGCCATTTAACTCTTTATTTTAAGAGCTAGAACGGCCAAATTTTGCAGATACACACCACTGACATTAGTAGTGTGGAATCTGCAAAAAAAATGGAGAGAAGACATGGTTTACTGTATGTAAACCATGTCTCAAATCATGTCGGGTTTAGGAAGGAGAAAGAAAAAGCCGGTAATTGAATTACCGGCTTTCAAGCTGTATAGCGCTGGAATAAATATTAATATATATACATATATGTGTCTCACTGACATATATATATATATATATATATATATATATATAGACAGTATATATATATATTTTTTTCTTTTTGGGACACATGGATCACTTCTATAGCGGTATGTTGGTTTTGCAAGCCTGCGAGAAAACCACGCAGTACGGATGCCATACGGATTACATACGGAGGATGCCATGCGCAAAAAACGCTGACACACCCTGCCTACGGAGGAGCTACGGACCACTATTTTCGGGACTTTTCAGCGTATTATGGCCGTAATATACGGACCGTATTTTCATATGCTGAGTGTGAAGCCGGCCTAAATGTTTTACAAGAAATGCAGCTATGTGAATGTCTGAATGCATTCGGTATACAGTGTTTCAATCTTGTTTATATATCGCCATTTGTATATTCTCCATTTGTACATTTGAGGCAGACAACGTTAAGGCTTGCAAGCAGAGAAACTAATACAGTGGACAAGGCTATATTTTTAATGAACTACTGAGGCAAAGTAACAGCATTGCTTTATCAAATTTATATGAAGTGTATTGTGTCCAATGTTAGCAACCAGGCAACACAAAAAGGAGCTTTTCAAGTGAGCTCTTTAAGGTATTAAATGTTATGAAGTGTTTGCCAACAAGGATGTAGTTTCACCAATGGGGGATACCTTTTGTAAAAATAGACTAGTGCCATCACAGCTCCACTTGACCAAACTTCACCGGCCTGTAACAGTACAAAGCACAATCACCCTGGTGATCTAGTGGCAGTTAAACAAGAGACATTGCAGGAGACAGAGTTAAGAAGTAGGCCCAATGGAATGCCATGCCCAATTCCCCAATGTGGGGTCCTTTTTGGACTGATTAAAATAGTGCCATCACAGCTCCCTAGACCTAAATGCCCCGTACAGACCACGTTCACTCTGGTGATCTGCTGGCAGGAATTGGACAGATTGCAGGAGACAGAGTTAAGAAGTAGGCCCAAAGTAATGTCATGCCCAATTCCTCAATGTAAAATCCTTTTTTTTTTTTTTAACAAACAAAAGATTGGCATGACAGCCCCCTTGCCCAAAATGCACCGTACAGTGCTCGTTGACCCTGGTGATCTAGTGGCAGGTACAGCACAGATTGCAGAAGACCGAGTTAACAAGTAGGTGTTAGGACTGGCGGAACGCACCAAGAAAGATGATTTAGATGCGTTCGCAGTCCGGGGTCCACTGTGCAGGCGTAACCCGCTGCTAGTAAATGACAGACTATATGGCGGTACTTAAAGGTATACACACGTGGGTTAAACCTCACCCAACGTGAAGAAAGCGATCCTGTTAAATCACGGGACTGCGGTACCGCACATAGAACGCGAGCAAGCAGTCAGCGAACTTAACCCCGAAAGGGATGGAAGTCCGATTAGACCCTTGCTGGCACAACACCGAAACTGGGTGTGTAGAGAGCCTTGAACAGAAATATATAAGCACAACAGTGCGTGCGATGCCGCACTGACGGACGCCACTACCACCCAGGCTTGGGTATGGAAAGCGCTAGGCAAGCGCACGGTGCCGTACTGGCAGGCACAGCTACAGGATGCTGTGATGTGTGTAATATACAGATGGATAGTCGGGCGCTAGAGAGCTACCATCATCCGCGAGCAGTCAACAACTCTAGGGAGGGATATTTAGGAGCTTTCATCCATCTACATACATCCATCTACACACACACAAAATAATTGTACACTAGCGCATGGCCGTGCGGTCATGCGCAGTTTAAATAGTTGCAGGACAGGAAGTGGCCACAGAAACTTTGCCCTTCCAAGACCTGCCAAGAGGACCAATTGAATGCGCTGCAGAGCCTGAGCACGTGACCCTCGATCTCCAACGGGAGATCTTGCCCTGGGCATGCTCAGTGTGCGCAAACAAGGACTTAGTCCCAGAGAAGTCCGCTCGCTGCTGACCAGCACTGACTTTAATGGCAGGAGCTGAAGAAGCAGCAGTAACTCTCTGTACGTAGTGAGACCGAGCAAGACGCTGGGACCGACGTCCCTGCTGAGCAGACTCCACTGCGGCTGGATAGGAATGGGAGACCGCAGCGGAGACGGCTCGAGATTCCCCCTGTGCAGAAGTGGGAACTCGAGACCTAACAGTAGGCCTAAAGAAATGTCATGCCCAATTCCCCAATGTGTTGTCCTTTTTGGACTTAAAAATATAGTGCCATCACAGCCCTCTTGTCCAAAATTCACTGGCCTATAACAGTAAAGAGCACGTTCACCCTGGTGATCTAGTGGCAGGTACAGGACAGATTGCAGGAGACCGAGTTAACAAGTAGGCGCAAAGAAATGTCATGCCCAATTCCCCAATGTGTTTTCCTTTTTGGACTTAAAAATATAGTGCCATCACAGCCCAATTTCCCAAAATTCACTGGCCTATAACAGTACTGGGCACGTTCACCCTGGTCATCTAGTGGCAGGTACAGGACAGATTGCAGGAGACCCAGTTAAGAAATAGGCCCAATGGAATGCCATGCCCAATTCCCCAATGTGATGTCCTTTTTGGACTGATTAAAATAGTGCCATTACAGCCCCCTTGGCCAAAATGCACCGTACAGAGCACGTTGACCCTGGTGATCTAGTGGCAGGTACAGGACAGATTGCAGGAGACAGAGTTAAGAAGTATGCCCAAAGAAATGTCATGCCCAATTCCCCAATGTGTTGTCCTTTTTGGACTTAAAAATATAGTGCCATCACAGCCCTCTTGTCCAAAATTCACTGGCCTATAACAGTAAAGAGCACGTTCACCCTGGTGATCTAGTGGCAGGTACAGGACAGATTGCAGGAGACCGAGTTAACAAGTAGGCGCAAAGAAATGTCATGCCCAATTCCCCAATGTGTTTTCCTTTTTGGACTTAAAAATATAGTGCCATCACAGCCCAATTTCCCAAAATTCACTGGCCTATAACAGTACTGGGCACGTTCACCCTGGTCATCTAGTGGCAGGTACAGGACAGATTGCAGGAGACCCAGTTAAGAAATAGGCCCAATGGAATGCCATGCCCAATTCCCCAATGTGATGTCCTTTTTGGACTGATTAAAATAGTGCCATTACAGCCCCCTTGGCCAAAATGCACCGTACAGAGCACGTTGACCCTGGTGATCTAGTGGCAGGTACAGGACAGATTGCAGGAGACAGAGTTAAGAAGTATGCCCAAAGAAATGTCATGCCCAATTCCCCAATGTGTTGTCCTTTTTGGACTTAAAAATATAGTGCCATCACAGCCCACTTGGCCAAAATTCACCGGCCTATAACAGTACTGAGCACTAGCACCCTGGTCATCTATTGGCAGTTAAAGGACACATTGCAGGAGACAGACTTAAGAAGTAGGCCCAATGTAATGCAATTCCCAATTCCCAATGTGGGGTCCTGTTTTTACAAAATGAAATAGTGCCTTCACAGCCCCAGTGCCCAAAAATCACCGGCCTATAACAGTACTGAGCCCGTGCACCCTAGTCATGTCGGAGACAAGGAAGAGACATTGCAGGAGACAGAGTTAAGAATTAGGGGCAATGTAGGGGTGTGGGTCTCTGAAACTTTTAATGTAGTGCATGATCTGCCAAACAATTCCCCCCTTTTTTAAAATACACTAGTGCCATCGCATGCCCCTAGCCCAAACTTCAATGGCCTATAACAGTACTGAGCACGTTCACCCTGGTGATCTAGTGGCAGATACATTTTAGATTGCAGGAGACCGAGTTAAGAAGTCGTTCCAATAGAATGTCATGCCCAATTCCCCAATGTGGGGTCCATTTTAAAAAAAATAAAAGAGTTTCATCACAGCCCCCTTGCCCAAAATGCACCGTACAGAGCTTGTTAACCCTGGTGATCCAGTGGCAGTTAAAGGACACATTGCAGGAGACAGAAAGAAGAAGTAGGGCCAATGTAATATCATGCCCAATTCCCCAATGTGAGGTCCATTTTTAAAAAAATAAGAGTGCCATCACAGCTCTCTTGCCCAAAATTCACTGGCCTATAACAGTACAGAGCACGTTCACCCTGGTGATCTACTGGCAGGTATAGGACAGATTGAAGGCGACCGAGTTAAGAAGTAAGCCCAATGTAATGTCATGCCCAATTCCCCAATGTGTTGTCCTTTTTTTTAAAAAAAAAGAGTGCCATCACAGCACCCTTGGCCAAACTGCACCGCACAAACCACGTTCACTCTGGTTATGTACTGGCAGATACAGGACAGATTGCAGGAGACAGAGTTACAAAGTAGGCCCAATGTAATGCCATGCCCAATTCCCCAATGTGTTGTCCTTTTTATAAAAAATAAAAGAGTGCCATCACAGCACCCTTGGCCAAAATGCACCGTACAGACCACGTTCACCCTGGTGATATAGTGGTTCTGGATGAGGAGGATGAGGATAAGGAGGAGGATAAAATCTGGAAGTGTATACCCATGTGTGGTTGTGAAGAGGTGCATGAGAATACACCTCCCCAAAAGAGAGAATGTATTTGAGGTTATGTTTCGCTGTTTTTACTTGGTGGTGGGCAGAAGTCTTTCCCAATCCAGGCCTTGTTCATTTTTATAAGAGTCAGCCTGTCAGCATTTTCAGTTGGCAGGCGGATGCGCTTATCTGTTATAATTCCCCCAGCGGCACTAAAAAACCCTCTCTGACAGAACGCTAGCAGCAGTGTAGGCCAGTACCTCCAAGGCGTAGAGAGCCAGTTCATGCCACGTGTCCAGTTTGGATACCCAATGGCACAGAGGAATCACGGAGGACGTTTGAACGATCTGCAAGGTACTCCCTCACCATCTTCCCAAACCTTGCACTTCTTGTGACAGGACCCCTTGCCTCTGTGCTGCCACGATGGGAGGGTCTGAGAAAACTGTCCCAGAACTTGGCCATTGTTCCCCTGCCTGAGCTTGTGCAGGCATGTACTACGGAGGACAGAGAATGAACTTCAATCCAATATTGCAGCCAGCATGCAGCCAGCGGGTAAGGAAAGGGTGAATGAAACACCCGAAAACCCCGCCCCTATGGCTGAAAATTGTTCCCTCCAAATTCAGGTGACAGAGTCCCTTTAAAAAATAGCCAGACTCGGAAAGATCTTACAGGTGGAATGGCAACTTCACTCATGTTGGTGTTATGGGGAACGGATGCACGCCTTCTGTCTGTGGCCACCACACTGCTTCTTCCTGCCTGTTGGGGGGATATGCCTCCTTCCCCATTTGTGCTGCTGTCCTCACTATGCATGTCATCCTGCCAGGTTGGGTCAGTCACTATGTCATCCACCACCTCGTCTTCCACATCCGCACCCTGCTCCTCCTCCTGACTTTCTGGCATTTGTGTCTCATCACCGTCCACCTCTTCTGACACTTTCCCACCATCGCCTTCATGTTACCGGGGCTGGTCAAAGCTTTGGGCAGCTCTACATGCGATCTCATCTTTCCCCACTTCAAGTTGACCGGCAGAGATTTCTGAATCTTGAAAAGGAAAACTGAACAGCTCTTCAGAGTGTCCAAGTGTGGGATCAGTTGTCTCAGGGCACTCGGCATGGTGGGAGGAAGGAGGATCAGGGTGAGGAATATCCTGGCCACACTCACGGCTACTCAGACTTGACCGTGTGGAAGACAAGGTTTTGGTGGTGGATAAGTGACTGGAAGCATTATCCGCTATCCAACCAACAACCGTTTCACACTTCTCATTAGTGGTGTGGATCATTATATGAGACCCATTGTTAGGAGTCGAGTTTCCTCTGCTGCACAGGGGGAATCTCGATCCATCTCCGCTGCGGTCTCCAATTCTTCTCCAGCCGCAGTGGAGTCTGCTCAGCAGGGACGTCGATCCCAGCGTCTCGCTCAGTCTGACTCTGTGCGAAGAGTTACTGCTGCTTTTCCTGCTTCTGCCATTGAAGCCAGTGCTGGGCAGCGGCGAGTGGACGACTCCACTGGTCAGACACCTTTCCTCCTTAATTACGGCCAGCATCCGCGGGTTCCTGTGCCTATGCCCGTGTCCTCTGCTGACTCCAGGGTGGCAGACTGGGCAGTGGAGGCACGGGGCATTTGGGACCACACTCAGGATGCCATTCGGGCCTCCAAGGAGAGAATGAGGTCCTCCGCCGATGCACATCGGCGCCCTGCCCCGACCTTTGCTCCTGGCGATTTAGTGTGGCTCTCCGCCCGTAACATCAGGCTGCGTGTAGAGTCCACTAAGTTTGCACCTCACTACTTGGGTCCCTTCAAGGTCCTCGAACAGGTTAATCCTGTGGTCTACCGTCTGGCCCTTCCTCCACGCCTTGGTATCACCGACACCTTTCATGTGTCCCTCCTTAAGCCAGTATACATGTCCCGGTTTTCTGAGTCATCTGCCGGGACATCGGGTTCGTCTACGGATGATTACGAGGTGAACGCTATTTTGGGGTACAAGGTGGTACGTGGTAAAAAATTCTATTTGGTGGATTGGAAGGGTTATGGCCCTGAGGACAGGTCCTGGGAGCCTGTTGAGCACATTCGGGCCCCGCAGCTCATTGCTGCCTTCGAACGTAGCGAGGCCCAAGGAGGGGGGGGCCATGTTAGGAGTCGAGTTTCCTCTGCTGCACAGGGGGAATCTCGATCCGTCTCCGCTGTGGTCTCCCATTCTTCTCCAGCCGCAGTGGAGTCTGCTCAGCAGGGACGTCGATCCCAGCGTCTCGCTCAGTCTGACTCTGTGCAAAGAGTTACTGCTGCTTTTCCTGCTTCTGCCATTGAAGCCAGTGCTGGGCAGCGGCGAGTGGTTGTTTCTGGATCTAAGTCCTGCTTTTCTCTGTCTGAGCATGCCCAGGGCAGGATCTCCCGTTGGAGATCGAGGGTCACATGCTCAGGTACTGCAGCACATCCCATTGGTCCTTTTGGCAGGTCCTGAAAGGGCAAAACTTCTGTAGCTGTTTCCTGTGCTGCAGCTATATAAACTGCGCATGACCGCACGGCCATGCGCTAGTATTGTCTTGTAAATATGTGTGTGTTGTGAGTGAAAGTCGCTCTTTAAATAACCCTCCCTATTGAATGATTGTTCGTGGAAGGTGTATGTTTGCTATCTAGCGCCCGACTTATCCAACAGCACGTAACACACATTACAGCTACCAGTTGCTGTGTCCGCCTGTACGGTGCCGTGCGCTTGCTCTGCGCTTTCCTGACCCAAGCCTGGGTGGTTAGTGACGTCCGTCAGTGCGGCACCGCACGCACTCTTGTGCCTTTATATTATTATTTAGTTTCCTTACACACCCAGTTGCGGTGTTGTGCCAGCAAGTGTCTAATCGGACTTCAATCCTAGTTGGGGTTGAGTTCGCTGACTTTTTGCTCGCGCTCTATGTGCGGTACCGCGGTCCTGTGACGCAACAGGATCGCTTCCTTCACGCAGGGTGAAGTTAACTTGTGCGTGTATACTTATAGTACCGCCATATAGTCCGTCTTACTAGCAGCAGGGTTTTTACCTGCACGGTGGACCTCGGACTGCGAACGCACCTAGTTCCATTTCATCTTGTACTTGGTGCGTTCCGCCAGTCCTTAACACCCATCATACACTGGAGCATCATATGGGGTCCATTATATATGGAGTATCTTATGTGGCTGGTTATATATGGTGTATTATATGGGACCCATTCTGTCTGGAACAATATATGGGGTCCATCATATGCTGGAGCATTAAATGGGGCCCATCATATACTGTATGGAGCATTATTTGAGGCCCATTATATATGGAGCAATATATGGGGCCCATCATATACTAGAGCACTATGTGGGGCCCATCTTATACTGTATGGAACATTATATGGGGCCCATTATATACTGTATGGAGATTAAATGGGGCTTATTATGTATAGAGCAATATATGGGGACATCATATACTGGAGCAATATATGGGGCCCATCATAAACTGTATTGAGCATTATAAGGGGCTCATTATGTATGGAGCAATATATAGGGCTCATTATACTGTATAGAGCAAAATATGTGGCTCATTATACTGTATGGAGCAATATGGAGCTCATTATTCTGTATGGAGCAATATATGGTGCTCATTATACTGTATGGAGCATTATATGAGGTACATTATTCTGTATGGAACAATATATGGGGCTCATTATACTGCATTGAGCATTATATAAGGTACATTATTCTGTATGGAGCAATATATGGTCCTCATTATACTGTATGGAGCATTATATGAGGTACATTATTCTGTATGGAGCAATATATGGGGCTCATTTTTTTGTATGGAGCACTATGCAGCGCCCATTATACTGTATGGAGCACTATATTTGGCTCATTATTCTTTATGGAATACTATGTGATGCCTATAATACTGTATGGAGCAATATATGGGGCTCATTATTCTGTATAGAGCACTATGCAGTGGCCATAATACTGTATGGAGCAATATATAGGACCCATTATTCTGTACGGAGCACCATGTGGTGCCCATAATCCTGTATGGAGCAATATATTGGGCTCATTATTCTGTATCGAGTACTATATGGTGCCCATTATACTGTATGGAGCAATATATGGGGCTAATTGTTCTGTATGGAGCACTGTCTGGTGTCCATAATACTGTGTGGAGCACTATACTGTCCGGTTTCTGAGCTAATGTAGAATGTACAATAGATATCACTCACGTAGTGTAAGAAGTAAGTGAAATCTTTGGCATTGTACTATACCTATATTTCTCTGCCGTATCTGTGCATCAAGAATCGTGGTATGTGTTGAGACTGAGACTTTTTCGCCCGGGGCCCACGAACACCTAGAGCCAACCCTGTTGAGAAGTATGTCGGGAGGATATCCATATGTAGAAGTCTGTCATAAGATTCCAGTGCTTGCTACTGTAGAGAAATTTCCACTGCTTGGTCCCTGACAGGACTCTTCTTTCCATTTGGGTGTAGTGGGTGCAGAGGTGATGTATGGTCACCGCTGCGGCCACTGATTAGCTGCAGTGGTCAAAGGTTGATAACAGGGGTACTAACAAGCTGTGGGAGATCAGTAAGAGTGAGTATGTGCTTTTTATTATTTTTAAAGCACACTCATCCTCTTTTAAAATAAAAAAGTTTTGGCAACCTCTTTATTAGATAGTTTCCCTTCAGCCTTTTTGTATGTTTTAGCGGATGGATTGAAAGGTAATGATATAATAGTAAAAAAAAAAGCAAAAGTGATGGATGATGGTGAAAGCATAACTGGATTTCTATATTCTTTTTGTCACTGTTATGAGGTCTTGATCCGTCATGGGCAGTTACTTCTGCCGTCTGCATTGATCTCCTCAGACCGTGACTTCACATTTATAATCATTAGGCTGCATTTGCCTGGTCTGAAATGCCAGTATGATAGCAAAAGGTGCTTCCTGAATCCTGAGTCTGCAGCTGTGAATAAGGGAGGAGGTGAACTGTTTTGTTTTTCTATTGTGATGATGATTGAGGATTTGGGAGTTTTTCAAGATACTGCTAGAGCAAATAAATCCGAAACAATAAGGAGCAAAGCAAACACACCCTACTCTTGTCACTTCCAGCAATACTTCCTCTCCAGAAATATGGGCCATAGTTATTGAAATAAAGGAAACTCATGTACATCTGCTCTGGGATACATTTTACTCCCACTCCCTACCTAATCTTTAGGGACATTTCTTGCTTTAAATATATCGTCTGTAATTTTAGGCTGAGAAAGTAATTTTAGTTTTATGTGGTATTAACAAACTCCATATCCAAAATATCCATCTTCTTGATGGATGGTAGTGACATAATGAAACAGTATGCAAAAAGGAAGGGTTTCACTATGCCATGAGCCTCTGTTCGGAAGGTCCTAACATTTTTGAAATTTGAAAGATCCAATTGTACCATTGGGCCCAATTTATTGAGGTGTTTTCAATGGGGAAATACGCACATAAAACTCAGTGTTTTGCAGGTCAGTTTACATTAAGTAAAAAAAAAGCACAGTAGTCATCATGAGTTTTCTATGAGGCTACGTTCCCACAATGAGTTTTTGGGTGAGGTTTTTTTGTGCTATGTATTTTCTAAAAAAAATGCAAGTAACCTATCTGTTGGCACTATATAAATAAAGATTATTATTATTATTATCTGTTTATTTTTCAACAAAAATGTTTTAAAAAATTGCGTGGGCTCCCGCATAATTTTCATAAGCAGCAGAGGGAAAGCCGACGACTGAGGGCTGATGTTAATATTCTGGGAAGGAGCCAATAGCCAAAGGTTCCCAGGCTATTAATATCAGCTCAAATTAGCAAAGGCTAGGCAGACAGCTGCTGGCTGATTGTGATAGCTTGCAAAGGGGCCATGGATATTGGCACCCCCCAGGCTAGAAACATCAGCTGCCAGCAGCCCCAGAAGTGGCGCATCTTATAGCTGCACCAATTCTGGCACTTAGGCTTGCTCTTCCCACTTGCCCTGTAGCGGTGGCAAGTGGGGTTCATATTTGTGTGGTTGATGTCACCTTTTGTGTTGTCAGGTGACATCAAGCCCACAGGTTAGTAATGAAGAGGCGTTGATAAGACACCTATCCATTAGTAACCCTTTAGTGATATTGTAGACAAACACAGACACCCAGAATACAGTCCTTTATTTGAAAAAATCACACAGACTCCTTTAATGAATCTAAATTTACCAAACTTACTTATGCCTAAACCCCGACGCCTTCATCTCCTACAAACAATTAAAAAATAATAAACCAACATATAATACTATCCTGTTCAATGTTGTCCACAATAACGAGTGTCACACGGCGATCTAGAACAGTCACATTGAGAGATGTGACAGCTCTACCCGGCCTCTGGCGATACACTGACAGGAGGTAATCGCTCAAGCAGTGTATCACTGAGCTGCCATGAGAGTTCACCGGAGTTCATCAGCTCCGATGCTCTCACTTACGGCACTACTGCTGTGTGAGAACTTTCTCACGCAGCAGTGCTGTAAGTGAGAGCACCAGAGCTGATCAGCTGATGAACTCCGGTGAACTCTCATGGCGGCTCAGTGATACACTGACAGGAGGTAATTGCTCCCACAGTGTATCGCCGGCGGCCGTGTGAGATCAACGTGGGACACTCAGGATTAAATGGACTATGGCAAAAAGGTGAGTATATGTTGGTTTATTATATTTTATTGTTTGCAGTAGACACAGGCATCGGGGATTTGGTGTTCGGTGAATATGTATTGTGTATGTGAATATGTAAATTATGTAAATGTTTTGATTGAACACAGGTGCCGGATGATGAGACTATTCTCCCATCATCGGCTCATGCTGTCAGTGTTGTATGTGACAAAAGACTTAGCCGGATGGGAGTAGTAGTCCCATCAGACCATGCCTGGGTACACATGTCGCATGGGTACACACACACAGACAGACACACACAGACACACACACAGACATACGCACATATTCTTTGCCCACACACAGAGACACACACACATATTCTCCGCTCACACACAGAGACACACACACATATTCTCCGCCCACACAACAGACACACACACACATGTTCTCCACACTCTTCCTCCTTCTGACATCATTTCCTTTTGACAACTTGCAGCGTTTTTTGCAGCAAATCTGCAGCAAATCTGCAAACCTTTTTAGACCTGCGTTTTTGCTGCAGATTTGACTGACTCAATTGAAGTCAATGTGTCAAAAACGCTGGAGAAGCGCAAAAAGAATTGACATGCTGCAGAAAATAAAATGCTGCAAATACAGACGGAAATGGAAATTTACTGCACAGCATTTCAGGATTGTCATTGAATTACCTTGCTTTAGTATTCCATTGCGTTTTTGGAGCATTTACGTGGGTTAACAACTCTGCGAAAACTCATTAAATGTGCATCGAGTGTACATAGCCTAATAGAATCAGGTCAACATGTCTGCATTTCTCACCCACTCCTGGTTTTGACTTACAGAAACTGAGATAAAAAGCTCACCAAATACTCAACGTGTGCACGTGACCTAAGTCTACTTGCCCATGATGAGCTTTTGGTGCATTTTTGAGGTTGTAGATTTTCTGCACCATTTCTGCAGGTTACTTGCATTTTTTCGAAAATACACTGAGTAAAAAACACACTGAAAACTCACTGTGGGGCTGTAATCTAATACACTATGTTTTTTGTGCAGAAAAAATATGAAGTCAAAACCACACCAAATACTCATTGTGGGAACTTAACCTTACAGTTTCAGCAAAGTTTTATGCGCAGATTTTCATTTTTTATTATTAATTCTTTTTAGTGTACCAGTGATTCAAGGGTGCTGTACATGAGGAGGGGTTACACTAACAATGACAGACTGGTACAGAAAGGAGGGGGCCCTGCCCTTGTGGGCTTGTGGTCTACAGGTAATGGGGAAGGAGACAGTAGGTTGGGGGTTGCAGCAACTGGTGGTGGTGAGCTGACAGCGGGGGTCATTGCAGGCTGCAAGCTTTCTTGAAGAGATGCGTTTTCAAGTTTCTTCTGAAAGTTATGAACGTGGAGGATAATTGGATGTGTTGGGGCACAGAATTCCAGAGGATGAGGGATACGAGAGAGAGATTTTGGTGATTGGGTGAGGAACGTTTAAAGGTATAGGAGAGCAGGAGGTCTTAAGAGGAGCGGAGGATGTGGATGTGCGGATATGGATGTGGAAAATCCACAGGTAAAAAAAAGGCACAGGCGTTTTTGGAGCATTTCACGTATGGAATTGTACTAAAAATGCATTTAGTTTGCATTTAGTCTGCACATGACTATATCAATAATTTTGTCAAAGTCAAATACCAGCAAGTATTCAAAACAAAGCATATTTATTTAAAACATAACTGAAAGAAACAAAACACAATAAATTTGCATGTAACAAAACTTCGCTCAGAAACGTTATAAAAAAAAAACATATGTAACCTAATTTACCTAATAGGAAAAACTCACCAGATACTAATCGTGGGAACGTAGCCTGAGGAGAACAGATGCAATAAATATGCACAAAGTAGAAGTCATACAAGATTCTAACCCGCCTGCATTGTTTCCTGCAAATTAGTGAATATTAAAAAGATCATACCTGAGGCTCTTCATAAGCGTGATATGGCAGTGCTCAGTGCTAGAGTTGAGCGACCTTGACCTTTTTAGAGTCGAGCCGGGTTTTGCGAAACCCGACTATGTCCAAAGTCGGGTCGAGTGAAATCGGCCGATTATGACGTAAAGTCGGGATCGACCGAAACACGAAACCCAATGCAAGTCAATGGGGCAGCATAGTCGGCAGTGAGTGGGGGCCAGGAAAACACCTAGAGTGGCCATTTTAATGTCAAAACCATCCATTCTTCTTAATGAAGCTTGTCAAGCGTAATTTACCTTATAATAATTGGAAGGCATTTGAAATTGGGGGTCATTTGGCTAAAGTTGTGGGGGGTAGGGCTGGTTCAAGTAATTAGTGGGCCCAGGAAATCTGGACCACGTCACGGCAGTGGAGCAGGGAGAGGTAAGTATTTCAACTTTGCAAGTGCTGTGAACCTGAGCAAGCAGGGGGGGCCCACTCGTTGGCATTGGCACTGGCACAGGGCCCCTCAAAGTACAGCGGTGTGTTTGCACGGCGGGGGCGCCTCCCACCGGCAGCAACACTTTTGCGTACTATGAGAGGCCCTGTGCCAGTGACGTCGCCAACTAGTATTCCTCCCCCCACCTGATGAAGGAACCTGCACTTTCATCTGCACCTTCCTCTTTGTCCCCGTGTAAGGTGGTATGGTATGCGGGAAGAGCAACCTGACTTTCAGCAGGGTCACAATGTTGTTGTGTAGCGTGCACGGGGAATGTTGCGTTATGGGTCAATGTACCAGCAGACTCATCTATCACTGGCTGGGCAATGGGCACGATGAAGTGGAAACACAGATATAGGCCCAAAGAAGAAAGTGGGCTAAATGCAGTTCAAAATTGGTAACACAGGAATAACCAGGGGGCATTGCAGTGGAGGACAACTGGAATGAGAGGCTGACACAGAGAGTAGGGCCAAATCAGTAAGTAGTCGAAATGCAGTTCAAAATTGGCAACCGTAGTAAACAGGCGGCACAGCTTTGTTCAGTGGAGGAGAACAGCAAGGAGTGGCAGACACCGATAGTAGGCCCCAAACCAACTAGTACGCCAAATGCAGTTGTTCCATTTAACCACAATTTAATGAGAGCCTGAAGATAGAAGCTCAGGAAAGGCAACCTGGGGAACACCTTGGAGTGTAACACACCATCTCTCTCCACCCCATACCCATTTTGTATGGCCTAATGCAGTGTACTTTTCTACAACTACTAAACGAGAGTCGGAAGACCGAAGCAATGGCAAGGAAACCTGGGGAACACCTTAGAGTGTAACACACCCTCTCTCTACACCCCATACCCAATTTGAAGGCCTAATGCAGTGTAGTTTCCAAGAACTACTAAACGAGAGCCGGAAGATCGAAGCTCAGGAAAGGCAACCTGGGGAACACCTTGGAGTGTAACACACCCTCTCGCTACACCCCATACCCAATTTGAAGGCCTAATGCAGCGTAGTTTCCAACAACTACTAAACGAGAGCCGGAAGATCGAAGCTCAGGAAAGGCAACCTGGGGAACACCTTGGAGTGTAACACACCCTCTCTCTACACCCCATACCCAATTTGAAGGCCTAATGCAGTGTAGTTTCCAAGAACTACTAAACGAGAGCCGGAAGATCGAAGCTCAGGAAAGGCAACCTGGGGAACACCTTGGAGTGTAACACACCCTCTCGCTACACCCCATACCCAATTTGAAGGCCTAATGCAGCGTAGTTTCCAACAACTACTAAACGAGAGCCGGAAGATCGAAGCTCAGGAAAGGCAACCTGGGGAACACCTTGGAGTGGAACACACCATCTCTCTACACCCCATACCCAATTTGAAGGCCTAATGCAGAGTAGTTTCCAAGAACTACTAAACGAGAGCCGGAAGATCGAAGCTCAGGAAAGGCAACCTGGGGAACACCTTGGAGTGTAACACAACGTCTCTCTACACGACGGAAGGGCTGATTCTTAGGAAGGAAGGCTGTTGGAAATAAGCATTGCGCGTCCGAGGGTGATTATATTCTTATTAGGTATATACTCACCCTCGGACGCGCCCTGCTTCTTTATTTGGAATGAATGTTTATTTGCAATGTGGTGTTGACTTTCTCTATTATTTTGGTAATTAATGATTTTATTATTTTCATTATTTTGCATCTTCTCGGCAATAATATAAAGAAGACGCGACAGGACAACACTCGGTGGATGCCATATGTGTGTTTTCAATTTAAAAAAACTTTCAGTTAACTACTTGCAGGAGAAAGTAATTGTAGCTGGTGGCCATTTTTAGTACTGTACCAGATTAGAGTTGTGTGTTTGTTTTTAATGTTAAAATGTCTGCATTTGATATCTCACCAGTATTTTCTTTTTTATAAGCAAAATACTTATTTTTATATTTTCTGATGTTGGTTCCAGGGGTACACGGCCAGCAGTGCCCTGGTCAGTGTAGTAGTAGTTGAAAGAATGGACCGCAGACAGGCATCGAAGGCCTAAAATAAAAAAATTGGGCTGGCTGTAGGCAATTTTAAATTGGTTCCAGGGGTACACGGGCAGCAGTGGTGTGGTCAGTGGAGGCCTAGTGGAAGGAGTGACCGCAGACAGGCATCGAAGGCCTAACATAACAAACTTGGGCTGGCTGTAGGCACTTTTAAATTGGTTCCAGGGGTACACGGGCAGCAGTGGTCTGGTCAGTGGAAGTCTAGTGGAAGGAGTGACCGCAGACAGGCATCGAAGGCCTAAAATAATAACACATGGCTGTAGGCAATTTTAAATTGGTTCCAGGGGTACACGGACAGCAGTGGTGTGGTCAGTGGAGGCCTAGTGGAAGGAGTGACCGCAGACAGGCATCGAAGGCCTAAAATAATAACACATGGCTGTAGGCAATTTTAAATTGGTTCCAGGGGTACACGGACAGCAGTGGTGTGGTCAGTGGAGGCCTAGTGGAAGGAGTGACCGCAGACAGGCATCGAAGGCCTAAAATAATAACACATGGCTGTAGGCAATTTTAAATTGGTTCCAGGGGTACACGGGCAGCAGTGACCTGGTCAGTGTAGTAGTAGTTGAAAGAATGGACCGCAGACAGGCATCGAAGGCCTAAAATAAAAAAATTGGGCTGGCTGTAGGCAATTTTAAATTGGTTCCAGGGGTACACGGGCAGCAGTGACCTGGTCAGTGTAGTAGTAGTTGAAAGAATGGACCGCAGACAGGCATCGAAGGCCTAAAATAAAAAAATTGGGCTGGCTGTAGGCAATTTTAAATTGGTTCCAGGGGTACACGGGCAGCAGTGACCTGGTCAGTGTAGTAGTAGTTGAAAGAATGGACCGCAGACAGGCATCGAAGGCCTAAAATAAAAAAATTGGGCTGGCTGTAGGCAATTTTAAATTGGTTCCAGGGGTACACGGGCAGCAGTGGTGTGGTCAGTGGAGGCCTAGTGGAAGGAGTGACCGCAGACAGGCATCGAAGGCCTAAAATAATAACACATGGCTGTAGGCACTTTTAAATTGGTTCCAGGGGTACACGGGCAGCAGTGGTCTGGTCAGTGGAAGTCTAGTGGAAGGAGTGACCGCAGACAGGCTTCGAAGGCCTAACATAACAAAATTGGGCTGGCTGTAGGCACTTTAAATTGGTTCCAGGGGTACATGGGCAGCAGTGTATGGTCAGTGGAAGTCTAGTGGAAGGAGTGACGGCAGACAGTCTTCGAAGGCCTAACATAACAAAATTGGGCTGACTGTAGGCACTTTTAAATTGGTTCCAGGGTAACACGGCCAGCAGTGGCCTGGTCAGTGTAGTAGTTGTAGAAAGAAGGGACCGCAGACAGGCTTCGAAGGCCTAACATAACAAAAATGTCAAAACAATGGTATTGTCAGTGCCAGGCATTGAAGGATGTCAGCGGCTAGACTACACATTGGTGAAGCTGTGAGAGATAATTTTGCTAGTGGTAGAGCACTGTTTGAGCTGGGGGGGGGAACTGTCTTGTGGCCGGCGGTACAGGCACAGGGCCCCTCATATTACAACGGTGTGTCTGACGTTGGGTGCGCACCACCACCGCCAGAGACACTTTATTGTACTATGAGGGACCCAGTGGCAGTGCCGTCGACCAAAAGCGGCCACACCCACCTCTTCAGACAAACAGCACTCTCAAGGGTCCAAGCGCAAAGTGGCGATAGCACGGCCCCGTGTGGGGAGTTTGGCCATTTCGTGAGGTGGAAACATGTCGTATGCTGGACAATCAGGTGAAGAAAATTACGAGATTGGAAAAGTCATTCAGAATAGTCCACAGGCAAGACCTTTTCATAGGAAAGCTAGGTGTCAGCCGGGCAGGGTGGGGCAAAAGATTTTGAAATCCAGTTGTGGTTCATTTTAATGAAGGTTAGATCATCTACATTTTGGGTAGCCAGACGAGTCCTTTTTTCTGTTAGTATTGAACCTGCAGCACTGAATACTCTTTCTGATAGGACACTAGCTGCCGGGCAAGCAAGCTCCTGCAATGCATATTCTGCCAATTCTGGCCAGGTGTCTAATTTGGATGCCCAGTAATCAAATGGGAATGACGGTTGAGGGAGAACGTCGATAAGGGATGAAAAATAGTTTGTAACCATACTGGACAAATGTTGTCTCCTGTCACTTTGAATTGATGCTGCAGTACCTGTCCTGTCTGCGGTCATAGAAAAATCACTCCACAACCTGGTCAGAAAACCCCTCTGTCCAACGCCACTTCTGATTTCTGCCCCTCTAACACCTCTGGTCTGCTGGCCCCTGGAGCTCGTGTGAGAACGATCACGGGCGCTGTGTGCAGGGAATGCCAGAAGCAAACGGTCAACAAGAGTTGATTGTTTTGTTGCTAATATTAGTTCCAAGTTCTCATGTGGCATAATATTTTGCAATTTGCCTTTATAGCGAGGATCAAGGAGGCAGGCCAACCAGTAATCGTCATCGTTCATCATTTTTGTAATGCGTGTGTCCCTTTTGAGGATACGCAAGGCATAATCCGCCATGTGGGCCAAAGTTCCCGTTGTCAAATCTGCGGTTGTGCTTGGTTGAGGGGCAGTTGCAGGCAAATCTACGTCACTTGTGTCCCTCAAAAAACCAGAACCCGGCCTTGCCACGCCACCAATTTCCCGTGCCCCCGGGAAAGCTTCCTCATTAAAAATATACTCATCCCCATCATCCTCCTCATCCTCCACCTCCTCTTCGCCCGGTACCTCGTCATGTACACTGCCCTGACCAGACAATCGCTGACTGTCATCAAGGCTTTCCTCTTCCTCTGGTGCAGACGCCTGATCCTTTATGTGCGTCAAACTTTGCATCAGCAGACGCATTAGGGGGATGCTCATGCTTATTATGGCGTTGTCTGCACTAACCAGCCGTGTGCATTCCTCAAAACACTGAAGGACTTGACACATGTCTTGAATCTTCGACCACTGCACACCTGACAACTCCATGTCTGCCATCCTACTGCCTGCCCGTGTATGTGTATCCTCCCACAAAAACATAACAGCCCGCCTCTGTTCGCACAGTCTCTGAAGCATGTGCAGTGTTGAGTTCCACCTTGTTGCAACGTCTATGATTAGGCGATGCTGGGGAAGGTTCAAAGAACGCTGATAGGTCTGCATACGGCTGGAGTGTACAGGCGAACGGCGGATATGTGCGCAAAGTCCACGCACTTTGAGGAGCAGGTCGGATAACCCCGGATAACTTTTCAGGAAGCACTGCACCACCAGGTTTAAGGTGTGAGCCAGGCAAGGAATGTGTTTCAGTTGGGAAAGGGAGATGGCAGCCATGAAATTCCTTCCGTTATCACTCACTACCTTGCCTGCCTCAAGATCTACAGTGCCCAGCCACGACTGCGTTTCTTGCTGCAAGAACTCGGACAGAACTTCCGCGGTGTGTCTATTGTCGCCCAAACACTTCATAGCCAATACAGCCTGCTGACGTATGCCAGTAGCTGCCCCATAATGGGAGACCTGGTGTGCAACAGTGGCAGGTGCGGATGGAGTGTTTGTGCGACTGCGGTCTGTGGACGAGCTCTTGCTTCTGCAGGAGGACGAGGAGGAGGAGGAGGAGGGGGTGCGAACGGCTACAGACAACTGTTTACTAGACCGTGGGCTAGGCAGAACTGTCCCAAACTTGCTGTCCCCTGTGGACCCTGAATCCACCACATTTACCCAGTGTGCCGTGATGGACACGTAACGTCCCTGGCCATGCCTACTGGTCCATGCATCTGTTGTCAGGTGCACCTTTGTGCTCACAGATTGCCTGAGTGCATGGACGATGCGCTCTTTAACATGCTGGTGGAGGGCTGGGATGGCTTTTCTGGAAAAAAAGTGTCGACTGGGTAGCTCGTAGCGTGGTACAGCGTAGTCCATCAGGTCTTTGAAAGCTTCGCTTTCAACTAACCGGTAGGGCATCATCTCTAACGAGATTAGTCTAGCTATGTGGGCGTTCAAACCCTGTGTACGCGGATGCGAGGCTAAGTATTTCCTTTTTCTAACCATAGTCTCATGTAGGGTGAGCTGGACTGGAGAGCTGGAGATCGTGGAACTAGCGGGGGTGCCGGTGGACATGGCAGACTGAGAGACGGTGGGAGATGGTATTGTTGCCGCCGGTGCCCTAGATGCAGTGTTTCCTACTACGAAACTGGTGATTCCCTGACCCTGACTGCTTTGGCCTGGCAAAGATACCTGCACAGATACAGCAGGTGGTGCGCTAAATGGTGGTCCTACACTGCCGGAAGGGATGTTGCGTTGATGACTAGCTTCATTGGCCGAGGGTGCAACAACCTTAAGGGACGTTTGGTAGTTAGTCCAAGCTTTCAAATGCATGGTGGTTAAATGTCTATGCATGCAACTAGTATTGAGACTTTTCAGATTCTGACCTCTGCTTAAGGAAGTAGAACATTTTTGACAGATGACTTTGCGCTGATCAATTGGATGTTGTTTAAAAAAATGCCAGACTGCACTCTTTCTAGCATCGGATACCTTTTCAGGCATTGCAGACTGAGCTTTAACCGGATGGCCACGCTGTCCTCCACCAGGTTTTGGCTTTGCCACGCGTTTTGGGCAAGATACGGGCCCGGCAGATGGAACCTGTGGCGATGTTGATGCCTGCTGCGGCCCCTCCTCCTCCTCTGCTTCAGAACTGCTGCCGCCTGCACCCTGTTCCCCCAATGGCTGCCAATCGGGGTCAAGAACTGGGTCATCTAATAACTCTTCTTGTACCTCCTGCGCAACTTCGTCTGTGTCACCGTGTCGTTCGGTGGTATAGCGTTCGTGATGGGGCAACATAGTCTCATCAGGGTCTGATTCTTGATCAGCACCCTGCGAGGGCAATGTTGTGGTCTGAGTCAAAGGACCAGCATAGTAGTCTGGCTGTGGCTGTGCGTCAGTGCACTCCATGTCAGATTCAATTTGTAATGGGCATGGACTGTTAACTGCTTCACTTTCTAAGCCAGGGACGGTATGTGTAAAGAGCTCCATGGAGTAACCCGTTGTGTCGCCTGCTGCATTCTTCTCTGTTGTTGTTTTTGCTGAAGAGGACAAGGAAGTGACTTGTCCCTGACCGTGAACATCCACTAACGACGCGCTGCTTTTACTTTTACCAGTTTCACGAGATGAGGCAAAAGAGCTAGAGGCTGAGTCAGCAAGATAAGCCAAAACTTGCTCTTGCTGCTCCGGCTTTAAAAGCGGTTTTCCTAATCCCAGAAAAGGGAGCGTTCGAGGCCTTGTGTAGCCGGACGACGAACCTGGCTCCACAGCTCCAGACTTAGGTGCAATATTTTTTCCCCCACGACCACCTGATGCTCCACCACTACCACTACCCTCATTACCAGCTGACAATGAACGCCCCCGGCCACGACCTCTTCCACTAGACTTCCTCATTGTTTTAAAAACGTAACCAAACTAACGTTATTTGTTGCAGTCACACAACTTACACGGTGAGCTATAACTTCTGTATGATTTAGCTACCCCTTTACAGGTTGGTGAGACCACAGCGAAAATCAGGCCCAATGTTACACACTCTTTTTTTGGTGGCTGCAAATTAGAGAGATGCCCCACACGCAGGACTGTCACTGAAGCACAAATGTTAATATTAATGTCACACTATTATTTTTTTTTTATTTTTATTTTTTTCAGGAACACTTTAGAAACCCCCCAAAAAAAAAAAAATAGATTTTTGCAGGGAGAATTTAGAAAACAAATGTAACAAACTATATGCTTTCTATGGGCCACTGAGTGAGAGATGACGCACACAGGAATCAGGAGTGGCACACAAGCCCAGAGGCCAATATTTTTCTACCAATGATTGATGGAGTTATTTTCTCTGGTAGATTTTGGAACCCAAATCAAGGAAAAAAAATGTAGGCTTTCTATGGACCACAATTGGAGAGAGAGAGAGAGAGAGATGGCACACCCAGGAGTCAAGACTGGCACACAAGCAGAAAGGCCAATATTAATCTCCCACTGTTTTTTTTGGTTGTTTTTTTTTTTTTTTTTTTCAGGGAGACTTTAGAAAAAAAAATAATAAAAAAAATATGATTTTATCAGGAAGAATTTAGAAACCAAATAAAATAAAATGATTTTTTCAGGGAGAATTTATAAAACAAATAAAACCAAAAATAGGCGTTCTATGGCCCACTGACTGAGAGATGACGCACCCAGGAGTCAAGACTGGCACACAAGCAGAAAGGCCAATATTAATCTCCCACTGTTTTTTTTGGTTGTTTTTTTTTTTTTTTTTTTCAGGGAGACTTTAGAAAAAAAAATAATAAAAAAAATATGATTTTATCAGGAAGAATTTAGAAACCAAATAAAATAAAATGATTTTTTCAGGGAGAATTTAGAAAACAAATAAAACCAAAAATAGGCGTTCTATGGCCCACTGACTGAGAGATGACGCACCCAGGAGTCAAGACTGGCACACAAGCAGAAAGGCCAATATTAATCTCCCACTGTTTTTTTTGGTTGTTTTTTTTTTTTTTTTTTCAGGGAGACTTTAGAAAAAAAAATAATAAAAAAAATATGATTTTATCAGGAAGAATTTAGAAACCAAATAAAATAAAATGATTTTTTCAGGGAGAATTTATAAAACAAATAAAACCAAAAATAGGCGTTCTATGGCCCACTGACTGAGAGATGACGCACCCAGGAGTCAAGACTGGCACACAAGCAGAAAGGCCAATATTAATCTCCCACTGTTTTTTTTGGTTGTTTTTTTTTTTTTTTTTTTCAGGGAGACTTTAGAAAAAAAAATAATAAAAAAAATATGATTTTATCAGGAAGAATTTAGAAACCAAATAAAATAAAATGATTTTTTCAGGGAGAATTTATAAAACAAATAAAACCAAAAATAGGCGTTCTATGGCCCACTGACTGAGAGATGACGCACCCAGGAGTCAAGACTGGCACACAAGCAGAAAGGCCAATATTAATCTCCCACTGTTTTTTTTTTTTTTTTTCAGGGAGACTTTAGAAAAAAAAATAATAAAAAAAATATGATTTTATCAGGAAGAATTTAGAAACCAAATAAAATAAAATAATTTTTTCAGGGAGAATTTAGAAAACAAATAAAACCAAAAATAGGCGTTCTATGGCCCACTGACTGAGAGATGACGCACACAGGAGTCAGGAGTGGCACACAAACCCAGAGGCCAATATTTTTCTACCAATGATTGATGTAGTTATTTTCTCTGGTAGATTTTAGAACCCAAATCAAGGAAAAAAAATATAGGCTTTCTATGGACCACAATTGGAGAGAGAGAGAGAGAGAGAGAGAGAGAGAGAGAGAGAGATGGCACACCCAGGAGTCAAGACTGGCACACAAGCAGAAAGGCCAATATTAATCTCCCACTGTTTTTTTGGTTGTTTTTTTTTTTTTTTTTTTTCAGGGAGACTTTAGAAATAAAAATAATAAAAAAAATATGATTTTATCAGGAAGAATTTAGAAACCAAATAAAATAAAATGATTTTTTCAGGGAGAATTTAGAAAACAAATAAAACCAAAAATATGCGTTCTATGGCCCACTGACTGAGAGAGAGAGAGAGATGGAACGCTTAGTACTGGCACACAAGCCCAAAGGGCAATATTAATCTCCCTTTTTTTTTCCAGGGAGAATTTCTGAAACCCAAAAAAAAAATAAAATAGGCTTTCTATGGCCCACTATTTGTGAGAGAGATGGGACGCTCAGGACTGGCACAGATGGCACGCTCAGGACTGGCACAGAAGCCCAGAGGCCAATATTAATCTCCCTTTTTTTCTGGGAGAATTTATAAAACCAAAAAAATATTTAAATAGGCTTTCTATGGCCCACTATTTGTGAGAGAGATGGCACGCTCAGGACTGGCACAGATGGCACGCTCACAACTGGCACAGAAGCCCAGAGGCCAATATTAATCTCCCTTTTTTTCTGGGAGAATTTATAAAACCAAAAAAATATTTAAATAGGCTTTCTATGGCCCACTATTTGTGAGAGAGATGGCACGCTCAGGACTGGCACAGATGGCACGCTCACAACTGGCACACAAGCCCAGAGGCCAATATTAATCTCCCTTTTTTCAGGGAAAATTTATAAAACCAAAAAAAAAATTAAATAGGCTTTCTATGGCCCACTATTTGTGAGAGAGATGGCACGCTCAGGACTGGCACAGATGGCACGCTCACAACTGGCACACAAGCCCAGAGGCCAATATTAATCTCCCTTTTTTCAGGGAAAATTTATAAAACCAAAAAAAAAATTAAATAGGCTTTCTATGGCCCACTATTTGTGAGAGAGATGGGACGCTCAGGACTGGCACAGATGGCACGCTCAGGACTGGCACAGAAGCCCAGAGGCCAATATTAATCTCCCTTTTTTTCAGGGAGAATTTATAAAACCCAAAAAAAAATAAAATAGGCTTTCTATGGCCCACTATTTGTGAGAGAGATGGCACACTCAGGACTGGCACACAAGCCCAAAGGCCAATATTAATCTCCCACTGTATTTTTATCAGGGAGAATTTATACACCCCACAAAAAAAAATACAGAAAAATGAAAAGGCTTTCTATGGCCCACTATGTGAGAGAGATGGCACACACAGGGATGGCACTCTAGCAGAAATGCCAAATTGCCAATCTTAATCTCCCACCAAAAAAAAAAAAAAAAAAAAAACAGGGAATGTCCTACAATTACTATCTCCCTGCCTGCAGTAATCTCAGCCAGGTATGGCAGGCAGCTACTATCTCCCTGCCTGCAGTAATCTCAGCCAGGTATGGCAGGCAGCAATAAGGAGTGGACTGATGCACAAATGAAATAAAAAGTGTGGACAAACAAAAAAGATAGCTGTGCAGAAAGGAAGGAACAAGAGGATTTGTGCTTTGAAAAAAGCAGTTGGTTTGCACAGCGGCGTACACACAGCAATGCAGCTATCAGGGAGCCTTCTAGGGCAGCCCAATGAGCTACAGCGCTGAGGGGAAAAAAAAAAAAAAAAAAAATTCCACTGTCCCTGCACACCGAGGGTGGTGTTGGACAGTGCAAATCGCTGCAGCACAAGCGGTTTTGTGGTTAATGGACCCTGCCTAACGCTATCCCTGCTTCTGACAAAGCGGCAGCAACCTCTCCCTAAGCTCAGATCAGCAGCAGTAAGATGGCGGTCGGCGGGAACGCCTCTTTATAGCCCCTGTGACGTCGCAGACAGCAAGCCAATCACTGCAATGCCCTTCTCTAAGATGGTGGGGACCAGGACCTATGTCATCACGCTGCCCACACTCTGCGTTTACCTTCATTGGCTGAGAAATGGCGCTTTTCGCGTCATTGAAACGCGACTTTGGCGCGAAAGTCGCGTACCGCATGGCCGACCCCGCACAGGGGTCGGATCGGGTTTCATGAAACCCCGACTTAGCCAAAAGTCGGCGACTTTTGAAAATGTTCGACCCGTTTCGCTCAACCCTACTCAGTGCCCCTAGATGAATGTTTTAATGACCCTCTTTAGTGATGAGCCTACAAGGCATCATCTTTGCTAGTTCTCTAAATGAAATTATGCTTGCTCGTAATCAGAATTAATGAAGAAAATTATACTCATTACCTCAATTTTAAATTGTCCCATCAGAGAGGAAGAGGACTAGAACTCTAGTGCCACCTATTGGAAGTAGCAATCCTAACAGTCAATGTTGACCCTTTAATGAGCCTTGTCACATGACTTAGGATAAAAGCCAAACCAGAATCTCAATTTGCAGACACTGTGTTTCGGGGTACTGCCCCTCGTCAGTGCAAAGTGCAGATCTGGTTTCCCTGAGTGGGAGGCCTCTGACCGGGATCATGTGACAAGGCTCGTTAAAGGGTCGACATTGACTTGCAGGATTGCTACTTCCAATAGGTGGCACTAGAGTTCTAGTCCTCTTCCTCTCTGAAGAGACAATTTTCATATTTCCCAGAGGAGCATTGCGGCTTTAAGTCTCTTCACCTAGACATGCTTAACATATCGCTCTCTGCAAGGAGAAACAATACTTCTACCTAATTTTTACAAATATGTTGGCTGAAGGTATTGTAAATACCCAATAAATAATCTGTAGATCACAGCATAACCTTATACATTTTACAATGCTTGGGAAATGGCTGTTCATACCATAAATGATAATGAAGAATGAGGTTTTCCACCATATGTACTGCCCCTTCTTTATTGTAAATTGTGACGGCAAGGCCAATTAGGAGTTTGGGCTCTCCATACCCTTTCATTAGTCAATATCAAAAATTACTTTGTAGTTGACATGTGGGTAAGTGTGGGCAAATGTGGGCAGCACAGTGACTCGTTGTTAGCACTGCAGCCTTGCAGCGCTGGAGTCCTGAATTCAAATCCCACCAAGGACAACATCTGCAAAGAGTTTGTATGTTCTAACTGTGTTTGTGTGGGTTTCTTCTGTGTTCTCTGGTTTCTTCCCATATTCCAAAGACATACTGATAGGGAATTTAGATTGTGAGCTGATAATGTTAAGGTGAGGTTCACATTGCGTTAATGGCAGTCCGCTAGCGGGATCCGTTGCAAAGCGACACTAACGCTATGTAATGGATCCGTTAGCGCACCCATTGACTGGCATTATGTAGCGCATCGCTAACGCATGCCATAATCGGCATGCGTTAGTGATGTGCCGTTATTCTGTGACTGACCCTCGGACGCAGTCTGCAGCGTTTTTGGGTCCTTCACCGCTAGCGCAGATAGAGCATCTGCACTAGCCCGATCGCATAAACGCGATCCTTTTTCGGCACTTGCGTTAGCGCAGTCCGTTAGAGTATGCGTTGAACGGACTGCACTAACGCAATGAGAACCTAGCCTAAGCGCTGCAGAATAATGGCACTTTATAAATGAGTATAATGATAGGAATTAATATTTTAATGAATATTAAAGCACAAGTATGTGGAGCGCCCCCAGACACAGGGCCACAGGTTACTCGGTACCGGTCCTCTGTCTCGGTGCTGGGGATGTCATGGTGGCTGGACCCGGTCCGTGACCCTGCAAAGGGGCGTCCAATAAAAGGGGTGATGATAGTTTGTCAAGGGTTCGTGACGCCACCTGTGGTATTCGGTCAGGGTGACCGACGCTGCTTAGGGGTCCGCTGGGGTGATGGAATGGCAGTTGGATGGTATACCTTCCCACAGGTGAAGTGTGTCCCCAGGGCTTTCCAGTAGTGTAGGTGGCGATGGTGTGAGGCGCAGTCAATAACGAGGACACAGGGTTGCAGTCTCTTTACCTATTACTGAAAACTTCAGGATCCTCAATCCAGAGCACTGTTAACAGGGCTGTCTGAGACCGGCCGGTCCGAAGGCACATCCAGAGTTCCCTTTGCAGGTGGAAATCAGTGCCTACCAACTAGCGCCTGTGTGTTGTAGTTCTTCCCTGCTGAGCATTCGGGATAGTCCTCACAACTTCTGTTCTCGTTCTTTCTCTTTCTCTCTCTCTCCGTCCCCCAAGTTTATCTGGATAGGACGCACCAGTTAGACGGGAAGGCTCGGAGCTATTCTGGGACCC
Source organism: Ranitomeya imitator (assembly GCF_032444005.1). Lineage (NCBI taxonomy): Eukaryota > Metazoa > Chordata > Amphibia > Anura > Dendrobatidae > Ranitomeya > Ranitomeya imitator. The sequence continues at coordinate 877,382,402 of NC_091282.1, read as the reverse complement.
TAGAGACGCCCCTCTCCACGCTTGCCCCCTATGTCTGCTTAGGTGATGTAAGGTAGACAGCCAACCTATAATTAACTGTCCTGCGGTATTTGAAGTAAGGCATAGAGTCAGTTACTTCTTCTGTGTTTCGGTCACCGGCTACGCGCCTTAGTAGGAAGTTGCCGTTCTCCGGGCACGACTCCTACTGGCTCTCCTTTGTGCTTGATCTCGTTTCTCACTTTCCACAATATCCTTTTCTTCGTGTCCTTTCTTAGGATACCGCCGCAAGGTAGTGCAGGCGCAGTTCTGTTGGTTTCTATTCGTTCTGCTAGGCCCCTGTCAGGAACCCACCCCTGACAGGTCCTCCCTGGAGCTCTCCCAGGCTGCATTCTGTTCTAACTTCCTATCCGACCCCCAGTTTTACCAGTGTGAAGAGTGGCCTAATACATAGTGCCTTTTGCTCCCCCTGGTGGCCGGACTGTGAAATGTAATGTGTGCTGTGATACTCAGGTGAACTCCTTTAGTGCAATCAGACATAACATCACTCCCCTTAGTGGCAGAGCGACATTACTGCAATGACAAGGACTCTGGGGCGCTGCATATGGGCTTCCATATTGGTACAAGTTTATCATAGTCCAGTTCTGGCAATATTTACAATTGACAGGCTGATAATTTTTTATGAAGCTAGAACATATTTAGGTGATAATGTAGCCAATAAATTGCCATATTGATATTATCCCTGTCATCGTATGTAAGGGGCAAGACTCTGTCCCCCTTATTTTGTTCTCCAGATTGAAAAAAACTGACTTTTTTGTTTTAAATTATATTGCCAGATGGTGCTGCCTATAATACTGCCATGCTGACATTTCGGAGAGACGTACATTAATATGTCATATTATAAGTTGGATTGTTTTGATGACTTAACTTCATCCCCATGTTACAGGAATCTTTGTACTGTGCTGAAGTTGCCGAACCTGACAGATGTTTTTTCTCTCCTATTCCCTTCCTGCATTAATCAGATACTGAATTAAATAGTTTCAAACTGAGATGATTTATTCAGCATGCTATTAGGATCCCTACAGTCTCCTTCCCAGTGGGGTGCTCTCCCTCACCCACTGCCACCTGTGCTTCCTTCATCTGTATTGCTAATGGTGTCCAGGGTCTCATGTGTTCTTGTCATTTCAGAGCGCCACAGCATGGGGGCATGGGAGGCGCTTGGCCATCAGTGTGGAGTCACCTCTACTTGTTAGCCCCCTCACATTGTGCTTCATTATTCCCAGACATTTCTTCCTGCCATGCATTTCTCACTGAGAATATACATGACCTTGTATAATACAATAAAATTAAAAAATGAAACCAAATTTTTTAGTCTAAAAAAAACTTTGAGTTAACTACATTCGCTTCAGTTAGAATGAAATTGTCATTTAATTATCAGGGCATTTTATTTAGCGCAAAGCTTATACAGGGCTAGTCTTAGAGAGAATCTGTCAGCTGATTGCTACATCAATTGAGAGCAGGGTAATGTAGGAAAAGAGACCCGGATTCCAGCACTGTAACACTTAGTTTACTGGGTGCAGCAGTGTTGGCACACAGTTTTAGATGTAGCAGAGCTCAGAAATCTAACCCCACCCATACCACAGCTTTCTGTGTACATTGTCTATTGACAGTGAGCTGCTTATCAGAGGAAGAGGCGTGGTCACACCACTGGGCATTTGGGAGCTAGTCTGAGTAATGATAATCTGGTGACAAAGCATTCATTGTATGGAAACAACAGAACACAGCCTAATAAGTGACTCACCCCTAAAATCAGTGTCTCATCCCCTAAATTGTGCTGTCCTCAATTACACAGCAAAAACCTGCTCACAGATTCCCATTAAGCCAGCCATACAAAATAGAAAGCTGTTGGCCTAACAAAGCTTTGGCTGATCATGCATCCAACAGCTATCTAAGCCGACTATCCCATGCTCATTTGGCCAAGAGCTCCTGGGTTCTCCATGAGAAAGCCACCAGCCGACAAGAGAAAAATGTGATCAGCAGGCCAAAATCAGACAAGTCGGTCGACATCTCCCCCGACGATCAGTTGGCTGGTGCCCCCATACACATTAGGACTGTGATCTGGTTTGAAGAGGGCACCCATCACTGGTGGATTATGATCAGCACAATGATATTGTAGATATTGTGTAGCACGGTTATGAGATTACTTTATGTTATTTGGTAATTTTACATTGGTATTAAGCATGCACAGCATGGTGACATTTGGTTTACAATCATGGTAAGGCCGGGGTCACACTTGTGAGAAACTCGAGCATCAATACTCGGCACTGCTGCAGGCACTCGGGACCAGAGGGTTCAGCTGCATGGAAATACACGCAGCCGCATGCTCCGGTCCCGAGTGCTGGCGGCAGTGCCGGGTATTGATGCAAGAGACTCGCACGATTTTCTCGCATTGCACTCGCAAGTATGACCCTGACCTTAGACATTGCTACTTAGGCTCTGAGAGTAGATCATCATTACAATGTATAGCAATGGTAGAAACGTATAGTATTGCTATTTACGCGAGTGTAAAGTAGTGCACTGTGGTTAATCACTGACACTCTTACTTTGACAATAAACCATATTGTAAAGGGTAACAAACTGGCACATACCAAGTAAAGATTGCTATGTATTTATCTAGCAGTACGCAAAAAGGCTTTCACATTCACAGTTTATATTTGCAGAAAAACAACTGATAGCAAAACACGTAGAAAGTTATATCACAATGGTTCAACGTCTTCGTAATTGTTCTAATCTGCAGAATAATATTACTGTATTCAATTTACTGCACGATGAAACTGTAAAAACCGGAGCAGCAAAGACAGATTTGCATTCTTTTTTTCACAATTGAACCCTACAAAGAACTATCAGTTTTGGACTAAAATACAGTATAAATATAAGGATATGTGCACACGTTGCAGGTTTCCTGCAGAACTGCAGCTTTTTTTCCCCGCGCAGAAACGCTTCAGATCTGCAAGTGATTTACAGCACAATGTAAATCAATGGCAAAAAAAAATGCTGTTCTTATCGTGTGGAAAAATCTGCACGGAAAACGCAGCAGATTAAAAAAAGGACCATGTCAATTCTTTGTGCAGATCTGCTGCGTTTTTGCACCCATTCCATAATAGAAATCTGCAACGTGTGCACATAGCCTTATGGTGGTTTTCAAAATTACAGCATCCAAACAGTTATGTTTCTTGGAAGAAAAAGCATGAAAAAATGAAAGATAAACTGACTGATTCTGTGTAATCACACTCTTTTTCCCACCAAAACTATTTTCAACCAGTCGATATATTATCAATATGGACAAATCTTTACATTATTGTACCTGCCAAATATATCAGGAACCAATCATTAGGTGTTGACACCTACTTTACAAAAAAGCTTTACTCGCCTCCTAGAGGGGCATTGCTCCTCCACACTCAATACTAATTCCCCCACTGTTTTGCTAGCATCACCTTCCGGCAAGGGACACCACATGATCAGCAGCCGCAGCCAATGATCACCTGGAGCAATCACATGAGGCACACTTTTTATGGCTAAATTTTGATGCCAGCAAATGCAGTAGCAAGTGTGGGGGAGCATAAGTGAGAATATTTGTTTTTATTCTTACACCAAAAAACCTAAAGAGATGAACTGGAATATAAGTTGGTGGACATGCAGTGTGTAAGCGCATGTTCACACTGGCCACTAAACTGACAAAACCCAAATAAAAACATAATAAGAAAATACCCTGAAGTAAATAAATATACAGCATTAATATACAGTGTTTAGTTAACATAATTTTGATAAAATAAGTGTAAAAGCCATCCCACCATGTCACGGTGACCCTATTCGGGACAGTCCTAACCTCTACTACTAAAATCTTACTATTTGTCAAGTGACGTACACGTGCATGACGGCTGAGAAGGACTGAAACCTATTCCACATGTATATGGATAATCGTAATGGTAATTGGCATCCTGTGCTATAATATCAGTGCGTTGGTTAGAAAGGCCCTCTTCAGGTTCCTAGATTAGGAGAATATATGATGTTTTTATTGATTAATGATGGACAATCATACAGTATGCGGGTTACTCTGGGGGACCCTGAATTAGTGGCTCTTATACATTCTAGTGACTACTATGGGGGACCCTCATAAAGTGTGAGGGCCACTATACAGCGTGAGAGCTAATGTGGAGGCTATTATACATTTTAGGGCCTACTGTGAGGTGCCTTCTTAAAGTGTGGAGGCCACAGTTTGGGACTAGTGTGAGGGCCATAATTAGGGTGCATCACCATATTTGTAATCAGTTAGGGACCCACTCAGATGTTTCGGCCCAGCTACACCTCTGCTCCAAAGACATGCCGATAGGGAATGTAGATTGTAAAACTCAATGGGGACAATGATGACAATGTATGTAAAGTGCTGTGGCATTAATGGTGCTATAAAAGTGGGTAAAATGACTAAAGCAGTGAACATTTTAGGGCAATGATGTTAGAAACTTGAAATTGAGCAGTTTCTCACTGTATCATCTCAGGCCATTCACAGATGTAAGAATAGATGTAATTTCATTGTATTATTCACAGGAAATTCAGCAACTCTTCAATCTTACTAAGAGCAATCCATCAGATAAAGTGGCACAGATTCCTACAGCTGGTTTCTGAATGCAGTAGCCACTAAGCTCCTGTAGTTTCCCTCTGCTGTCAGTATTAGTTCTGGAAACATTTCAAATGTTTTGAGAAAGCAAAGCAGCAAAACAAGTCATGAAGGATCTTGAAATGTTCTATTTGGCAACTGTTCTAAGAAAATATGCCTTTTGGCCCATCAGCTGTTTAATTGCTCTGGAAGTTTCTAAAAATATTGCTTGTCCTTGTCATTAGCATCAGTGTAAAACAAAATGTTACTTTCCCATTCTGTTGGGCCATTTTGGTGGGCCAGATTACAGTAATATTATCACAGATGCAAAGATAACGTTTAGTTGTTTTCAAAACTTCTTCTGAGAACTAAACACTAAGAATGGTTGAATCTTTTGAAATTCGAATTCACCAGAAATTGAGTTGCACTTGTCGTCGTCACTTAATGTGGGATGTTCTGAGAAGTTGTGCCTGTTCCAAATTGAAATGTAAAATCCAAGTACATACAGGAGAGAGAACCACGCTGACATGCTTAGTATTAGAATAGAACTCTGTTTATTACGTCATCAGTCACGGTTAAGGCTACTTTCACACTAGCGGTGTGAGGTTCCGATGCTAGCAGTGAAACGGAGGCACAACGGAGGCAGCGGATGCATTTTTCCTGCGCATCCGCTGCCCCATTGTAAGGTGCGGGGAGGTGGGGGCGGAGTTCCGGCCGCGCATACGCGGTCGGAAAAAGCGGTCCGTCGGCAGCCAAAAAGTTACATGTAACGTTTTTTGCTCCCGGCGGTACACCACAACACAGCGCAACCGTCGCACGACGGTTGCGACATGTGTCAATGCGTCGCTAATGTTAATCTATTGGGCAAAAACGCATCCTGCAAACAACTTTGCATGATGCGTTTTTTCCACTAAACGATGCATTGCGACGTATTGAAAAAAACGCCAGTGTGAAAGTAGCCTTACATAGGTTTTTACTGGACATACTGTGCATTGTAGCAATATAATTGGCTCAGCTTATCTCTACATATGTGCTGGCATTACATCTAATTGGCAAAAGTTAATATCATCTACACCCTAGGTGTGGCTCTAACTTCTTAAGGTACCGTCACACTAAGCGACGCTGCAGCGATACCGACAACGATGTCGATCGCTGCAGCATCGCTGTTTGGTCGCTGGAGAGCTGTCACACAGACAGCTCTCCAGCGACCAACGATCCCGAAGTCCCCGGGTAACCAGAGTAAACATCAGGTTACTAAGCGCAGGGCCACGCTAAGTAACCCGATGTTTACCCTGGTTACCAGCGTAAACATAAAAAAAACAAACACTACATACTTACCTTCCATGTCTGTCCTCCGGCGCTCTGCTTTCCTCTGCACTGTCAGCGCCGGCCAGCCGGAAAGCAAAGCGGTGACATCACCGCTGTGCTTTCCGGCTGGCCGGCGCTCACAGCCAATGCAGGGAAGCAGAGCACCGGGGACAGACACGGAAGGTAAGTACAGTGCCTACAAGTAGTATTCAACCCCCTGCAGATTTAGCAGGTTTAATAAGATGCAAATAAGTTAGAGCCTTCAAACTTCAAACAAGAGCAGGATTTATTAACAGATGCATAAATCTTACAAACCAAAAAGTTTTGTTGCTCAGTTAAATTTTTATAAATTTTAAACATAAAAGTGTGGGTCAATTATTATTCAACCCCTAGGTTTAATATTTTGTGGAATAACCTTTGTTTGCAATTACAGCTAATAATCGTCTTTTATAGGACCTGATCAGGCCGGCACAGGTCTCTGGAGTTATCTTGGCCCACTTCTCCATGCAGATCTTCTCCAAGTTATCTAGGTTCTTTGGGTGTCTCATGTGGACTTTAATCTTGAGCTCCTTCCACAAGTTTTCAATTGGGTTAAGGTCAGGAGACTGACTAGGCCACTGCAACACTTTGATTTTTTGCCTCTTGAACCAGGCCTTGGTTTTCTTGGCTGTGTGCTTTGGGTCGTTGTCTTGTTGGAAGATGAAATGATGACCCATCTTAAGATCCTTGATGGAGGAGCGGAGGTTCTTGGCCAAAATCTCCAGGTAGGCCGTGCTATCCATCTTCCCATGGATGCGGACCAGATGGCCAGGCTCCTTGGCTGAGAAACAGCCCCACAGCATGATGCTGCCACCACCATGCTTGACTGTAGGGATGGTATTCTTGGGGCCGTATGCAGTGCCATCCAGTCTCCAAACGTCACGTGTGTGGTTGGCACCAAAGATCTCGATCTTGGTCTCATCAGACCAGAGAACCTTGAACCAGTCAGTCTCAGAGTCCTCCAAGTGATCATGAGCAAACTGTAGACGAGCCTTGACATGACGCGTTGAAAGTAAAGGTACCTTACGGGCTCGTCTGGAACGGAGACCATTGCGGTGGAGTACGTTACTTATGGTATTGACTGAAACCAATGTCCCCACTGCCATGAGATCTTCCCGGATCTCCTTCCTTGTTGTCCTTGGGTTAGCCTTGACTCTTCGGACAAGCCTGGCCTCGGCACGGGAGGAAACTTTCAAAGGCTGTCCAGGCCGTGGAAGGCTAACAGTAGTTCCATAAGACTTCCACTTCCGGATGATGCTCCCAACAGTGGAGACAGGTAGGCCCAACTCCTTGGAAAGGGTTTTGTACCCCTTGCCAGCCTTGTGACCCTCCACGATCTTGTCTCTGATGGCCTTGGAATGCTCCTTTGTCTTTCCCATGTTGACCATGTATGAGTGCTGTTCACAAGTTTGGGGAGGGTCTTAAATAGTCAGAAAAGGCTGGAAAAAGAGATAATTAATCCAAACATGTGAAGCTCATTGTTCTTTGTGCCTGAACTACTTCTTAATACTTTAGGGGAACCAAACAGAATTCTGGTGGGTTGAGGGGTTGAATAATAAATGACCCTCTGAAAAGACTTTTCACAATTTAAAAAAAAAATAAACAAAGAAATAACATTCTTTTTTGCTGCAGTGCATTTCACACTTCCAGGCTGATCTACAGTCCAAATGTCACAATGCCAAGTTAATTCCAAATGTGTAAACCTGCTAAATCTGCAGGGGGTTGAATACTACTTGTAGGCACTGTATGTAGTGTTTGTTTTTTTTACATTTATGCTGGTAACCAGGGTAAACATCGGGTTACTAAGCGCGGCCCTGCGCTTAGTAACCCGATGTTTACCCTGGTTACCAGTGAAGACATCGCTGGATCGGCGTCACACACGCCGATTCAGCGATGTCAGCGGGAGGTCCAGCGACAAAATAAAGTTCTGGACTTTCCCCAGCGACTAACGATCTCCCAGCAGGGGCCTGATCGTTGGTCGCTGTCACACATAACGATTTCCTTAACGATATCATTGCTACGTCACAAAAAGCAACGATATCGTTAACAATATCATTATGTGTGACGGTACCTTAACTTTCATTTTCTTATGTTATCCCGATAGACAAAAGAAATTCCTGAGACTCCTTATCTAAAAACATACACAGACTCCATTTTGGAAAGCAAGGAGATGCACATAAAATAACCAAAATTGAGTCAGGATTGATAAATAAATCATGCTCTCACAATTCCCTTCTCTTATGGCAGTGGGTGAATGTTCCAGCCAAAGTGCCCGCCTACAAACTCCCCCAGATACATTCTACTCCCCGTAATAGAAGAAGCTGGTCTTCCTACACCACTTTAGCAGATTCTCTGGATCAATCTGCCTGTCTCACCATCGGATGGACACACACACAGGAAGCCAAAACAAGCAATACAATTATACGGGTGCCACATTTATGTGCTAATCAGAGTTGGCATCCAGCAGTTGGTCATAGTACTTGCCATGTTTCGCTATCACAGGGTGCAATCCAGCCACAGGTCTTGTCTCTCTGGCCTTGTCTATAGCTTTCGAAACAATGCCCAAAATACAGGGTACGACACAGCAACCAAGTACCGCAATAAATTCTGCTTTTACATGGTGAATTGATTAGCTGCAAATTTTCATAATTGCAAGGCCCCCAATTGCCCTAAAAAGAGAAGCATAACACTCTGACGTTTCTTAGGAATGTGTCCAACTCCTTTCCAGCTGTTTGACATGATGTACAATAAAAAAAATCTTATGTGTTACGGTACCAGAAAAATCTACATAAAAAAGTACTTTAGGAGTGATAGCTTTATTGGTTACCCACAAAAATTATATCTGAAAGCTCTCAGAGCACCTTAGCTTGCAAATATAATTTTTCTGCTTAGCCAATAAAGTATTACTCCTAGAGTACTTTTTTGGGCATAAAAGTATTTACAAAGCTCTTTATCACAAACAGAGCCTTACTAAAGTCAAAGTGACTTTGGCATAGAAACTAATGGTAACCTGGTAGTAATCAACATCCCATTTAATAACACAATACACCGGCAGATTTTTCATGTCTTTTAAAATTAAAAAATCATCCAAGATGTATCCTTTTCAGGCTGCCGTCACACTAGCAGTATTTGGTCAGTATTTTACATCAGTATTTGTAAGCCAAAATCAGGAGTGGAACAATTAGAGGAAAAGTATAATAGAAACATATGCACCACTAATGCATTTATCACCCACTCCTGGATTTGGCTTACAGATACTGATGTAAAATACTGACCAAATACTGCTAGTGTGACGGCAGGCTCAGTCATTTGTGATTAAGCAGATCATTCTATGCAAAACACTTACTCAAACTGATGGCGTCACTGTCAGAATTAACATCATCCTGCTGTAACTACTGAGATGAGTGATGCACTCAGACAGCTGGTGCTAGTAGTGGTCCTTTTGCTAGCAGCTCCCACATTTTTAGTCATGTTATATAGATTTTTTTATTTTACAGTACCTTGTTTCTTGTTATTGCCACTTCTTTTAACATACATTTTGTAGAACACTATAATTAACTTTTGACAATCTTTTCAACACCAATTCTTAAACCAATACCAAAAAGGGATAATACAAGAAATGCTAATTGGGTACATGTACAGAAAGGGAAGCAGGCCACAGCATAGGTGTGGCATGTACGGTTGTGAAATTGGACTAGTAAAAGTTAAATATATTGTTTACATTTTTTTTTTTAAATTATCTGAAAAAAATTCTGCCACTTTACAAAAAAATGACATGATAAGAAATGGTAGGTAGGCAAATGTATTAAAAAGGCACTGGATTGGTGTAGCATTTACAGGGGTAAAATTTGATTAGTAAAACAGATGTGCAAAAGAACATTTTTGTTCGTGATGCATACACACATGGTTGGACGTACAGATGCAGTTAAATGACTTGGCTTTGAGGATTTTTTTTGCATTTTTAAAAAAACACTTTTCCCTCCTTCAGAAAAAGAATTGTTCAGAAATGCAAACACACAACACACACATCACCTGGGACTAGCAAGCATAATTATCTTGGACAGACACTGATTTTCAGTCTTTTTTCTCTGTGAAAAATATTGTCTTTTCTTGTTACTGCTATTTAGTGCATTAAGATTGCAGAAAAAAAAGAGTATATCACTGCTGTTGCTGGCAACTCTCCTATCTCTTTTTATCAATTAAATATCTGTATTATCCTCAGACTATTACGCTCATCATCTTTATTGCTGCAGTTATACAACACACACTGGAGAATTTATCCAATGTTTAAAGGGAACCTGTCACCTCAAATTGGCGGGATACTAAAATGATTTTTTACCGGTCAGATGGGCGGCGTATCCTCGTCATTTCTCCACACCGTCCGTCCCTGTTTTCCGCAATATTTTAGTGCGCCACTGAAGAATGCATGGCACACGCGCCAACTATGGCGCACGCATACTCTTATTCACTAAAATAATGCGGAAAACAGGGATGGACGGGGCGGAGAAATGACGAGGATACGCCGCCCATCTGACCAGTAAAAAATCATTTTAATATCCCGCCAATTTGAGGTGACAGGTTCCCTTTAAGGTTTTCTCTTCCTATCTCTATTGGCTACCTGTGATCTCCGACATCCTCTTACTATTCTACATGACCCTAGAATGGCTGATGCATTGCCTGCCTAGCGTCTTATTTATGCTCTGGCAGTCCCTCCTTTTGGCTGCGCTACACCATGTGATAGCTGCAGGGCTTTATGGAGACGTCTGTGTGATCATGCATGAGAGCATGTCAGCCTTCTGTACCTGTTGCAAAATTTCTGTAATGTGTAAAAAGGGTGCAGGAATTTGTTTTTGTAATTAATGTATCCCAAAATGTTCAAATTTGTTGTAATTTCATAAAGAATTGCAAAAAATGTGAGGTAGACAGTAACAGTTTTTAAAAAAAAAATATGTAACCCCTACTACCTTTGACATATCTATATGTCATAATTGGGAAGGAGCTCCTGACATTTGACGTATGGGTACATCATGGCAATCATGCGGTGCACAGGAGCTGTGCCCATGCGATCGCTAAGACCCTGCTGTCAGTGAACGCACCACCACAGACATTTTAACCCCCTAGATGATGCAATCGATATACAATGAGTGCTTAAATCATGGCTTACGTGTAAATATCTGAATTACGAGATTCAGACTAATTCCCCAGCGGTACATTCCCTATATTGCGGTAGATGGAGACACTGTGGATTCTGCCTGTTCTATGATTCGGCGGTGTCTGTCTTTTTAAGCATGCATAAAAGCGCAATCGGCCACAGTTTTGTGCACCTTTGAAAAAAAGGATCCGCAGAACAGAGGCCAGAGTAACTCTGCTGCCTCATCATAGTTATTGGATCGCTTGGGGGTGTCATCTGAATCAGGTCATTTGGAGATTTAGATGAAAACCTCGATATAAGTGCTCAGCACAGACCACAAGATAAATGTGATCCAAAATATTAAGTAAAATTTTCCCAGCAAAAGCTTCAACTCAATTCACAAAAAAAAGCAAGTCTCCACTCAGGACTATCATCTTTGAATGGAAATATAGGGGGCTTCCATGTTACTGGAAAAGCACAATGATTCGTCGCCCCCCAAAAGTAATCCAGCACTCCCAAATTCAAATGCCCCCTCCCTTCTGAGCTCCAGAGTGCTTAAACCACATGTAGTGCCCACATTTGGCATTTCCTTAGCGATGGGAGCCTGACTAATCTATGGGGTCCATGGCTCCAGAAGCACGAGTTGGGCATAATGTATGGGCATTACAATGTACTGGACACAACAATGTACTGGGCACTAAAGCGGCATATTTGCAATTTTCACTCAGGAACATCCACTATTGCTTGTTTCTGGAAAAAACACATATAGAGTCAATACGGTGGCTCAGTGGTCAGCACAGCAGCCTTGTCAGCGCTGGAGTCCTGGGTTCTATTCCCACCTTGGACAACATCTGCAAGGAGTTTCTATGTTCTTTCCGTGTTTGCGTGGGTTTTCTCAGGGTACTCTGGTTTCCTCCCACATTCCAAAGACATACTGATAGGGAAATTAGATTGTGAGCCCCATCGGGGACAGTGATGATAATGTGTGCAAACTGTAAAGCGCTGCGGAATATGTTAGCGCGATATAAAATAAAGATGATTAAAATTGTCACTACAACTGTAAATTCCTAGAGGGGTGTAATTTCCAAAATGGGGTCACTTGCTGGAGGATTCTTCTCTCTTGACACTTAGGAGCTCTATATATTGAGTTCGCAAACTATTCTACAATAATTTACTTGCAGTACTGTACAGCCTCATATGGGGTATTTTGTCACAGGTATACAATTCTGTAACAAACAAACTAAAGCTGCATGCTATAGTATGCGAACATGGAATATATGAAATTGGAATTACTTTACTGCTATAGAAAATAAGTTAAAAATGGAGATAGTTTGCGCATAAATTGGACATAAATTCATTGTGAGGTGCAGTTTGTAAAATGGGGTTATTTATGGATTTATGGGGGTTTCTGCTGTTATTGCATCTCAGGGGCTCTTCCAGTGGGTCATGGCACCCACAAACCGTAAGAGCCAAAACCAGGAGTGGGTGATAAATGCAGAAGTGATGCATATGTTTCTATTATACTTTTCCTCTAATTGTGCCACTCCTGGTTTTGGCTTACAAATACTGATGTAAAATACTGACCAAATACTGCTAGTGTGACGACAGCCTTAAAGTCACCAAAAGGATTGTACAAGAAATGCAGTCGCTTCTGACAAGTAAGCACAATACCTCTCTGACACTGATGTCAGATTTTATTTTTCTGTAAAAAAAACATGCCACAACACGCATTGCCTTTCCACTTGAGGAGGACGCTAGTCTGGTGTGGAAGTATGTTGTGGAATAGGAGCGTAAAGTTGTTTTTTATTCTTGAGGAGGCCGCCAGTCTGGCATGTAAGCATGTTGTGGAATAGGGGACGCTTCTTTTCATTATTGGATCAATGGACACTTGAGGAGTAGAGTTGAGCGACCTTGACCTTTTTAGAGTCAAGCCGGGTTTTGCGAAACCCGACTATGTCCAAAGTCGGGTCGAGTGAAATCGGCCGATTATGACGTAAAGTCGGGATCGACCGAAACACGAAACCCAATGCAAGTCAATGGGGCAGCATAGTCGGCAGTGAGTGGGGGCCAGGAAAACACCTAGAGTGGCCATTTTAATGTCAAAACCATCCATTCTTCTTAATGAAGCTTGTCAAGCGTAATTTACCTTATAATAATTGGAAGGCATTTGAAATTGGGGGTCATTTGGCTAAAGTTGTGGGGGGTAGGGCTGGTTCAAGTAATTAGTGGGCCCAGGAAATCTGGACCACGTCACGGCAGTGGAGCAGGGAGAGGTAAGTATTTCAACTTTGCAAGTGCTGTGAACCTGAGCAAGCAGGGGGGGCCCACTCGTTGGCATTGGCACTGGCACAGGGCCCCTCAAAGTACAGCGGTGTGTTTGCACGGCGGGGGCGCCTCCCACCGGCAGCAACACTTTTGCGTACTATGAGAGGCCCTGTGCCAGTGACGTCGCCAACTAGTATTCCTCCCCCCACCTGATGAAGGAACCTGCACTTTCATCTGCACCTTCCTCTTTGTCCCCGTGTAAGGTGGTATGGTATGCGGGAAGAGCAACCTGACTTTCAGCAGGGTCACAATGTTGTTGTGTAGCGTGCACGGGGAATGTTGCGTTATGGGTCAATGTACCAGCAGACTCATCTATCACTGGCTGGGCAATGGGCACGATGAAGTGGAAACACAGATATAGGCCCAAAGAAGAAAGTGGGCTAAATGCAGTTCAAAATTGGTAACACAGGAATAACCAGGGGGCATTGCAGTGGAGGACAACTGGAATGAGAGGCTGACACAGAGAGTAGGGCCAAATCAGTAAGTAGTCGAAATGCAGTTCAAAATTGGCAACCGTAGTAAACAGGCGGCACAGCTTTGTTCAGTGGAGGAGAACAGCAAGGAGTGGCAGACACCGATAGTAGGCCCCAAACCAACTAGTACGCCAAATGCAGTTGTTCCATTTAACCACAATTTAATGAGAGCCTGAAGATAGAAGCTCAGGAAAGGCAACCTGGGGAACACCTTGGAGTGTAACACACCATCTCTCTCCACCCCATACCCATTTTGTATGGCCTAATGCAGTGTACTTTTCTACAACTACTAAACGAGAGTCGGAAGACCGAAGCAATGGCAAGGAAACCTGGGGAACACCTTAGAGTGTAACACACCCTCTCTCTACACCCCATACCCAATTTGAAGGCCTAATGCAGTGTAGTTTCCAAGAACTACTAAACGAGAGCCGGAAGATCGAAGCTCAGGAAAGGCAACCTGGGGAACACCTTGGAGTGTAACACACCCTCTCGCTACACCCCATACCCAATTTGAAGGCCTAATGCAGCGTAGTTTCCAACAACTACTAAACGAGAGCCGGAAGATCGAAGCTCAGGAAAGGCAACCTGGGGAACACCTTGGAGTGTAACAAACCCTCTCTCTACACCCCATACCCAATTTGTAGGCCTAATGCAGCGTAGTTTCCGACAACTACTAAACGAGAGCATGAAGATCGAAGCTCAGGAAAGGCAACCTGGGGAACACCTTGGAGTGTAACACACCCTCTCTCTACACCCCATACCCAATTTGTAGGCCTAATGCAGCGTAGTTTCCGACAACTACTAAACGAGAGCCGGAATATCGAAGCTCAGGAAAGGCAACCTGGGGAACACCTTGGAGTGTAACACACCCTCTCTCTACGCCCCATACCCAATTTGTAGGCCTAATGCAGCGTAGTTTCCGACAACTACTAAACGAGAGCCGGAATATCGAAGCTCAGGAAAGGCAACCTGGGGAACACCTTGGAGTGTAACACACCCTCTCTCTACACCCCATACCCAATTTGAAGGCCTAATGCAGTGTAGTTTCCAAGAACTACTAAACGAGAGCCGGAAGATCGAAGCTCAGGAAAGGCAACCTGGGGAACACCTTGGAGTGTAACACACCCTCTCGCTACACCCCATACCCAATTTGAAGGCCTAATGCAGCGTAGTTTCCAACAACTACTAAACGAGAGCCGGAAGATCGAAGCTCAGGAAAGGCAACCTGGGGAACACCTTGGAGTGGAACACACCATCTCTCTACACCCCATACCCAATTTGAAGGCCTAATGCAGAGTAGTTTCCAAGAACTACTAAACGAGAGCCGGAAGATCGAAGCTCAGGAAAGGCAACCTGGGGAACACCTTGGAGTGTAACACAACGTCTCTCTACACGACGGAAGGGCTGATTCTTAGGAAGGAAGGCTGTTGGAAATAAGCATTGCGCGTCCGAGGGTGATTATATTCTTATTAGGTATATACTCACCCTCGGACGCGCCCTGCTTCTTTATTTGGAATGAATGTTTATTTGCAATGTGGTGTTGACTTTCTCTATTATTTTGGTAATTAATGATTTTATTATTTTCATTATTTTGCATCTTCTCGGCAATAATATAAAGAAGACGCGACAGGACAACACTCGGTGGATGCCATATGTGTGTTTTCAATTTAAAAAAACTTTCAGTTAACTACTTGCAGGAGAAAGTAATTGTAGCTGGTGGCCATTTTTAGTACTGTACCAGATTAGAGTTGTGTGTTTGTTTTTAATGTTAAAATGTCTGCATTTGATATCTCACCAGTATTTTCTTTTTTATAAGCAAAATACTTATTTTTATATTTTCTGATGTTGGTTCCAGGGGTACACGGCCAGCAGTGCCCTGGTCAGTGTAGTAGTAGTTGAAAGAATGGACCGCAGACAGGCATCGAAGGCCTAAAATAATAACACATGGCTGTAGGCAATTTTAAATTGGTTCCAGGGGTACACGGACAGCAGTGGTGTGGTCAGTGGAGGCCTAGTGGAAGGAGTGACCGCAGACAGGCATCGAAGGCCTAAAATAATAACACATGGCTGTAGGCAATTTTAAATTGGTTCCAGGGGTACACGGGCAGCAGTGACCTGGTCAGTGTAGTAGTAGTTGAAAGAATGGACCGCAGACAGGCATCGAAGGCCTAAAATAAAAAAATTGGGCTGGCTGTAGGCAATTTTAAATTGGTTCCAGGGGTACACGGGCAGCAGTGGTGTGGTCAGTGGAGGCCTAGTGGAAGGAGTGACCGCAGACAGGCATCGAAGGCCTAAAATAATAACACATGGCTGTAGGCAATTTTAAATTGGTTCCAGGGGTACACGGGCAGCAGTGACCTGGTCAGTGTAGTAGTAGTTGAAAAAATGGACCGCAGACAGGCATCGAATGCCTAAAATAATAACACATGGCTGTAGGCAATTTTAAATTGGTTACAGGGGTACACGGACAGCAGTGACCTGGTCAGTGTAGTAGTAGTTGAAAGAATGGACCGCAGACAGGCATCGAAGGCCTAAAATAAAAAAATTGGGCTGGCTGTAGGCAATTTTAAATTGGTTCCAGGGGTACACGGACAGCAGTGGTGTGGTCAGTGGAGGCCTAGTGGAAGGAGTGACCGCAGACAGGCATCGAAGGCCTAAAATAATAACACATGGCTGTAGGCAATTTTAAATTGGTTCCAGGGGTACACGGACAGCAGTGGTGTGGTCAGTGGAGGCCTAGTGGAAGGAGTGACCGCAGACAGGCATCGAAGGCCTAAAATAATAACACATGGCTGTAGGCAATTTTAAATTGGTTCCAGGGGTACACGGACAGCAGTGACCTGGTCAGTGTAGTAGTAGTTGAAAGAATGGACCGCAGACAGGCATCGAAGGCCTAAAATAAAAAAATTGGGCTGGCTGTAGGCAATTTTAAATTGGTTCCAGGGGTACACGGGCAGCAGTGGTGTGGTCAGTGGAGGCCTAGTGGAAGGAGTGACCGCAGACAGGCATCGAAGGCCTAAAATAATAACACATGGCTGTAGGCAATTTTAAATTGGTTCCAGGGGTACACGGACAGCAGTGGTGTGGTCAGTGGAGGCCTAGTGGAAGGAGTGACCGCAGACAGGCATCGAAGGCCTAAAATAATAACACATGGCTGTAGGCAATTTTAAATTGGTTCCAGGGGTACACGGACAGCAGTGACCTGGTCAGTGTAGTAGTAGTTGAAAGAATGGACCGCAGACAGGCATCGAAGGCCTAAAATAAAAAAATTGGGCTGGCTGTAGGCAATTTTAAATTGGTTCCAGGGGTACACGGACAGCAGTGGTGTGGTCAGTGGAGGCCTAGTGGAAGGAGTGACCGCAGACAGGCATCGAAGGCCTAAAATAATAACACATGGCTGTAGGCAATTTTAAATTGGTTCCAGGGGTACACGGACAGCAGTGGTGTGGTCAGTGGAGGCCTAGTGGAAGGAGTGACCGCAGACAGGCATCGAAGGCCTAAAATAATAACACATGGCTGTAGGCAATTTTAAATTGGTTCCAGGGGTACACGGACAGCAGTGACCTGGTCAATGTAGTAGTAGTTGAAAGAATGGACCGCAGACAGGCATCGAAGGCCTAAAATAAAAAAATTGGGCTGGCTGTAGGCAATTTTAAATTGGTTCCAGGGGTACACGGGCAGCAGTGACCTGGTCAGTGTAGTAGTAGTTGAAAGAATGGACCGCAGACAGGCTTAGAAGGCCTAACATAACAAACTTGGGCTGGCTGTAGGCACTTTTAAATTGGTTCCAGGGGTACACGGGCAGCAGTGGTCTGGTCAGTGGAAGTCTAGTGGAAGGAGTGACCGCAGACAGGCTTCCAAGGCCTAACATAACAAACTTGGGCTGGCTGTAGGCACTTTTAAATTGGTTCCAGGGGTACACGGGCAGCAGTGGTCTGGTCAGTGGAAGTCTAGTGGAAGGAGTGACCGCAGACAGGCTTCCAAGGCCTAACATAACAAACTTGGGCTGGCTGTAGGCACTTTTAAATTGGTTCCAGGGGTACACGGGCAGCAGTGGTCTGGTCAGTGGAAGTCTAGTGGAAGGAGTGACCGCAGACAGGCTTCCAAGGCCTAACATAACAAACTTGGGCTGGCTGTAGGCACTTTTAAATTGGTTCCAGGGGTACACGGGCAGCAGTGGTCTGGTCAGTGGAAGTCTAGTGGAAGGAGTGACCGCAGACAGGCTTCGAAGGCCTAACATAACAAAATTGGGCTGGCTGTAGGCACTTTAAATTGGTTCCAGGGGTACATGGGCAGCAGTGTATGGTCAGTGGAAGTCTAGTGGAAGGAGTGACGGCAGACAGTCTTCGAAGGCCTAACATAACAAAATTGGGCTGACTGTAGGCACTTTTAAATTGGTTCCAGGGTAACACGGCCAGCAGTGGCCTGGTCAGTGTAGTAGTTGTAGAAAGAAGGGACCGCAGACAGGCTTCGAAGGCCTAACATAACAAAAATGTCAAAACAATGGTATTGTCAGTGCCAGGCATTGAAGGATGTCAGCGGCTAGACTACACATTGGTGAAGCTGTGAGAGATAATTTTGCTAGTGGTAGAGCACTGTTTGAGCTGGGGGGGGGAACTGTCTTGTGGCCGGCGGTACAGGCACAGGGCCCCTCATATTACAACGGTGTGTCTGACGTTGGGTGCGCACCACCACCGCCAGAGACACTTTATTGTACTATGAGGGACCCAGTGGCAGTGCCGTCGACCAAAAGCGGCCACACCCACCTCTTCAGACAAACAGCACTCTCAAGGGTCCAAGCGCAAAGTGGCGATAGCACGGCCCCGTGTGGGGAGTTTGGCCATTTCGTGAGGTGGAAACATGTCGTATGCTGGACAATCAGGTGAAGAAAATTACGAGATTGGAAAAGTCATTCAGAATAGTCCACAGGCAAGACCTTTTCATAGGAAAGCTAGGTGTCAGCCGGGCAGGGTGGGGCAAAAGATTTTGAAATCCAGTTGTGGTTCATTTTAATGAAGGTTAGATCATCTACATTTTGGGTAGCCAGACGAGTCCTTTTTTCTGTTAGTATTGAACCTGCAGCACTGAATACTCTTTCTGATAGGACACTAGCTGCCGGGCAAGCAAGCTCCTGCAATGCATATTCTGCCAATTCTGGCCAGGTGTCTAATTTGGATGCCCAGTAATCAAATGGGAATGACGGTTGAGGGAGAACGTCGATAAGGGATGAAAAATAGTTTGTAACCATACTGGACAAATGTTGTCTCCTGTCACTTTGAATTGATGCTGCAGTACCTGTCCTGTCTGCGGTCATAGAAAAATCACTCCACAACCTGGTCAGAAAACCCCTCTGTCCAACGCCACTTCTGATTTCTGCCCCTCTAACACCTCTGGTCTGCTGGCCCCTGGAGCTCGTGTGAGAACGATCACGGGCGCTGTGTGCAGGGAATGCCAGAAGCAAACGGTCAACAAGAGTTGATTGTTTTGTTGCTAATATTAGTTCCAAGTTCTCATGTGGCATAATATTTTGCAATTTGCCTTTATAGCGAGAATCAAGGAGGCAGGCCAACCAGTAATCGTCATCGTTCATCATTTTTGTAATGCGTGTGTCCCTTTTGAGGATACGCAAGGCATAATCCGCCATGTGGGCCAAAGTTCCCGTTGTCAAATCTGCGGTTGTGCTTGGTTGAGGGGCAGTTGCAGGCAAATCTACGTCACTTGTGTCCCTCAAAAAACCAGAACCCGGCCTTGCCACGCCACCAATTTCCCGTGCCCCCGGGAAAGCTTCCTCATTAAAAATATACTCATCCCCATCATCCTCCTCATCCTCCACCTCCTCTTCGCCCGGTACCTCGTCATGTACACTGCCCTGACCAGACAATCGCTGACTGTCATCAAGGCTTTCCTCTTCCTCTGGTGCAGACGCCTGATCCTTTATGTGCGTCAAACTTTGCATCAGCAGACGCATTAGGGGGATGCTCATGCTTATTATGGCGTTGTCTGCACTAACCAGCCGTGTGCATTCCTCAAAACACTGAAGGACTTGACACATGTCTTGAATCTTCGACCACTGCACACCTGACAACTCCATGTCTGCCATCCTACTGCCTGCCCGTGTATGTGTATCCTCCCACAAAAACATAACAGCCCGCCTCTGTTCGCACAGTCTCTGAAGCATGTGCAGTGTTGAGTTCCACCTTGTTGCAACGTCTATGATTAGGCGATGCTGGGGAAGGTTCAAAGAACGCTGATAGGTCTGCATACGGCTGGAGTGTACAGGCGAACGGCGGATATGTGCGCAAAGTCCACGCACTTTGAGGAGCAGGTCGGATAACCCCGGATAACTTTTCAGGAAGCACTGCACCACCAGGTTTAAGGTGTGAGCCAGGCAAGGAATGTGTTTCAGTTGGGAAAGGGAGATGGCAGCCATGAAATTCCTTCCGTTATCACTCACTACCTTGCCTGCCTCAAGATCTACAGTGCCCAGCCACGACTGCGTTTCTTGCTGCAAGAACTCGGACAGAACTTCCGCGGTGTGTCTATTGTCGCCCAAACACTTCATAGCCAATACAGCCTGCTGACGTATGCCAGTAGCTGCCCCATAATGGGAGACCTGGTGTGCAACAGTGGCAGGTGCGGATGGAGTGTTTGTGCGACTGCGGTCTGTGGACGAGCTCTTGCTTCTGCAGGAGGACGAGGAGGAGGAGGAGGAGGGGGTGCGAACGGCTACAGACAACTGTTTACTAGACCGTGGGCTAGGCAGAACTGTCCCAAACTTGCTGTCCCCTGTGGACCCTGAATCCACCACATTTACCCAGTGTGCCGTGATGGACACGTAACGTCCCTGGCCATGCCTACTGGTCCATGCATCTGTTGTCAGGTGCACCTTTGTGCTCACAGATTGCCTGAGTGCATGGACGATGCGCTCTTTAACATGCTGGTGGAGGGCTGGGATGGCTTTTCTGGAAAAAAAGTGTCGACTGGGTAGCTCGTAGCGTGGTACAGCGTAGTCCATCAGGTCTTTGAAAGCTTCGCTTTCAACTAACCGGTAGGGCATCATCTCTAACGAGATTAGTCTAGCTATGTGGGCGTTCAAACCCTGTGTACGCGGATGCGAGGCTAAGTATTTCCTTTTTCTAACCATAGTCTCATGTAGGGTGAGCTGGACTGGAGAGCTGGAGATCGTGGAACTAGCGGGGGTGCCGGTGGACATGGCAGACTGAGAGACGGTGGGAGATGGTATTGTTGCCGCCGGTGCCCTAGATGCAGTGTTTCCTACTACGAAACTGGTGATTCCCTGACCCTGACTGCTTTGGCCTGGCAAAGATACCTGCACAGATACAGCAGGTGGTGCGCTAAATGGTGGTCCTACACTGCCGGAAGGGATGTTGCGTTGATGACTAGCTTCATTGGCCGAGGGTGCAACAACCTTAAGGGACGTTTGGTAGTTAGTCCAAGCTTTCAAATGCATGGTGGTTAAATGTCTATGCATGCAACTAGTATTGAGACTTTTCAGATTCTGACCTCTGCTTAAGGAAGTAGAACATTTTTGACAGATGACTTTGCGCTGATCAATTGGATGTTGTTTAAAAAAATGCCAGACTGCACTCTTTCTAGCATCGGATACCTTTTCAGGCATTGCAGACTGAGCTTTAACCGGATGGCCACGCTGTCCTCCACCAGGTTTTGGCTTTGCCACGCGTTTTGGGCAAGATACGGGCCCGGCAGATGGAACCTGTGGCGATGTTGATGCCTGCTGCGGCCCCTCCTCCTCCTCTGCTTCAGAACTGCTGCCGCCTGCACCCTGTTCCCCCAATGGCTGCCAATCGGGGTCAAGAACTGGGTCATCTAATAACTCTTCTTGTACCTCCTGCGCAACTTCGTCTGTGTCACCGTGTCGTTCGGTGGTATAGCGTTCGTGATGGGGCAACATAGTCTCATCAGGGTCTGATTCTTGATCAGCACCCTGCGAGGGCAATGTTGTGGTCTGAGTCAAAGGACCAGCATAGTAGTCTGGCTGTGGCTGTGCGTCAGTGCACTCCATGTCAGATTCAATTTGTAATGGGCATGGACTGTTAACTGCTTCACTTTCTAAGCCAGGGACGGTATGTGTAAAGAGCTCCATGGAGTAACCCGTTGTGTCGCCTGCTGCATTCTTCTCTGTTGTTGTTTTTGCTGAAGAGGACAAGGAAGTGACTTGTCCCTGACCGTGAACATCCACTAACGACGCGCTGCTTTTACTTTTACCAGTTTCACGAGATGAGGCAAAAGAGCTAGAGGCTGAGTCAGCAAGATAAGCCAAAACTTGCTCTTGCTGCTCCGGCTTTAAAAGCGGTTTTCCTAATCCCAGAAAAGGGAGCGTTCGAGGCCTTGTGTAGCCGGACGACGAACCTGGCTCCACAGCTCCAGACTTAGGTGCAATATTTTTTCCCCCACGACCACCTGATGCTCCACCACTACCACTACCCTCATTACCAGCTGACAATGAACGCCCCCGGCCACGACCTCTTCCACTAGACTTCCTCATTGTTTTAAAAACGTAACCAAACTAACGTTATTTGTTGCAGTCACACAACTTACACGGTGAGCTATAACTTCAGTATGATTTAGCTACCCCTTTACAGGTTGGTGAGACCACAGCGAAAATCAGGCCCAATGTTACACACTCTTTTTTTGGTGGCTGCAAATTAGAGAGATGCCCCACACGCAGGACTGTCACTGAAGCACAAATGTTAATATTAATGTCACACTATTATTTTTTTTTTATTTTTATTTTTTTCAGGAACACTTTAGAAACCCCCCAAAAAAAAAAAAATAGATTTTTGCAGGGAGAATTTAGAAAACAAATGTAACAAACTATATGCTTTCTATGGGCCACTGAGTGAGAGATGACGCACACAGGAATCAGGAGTGGCACACAAGCCCAGAGGCCAATATTTTTCTACCAATGATTGATGGAGTTATTTTCTCTGGTAGATTTTGGAACCCAAATCAAGGAAAAAAAATGTAGGCTTTCTATGGACCACAATTGGAGAGAGAGAGAGAGAGAGATGGCACACCCAGGAGTCAAGACTGGCACACAAGCAGAAAGGCCAATATTAATCTCCCACTGTTTTTTTTTTGTTTTGTTTTTTTTTTTTTTTTTTCAGGGAGACTTTAGAAAAAAAAATAATAAAAAAAATATGATTTTATCAGGAAGAATTTAGAAACCAAATAAAATAAAATGATTTTTTCAGGGAGAATTTATAAAACAAATAAAAACAAAAATAGGCGTTCTATGGCCCACTGACTGAGAGATGACGCACACAGGAGTCAGGAGTGGCACACAAACCCAGAGGCCAATATTTTTCTACCAATGATTGATGTAGTTATTTTCTCTGGTAGATTTTAGAACCCAAATCAAGGAAAAAAAATATAGGCTTTCTATGGACCACAATTGGAGAGAGAGAGAGAGAGAGAGAGAGAGAGAGATGGCACACCCAGGAGTCAAGACTGGCACACAAGCAGAAAGGCCAATATTAATCTCCCACTGTTTTTTTGGTTGTTTTTTTTTTTTTGTTTTCAGGGAGACTTTAGAAATAAAAATAATAAAAAAAATATGATTTTATCAGGAAGAATTTAGAAACCAAATAAAATAAAATGATTTTTTCAGGGAGAATTTAGAAAACAAATAAAACCAAAAATATGCGTTCTATGGCCCACTGACTGAGAGAGAGAGAGAGATGGAACGCTTAGTACTGGCACACAAGCCCAAAGGGCAATATTAATCTCCCTTTTTTTTTCCAGGGAGAATTTCTGAAACCAAAAAAAAAAATAAAATAGGCTTTCTATGGCCCACTATTTGTGAGAGAGATGGGACGCTCAGGACTGGCACAGATGGCACGCTCAGGACTGGCACAGAAGCCCAGAGGCCAATATTAATCTCCCTTTTTTTCTGGGAGAATTTATAAAACCAAAAAAATATTTAAATAGGCTTTCTATGGCCCACTATTTGTGAGAGAGATGGCACGCTCAGGACTGGCACAGATGGCACGCTCACAACTGGCACACAAGCCCAGAGGCCAATATTAATCTCCCTTTTTTCAGGGAGAATTTCTAAAACCCAAAAAAAAAATAAAATAGGCTTTCTATGGCCCACTATTTGTGAGAGAGATGGGACGCTCAGGACTGGCACAGATGGCACGCTCAGGACTGGCACAGAAGCCCAGAGGCCAATATTAATCTCCCTTTTTTTCTGGGAGAATTTATAAAACCAAAAAAATATTTAAATAGGCTTTCTATGGCCCACTATTTGTGAGAGAGATGGCACGCTCAGGACTGGCACAGATGGCACGCTCACAACTGGCACACAAGCCCAGAGGCCAATATTAATCTCCCTTTTTTCAGGGAAAATTGATAAAACAAAAAAAAAAATTAAATAGGCTTTCTATGGCCCACTATTTGTGAGAGAGATGGCACGCTCAGGGCTGGCTGGCACAGATGGCACGCTCAGGACTGGCACACAAGCCCAGAGGCCAATATTAATCTCCCTTTTTTTCTGGGAGAATTTATAAAACCAAAAAAATATTTAAATAGGCTTTCTATGGCCCACTATTTGTGAGAGAGATGGCACGCTCAGGACTGGCACAGATGGCACGCTCACAACTGGCACACAAGCCCAGAGGCCAATATTAATCTCCCTTTTTTCAGGGAAAATTTATAAAACAAAAAAAAAAATTAAATAGGCTTTCTATGGCCCACTATTTGTGAGAGAGATGGCACGCTCAGGGCTGGCACAGATGGCACGCTCAGGACTGGCACACAAGCCCAGAGGCCAATATTAATCTCCCTTTTTTTCAGGGAGAATTTATAAAACCAAAAAAAAAAATAAATAGGCTTTCTATGGCCCACTATTTGTGAGAGAGATGGCACACTCAGGACTGGCACACAAGCCCAAAGGCCAATATTAATCTCCCACTGTATTTTTATCAGGGAGAATTTATACACCCCACAAAAAAAAATACAGAAAAATGAAAAGGCTTTCTATGGCCCACTATGTGAGAGAGATGGCACACACAGGGATGGCACTCTAGCAGAAATGCCAAATTGCCAATCTTAATCTCCCACCAAAAAAAAAAAAAAAAAAAAAACAGGGAATGTCCTACAATTACTATCTCCCTGCCTGCAGTAATCTCAGCCAGGTATGGCAGGCAGCTACTATCTCCCTGCCTGCAGTAATCTCAGCCAGGTATGGCAGGCAGCAATAAGGAGTGGACTGATGCACAAATGAAATAAAAAGTGTGGACAAACAAAAAAGATAGCTGTGCAGAAAGGAAGGAACAAGAGGATTTGTGCTTTGAAAAAAGCAGTTGGTTTGCACAGCGGCGTACACACAGCAATGCAGCTATCAGGGAGCCTTCTAGGGCAGCCCAATGAGCTACAGCGCTGAGGGGAAAAAAAAAAAAAAAAAAACTTCCACTGTCCCTGCACACCGAGGGTGGTGTTGGACAGTGCAAATCGCTGCAGCACAAGCGGTTTTGTGGTTAATGGACCCTGCCTAACGCTATCCCTGCTTCTGACAAAGCGGCAACAACCTCTCCCTAAGCTCAGATCAGCAGCAGTAAGATGGCGGTCGGCGGGAACGCCTCTTTATAGCCCCTGTGACGTCGCAGACAGCAAGCCAATCACTGCAATGCCCTTCTCTAAGATGGTGGGGACCAGGACCTATGTCATCACGCTGCCCACACTCTGCGTTTACCTTCATTGGCTGAGAAATGGCGCTTTTCGCGTCATTGAAACGCGACTTTGGCGCGAAAGTCGCGTACCGCATGGCCGACCCCGCACAGGGGTCGGATCGGGTTTCATGAAACCCCGACTTAGCCAAAAGTCGGCGACTTTTGAAAATGTTCGACCCGTTTCGCTCAACCCTATTGAGGAGGATGTCAGTTCAATGTGGAAGCACGTAGTGTAATATGGGCAGATCCATTATATTATTGGATAAAGGATCTTCATTTCGGTTAGCACAGCCAAAAACCTTGAATTTCCTTCAGGAGTCCTGGTGGAGGTCATCCCCCAGCCATGAAGCACAACAACCATTATTGTGCTTTCAGAGGAGTTGGGCCTACACGACTCACTCAGTTGAACATGTTACCTGGATGGACTGAGTCCTTTTATAAAGGTATCATGATATGGCCTAGTGCGCTCTGTTTCCCTAGAGTGTTTATCCATCTTCACTCCTTCTCCTTGACATTCCTGCCTAATAGGAGCCAAGGGAGGGTGTAGATAGATGGGAAACAGGGAGGTAAGAAGGTGAAAGGGGGCAATAAGTTCAGACCGACTGACATAAATGTAATTATTTGGACCTCCTATCATTATAATAATTGGGAATTCTTTAGCATTATTGTTTGGGCTCTACGTGACCACATTATTTAGGCTGCATGTCCCATCTTTAGGTATGTATTGTTTCCAAAAATGCATGCATAACAATCAGATATCATAAATGGTGTTTCCAAACTATTTGATCTGAAATCCCCAATGTTTTCCTGAAGATCCAATTTAACAACGTGCTCATAAAATATGTTAAACATGATGACAATTTGTGTCTAAGAAAGATAGAAGACTGCACTACAAAGATGATGGTGGGTATGACCATAACCTATTGATGTGGCTTCAGATGGGAGGGAGTGGTCAGTCTGTTGGTTTCAAAGCTTCCTGATTCCCATGGTCTGCTTAGTAAGATTCCTTTAAAGAGGCAATTCACATGTCCCATCTTTGGTGTTTCCACAAGGTCAGATAATGACATCAGTAGTTGGTCAGAGTTCTGCTTAGGAAGTATAAATGATAGCTAAGGGTCTTTTTATACCACACCCTCGCTCATTTGTATTTCAAGGCTTATAAAATAAGAATAATAATCTTTAATAATAATCTTTATTTTTATATAGCGCTAACATATTCCGCAGCGCTTTACAGGTTGCACACATCATCGCTGTCCCCGATGGGGCTCACAATCTAAATTCCCTATCAGTATGTCTTTGGAATGTGGGAGGAAACCGGAGTACCCGGAGGAAACCCACGCAAACACGGAGAGAACATACAAACTCTTTGCAGATGTTGTCCTGAGTGGGATTAGAACCCAGGACTCCAGCGCTGCAAGGCTGCTGTGCTAACCACTGCGCCACCGTGCTGCCCTATGAATGTACCTCTACAGCAAAAAAAAAAAAAAGAAAATTCAGATGCTATATGTGTATAGGAAATAAATACATAATAATAACATTGCACACAACAAATGGATTATTTTCTTGTTTTACTACTTAATTCTACATTCTTAACAAGTCAGTTTTAAATGTAACTTCAAGAAACATACCATCAAAGCTAGGACACAACGCATTTGTGATATGGATGGACATGGTAAAATGATTGACTACAATATTTCTACTTACTGGTTGAAGAAATCTCAGTATAAAGCTTGATCTAGTATACTTACATATACAGTTGTGTAAAAAGTGTTTGCCCCCTTCATGATTTCCTATTCTTTTGCATGTTTGTCAATGTTTCAGATCACGAAAAAATTTAAATAATAGACACAGATAAAACAAGTAAACACAAAATAGGCGGTGCTTAATGTAAAACTCAAATCCCCCCACTGCATGTCTGGCACCTGTTATGCAGCCAATAAGCATGCGAGAGTTGTCCGAGTCACTATAATGCAGTAGCCATCTTGGTTGTGGCATTACTGTGGTTGACTGGCAGTCTGAAATCATCAGGGATTATAAAAGGACAAGCACCGCCTTGATCTGCACAGTGATGCCATTGCACAACTCTGTGACACTTACTATTGGATGGAGAGAGTACTTGTCTAGGCCTCCATAATCCTTAAATGGAAGAAGCTTGGGACCACCAGAAGTCTTCCTAGACCTGTCCGTCCAGCCAAACTGAGCAATCGTGGGAGAAGAGCCTTGGTGAGAGAGGTAAAGAAGAACCCCAAGATCACTGTGGCTGAGCTCCAGAGATGCAGTAGATGGGAGAAAGCTCCACAAAATCAACTATCATTGCAGCCTTCCACCAGTCAGGCCTTTATGGCAGAGTGACCAGACAGAAGCCTCTCCTCTGTGCAAGACACATGAAAGCCTGCATAAAGCTTGCTAAAAAACACATGAAGTACTCCTAGACTATGAGAAATAAGATTCTCTGGTCTGATGAGATGAAAATAGGCGATTTTGGTGATAATTCTAAGCAGTATGTGTGGAGAAAACCAGGCACTGCTCATCACCTATCCAATACAATCCCAACAGTGAAACATGGTGGTGGAAGCATCATGCTATGGGGGTGTTTTTCAGCTGCAGGGACAGGACAACTGGTTGTCATTGAAGGAAACATGAATGCAGCTGAGTCGCCCGTCAGGGCCATGGGTTACTCGGTACCGGGTGCGGTTGTTGTTAAAGGGGAGGTCACGTTGGTGGTGAACCGGTCCGTGGCCCTGGGCATCCAAGTAAAAGGGAATGTCCTTAAAGGGGTTTTGTAAACAAAGTTTGTTTGTGACGCCACCTGTGGTTCTCGGTCAGGGATGACCAGCGCTGCTTAAAGGGGTCCACTGGGGTGATGTTAATGCAGCAAAGATGGTATGCTTCCCACAGGTAAAGCTGGATCCCCAGGGCTCCCTGTGTATAGATGAAGATGGTGGGTGGCATAGCAAGAAACAGAGGATACAGGTTTGCAGTCTACCTGGTTTCCTGATGAATTCAGACAGCCACAGTCCAGGGTACCGGATCACAGGTGTCAATGGTTTGGCCAGCTTGGAAGCGAGTTGGGAGTCCCCCTTACCAGGTGGGGTTAGAAGCCTTCCCTCTAGCACTGTGGTGTAGTCCCTTGCTGCCTTAAGCCTCTCACAAGGTCCCCATGTGTTCTCTCTGTCCTCCGGGTTGGTAGGACACTACCCGTATGACAGGTAGCTCGAGCCTTTTTACAGGGTCTCTATCATGACCTGGGCTCTATACGCTACTGTGCCCTCGGGTGTAAGGGCAGACAGGTGACTTGTAATCCAGCTGTCCTGCCAGTTTCTGCTGCGAGATGTGGAGCCCCTCACAACCTCAGTCTTCCGGCTACCGGTGTCTGCGCTCAGTAGGGAGGTAGCCCAGTCGCAGCTAACCCCCCAGTTCTTCACTCTCCTGTGCTCCACTTCCCCTACAAGCTCACTACAATCTGTTCGTCCTTCTCTTCTGTCTCTTGCTGCAGCACCCTCTCTTCCTCTTTCCTCTGTGTCTCTGACAGACTGACTGAACTCACATTAACTCCAGACCAGAATATATATAGGGGTGCCACCCACAAGCTGGATCAGAGCTCCCCCTTCTGGCCTGGAGTAGGAACATGTTTTATGCTTGTGATTATCTGATAAGAGAGATCCTTCCTTGCTTCCAGGCGTGACATCACTCTTCCCGTGAGGAAAGAAATGTCACTGTAACAACCAGGAACCTGGGGTGTTAAACAGCCAACTGCAGAGATATCCTGGCTGAAAACCTCTTCCAGAGTGCTCTGGACCTCAGACTTGGTTCACCTTCCAATAAGACAATGACCCTAAGTACACAGATAAAATAACAAAGGAGTGGCTTTAGAACAACTCTGTGACCATTCTTGACTGGCCCAGCCAGAGCTCGGACCTAAACCCAATTGAGTATTTCTGGAGAAACTTGAAAATGGCTGTCCACAAATGCTCACCATCCAACCAGACAGAATTGGAGGAGAGGATCCCCAAATCCAGGTATGAAAAACTTGTTGCATCATTCCCAATAAGAGTCATGGCTGTACTAGCTCAAAAAGGTGCTTCTACTCAATACTGAGCAAAGGAGCCGTGCTCGTCTCCTGGCAGATCCATGTCCAGGTTGTGTTTGACATAGAAGAGAGCTTATTATGGCCAGTGCACAGACAGAGAAAGGGCATCACAATTAAACTAAACCAGCTATCCTCCTTTACACACATGGCTGTGTCAAACCCAAGCCCAATGTAGGTCTTCAAGGATCCATCCATCAGTGAAGATATGTTGACATTCAGTCACTTCAAAGCAGAAATATGTTACTAAATTGCTTGTACTAATTTTTTAAACACCCGTAAAGGTTTTTCTTTTCAAGTGGACAACCCTTTGAGATAAGGAGTTTTCCCTGACCCCATAATAGGTGTAAATCTCTATTTCATTGGATAAAGGGAATTAGGCCACAAAAAAAAAAAACAAATTCCCCATCATATGATGCCAGAGGGGTTTGCATGTAGTTAGGTGCCTCCATGCCCATACATTTGATGGCCTACCCCACTAATTTGTCATTAATTGTCTGCAGCAGTCATGTGATGTCCTCTAGTTGAAGAGACTGAGAAGAGACCAGCACTGGAAACAGCAGTAGCAGCAATGTTTCTTTTTTTGTCAGACAACTATTGGCCCATTTTAAAATAAATTATGAAATAAGACAGGTAGTTAAAGGGGTCGTCCACTACTTTTTTCAATTTTTTTTTTCATTTAAAAAGAAAGGTAAACTCACCAGAACCCTGCTGCTTCTTTCTACTGCTGCTCATGTCCCTGCGCCTCTCCTCACATCCCTTTCCACTAGGGGGACATCACGTGATTGCTGCAGACAATTAATGACCGATTAGTGGTAGAGGTCATCCAATGTATGTGCATGGAGGCAGCTATCTATACACCCTCCTCCTCTGATGGCACATTATGGGGAAGGACGACTTGTTCATGGCTTAACTCCTTTAGGAAGATTATGTAATTTTCATCATAGAGGTGAATAGAAATATCTCTGTTTTCTTTTAGATTAATATCAATAAATATCTGTTAATCCAGTGGTCACAATTCTGTCTGCACTGAAATTACTCATCGACCCTTTATTTACATTGCTTGTAGGATGACAAAAGTAGTTTGAGTGATTCACCATTCACCCAGTCGGTCTTTTCCCTCCTAATTCTGAGCACAGGTATATCTAAGAAAATACACCAGAATATATACGTCATCACTTTAACTATAGTGCTATAATATAAATTGCATAGGTGACATCTGATTGATTGATGCAGATTTATCTCCAAGACCCCCACCAATTGCAGGAACAGAGGTCCTATGTTTCCATACAAATGGAGAGTCACTCTAATCCAAGTGTATGGAAGTCATGGAGAACAGTCAAAAAAGCACATGCGTGTCTGCTATTCCTATCCAAGGTTGCCAACATGACTTTCTATATTTTATGGCTAGCTTATAAAAAACTCAGGGACAATATTTTTTACAGCTGTAATGGAAAACCATAGTAAATCATTATTATTACAAGTGATCCATGTGTAAAGCCCAGATTTCTGATATGAATACATCAAATGCATTAACTGTACACTGTAAATTGATGATTATTACAGTCAAAATAATCCGTAGCTTCAAAAAATAATGGGCAACTTAAAGGGAACCTGCGTATACAGAGCGGCGATGGGAACTGCATCCCCAACACTGATTGACCGCCAGGCCTAATGCGCCTAATGCAGAGCCGGTGCCTTGCAGTGTCGGAGATTGCGGTTACAGCTGTGACTGAGGCGCCGCTCTCACTGATCCCATGCTGGTGCACCCAGTGACTGAAACGTTGCCATTGAGAATAAAGTTCTTCCAGCAGCGTTCGACTACTTGCCGGCGTCGGGCCGATTAATAATGCTATTAACCTGCAGATCAACCGCACACCTGCAGGATAATAGCGTTTTTTCTGGTGCCAGGTTCCCTTTAATAATTTTTTACAGACAGGGCAAAAAAGTGGAATATTTTTACAGACTGTCCTGGAATTTCTGGACAATTGGTAATCATGCTCCTGTAAAATGGGGGACACGGGACCCTCAATCTAGTTATCAATTTTTGGTCCCTGTAGTGTGGATAAATGGTAACTTTTTATCGTGGGACAGCTCCAGTTGTGTAATTTATTACATTCAAAGTATTGTGTGCACCTGTTTAGGGTTTATGGCATTTTAGCTCATTGTCTGGCATTTTTCTGTTTTTTAATATACTTGACTATAGAACTTGAAAAATACCATGAAAAATGAATGTTGCAAAATAAAAAATAATACCAAACCTGTGAAAATGCTAAGAAAGATGTGTTAAATTCATAGTGTGCGCCTCTTAATGATTCAAGAGCATCTGACTCCACAATGTTCCCTCACCAAGACCGACGTTGTTCAGGCTGGTCTTTATTAATCGGGTCCTATGGATTCAGTATGACATACAAACCTAACAGTCTTTGATACCGCCATATGACCCCTGCAGCCAATCAATGGCTTCATCAGTCAGTTGGAATGTATACAAAGACCCTTGGGGACCCCTGAACAACAAATTTCACAGGAATGTAATTTTCTATTCTTTTTTATTACATTGTCTGCTGGCACTTTTTTTGGTACTTTCTGACATTCACTTTAAATATAATATAATGATTTAGAAACAATTTATGGATAACAAATGATGGAATACATTTTCCAAATTATTTTGCCTTCAATTCATTGTGATTTGCAGCTGACATTCTATTGTTGGGAGTAAGAACTAGAAGCTCTGCCTCCTATCTGTAGACAAAAAATGTCAATCATGTACTTACGGTAGTTACCGTTTATTGAAATCCTCCCCTTGATAACAGGGTGAGGAGATCAACCAGACTGTTAACAGGCAATCGGAGAAATCAGGCAGACGTCTGTATTCTGAGCACCCTCTGAGTAATTACAGGAGCTTTGATCCACATTTAGATTTCACAGTATGTCTGACTGAAGTGCCTTCCACCTGTTTCAAGGACGGTGATCAAAGCAGGTGAATGAAAGCATACCGCGTGAATAATCATTCATGTATTGAAGCTTTAGAACACGCGTTAACCCAATGTGCATGCACACTTTAGCTAGATTACTGTTGTTAAAAATGGAATCAGTCAATGTGATTCAGAAAAACTGCAAAAAAGTTGTACTGATTTAAAGATGTAATTTTTACATACTTTTCAATTCGTTAATGCATAATTGGCACACTTAACTTTGTTCTTGATGTATTTTAAAGCAATTTTTATGTAGAATAATGTAATGCTTTATTGATAGGGTTGAAAAAAGGCATAGGAGGTGATTCATCTAAGTTTTTTCACCACATTTGCAGCTAAAAAAAGCTTTAAAAAGTCTAATACTTTGTGCAAAAATAATTGCAACTTTTGGGGTCTTCTTCACGCCATTCTCAACCCAGCACTGATAAGTGTGCAGCACTGGGGTGGAATGGGGCAGGGAGTGACATGGCTAGCCCTGCTCATCAGATTTATGACGAGTTGTGGTGTTCACTACGACACACATCTTACTCCAGTTGGGGCTGGAGTAAGATTTGTGGCGAGGCACACATAGAGGTGCATGCCAGTATGCACCTCCCTGATTCATTAAGAGGCATGAACCTCTTAATAAATCAGGGAAGCCTGCTGCTAAATGCCCCATAATCAAGAGCGTCGAAAGAGTCACCAGTCTTGATCAATAACCCAATAGGTCCATCAAGTCTAGCCGATAATACTACTGAGAAAGGTAAACAATCATATAGTGCCATATTGGGGGGGAATCTTGTTATAATATATATTTCTAGGAACTCATCCAGACTATTTTTGAAATTGTTAAAGGAATTCACCATCACAGGTAGCAGAGAGTACAATTTTCCCACTGCTCTTACAGTCAAAAGTATAGTCCTTGATGCAATGTTCCCTTTAAGCTGAGTGAGGAGGAGTGAAGGAGATAAGCAGCCTAAAAATGAGGTTAACAAACTCAATTACAGATATACCTCTCTGCAGAGTCAGGTATTTTTTTAACTCTATTGTTTCCAGAGTGCGCAACTTAGAGACCATCCAAAAGGGAACCTTGGGCAGATTTGAGGAAGCAACTCCATCTAGCACATCCCAGATGAACCCCACCCTTCACCCTTTAACCCTAAGGCCGGTTTCCCACTTGCAGCTGCAATGTGAGAAACTCATGCGAGTCTCTCTCCTCAATACCCGGCCCTGCCACTTGGGACCGGAGTGTGCGGCTGCATGTATTTCTATGCAGCTGGACACTCTGGTCTGAACCGCCGGCAGCAGTGCCGAGTATTGAGGCATGAGTTTCTCGCTTTGCAGTTGCAAATGGGACACCGGCCTTACACAATTTTCTGAACTTACAGCGGGGTCCTCTAGGTTGTGCTCATGAAGTAACTAATCGAAGTAGCAAGCCTTAGGCAAGATTTGTTAAACTAGCTGGCTTGGCAACAGGAGGGACACAGCCATTGACAGAATTAGGAGACAAACTGTAGTTAGGGAAATGTCCAGGATCAGATACCAGGAAATCAGTCAAAGCAAGATCAAACTAGCCATGCTCGGGACCATAAATTGTAGGGAGTTTAAATAGTGTGTGGTACTGTCTCAAAGTGCCAAGGAATAAATGGCGCTAGAATAATAGTAAATAATAATAATAAGAGGCTGTAAGGCGGGACATGATTATACCTGCTAAGTAGCACACACCTATTTTTATTCTCCCTGTTTGGGCTGAACCACAACTTACAGCCATACCAGTATTGGATGGCCAATTCTTTCCCCACCAAGTGATATTGGCAATGACACCTCGGTCACTAGAGCAGGTCCAGGCAGGGATAAATAACAGTAGTGCTATTTCCACCACTCACTGTGCAATATTGTCTTACCATGTATTACAGTGACAGCACATTATATTTATGTTTTTTTTTAATGTTCTACTTGTTTTGCATAAGAAAAACACTCAAAACTTTGGTCACAGCATACCTGGACCTATAACACATGAATTGTTCCTTGCTGAATAATCTGTAACTTTTTACAAATAAAAAGAAATTCTTGCATCTTTTTTTTTACAATTATTTATGTTTAATTTTGTAATTACAACATTAATTGCTGGATAAAAAAAGGCATTGTTCTGTTGAATGTGTCTTGTGTTTGCTGGGATAAAAATGAAGTATGCTATATCTTTTATTTTTCTACCTATATAAAGCATGTATCTGCTGTCAGGTTCCCTTTAAGGAACTAGAATAAGGGGCACAGAGTGTTATGCAATTGACACGGGATAACTCTGTAATAGTGGAAATAATATTGCACCATATAATGGTGGATTAGAGCTGCCACCACTGGATGTGAGGGTCTAATATTCTTCCGTAACATACAGTGAGTGAAATAAATATTGAACACTTCACAAATTTTCCAAGTAAATAATATTTGTAAAGGTGCTATTGACATGAAATTCTGACCAGAAGTTGGTAATAACACATCCAACCCATACAGGCAAAGAAATCAAACTATAGAAGTCAACAAACTAAGTTATATGTAATTAGAAAGTAATCCTGCTACTTAAGTGAAAAATAACATCAGCTGGTTCAACTGATGGCCTATAAAAAGGTGTCTCATTACCAAAGTGCCATATTCGAGATGGGTAAAACCAAGTGAGCTGCCTCAAGACTTTTGCAACCTTATTGTTGCAAAATATACTGATGGCAATGGTT
Source organism: Ranitomeya imitator (assembly GCF_032444005.1). Lineage (NCBI taxonomy): Eukaryota > Metazoa > Chordata > Amphibia > Anura > Dendrobatidae > Ranitomeya > Ranitomeya imitator. The sequence goes on along the minus strand of NC_091282.1, from coordinate 877,347,012 downwards.
ACAGTGGGCACTGTTGGGTCTATAATCCGAAAGTGGAAAGAATATAATTCCACCATAAACTGGCCGCAACCAGGTGCTCCCGGCAAGATTTCAGACAGAGGAGTGAAAAGAATTATCAAAGGAGCTGTCTAAGAGCCAAGGAGCACCTGTGTTGAGCCACTGAAAGATCTGGAATCAGCAGGTACAATTGTTTAAAATAAAACTATAAGTAATGCACTCAACCTCCATGGCCCATATGCTCACCACGCAAGACTCCATTGTTGAACAAAAATCAGGTACAAGTGCATTTAAAGTTTGCTCAACAACATTTAGACAAGCCTTTGAAATAAAGTCTGGTCAGATGAGACCAAAATTGAACTCTTTGGATGCCATAATACACACCATATTTAGAGGTCAAAAGGCACTGCATATCACCCCAAAAAACTCCATACTAACAGTGAAGTTTGGAGGTGGGAATATCACTGTGTTAGGCTGTTTTTCCGAACGGCACTGGCAAACTTCATATACTTGAAGGAAGGATGAATGGGCAAATGTTCCGAGACATTCTTGCTAAATATGTGCTGCTATCTACTAGAATGATGAAGATGAAACAAGGATGGGGTAGACATTTCAGCAAGGCAATGATCTCAAACACACAGCCAAGGAAACTCCCAGATGGTTTCAGAGAAAGAAATAAAGCTGCTAGAATGGCCCAGCCAATCACCTGACCTGAGTCCAATAGAAAATTTATGGAAGGAACTATTGCTCAGAATTCATAGAAGGAGGAACAGAACCTTCAGGATCTCAAAAGTGTTTGTGTTAAAGGATGAGTCAAAATCACACTTGACCAATGCATGCGACTAGTTTCTCTATACAGGAGGCATCTTGAAACTGCAATCACCAATTAAACAAAGGCTTGTGCCGAAGTATTAAATACATTTCAGTAAGGCTGTTCAATACTTTTTCCCTGTGTGATTACCATTATTACACATAACTGAGTTTCTACATAATATTTTCACAGACAGGATAGCTTTACTTCACAAACATTTTAACCAGTGACTTTGAGTGGTGTTATGAGTCTGCCCGGTTTTCGTCACACAGAGACAAAGTTGAGCTCCTGTTAACTGACACAACACTGGGTGATTAATCTGTTTAGGCCGCCTCGAAACAAAAGTTAGAGAGCATTATCTGTGCCATTGAACAAAGTTTGCGTGACTGTGGGAAGCTTTCTATGATATACAAAATCCATGACTCATATAGACAGTCTGTGTGTAAAGATGTTGGTGGGCAGATTCTGCGCTACTGACATAATTGGGACGTATATCCCAGTGAAGTAAAATAAAGAGGTGGCTTATTTTGATGCGTTTCGAAGTATACAATTACTTATTCTTGGATATAGTCTGTGGGCAGTAGAAGCTGATGGCTGGAGTGTCCATTCTGAGGAATTGCATAACAAGAAGAGGTTTTGTCTTAAGCATTTCTTGGATTGTTACTGTATGACACAGAAACCAGTTTCTAAAGAATCAGTCATTCCCAAATATTACTTATAAATCATAATTGCTTATGTTTACCACAGGAATCATTAAGCAAGTGTAATTAAATCTATAATTAGAACGTAACGGCTAAAGATTTTATAGAATAGCATTTTTGTCATTACGTTGAGGGCAGAAGACTTTGTAATATTTTAATATACTTTACTGTATATCATTAACATATGAGTCAAAATAATCCTGTTGCTTCTCCTTTCTGCACTGGCCATTTATACATTTGATATTTTTAACACAATGCCGTGATAATATCCCAATATTACAACGCAAACTGGCATGTTGCTCCCACAGTCAATGTATTTACAGAAAAAATATCAGAATAGTTTTCCTTCAGTTCAGAGGTTTCCAGAAAATGATCAATTCACTGTAATGACTTCTCCAATGAATAGGGTCACATTGCGGCCCTGAGCGTACTGGGAGCTGGACTTCTTGCAAGATGATGACTCCTACAATTGCTTCCTATCTCCAGCATTGTTGACTGTCTGATGGATACGTCATCTGTCAACATCTCCATTGTTATTAGCAGATTATATTGCAGATACATAGTGCTCGATTGGTATAAAAAGCTTTTACACTAAAATTCTGATATAAAAAGCATAATTTTGGTGCCACTGAAGACTGCATTAAAATTTTGTGACTTTTGGTGCTCTCACACCATTTTCACCCAGCTCTGTCAAACTGGGCTAAGTTTTTGCAAAACAGGAGTGTGGCTACCGCAGCTCGTCAAATTCATGAAGAGCGGCGTTGTTTGCGGCTCCACAAATCTTACAGCAGAGGCCGGGGTAAGATTTGTGGCGAGGCGCACACAGAGGCATACGCCACTCGACACACGCTCCTGATTAATTTTTAAATATATTAGGTTCCTCGCACAGCACCCCGCCCTTTCATCAAGACTGGCTTGAAGATCGCTGGTCTTGATGAATCGAGGCCACAGTTTAAACGACTACTGATATATAAAAAAAAATCCAATATTATGGTCAACTAACATCGGTCATTGAACAGTTTGTATATGCACATACAGTGGGGAAAAAAAGTATTTAGTCAGCCACCAATTGTGCAAGTTCTCCCACTTAAAAAGATGAGAGTGGCCTGTAATTGACATCATAGGTAGACCACAACTATGAGAGTCAAAATGAGAAAACAAATCCAGAAAATCACCTTGTCTGATTTGGCAAGATTTATTTTGCAAATTTTGGTGGAAAATAAGTATTTGGTCATTAACAAAAGTTCGTCTCAATATTTTGTTATATATCCTTTGTTGGCAATGACAGGTCAAACGTTTTCTGTAAGTCTTCACAAGATTGGCATACACTGCTGGTGGTATGTTGGCCCAATTCTCCATGTAGATCTCTTCTAGAGCAGTGATGTTTTGGGCTTGTTGCTGGACAACACAGATTTTCAACTGCCTCCAAAGGTTTCCTATGGGGTTGAGATCTGGAGACTGGCTCAGAGTATCGGTCATATACCGGCCGCCAGGCTCACCCACCTACTTCCTGGACCACTTCTCAGCCTGGTTTCCACACTTTATGTCCTCAGAACTCTCAACCTTTATCCTAGGAGGCTTCAATATCCCCATTAACAGCCCCACTTCCACATCTGCATCCCAGCTTCCATCACTGCCAACTTCTCTTGGCCTCTCACAGTTCTCAATCTCTGAGACACACAAGGAAGGTAACACCCTTGACCTGGTCTTTGTCCGGCTCTATTTAATCTCCTACCTAAATAACTCATCGCTTCCCCTCTCTGACCACAACATTCTCTCCTTCACACTCACAAATCCTCGCTCACCCCAGCACATGCCTACCTACCATACATTCAGAAATCTATAAGCCTTTAACCCTCATACACTTTCAGACTCCCTACACTCATCACTGTCCCCAATCTCTTTTTCCTGTCCTGATCAGGCTGTACACCACTATAATGACACTCTCAGAAGCACCCTGGATCAAGTAGCGCCCTTCACCCTCAGAACCTCCAAATACAGAGTAAAACAGCTCTGGCTCACATCGCAAACTCAATTTCGCCAGCGATCCTCTAGGAGTGCTGAACGGAGGAAAAATCGCACACCAGAAGACTTTATCCACTTGAAATTTAAGTTAAAAACCTATAACTCTGACCTTCACCTCGCCAAACAGACCTACTACACAACCCTGATCTCACTACCCAACAACCCCAAAAAACTTTTTGACACTTTTCACTCCCTCCTCATGTCAAAAGCATAAGTCCCTATCACAGACATTTGTGCTGATGACCTGGCCTCCCACTTTATACAGAAAATAGATAAAATCCGTCAGGAAATCCGCTCCCAGCCACCAAGTGCAGTGACTCCCATCCCTCCCTGCATTTCCCCTGGCTTACTCTCCACATTCGATCCCATCACAGAAAAAGAAGTATCCAAGCTCCTTTCTCCTTCTCGTCCGACTACATGCACTGCCCTCACATCTCCTCCAGTCTCTCTCTCCAGTCATCACAGCTCACCTAACTGCAATCTTTAATCTCTCCCTCTCTTCAGGCATTTTCCCATACTCCTTCAAACACTCTATCATTACTCCACTAGTAAAGAAACTAGCTCTCGACCCATCCTGCACAAATAACTACAGACCAGTCTCCAATCTCTCCTTCATCTCTAAACTCTTGGAGTGCCTGGTCTACTCCCACCTTACCCGTTACCTCTCCACTCACTCACTCCTAGACCCTTCACAGTACGGCTTCTGCCCCCTACATTCGACAGAAACTGCACCCATCAAAGTGTCCAAAGACCTTCTGACAGCAAAATGCAACAGCAACCACTCTCTGCTCATTCTTCTTGACCTTTCTGCAGCTTTTGACACTGTTGACCACTGTCTCCTACTCTCTAGGCTCCAGTCATTAGACATTAAGAACACTGCCCTCTTCTGGTTCTTTTCCTATCTTTCTGACTCCTCTTTCATTGTTTTGTTTGCTTGCTCCACTTCATCTCCTCTTCCTCTCGCTGTCGGGGTACCTCAGGGCTCAGTCCTTGGCCCTCTTCTCTTCTCTCTCTACACGCCCTCAATTGGACAGACCATCAGATTTGGCTTTCAGTACCATCTTTACACGGATGACACACAACTATACACGTCATACCCTGACCTTACCCCCGCTGCACTACAGAACGCCAGTGTCTGTCCGAAGTCTCCAACATCATGTCCGCTCTCTAGCTGAAACTCAACCTCTCCAAAACTGAACTTCTTCGGCTCCCGCCATCTACTAACCTCCCTAAAGCTGACATTTCACTCTCCGTGGGTGGCACCATAATAACACCTCGGGAGCAGGAGCACTGTCTGGGTGTTATGTTTGACTCTGATCTCTCCTTCACATCCAGTATACAATCTCTTGCCGCTCTTGCCTCATACACCTAAAGAACATCTCTAGAATCTGCCCTTTTCTCACCATGGAAACAAGAAAAACCCTCACTGTCGCCTTGATCCACTCCCGCCTGGACTACTGCAAAGCTCTATTAATTGGCCTCCCCGTTACTCGACTTTCCCCTCTCCAGTCTATCCTTAATGCAGCAGCCAGGGTTGCCCATCTAGCTAATCAGTATTCAGATGTGTCTGCTCTTCGCCAGTCGTTACACTGGCTGCCCATTCGTTATAGAATCCAATTCAAAGTACTTGTTCTCACCCACAAAGCTCTCCACAGTGCGGCATGTCCTTACATCTCCTCCCTCATTTCTGTCTATCAGCCTAACCGACCACTCCACTCTGCAAACGACTGTCGACTAACCTCTGCACTAATCCGTAGCTCCCACTCCCGACTCCAAGACTTCTTCTGTGCTGCGCCAATCCTCTGAAATGCTCTATTCCAAGATATTAGGACCATCCACAATTTGCATAGTTTTTGGCGCTCCCTCAAAACACATTTGTTCAGAGCGGCCTATCACGGTCCGTAATGAAAGTCATTTTATGTGTAAGTGTGTGTGTGTAACCCATTCACTACTTCCATCTATCTCCCATCCCCTGAAGATGGCTGGACCATCATTGTAAATACACACCTCTACCTTGTATCTACCTTGTATCTACCCCACCTCTTTGTAGATTGTAAGCTATCACGAGCAGGGTCGTCTTATTTTGCTTTAATTATTGTATTGTTAATGCTGTTACTTATGACTGTTGTGTATTATTATTATCATTAGGCCACTCCAGGACCTTCATATGCTTCTTACAAAGCCACTCCTTCGTTGCCCTGGCGGTGTGCTTGGGATCATTATCATGCTGAAAGACCCATCTACGCTTCATCTTCAATGTCCTTGCTGATGGAAGGAGGTTTGCACTCAAAATCTCACGATACATGGCCCCATTTATTCTTTCATGTATCAATCATCCTGGTCTCAGAGAAACAGCCACAAAGAATGATGTTGCCACCCCCATGCTTCACACTAGGTATGGTGTTCTTTGGATGCAACTCAGCATTCTGTCTCCTCCAAACACGACAAGTTTTGTTTCTACCAAACAGTTCTACTTTGGTTTCATCAGACCATATGACATTCTCCCAATAGCCTTCTTGATAATCCAAATGCTCTCTAGCAAACTTCAGATGGGCCTGGACATCTACTGGCTTAAGCAGGGGGACACGTCTGGCACTGCAGGATCTGAGACCCTGGCAGTGTAGTGTGTTACTGATGGCAGTCTTTGTTATGGTGGTCCCAGCTCTATGCAGATCATTCACTAGGTTTCCCCCGTGTGGTTCTGGGATTTTTGCTCACCGTTCTTGTGATCATTTTGACCTCTCGGGGTGAGATCTTGCATGGAGCCCCAGATCGAGGGAGATTATCAGTCGTCTTGTATGTCTTCCATTTTCATATTATCGCTCCCACAGTTGATTTCATCACACCAAGCTGCTTGCCTATTGCAGATTCAGTCTTCCCAGTCTGGTGCAGGGCTACAATTTTTTTTCTGGTGTCCTTCGACAGCTCTTTGGTGTTCACCATAGTGGAGTTTGGTATGTGACTGAGGTTGTGAACAGGTGTCTTTTATACTGATAAGTTCAAACAGGTGCCATTACTACAGGTAATGAGTGGGGGACAGAGGCGCCTCTTAAAGAAGAAGTTACAGGTCTGTGAGAGCCAGAAATCTTGCATGTTTTTAGATGACCAAATACCTATTTTCCACCATAATTTGCTAAATAAATCTTGCCAAATCAAACAAGATGATTTTCTAGATTTGTTTTCTCATTTTGACTCTCATAGTTGTGGTCTACCTATTGGTGGCTGACTAAATACTTTTTTCCCCACTGTACATATCAGAATTTGCTGCAGATGCAGCAGCAGCAAGGTAGATGTGATTGCAACAAAACTCTTCCACATCCTGCAGAAGTAAGGCCAGGTTGACATATCCCTGGTATATGGTAAATGGTCGGGTGGCAATGCTTACCCAAACCAGTGGGTCTTCTAACTCAAAATCAACAGTCACAAGTATGGCTATGAGGTTGTTGAGTTCAGGTCAGGAGACCAGCAGCAGGGCTGGAAATAGTGGTCCATGCAAACATTATAAAAGTCGGCCTAACTGATAAACAGTGTCAAATTTTTACTCTCCAGAATGTCAATTCTTGTTGATGACTTGTCATGGATTTGATGCAGATTTTAATTGTACTAAGTTTAATTAGGAGGACAAAATCTGCAGAAAAGCCTACATGTTGCGGATATTTTGTGAAACACCTTTAGATCTGCGAAAGTGGCCAAAAACAAAACTGTATAAAATAAATAAAAAACAGTATATGCCTGTGCCTTTGCCATAGTATCGTTTACCTGGTTCCTTGCTGATTTCTGCATTCGCGCCAGCGTGCCAGAAAGAGTATACTGAATTTTTTTTCACAGTTGAGCAATCTGATGTGGGTAATCAACACCAAAATAATTGGATTTGTCAGACTTGAATACAGATTTTGGGTTGGAATTGTAGCAGAATTTTCTTTGGCAAATCTGGCCTGTGTGACCATACTGCCTTTGATGATATGTCTAGAAATGGAAAATATATACAGGCATAAAAAAAGAGAAGCAAGTAGTACATGCATTTGGAATCTAAGCTTGCTATCATTCTGCGTCACTGTGTTGTTCTTACAGTTTTGGTACATGTACTTCTTTGGAAAAATCTATTTATTATTGCAGCTGTTAGCTCCAGTGTTCCCAAGCAGGAAGAAGCCACCCGCCTTTACATAAGAATCCCACCGATTGTTATGCAGAGATGCAGCAGAGAACATTAGCAGGGAAACAGGAAATTTTAAATGGACAGAGAGATCAGTGCACATTTTACGTAGGGGCTGTAGAGGAAAGGTGTCTCGCTGAATAGGCTTCCTCCCCTTCCTAAGAACATTAAGGCAGGCCTGTTGAGTGACTGCTCTAAAGATTACGATAGGCCTTATTACAAGCATATTGAATTTTTTCGAGAACTTTAGAAAGCGTTCACTTTCTTACATAAACCTAGAAGGTTTGGCTCAGGGGAGGCGAAACATCTGAGAGAGCCACTTACCAGGTAACTGAGTACAACTACAGTGGCGCAAACTAACTGTGGGTAGAGGGGAACCTTAGCAGATGACTGCGCTGTTACTGAAAATATCTCACTATACAAAGAACAACGTTGGTATTTCTGTCATATGGTGACTATACAGTGGAAGAACATACTAGTGATCACAATTATAGATGGTATAATTGCCTCACATTAGCTCGCACGCTAATTGATTAAGCCACATTAGCTCTCATGTATATAATAGCACCGACATCATCTCACATACTCTATAATGGCCTCAACATTATCTGCCACACTGTAAAATTATCTCACATTAGCTTGCATGCTGTACAATGGCCCTCACATTAGCTCCCACGCTGTATAGAGTCCCCATATTACCTCAAACACTGTATAATGGCCCCATATAAGCTCCCTCGCTATATAATGCTCCCACATTAGCTCCAACGCTGTATAAACTGCCTGACATTAGCTCCCACGCTCTATGATTGAGCCACATTAGCTCCGATGCTGTAGAATGGCCCCAATATCATCTCACATGCTGTATAACGGCTCCAACATTATCTTCCACACTGTATAATTACCTCACATAAACTCCCAAGCTGTATAATGGCCCCAGCATTAGCTCTTATGCTGTATAGAGGCCCCACATTAACTCATCCACTGTATAATGGCCTCACATTAGCGCCCACGCTGTATAATGGCCTCATATAAGCTTCCTCATTGTATAATAGCCCAACATCAGCTCCCTTGCTGTGTAGTGTAATAGCCCCACACTAGCCCCCACGATGCATAATGGCCCCAACATCATCTCACATGCTGTATAATGGCCCCAACATCATCTCACACACTATATAATAGCCCCAGCTTTATCTCCCACACTTAGCTCCCCTGCTGTATAAAGGCTCCACATTAACTCCTCCATATATAATGGCCTCACATTAGCTCCCTCATTGCATAATGGCCCCACATTAGCTCTATTGCTGTAGTGTAATGGCCCCACATTAGCTCCCAAAATGTATAATGGACCCAACATCATCTCACACTCTGTATAATGGCCCCAACATTATCTCCAATGCTGTATAATTACCTCATTAACTCCCACTCTGTATAATGGCCCCACATTAGCTGCCACAATGTATAATTGCTTTACAATAGCTCCCATGCTGTATAAAGGCCCCATATTAATTTCTCCACTGTATAATGACCCCACATTAGCTCATACGCTGTATAGAGGACCCAAATTACCTCCCACATTGTATAATGGCTCCATATAAGCTCCCTCGCTGTATAATGGTCCCACATTAGCTCCCACACTGTATAAATTGCCCGACATTTAATAAAGTTTGTGCTAGTGACGCTACCTGTGGTGGACCGACGCTGATTAAAGGGGTCCTCTGGGGTGATGTTACTCCAGCAAAGATGGTGAAACTTCCCACAAGTGAAGCGGGGTCCCCAGAACTCCCAATGTGTATGGCAAGGGTGGTGAATGCCGACAAATAAATGGAGGACACAAGGTTATAATGTCTTTACCTGGTTTACTGGTGGTAGCAGGCCACAGTCCTGGGTACCAGGAACAGGTGGGGATATGGTCCAGCCGGCCTGGAGGCAAAGGTGGATTCCTCTCTCAGGTGAGGTCCGTAAACCTTCCTACTCGCGCTCGTATGCGAGGTCTTTGCTGTCTGTGGTTTTTTAGCAAAGTCCTCTCTCTCCTGTCCTGGGACAGTTACCCGTATTGTGGCAGTGCGAGCCTTTTTATAGGGTCTGTATAACGACCCGGGTTCTTTGTGTACTGCTGCACTTTCAGGTGTGGGTGCGGGCAAACTACATAAAGTCCTTTGCCCTCCGGTTCTGTTGTGCAACCTGGAGTACAACACAGCCTAGGACTCCCGGTACCCGGTTCCTGCACTTCGGCTTAGAGGGTGACTGGTCACAGTTCCCCTCTAAGCCCTTTCCTTCTCCTGTGCCCCTTTCCTCAGATGCTCACTACATTCCAACCCTTCAGGTTATCTTCCTTTCCTGGAGGTGCAGCTCACATGTGGCTGCACGGCCGCACTCTCTGCTCTCTCTCCTCTCTTTTCCACTTCTGGTACCAACTAACTAACTCCTCCTCCAGACCAGAATATATAAATATCTGGGGGAAGCTCCCCTGAATCCGGGTTCAGACCTCCCCCTTCTGGCCTGGATTCAGAATGTGTTGCATGTAGGTGCTTACCTGGTAAAGGAAATCCTCTTTGCCTCCAAGCATGATATCATCCTCCCCGAAAGGAAGGCAACATCACTGTAACAACCGGTTACCTGGGGTGTTACACTTCCACTCGTTATAATGGCCACCACAGTGTATGCGAGCCCCTCAGTAGTCCCTAAAATGTATGAGTGCTCCCAATAGTTTGTGATGCCCCCCATTTACACCATAAGCTCTGAACAAAACAAAAAACATCTTATACTCACCTAATCCACGATCCTTACAAGTCCTTTGGCAAAGCATAGGGAGAGCAACATGCTGATGTCACAGTGCCAACACAGGACATGAGTCACAGTTCAGCACTGTGTCGGGACTCTGACATCCTGTGCTTGCACCGGTGCCTCAGTCAGAACAGAGAGCAGTAATGGAGGCTGACCATGTCTCCCTGCTCTACCGCAGGTCTTAGCTATATCAGCATGCACAGATCGCCAATATAGTTAAAGGGTGGGCCCTTCTGAGAGCGAGGCCCGGGGCAACCGCACACTCTGCCCCCCTCACTGGTAGCTATGCTACTGCATCAACCATAGTGTTTCTATTATAGCAGTTAAAATGTTTAGAAAAGGCATAAATTTCACGATTTCATTGCTTCTGAAGAGTTACGATTTATGGCACCCAAAAGTAAAAAACTTTAAACAATGTATATTTTTAGTGTAAATTAAATAATATTGTATAAAGTTGACAGCAGTCCAGATGATGGTGCATAAATGAGTTCAGATAGTACATTTAAGTCTTGACCTTTATAAGATCACAAAAGTAGTCCAATATTGTGGTATCATACACAAGAATGTAAATCAAGACTGTTGCCTATTTTAACCCCATATGAAGGGGAACAGGCAAACACAGATAACCACTTCAATAGGGTTATATATAAAAATATATTTTATTGATCAAATTGTAAAAATAGACAAAACAACCAATTACATTAAATCAGAAGGTGCCTTTTGTGTGAGGGACTGCACAGTAAATAACCTCTGCATATACTGGCATTGGTAAATTAGTTCATAAAATTTTCTAGAGATCCGAAGATAATTAGAAACTCATTAGGCAATACACAGATTTTTATTATAAAGATCCATATAGATTCACTAATGTCAAAAAGTGCAAGTGCTTAGGAACAGAGGTTAAGATTTATCCCGAAATATAGACCGAGTAGCCACTGCTGTGTTGAAACAGAGACATGCTAGACTATATGAGAGGTTTTAAAACAGAACATTACCTATTGGTGCCAGAATCTGTGGAATCCTGTGAGCTGCCGCAAGGTCTATTTGTGCTTTCCTCTGCCCCAACACTTTCTCCTTTGGAAAATACGCCCCCTGAGGAAGTGTTTACAAAACGCACATTGGGGCAGAGGTTGTGAGACAAGACAACCTTTCAATTTATGGGTACGCTAGATCTATCAGAGGAGGAGCCACTATTTTTGCAACATAGGGACTGATTCCTCAAGAATAGAGTTGTTGTAGGGTCCACTTCTTGGACGGAACTTTTAAACGTGACAGCAAAGGATTTTTACAAGCAGATCTCTTCCGGAAGGAGATATCTGTAAACTCCGTCTTACATGCAGAGTCAGCCCATCCTCCACAAGTTGTAAAATCAATACCAACTGGTATTAATAACAGATTTTGCGCAAGGGATTATAGCAACAGGCCAATCAAACTAGAATAGAATAGAGCCCGTAAGCAAAGTAGGCATGACCTCATTCATACATCACGTGCCAATAATGTAAATATAAGGAATGAGGCCAATAAAGTTAGGATAATAACCAGATATCATTTACAGTTGAACGTGGAGGAAACTGTTGCTAAATACTGGCCTATACTTTTGGTGGTCCGAAAGCTCCAGATGTACTTCCCTCCCAAACAAGGCATTACCACAAGACGAGGCTGGAACCTTAATGACATCTTGGTGCAAAGCCGCTATAATAAAAGTGATCAAAAATTACTCCCCTTTACTCAGCCTCATGGAGACAGATGGGGTTGCACCCCATTCGGGAAGTATGTAGCATGCTCCAACATTGAGCGGGCCACTGTGCTTTTCTCCTCAGACGGCAATAAGGAATTTAAAATCATGCAAACAATCACATGTTCAACAAAGGCAGTAGTTTACTACGACCGTTGTCCCTGTAATAAGATTTATAGAGGTTTAACAACCAGGGCCCTGGAAATCAGAGTAAGGCCGGGGTCACACTAGACCATAATACGGACGAGTGCAATGCGCTAAAAAATCGCATTGCGCTCGTCCCAATGTTAATCTATGGTGCAGCTCCCATAATCTGATTTTTTCTCGCCCGTATTCCGGATCCGAGTGAAATCGCAGCATGCTGCGATTGTCAGCGTATCTCGGCCGAGAATTGCCAATGCAAGTCTATAGGTGCGAGAAAAAATCGGATTACATACGGACCATGCGTGTGCATTGCGAGAAATACGGAAGACTTCTCCAGGTGACAGGAAATTGAATCATCCATTATCAGGAAGCTTTGGCATGCTAATTTCTGGCCCACGCTGGATTGCAAAGCAGGAAGCACGCCTCCACGGAGTGTACTGTGTAGCAGCATGGCCAGGCATATACAGTTAAGTCCATATATATTTGGACAGATACAACATTTTTCTAATTTTGGTTATAGACATTATCACAATGAATTTCAAACAAAACAATTCAGGTGCAGTTGAAGTTCAGACTTTCAGCTTTCATGTGAGGGTATCCACATTAAAATTGGATAAAGGGTTTAGGAGTTTCACCTGCATGGAGAGCCCCTTTGACCGCATGTTTACTTCACAGCAAAACCTTCCAAATGCAAGCAACACACCTCAAATCAACTCCAGGCCTTTTATCTGCTTAATTGAGAATGACATAACGAAGGGATTGCCCACACCTGTCCATGAAATAGCCTTGGAGTCAATTGTCCAATAACTTTTGGTCCCTTTAAAAACAGGGTGGCACATGTTAAGGAGCTGAAACTCCTAAACCCTTCATCCAATTTTAATGTGGATACCCTCAAATGAAAGCTGAAAGTCTGAACTTCAACTGCATCTGAATTATTTTGTTTAAAATTCATTGTGGTAATGTCTATAACCAAAATTAGGAAAATGTTGTCTCTGTCCAAATATATATGGACTTAACTGTAAATGTTGAGATGCTGATTGCTCTGGTCCATGATAGACCAGAATTATGGGACCAACACAACGCACATTATGCGGACCGTGCACGTAAAGACGCAGCATGGAGGTCAATCTGTCGCCACATGTTCCCCGATTTTGATGAGCGACCTCAAGAGGTTCAGCAAGAAATTTGTAAGTACCATCCTTTAACAAAAAATGGGGTTTTATATTGGGTTCCTGATAAAAATAAGCATGAACACATCATATGTGGTGTGTTTATGAGTGAAGTAAATGATCCAAGCTCTTGGTTGAGGATGCACAAACATTACCAAGACACACAAATATGGATGAAATGTAGTAGCTATAGTCCTTTAATATAGGCCCAAAGGAATTTTAGGTCCCCCTAGGCTCCAGGACCCGTGTGTGATTGCAAACCCTGTAACGGTTTGAGTTATGTGCTTGATATTTCAAAAAAAGATTTTGGATCTTTGCAGTCAATGATGTCACTAGACGCTGGCGGAGTTGCCGGGACCAATACCGGCGTGAACGTCAAGTTTCTGGGCGGAGTGGTGATGCAGCAACCAAAAAAAGAAAATATCTTTATTTTGATCGGCTTAATTTTCTTGCACCAGTGATGGAGCTCAGACCGTAAGTGCATGCATGTCTCAAAATATTTAACACATCTTATAACGTGAATATGTTTCTAAAATTTTAAAAAAAAATTAATTTTTGAAATCCAGAACAGAGTCAAATCTGACAGAAAGGGAGACTGCATCTGACTCTGAGTTGGTGATTGACCCCATTGGTGAAGGTGCCGAAATGGCTGGACCATCTGGCCAAGCAACAAGCAGCAACCAACCACCACCACCACAACCAGCAGCAGCGTCTTCTGCCACACAGGAGGCAAATCCAGAGGTGGAGGAAGGAGCCCAGAGCAGCAGTCCAACCTTGGCTCTGGATACATCACCACAGCCTACTACAAGACCAAACCGTGGTCGGCGCGGAAGGGTGGCTTCTAACACTGGCACCAGGAGGCAAGTGGACACAGGGGTGTTGGACTATTTGTCCAGGGCTGCCCATGACGATGGGGAGGAAGCGTACTTCCCCAGTCTTGCCAGCTATTTACGTCACCATTCCACGCTCACTCAGGCTGCGGACCAGAGGTTGTATACAAATTGTTATAGATGCGGCAACACCCCCAAACAACCCGACTCATGTTTTTAACTACCTCAAACGGTGGCAAATGTCAGCTACAAACCTTCTGGCAGTGCAAGACCTTCCACAGGACCAAACCCAAACAGTCGCAGCACCACCCCCGCCACGTATAGCTCCACAACAACAGCCTGCCCAAAGCACCCAACAATCCCCAAACAGGCCAATTTATGAATATCCTGCAACTGCCCAATATGACCACTTGAACAGACACATGTTTGGAGGCTGGTCCCAACATGTGTCTGCTCGACATGGCCATATTTTGGGGGTTTGACCAAATGGGACAATCCAGTACTCAGGACTTGATGCCCTTCTACCCTCAACATCAAGTTTTACCTCATACACAGGATAGAAACTTGCAACAACACCCTCCATATATATCTGCCATACCACAGGTTGACAGTCTGGTTGGTCAACCACCTAGGCCAAGTTCCGCACATGCTGGACACCCGCCATCACCACCCCCAACCTACCAGAACCTGTGATTTGTACAAAAAAGTTTTTTGCCTGTCATTTAGGCTTTTTTATGTGCTAAGTTATTTGTGACCTTGGCATGTTCATCTTTCTGGTTTCCTCTGGTTAATATGGCTACAATTACATATGCTGTGAATATGTTTTTGGATAATATATATATATATATATATATATATATATATATATATATATGCTTTGAGCAGTAAAAATTGGTTAACAAATCTGAGTGTTATGTATTGGTCCAACTACATACATGATGTGACAACTTAACACACTTATCGAATTTATGAAGGAGAAACATACTACACAATTCAAACAGGAAAATTATGCTATTTATTAACTTACAATATAACTAAACTTTGAAGCAAAACAGCATTGTCTTGCTAAACAGTCGATCCCTCTGGTGACACAAAAAAATTGGTTAACACATCACGAACTTTTAGGCCTGAGGGCTGACGACGTGAAGGAAGAACACGCGTAGTTGACAAGACAGTATTTGCAGAATCAATTTCATCTGCAGCAGATGATGGGCAATCATGGTATCTTGTAAAGTTGTGAAGAACAACACATGCTTTTATCACGCCATTGACATTGCCTTCACTCAGTTGGATTGCAGACTGAAGTACCCGCCATTTTGCACTGAGAATGCCGAATGAACACTCTACCAGACGGCGGGCACGGGAAAGACGCAAAATAAAAATTCGGCGCCGGTAGTCCAGGCCTCTCCGTGGATAGGGCCTCATGACGTTCCTTGATAATTGAAACGCCTCATCTGCTACCATCATGTAAGGCACCGCATCCAAATTAGCCCCTGGTATGTGACTTGGGGGTGGGAGATCCAAATCATTGTTGCGCAGCCGCCGACCCATAATGGAAGAACTGAAGACGCTAGAGTCTCCAGTTCTCCCATAGGCCCCAATATCTACAATTATAAACCTGTAGTTGCTGTCGACGAGGGCCAACAGCACTACAGAGAAAAACTGTTTATAATTATAGAATTGGGTCCCTGAACCTGGCGGCTTACGCACACGGATGTGCTTTCCGTCAAGAGCCCCAATACAGTGCGGAAACTGGCAGGTGTCCTGAAATCCTTGTGCAATACGTAACCAGTCTGCCATTTTGGGTTCAGGCATCACCTCTTGATGGAGTCTTCTCCAGATTTCCGTGCATGTATCCCGCACAATTCCAGAAATTGTTGATTTGCCCAGTAGAAACTCTAAATGCAGTGCCGCATATGATAGGCCAGTGGCAAGGAAGCTAAAAGAAAACAGAGTATTATTTAAAAATATAAAATGAACACAATACAGTGTTATATGGCCAAAAAATAAAAATAGATAACTAAGATGGCATGATTAGTAAAACATTAAGGACATGCGATGGCTTTGATGTTTTAGAAAATTAAATATTATAAAAGAAGGCCAAATGATGTGGAAGTTACATAACCATTTAATTAGCTAATTTTAAAAAGGGGTAACAACATTAAACTCTAAACATTTTTTGAACAAAGAGTAATTCTACATACCGTAACGTAAGGATAAGGCGCTCCTCTGCTGAAATAGATTTGCGCATCCTGGTGTCCTTCTTCGTGATCCCTGGTCGCAAAATCTCCAACAAAATATCAAATGTTTGAATCCTCATCCGACAATAGTTGAAGAACTTGTCCGGATTTGACCTCAGAGCAGCATACAGACGGCTGAAATGGCCTTTATTGATCCGTTGCTTCAGAAGTGGATGTACCCACATCTGTCTCCGCCTCCTTGGATCTACAATAACTGGGTATGGCTGGCCAAAACATTGGGAAAGTACCCAGTTGTAAAGCACATGCTCTGTGGTGTTAAAAGTCAGTAGATCAGACATGTTGCTCATCAATCAGAAGTGCACCAACACAAGCAGGGACTCTACTGCATAGATTGGTGTCTGGCACCTGTTTTAGGGCCATTAAATAATGTTCTTGTTGATGATTTAAATTTTTTCTGGTGGAAAAAACGTTATATGTCCATTTTGCAAACCTGCGAGAAAATCTCGCCATACGGATGCCATACGGATGTCACACGGATCTCAAACGGATCATTTGATGCGAGAAAATCGCATCCTCGCACTGCACACGGATCACTGTTTTGGTAACATTTGTGCGATTCTCCGCCGTCAATAACGGACTGTAGTTTTATACGTTGTGGCGTGTCCCTGGCCTAAGGGAATATGTTCGTGACACTACGGCAGCCAAAGAGGAGAAAGACACAGACCATCTGCACACTCTACAAAGGCACTTTAATTTACACCATCAGTGCTACCCCTGTGGCCTCTTGACTAGAGGAATAGATAGCATCATCTTTGGGGTTAGAGGAGGGGAAATTAGTCATCCTTAAGCTCGGTTGGAGACGAGGTGGATCTGGACCCTTGGATCAATGCATCCAAACGGGTTCAATGTGGCCCTTAGTTTTGTTCCTCTGAGTCATCTGTATCAGTTTTTATCATACCTGTTTCTGTGTCTATTTGATTTTAATTTCATTGTTTTTATTCTAGAGCAAAGTGTTGTTGAATTTTGTGCGGACTACATCTATTGAGTTTTACGCCTTTTGGGTACATGGGAAAGTTGTTGGGTTCTGAATCTTTCCCTGTCTTTTCCTTTGGTCCCCTTTTATTGGAAAATGCCTATAAGTGAAACAAGATATATGTGAGGAATATTTTAAGTTGGACTATTTACATGAACATTTTCCATAAAGCAACTATGCTTGGAGCCCTATTGTTCCCATTTTTGTTGCAATGAGTATAGTATCTATCGTTTCTGCTTAGAATTCAGGACTTATTATTGTCCATATTTGTTACGGTTTTATAATAACCCTTGTTTCACATATATATATATATACAGTATGCACCACTTTAGTGTGTAGTATTCAGTTCTTTTTCTGCCATAGTATTATATGTACACACACACACTTTTATGTATTATTATAGTTTCATTTTTGCCATCAGTGTTATGAGTACACATACATTATTATAGATTTAATTCTATATTTATACACATTGCACATTTATTTTTGTGTCAACTTCATATTGCTTTTTACATTACACACCCCCTTTTTACATTCTTCACTTTGTTTACCCTACCTTAATTCATTAATTATATGTATCCTGTCTTATACTCTTCACTAAGTTTACTTCACATTAATTCTATTGTTTATATCTTATGTATTCAATCATATCATGATTGGTTTTGTTGATTGTATATGCATACATCTGGGTATGATATTTTTCTTCTTTTGTATTATGGGAATATTCACTTAGTAATTAAGTATACTAAGTACTTTTTGCATCAATGCACCCATATACTGTACACTCCTTTTCTTCTGTTCTTTGTTGCTATGTGGTACGCTATACCGGTATTGGTGTCTGCATTGCAGGTGATGAGAGATGACGGAGAAATCCTGTTTTTTTCTTGCTTGTGTCCCGGAGCGCAGCTGTGTGCACGCGCTCATCAGTGTGCCTCGTGAGCATTTGGGGGTGTGTCTTCCGGGCCAGAGCTACGGTCATGTGACTTGACCCGCGCTCACGTGTTTATGTGGGCGTGGTTTGGTTTGACTTGCAGCTGGACCGCCGGTCTAGATAGCTCTCCGCGATGCCCCCTCCCTCACTAGCTGGTGTGGCATGCGCCACCATAGCGAAGCGCCGCAGGACATATGATTGGCTTATTGATAAGGCTCAGGGATGTGAAGCACAAGCACTTTTTTCTGCATAAGGGGAGGTCCCTTCACACATTCATTATGGGGATGTACGATGTGTTTTAGGGACACAACCTCTATATAGCATGTGGTGAGTATATGGTGCCATTTTCTTGGTTTCCCACTTTTTAATAACCTTGTCTGTTTTTTGCTTTTTTGATAATACAATTTTGTACTTTTTAATTATGATTGGTTCTTGCGTACATTTTTCTTTATGAATTTACCTTATTGTACTGAACCCTGTATATGTCCATTTTTGTTGGCACTTTATCATTATTTTTTGTATACTGAATGTGGTGTATTTTGCTTCAACGCCATAAATGTTGACCCACCCTCCCTATGACCCACACTTTCATGTAGCGCACCAGGGAGAAATAGGAGTCGAGTGCTTCACCCAAGGCTATCATCCTGCCCTGCGCTATAGCAGCAAAAATCAGAGTCTAGCTGCACAATTGCAGCCAGGTATATTTTTCCCTGACATGCTCCAGTTTTTAATAGAAAACATAGTTTGAAGAGGTTACGCGAACGATAGGGAAAGATCTAAAAAGGCCAGTGCTGCCCCTATGCCAATTTTTGACATGCTGCTCCTGGCAATTGACAAGTATTTCCCATGTCTGCATTTAGCAAAAAACCTGACAATCATCTGAAGTGGAGCAGGAAGAAGCCGGACTAGTCTGGTCTACCTATGGTCCCCGGACAGCTCTCCAACTATACTTACTCTGAAATGTTGAAGCAATTCAGATATAAATATACCTGGCTGAAGTTGTGCAGCCAGGCTCTCATTCATGCTGACCGTGGTTTGGGCAGCATGTATCGACTGACAGGCCTCCTTTAAGAAAAGGGAAATTCTGAATTAAATGTTTCAGTTTTAGGTATAAAGTATTGAGCATTTTCATCAGGTAAATAGCATCCAATGTTTCACATTGGATCTCTCCCTCGCAAGTCTTCTGAATGTCTTTAATGATTCTAAAGTTCTTTGTAGGATATTGTAAAGCTGTCATCTCTGCACAATGCATTTTTTGTCCTATTAATAATATGCTACACATGTCAAAAAGAAAAGATGACACGAATCTGTATTTTCACATCAGAATAACAACATGGCTGATTTCTTCAGAAAGTATACCCGAATTTTAGAATTGTATTTAGGCTGACAGCTGAAAGGCCTTGTCAATCAAAGCAGTGGTGGAAAATGGATGAATAGGTAAAGGAATTCACTTATTGTACTGACTGTAATATGAGGTTGTGACTGGGCCAGAATGTTACCTTCCAAATGTCACTTCCAATTTCATTTGAATTACTAAAAAGATTAATCCACCATCTCAGCCACGCTCGGACTGGACCGTAGGGGAACAGGCAAATTCCCCGGGGGGCCCTGTGCAAAAGTGTGGCCCCCATAAACCTATATGAGCATAAGTTGACACAATACACTATGTACAGACAAGGCAGCATCTTGTCATTCAGTGGGCTCCCAGATTCAATGTAACTGGTGGGTCCTTGGCATCCCAGTCCAAGACTGATCTCAGCTATATGGTGCAATGTACAATTAATTGATTGCTATTATCTACAGTAGGATTTCTCAAACACTATTTTACTTCTGGCTCATTAGCCAGAATAAGTAAAAATTTAAAATGTTGCTATATTCTCCTACCATTTGTCTACTAAACCTATTCTATCATTACATTAGAAAAATACATTGAACTATGCTGCAATATCAGAGAGTTCTATAGCCAGAGAAAAGCCTGTGGAACTTTTTATTATTTCTGTGAAATTGTTTTTTTTTTTGCTCACTGGCATATGATATGACCTATCAAGTTATGCTATACCCTCAAGTTATTAATGTGGTTTATTCACATGCTAACTGACGTGGTTTAGTCACATGCTAACTGACGTCACCGTTTGCAGCGTGAGAAATTTCTCATGCTGCCAGTGGTGACATCATTAAAGTTACCACAGTTCATCGGCTATGAACTCGGATAACCTTACTAACGCCAGCATTTTCAGAGTGAGAAATTTCTCACGCTGAGGATGGTGAAATCAGAAAAGTTATCGCAGTTCATTTTACTTTTCTCTATGTGTGCTTATTAGTTTTGACTCTGGGATTAGTAATGGGGTTGTCTTATAGATGCCTCTCCATTACTAAGCCCTGGGCTTGATGTCAGTGGACATTACACAACTGACATAAACTCCAAAAATATTACTCCACTTGTCAATGCACCAGGGCAAGCAGGAAGAGCCATGGCTAAGTGCCAGAGTTGACACATCTAGTGGATATGCCATCTGAGGGGCCGCTGAGGGCTGGTACTATTAGTCTGGGAGGGGACCAATATCCATGGCCCCTTTCCAGCTTATTAATATAAGCCAACAGCTGTCTGCCAAACCTTTGATAATTGTTAAAAATAGGTGGGACCCCATGCCATTTTTTTGGGGGGCCGCCTTTTTAATAACCGACAGTTGTGAGTTATTATTAATAGGCTGGCAAGATCCATGCATAATAACACCAGCTCACAGCTGTCTGTTTTCCCTCAGATGGTTATTAAATATCGGGTGGACCCCACACCTTTTTTTATTATTTATTCAAATTTTTGATAACCAGCCAAGGTAAAGCCTACAGATAAGGACTGTAACCTTCAGCTGTCTGCTTTACCTTGGCTGGTTATTAAAAATGGGGGGAACCCAAGCTGTTTTTTTAATTATTTATTTAAATAAATTTAAAAAAAGCATGGGGGCATCATTATTTTTGATAACCAGCCAAGGTAAAACGGACAGTTGAGGGTTGTAGCCCCCAGCTTGCAGCTTTACCTTGGCTGCTTATCAAAAATGGTGAAGACCTTACTGTTTTTGAAAATGTGTTTATTTAAATAAATAAAAAATAGTGTGGGGGCCCCCTCTATTTTTCATAACCATCCAAGGTAAATCAAGCACCTGAGGGCTGCAGCCTCCAGCTATCTGCCTTGGCTCTGGCCATGTGTCCAATTTGGACATCTAAAAGTTAAAAGGAGGCAGACCCATAAGTTAGTATGTGAATTTGTGTGCACGTACTCTTCCACCATCTTGTGGAAACGCTGCCTAATACGTAGTATCACATGGTGGTGCTATATGTGGCGTGCTCATGAAGTTTTTCCAATTTGCTGCCATATTAACTCTGCCTTTCAAGAAGGTGGTGATGGCCTGGCTGTATTAGCAAGCTGTGCTCAGTGGGAGGTGTATCGTGTGGGTTCTATGTATTTCCCCAGCCATGCTCCAGCGATGCCAGTGAGCTGATCTGAGTGCCGCCTTGCTGTGAACATGGTTCCTCCTCCTCCATCCTCCAAAAGTGTCTCCTGGCTGAACAATTTTGTACCTGGCTGCTTTTGGTAAAATAACCCACCCTCTGAGACATGTGTGAAAGGCCTGATAACAGTGAAAATGATCCCTGTTGCTCCTGCTCCTCTTCATCCTGTGCCACTACCTCATGCATCATTGCCTGAAGTGTTGTTTCTAGCAGGCATACAAGTGGTATAGTAGCGCTTATGATCACAGCTGGCCATGTTGCTAGAATATTTATAGAAGTGCAAAATAACACACACGTCCCGCATGGAGGTCCACTGGTGGTGAAGTGGGGTTGTTCCACAGAGCGACTCAGCCATGCAGGCTGCAGCTGAAACTTCTTTATTGCCTGCTGCTCACACAGCTTTTTCACCATATGCAAGGTGAAGTTCCACTTTGTTGGTACATCGCATATGAGGCGGTTAACAAGAGGACAGAAGTAACACTGCGATACAGACAAGAGGAGCGACAGAAGGGTGAGAATCTCATTTTCACCAGCAGATCGGACACATCTGAGTAATTTTTGAGAAGGCTCCGACCACCAAACTCAGCACATGTACCAGGCAAGGCATATGTGTAAAACTGGTAGGTCCATAGCTGCTACAAGATTTTGCCTGTTATCGCACATTACTACGCCGGGCTTGTTCAGCAGCATCAACCACTCATTTGTCTGCTCTTCGATCCCCATCCACAGCTCCTATGCTGTGTGGGATCTGTCCCCTAAACAGATCAGTTTCAGAACAGCCTGCTGTGCTTAAGTTGGTGGAGCAGTTCTTACTGTGCCTGGGTGAGGAGTCGGTGGAGGAAGCGGAGTAGGAGGAAGAGGCAACCTGGACAGAGGAACATCCAGCAATCCTTGGTGGTAGTAGGATATGCGCTACAATGCATTCTGCCTCTGTTCCAGCCATCACTACATTTATCCAGTGGGCCGTTACAGAGATGTAATGTCCTTGCCCGTGCTTACTGGTCAACGTATCAGTAAACCTAGCCAATGATGGCGTTGCAGGGCAGGGATGGCCCGCCTGGAAAAGTAGTAGTGGCTGGGAACAACATACTCTGGGATGGCCACTGCCATAATTTTTTTAAAACTGTCCATCTACACCAGTCGAAATGGCAGCATTTGAAAGACCAGTAATTTGGAAATGCTGTCAACCATGACCATGGTTTGTGTGTGGCTAGGGGGGGGGGGGGCATTTCCTATTTCTCTCGAGGGTTTTGGTGATGGAAAGCTGAGTACTTCAATGGGACAGTGTGGAGATGCTCGGTGATAGTGGTGGTGGTGCTGTCACATTCTTTCTTTGCTGGTAGGCAGGTGGCCCTGTTGATTGTGAGCAGGAGGAGGAGGCCGAGACTGCAGCAGAAGAGGGAGCAGGAGGAGGCTCAGATCTTTAATGCTTTTTAAGATGTTTTCCACTACACCTAGTGGTTAGATTTCAGATGCCTCATCATGCAGGTGGTGCTCAGCTTCAGAAGATTTATAACTCGCTTCAGGCTCTAATGGCACAGCATGAAAACCAACCGATGCTTGTCATCATGAAATTTCCTGAAGAAATACCATGCCAGGGAGCTCCATTCAGCTACTTTTGGTGTGCTAATTTCCTTGGCACGGAAGGCAGCAGCTGACGTACTGTCTAGGGGCTGTCTGCTGTGTTTTTCCACACTGCTCACTCTTTTGTTGCATTGCTGGGGCAGCGTGACCACCCCCTCTTCCTCCAAACTTAGTACGCCCTATGATGGCCTTTGCTCCATGTGGGGTCTAAGACCTCATCATCCCCTGCATCATCTTCCACCCACTCTGCACCTCCTGTCCTCCTTGTTGGTCTGCACATGGCAGAAAGACATAAAGCAGCTGGCACCTGTGTTTCCTCATTCTCAAAAAATGTGTTGTGGTGCTCCGCAGAGTGTGCGCACTGGCCCTCCCATGTACTCATACTCCGACATAACAAGTCATTGGGCATCAGTGCACTCAGTATCTTATAATTCTGGGGCAGGTGCAGGTGGATGGTCCACCGAACCCCAGCCAGAGGTCTCATCAAAAAGCAAGAGACTTCTGCATGACTTGGGGCTAATACTCCTTGGCTATTTTGCAAGAGAGTGAGGTGGAAGAATGATGACCATAGTCCTCAGGTGTTAACTCTACGATTTCAACAGGGGACTAGATGGAAGGGAATGCAAATTAACTGGAGGCACTCTTATGCATCCAATCACCATGTGGCCACCGGTAGTCAGGCCTATGAAATAATGCAGAATGTTCTGTCATCTGCATGCACCAGAGGAAGATGTTTCACTTGGGCATGTATCAGGCACAGAACGACCACATCCTCTCCTTGCAGCAGCTACCATTAACACCAGCAGCACCACGACCATATCCCCTATATTGATGCTTTCCTAATATTTACAGGCACTATACACAATGCTGTGCATGCACTGTGCACATGTGCAATAGGCTATACAGGCACTCGACAAATGCTGGAAGTGCACTGTGCACCAGGCTGCACGGGCACTATACACCAAGCTGGAAGTGCACTGTGTACCAGGCTGTACGGGCCCTCTGCAAGCACTGTAAGTGCAGTAAGCATCAGGCTGTATGGGCACTCTGGGAAATGCTGGAACTTTACTGTGTATTAAGCTGTATGAGCACTAATCATAAGGCTGTAAAGAACAGAATGTAGGGGTTGTATGCACTAGAGTGTGCGATACTATTTTCTACTGTCTGACAACGCTGATAATGGTGGCACAACCCATGATCCAGCCTTTGTGCAGGCTGGGTCACTTGTTGTGCTGCTCAATCACAGCCAATACTTGGCATGGCTGTGATGAAGCAGGAAGTGCCCTTAGCCATAAAGCTTGGTGATTGGTTGCACTGCCAATTCACCTCACTGATGTTACCGCTAGTGTGAGTATTTTCTCACGCCGCTAGCAGTGATGTCAGTGAGGTGAACTCATTTATTCACGTCATCGCAAGACAGTGATGCTGTGCTCCTTATTCACATCACCGCAAAACAGTGATCCTGTACTCCCACCAAATATGGGGCTAACTAAAAACTCCTTGCAGATGTTGACCTTGGTGGGATTTGAAACCAGGACCACAGCGCTGCAAAGCAACACTGCTAACCACTGAGCCACCATGCTGCCTCAAACCAAATCCAAATACTATTATCTCCTAGATACAATACTGAGTGCACAACTGATTACCTGTTTGACCCATTTTTGTAGTCTATAAATAGAAAATTAAGTCCTTGATCCTTTAAGACCTTTAGAGACTACCGTATTTTTTGGACTATAAGACGCACCGGACCATAAGACGCACCCCAAATTTGGGGTGAAAATTGCAGAAAAAAAGATTTTTTATAAGATGGGGGTCCGTCTTATTGTCCGAATTTACAGTATCTTAACTGAGGGCTGGCGGTGGCAGAGCAGGGTCACAGGAGGCAAGGTGTCGGCAGAGGTGGGGTGATGCTGGGATGATGAGGTGCTGGGATGAGAAGGTGCTGGGATCAGGAGGTGCTGGGATCAGGAGGTGCTGGGATCAGGAGGTGCTGGGATGAGAAGGTGCTGGGATCAGGAGGTGCTGGGATCAGGAGGTGCTGGGATGAGAAGGTGCTGGGATCAGGAGGTGCTGGGATCAGGAGGTGCTGGGATCAGGAGGTGCTGGGATCAGGAGGTGCTGGGATGAGAAGGTGCTGGGATCAGGAGGTGCTGGGATCAGGAGGTGCTGGGATCAGGAGGTGCTTGGATCAGGAGGTGCTGGGATGAGAAGGTGCTGGGATCAGGAGGTGCTGGGATGAGAAGGTGCTGGGATCAGGAGGTGCTGGGATCAGGAGGTGCTGGGATCAGGAGGTGCTGGGATCAGGAGGTGCTGGGATCAGGAGGTGCAGTGAGAGGTATGGCGTGAGAGGGGTCCCAGGCTTACCGTGCAGGCAATGCAGGCTTACCGTGGCAGCAGAGGTCCGGGAAGCAGAGCGCGGACTCAGGAAAATGGCCGCGCCCACCGATAACAACAGGATTCACCCGGCTCTGCTGCATACCGGGCTGCTGCATCACCTCACCGGAGAAAGGGACCCCGCTTACTGCGCCTCCTCTGCCCCCACACCTCTGCCGCCGCACCTCTGCCGCTGCACCTCTGCCACCGGACCTCTGCCGCCACGGTAAGCCTGCATTGCGACTATTAGACGCACCCCCCATTTTCCCCCCTTTTTTTGGGGGGAAAAAGTGCGTCTTGCAGTCCGAAAAATACGGTATATACTTACGGTATTCTATATCTATCACTATTTGCACAAGTCTATTCTAGTTACCTTGGATAAGGGTACAGTTGTATCTCTCTGTGACAGGTCTTCAAATTTATATATATAAATACATCTTCTTCCACAGGTTTTGCTACTCTGATGTACAATGGCATAATTTTGCCATTTGAAGGGCATATAATGGTGTGGGCCTAAAGAAGGACATACACATTAGATGGCTATCAGCAGAATGCTGCTTTGGCCAATTTTTTGTCATCCTGGCTGTCTCTCCCATATTCAGGAGCACTCACTTGGCCAAATGCTCCTGTGTTCTCTGTGGGATAGCTATCAACAGACATCTCTGCCGGTTGCTTATATCTCAGGAGAACAAAGCGATTGACAGTCCAAAATCGGACATACCCGACTGACGTCACCTGTGAGGGTCAGTGGACCAGCATCCAGTTGCACATTAGAACCCCTCAATATCAATGGGGTCGGCAGTCATTAGTGTAATGTGTATGGGAGCCTTAAAGGTACCGTCACACTTAGCGACGCTGCAGCGATACCGACAACGATCCGGATCGCTGCAGCGTCGCTGTTTGGTCGCTGGAGAGCTGTCACACAGACAGCTCTCCAGCGACCAACGATCCCAAGGTCCCCGGTAACCAGGGTAAACATCGGGTAACTAAGCGCAGGGCCGCGCTTAGTAACCCGATGTTTACCCTGGTTACCATCCTAAAAAGTAAAAAAACAAACGCTACATACTTACCTTCCGCTGTCTGTCCTCGGCGCTCTGCTTCTCTGGTCTGGCTGTGAGCGCCGGGCAGCCAGAAAGCAGAGCGGTGACGTCACCGCTCTGCTTTCCGGCTGACCGACGCTCACAGCCAGAGCAGGAGGAGAGCAGAGCACAGCGCTGGAGGACAGACGGCTGTAGGTAAGTATGTACTGTTTGTTTTTTTACTTTTAGGATGGTAACCAGGGTAAACATCGGGTTACTAAGCGCGGCCCTGCGCTTAGTTACCCGATGTTTACCCTGGTTACCAGCAAAGACATCGCTGAATCGGTGTCACACACGCCGATTCAGCGATGTCTACGGGGAGTCCAGCGACGAAATAAAGTTCTGGACTTTCTTCCCCGACCAGCGATCTCCCAGCAGGGGCCTGATCGCTGCTGCCTGTCACACTGGACGATATCGCTAGCGAGGACGCTGCAACGTCACGGATCGCTAGCGATATCGTCTAGTGTGACAGTACCTTAAGACTGTAGTCCTTTACTTAAACTATGACCAAATCTGTAGGAGATTTCTAGTTAATCTAATGGTTTATTCAAGGACAATATAAATTAGGTTTTAAAAAAAAAAAAGCTCAGGTTAATACAACTTTAGTGCAACAAGATTTTTGCTGCAATTCTTTCAGAACAGGTTAGAAAGGTACATGTTGAAGACTTCACATGTAATGACAGGATTATAAACTCATTACAGATAATCCCTGTGCAACTGGTGTGATGAATGGAGATTCCTTAGAAGAACAGTTTTTTTTTATCTGCAACACTATTACATTCTCCCCTTTTCCTCATAGTTTGTAAGCTTGCGAGCAGGACCCTCATTCCTCCTGGTATCTGTTTTGAACTGTATTTCTGTTATGCTGTAATGTCTATTGTCTGTACAAGTCCCCTCTATAATTTGTAAAGCGCTGCGGAATATGTTGGCACTATATAAATAAAAATTATTATTATTATATTATTATTACATTTAAATATAAGTGCAATGAGTTGGTAATCCTTTCATACATTAAATTGCTTCACTAAATTGTCAATGTTTAGGAAACATTTCCTATTTTCTGATCTTAAATTTAATCAAGTGAAACATTCTAGATTGTATTTAGGCCTGGAGAACTGGTTACCCAGTTATTAGTGTGCAATGTATGTGAGATAAGCATGTACAGAGGCATGTGGGAAAACCAGATAATGCTTCTAGGTGAGAGGTCCATGGGTGCCATAGCATCATCTGTGAGCCTAGTTGTACTACAGTGAGGAAATAAGTATTTGATCCCTTGCTGATTTTGTAAGTTTGTCCACTGACACAGACATGAACAGTCGATAATTTTAAGGGTAGGTTAATTTTAACATTGAGAGATAGAATATCAAAAATAAAATCCAGAAAATCACATTGTATAAATTATATAAATTTATTTTTGCATTTTGCAATGAGAAATAAGTATTTGATCCCCTACCAACCATTAAGAGTTCTGGATCCTAAAGACCAGTTAGACGCTCCTAATCAACTCGCTACCTGCATTAAAGACAGCTGTCTTACATAGTCACCTTTAGGCCCGGGCCACACTAAACATATGGAAAATCGGTACAAGTCTCCCTGCCAAGAGTTGCACAAGTGTTCTCCGTATGGTCATCCGTGTGTATTGCGTTTGCAATGCTATGATGCAATTTTCTCGCACCTATGTATCCATATGGTATCAGTATGACATGTGAATGGCTTTACATTTCTCACTGATTTTCTTCTTTGAATTTAATGTCTCAATGGGCTGAAATAAGAAATATGTGTGCATATTTCTCACACATCACACGGATGGTCTGTGTGGTTTTTCTCACACTCATAGACTTGCATTGGCGAGACTCGGGCAATATACGCGTACAATCGCAGCATGATGCGAGTTCACTCACACGCTGAATACGCCCGAGAAAAAAAACGGTGATAGGAGCTGCCCCATAGATTAACAGTGGTCTGAGTGCTATGCAATGTTTTCTCGCATAGCACTCATCCATATTCTACGCTAGTGTGTCCCCGGCCTTATAAAAGACTCCTGTCCACAGACTCAATTAATCACTCTAACCTCTACAACATAGGCAAGACCAAAGAGCTTTATAAGGATGTCAGGGACAAGATCATAGACCTGCACAAAGCTGGAATGGGCTACAAGACCATAAGTAAGACGCTGGGTGAGAAGGAGACAACTGTTGGTGCAATAGAAAGAAAATGGATGAAATAGAAAATGACTGTCAATCGACATCGATCTGAGGCACCATGCAAAATCTCACCCATTGGGGTATCCTTGATCATGAGAAAAGTGAGAGATCAGCCTAAAACTACACAGGGGGAACTTGTTCATGATCTTAAGGCAGCTGGGACCACAGTCACCAAGAACACCATTGGTAACACATTACGCCGTAAAGGTTTAAAATCCTGCAGTGCCCACACTGTCCCCCTATGTGACTTAATATCAGGTGAATAAACTAAAATGTCATCCAAATATGCAACCACATATAGACCCCTGATATCTCTGTTTATGTCATTAACAAAATTTTGGAAAACAGCTGGCTCATTACTTTGCACAAAAGTCATCACAAGATACTCATAGTGACCCTCTGGTGTGTTAAATGCTGTCTTCTACTCATCTTGCTCTCTGATACTGATCAGGTTATATGCACCCTTGAGATCAAGTGTGGAGAGCCAACAGGCTCCCATCAGCTGGTTGTAGAGATCAGGGATGAGTAGCAGAGGATACTGATTCCTTACAGTAATTACGTTGACGATAGTCAATACTATGTCTGAAACCACCATCTTTTATATATATATATATATATATATATATATATATATATATATATATATCTACTATATAATTGTCTAAGGGTCACTTCCGTCTTTCTGTCCTTCTGTCTTTCTGTCTGTCACGGATATTCATTGGTCGCGGCCTCTGTCATGGAATCCAAGTCGCTGATTGGTCTCGCCAGCTACCTGTCATGGCTGCCGTGACCAATCAGCGATGGCCACAGTCCGATTAGTCCCTCCCCTACTCCCCTGCAGTAGTCATAGTGCCCGCTCCATACTCCCCGTAGTCAGTGTCCCCAGCGCCTGCTCCATACTCCCCGCAGTCAGTGTCCCCGGTGCCCTCTCCATACTCCCCGCTCCATACTCTCCGCAGTCAGCGCCCGCTCCATACTCCCCTCCGGTAACCGCTCACACAGGGTTAATGCCAGCGGTAACGGACCGCGTTATGCCGCGGGTAACGCACTCCGTAACCGCTGCTATTAACCCTGTGTGACCAAGTTTTTACTATTGATGCTGCCTATGTAGCGTCAATAGTAAAAAGATCTAATGTTAAAAATAATAAAAAAACAAAAAACCTGCTATTCTCACCTTCTGTCGTCGGACGATGCGCTCGCGCCGGCCGCCATCTTCCGTTCCCAGAGATGCATTGCGAACTTACCCAGAAGACTTAGCAGTCTCGCGAGACCGCTAAGTCATCTGGGTAATTTCGCAATGCATCCTGGGAACGGAAGATGGCGGCCGCATCACACAGCTTCACTGGATCCCAGGGGTGATTATATAACTATTTTTTATTTTAATTATTTTTTTTAACAGGGATATGGTGCACACACTGCTAAATACTGCGTGGGCAGTGTTATATACCCACGTGTCTGGGCAATATACTACGTGACTGGCCAATATACTACGTGGCTGGGCAATATACTACGTGGCTGGGCAATATACTACGTCGCTGGGCAATATACTACGTCGCTGGGCAACATACTATGTCGCTGGGCAATACACTACGTGACTGGGCAATATACTACGTGGCTCTGTGCTGAATACTACGTCGCTGGACAATATACTACGTGACTGGGCAATATACTACATGGCTCTGTGCTGAATACTACGTCGCTGGGCAATATACTACGTGGCTGGGGAATATATTACGTGTCTGTGCTGTATACTACGTGGCTGGGCAATATACTACGTGTCTGTGCTGTATACTACGTGACTGGGCAATATACTACGTAACTGGGCAATATACTACGTAACTGGGCAATATACTACGTGGCTGTGCAATATACTACGTGGCTGTGCAATATACTACGTGGCTGGGTAATATACTACGTGGCTGGGCAATATACTACGTGGCTGTGCAATATACTAAGTGGCTGGGTAATATACTAGCGTGGCAGGGCAATATACTACGTGGCTGTGCTATATACTACGTGACTGGGCAATATACTACGTGGCTGTACAATATACTATGTGACTGGGCAATATACTACGTGACTGGGCAATATACTACGTGGCTGTGCAATATACTACATGGCTAAGCAATATACTACGTGGCTGGGCAATATATTACGTGACTGGTCAATATGCTACATGACTGGGCAATATACTACGGGGCTGGGCAATATACTATGTGGGCTGTGCAATATACTACGTGGCTGGGCAATATACTACGTGGCTGGGCAATATACTACGAGGTTGGGCAATATACTACGTGGGCTGGGCAATATACTACGAGGGCTGTGCAATATACTACATGGGCTGTGCAATATACTACGTGGCTGGACAATATACTACGAGGTTGGGCAATATACTACATGGGCTGGGCAATAGACATGCATATTCTAGAATACACGATGTGTTAGAATCGGGCCACCATCTAGTATATATATATATAAATAAAAAAGAAACTGACGCCTACTGGTGACGTGGACAGTCTGATGAATCCTTTTTGCAGACTGTCAGGCTATGCAGTTTTTCATGGCCTGCTGCTCTGGACCAGAAAGATCGTATATTTTACCTTTGGGGAGACAGGAATTGGGTACCAGATCTATGGAACCATCATAATCTCTGTGTGGGAGTAGTTTTTCAGGTTTAGACACAGAAAATACATCAGGAAAATTTCTAAATACAGGTAAACCATTAGGTATGGATTTAGAGAGTAGCAGAAAAGGATATACATTTCTGCTGACACTCAGGGTTCTAGTGCACAATATCACCCTGGCTGCCTCGCTGGCATCACGCTGGCTCAAAAGGCTGCCTCAGACAGACTTGGCACAAGCCACTCCATCTGACAGACTCCAGAGAAATCCCAATACCCTTTAACCCCTGAACAGTGATTTGGTTTTATAATGGGACTCAGTGGATAGCTACCATGGAAGGGTTGCCATTCAGAGTTAGGAATGGTCGCCAAGTTTGGTCAAGCCAAGAGATCATGTAAAGGACAAAAATCAGGATCCATAAGAATAGTCAGAAACAAGCCAGGTAAAACATGAATACACTAAATTAAAGAGTAGCAGAAGACACATACCAAGCCAGTGAAACACTAATATCGAATAACTATATCTGGCAGTTTCCAGCAGCAAGTGGCTAGACTATATCCATTTTTCTAAAGTTTTCTTTCCACTTTAAAAGTGCTGAAGAAATAATATCTTTTCTCCTAGTGATGAAGTTTTTCACTACAATAATTTCTTATTTTCTGAAAATTATATAATTGTTATTTAAAGGGAATCTGTCACCCCAAAAATGGCCTATAAACTAAGGCCACCGGCATCAGGGGCTTATCTACAGCATTGTGTAATGCTGTAGATAAGCCCCCAATGTATCCTGAAAGATAAGAAAAACAAGTTAGATTATACTCACCCAGCGGCGGTCCTGCTGTGGTCCGGTCCGATGGGCGTCGCAGTCCGGGTCCGGCACCTCCCATCTTCATACGACCACGTCCTCTTCTTATCTTCTTGCCGCGGCTCCTGCGCAGGCGTACTGTGTCTGCCCTGTTGAGAGCAGAGCAAAGTAATGCAGTGCACAGGTGCTGGGCCTCTCTGACCTTTCCTAGCCCTGCGCACTGCAGTACTTTGTTCTGCCCTTAACAGGGCAAAGTACACCTGCCTTGATCGTATGAAGATGGGAGGCGCCGGACCCGGACCTGCGATGCCCATCGGACCCGGACCGCATCGGGACCACCCCTGGGTAAGTATAATATAACCTGTTTTTCTTATCTTTCAGGATACATAGGTGGGCTTATCCACAGCATTACAGAATGCTGTAGATAAGCCCCTGATGCCGGTGGGCTTAGTTTGTAGGCCATTTTGGGGGTGACAGATTCCCTTTAAATATATAAATGAAGAAAGGAAGGATGGAAGGAATGGAGGGAGGAAGGAAGGAAGAAAGGGAGGGAGGAAGGAAAGAAGGAATCTACACATATTAGAGGATTATAAAATAGAAAAAGCAAGCTACACTCCATCTATTTTATCAGAGGCGTAAGCATCAGTCTGGCTAATAAACTTTGGCCTTGGGCTAGTTTTTATTTATCCTTGATTTATTGAACAATATGTCCTAGGAATACCATTTGCATCAACATAAATATTTCTAGCACTGTATGTTTTTCTTTTCTCAACAGTTCTACATGAAAAATGACTGGAAGTCCATTAGCAAATTGCATTGGAAAACAGACCCCTCATACATTATATGCCTTTCACGTTATTTCCTTAGACGTGACTCATGACTCATATGTGGAACATGTCTATAATGATGCTATAGTCGGCCGGCACCGAAGTGCTGACAATCTAAAGCCATGAGCAGTATAACAAATGGGCTTCACACAGGAGCCCAATACGTGCAAATGTAATGTTTTAGTAGGCTTTTTAGTATGTTTTAGTATGTTTTTATGTGTATGTGTATTATTATGTGTATGTGTTATATGTATGTGTTTAGTATGTTTTAGTAGGTTTTAGTATGTTTTAAGTGTGAGCCAGGAACATATTTCATACTATAAGCAGCTCACCCAGGCTTCAGGCTTGTAGAAGCGCGGAATCCAAGGGACCACTTGTAATACGAAAAATAGCAAAATCCAGCTTCTAAAATGTAATTATGCTTGATTTTGCTGTTTTTCATATTTCATACTATGCCTGTCTTTATTCATGAATAAACATCACAGATAAATCCAAATTTTACAATTCATATTAAATAAAAAGCATTTTATTGTAATGTTAATTTATATTTAAATTGTGCGGTTTCTTTCACATGAAACCTGTAGATAAGGATAGTCTTGTTGCTCCTGAAATTTTCTTTCCCTCACTTCCTAGCATGCATTGATCCAATTGGCATGTCTGTCCTACACTGCAATATCACAGACAGGAGAGCAAGAGCAAAAAGAGAAAAATTTGCCACAACGTCCCATAATCTGTCTGGTGTCATCAGTAAGGGACAGATTACATTTATAACAGGCAGTAGCAAGTTAGACAGGAGGGAGGTACCTAGTGCCAGGCACTTCGGGTGGGGTGGGGGTTGCTTAGGGAGAATAAAAACTTAAAATCTTATTATGGACTTATGGAACTAAAAGGGACATGCATATAAAAACTTTCCAAAGGCAAGATTTATAAAAGTCATGCAATCCTTGGTATTTTAGCCCTATGTTTAATTTTGTAACACTTTTAACCATATTCAATACTTTTGGGGGCGTGAATTTTATCAGTGTTTTTTTTCAATAAATATGCCTCTTTGTACTGTTAACAGTGAGCGGTTGGTTTCTCCTTAGTAAGACGACACCATGAGTAAGATGACAGATTAAGCTATTAATTTCCTTTGAGTGCATGACTTAAGTAATGCTTTTCTCAATATTTTTCATAGACTGGAAATGTCTGTCATCTCCAGTTAGTGTTCTGATCCCACTTAATGCATTTTAAGAAACCTAAAGTGTTTTATATCATCATTTTAATGTGTAGGATCTATTTACTCATTGTAGCTTCCCCTAAAATCTGACCTAAAATGGCTAAATGACATAGGTGAAATGTGTGGATCAGTATATCACATGTAATAAAGGACACAAAGAACATCCACTAAAGGGAATAGTAGTTTTTATTTATATATTAACCATTGAATTTCCAGGGTTTTGCAAAATACTATATTAACCCTTCACTGAAGCAAAAATGTGTACATGCCAGAAGCTGTTTTGAGTGATAACAGATTATTTCCATCAGCAGTCAGGCCTCCTATGATAGCAGCAAGTCTTGCGCTATCCACATTATTTGTAAATTAATGATTCCCTGACTTCTTTAATATAATGTTCTGGTGGCATAGCAAGGGTTCTTCTGGAGCTCAGTGCCAGAGGATGGCAGGGATGGATACAGTGGCTTGCAAAAGTATTCACCCTCTTGGTAAATTTTTTTTTGTACCTCATAACCTGGAATTTCACAGTTTTTTTTATGATGATTTCAGTTCATGTAAAGAACATGCCTACAACTGTGAACATTTTTCTTTTTATTGTGAAGCAAACAACAAATAGGACAAAGTAACTGTAAACTTCAGTGTGCTATTCACCCCCTAAAGTCAGTACTTTGTAGAGCCTCCTTTTGCGGCAATTATAGCTGCAAGTCGCTTTGGGTAAGTCTCTGAGCTTTCCACATCTGGTCACTCGGGTTTTTGCCCATTCATCAAGTCAATAGTCCTCCAGTTCCTTCAAGTTAGGCTAGTTTCACATTTGCGTTAAAAAACGCAGCGTTTTTAACGCAAACACATGTGGTGCAAAAAACGCATGTAAACGCGTTAAAACGCTGCGTTTTTTAGACGCATGCATTTTTGCATGTGGTAAAAAAACGCTGCGTTTTGACGCGTTTACATGCGTTTTTTCCTGCGTTAGCGTTTTTGAAACGCATGATGAGAAGTGTGTGACAGATGCCAATCATCAAAATCAACTAGAAAACCCACTATAAACAGAAATAGCTAGGGTTAGGGTTAGGATCCCTAGTAACCCTAGGGATCCTAACCCTAACCCTAGGGATCCTAACCCTATCCCTAGGGATCCTAACCCTAACCCTAGGGATCCTAACCCTAGGGTTAGGGTTAGGTTCCCTAGGGTTAGGGTTAGGGTTAGGATCCTTAGGGTTACTAGGGATCCTAACCCTAACCCTAGGGTTAGGATCCCTAGGGTTAGGGTTGGGGGGTGGCTTATCAGTGTGTATTCTTGTGTTTTTCTATTGAAACACATGCGTTTAAAAATGCATGCAAACGCATGTGCTTAAAAACACATGTGTTTACATAGACAGCAATGCGTTTTTTTGCCACAAAAAAACGCATGCTTTTTTTGCGGCAAAAAAACGCCGCTAGAAATTGCTACAGGTTGCATTTCCGCAACAAAACGCAAGCATAGAAACGACGCATGCGTTGGCAAAACGCATGCAAAAAACGCATGCGTTTTTAATGTTAAGTATAGAAAAAAAAACGCAAATGTGAAACCATCCTTAGATGGATTCCTCTGGTGAACAGTAAACTTCAAGTCTGACCACAGATTCTCAATTGGATTAAGGTTTGGGCTTTGACTAGGCCACTCCAAAACATTTGTATGTTTCCCCTTAAACCATTAGAGTGTTGCTTTAGCAATATGATTTCGGGTCATTGTCTTGTTGGAAGGTGAACTCGGTCCCAGTCTCAAATCACTGACAGACAAACAGGTTTTCCTCAAGAATATCCCTGCATTTCGCACCATCCATCTTCACCTCGATTCAAACCATTTTCACTGTTCCTACTGCCGAAAAACATCCCCACAGAATGATGCTGTCACTATCATGTTTCACTATGTGAATGGTGTTCTTGGGGTGATAAGCTGTGCTGGTTTGGCACCAGACATAGCATTTACCTTGGTGGACAAAAAGTTAAATTTTGGTCTCATCTGACCACAGCATTTTCCTCCGTACATTAGGGGAGTCTCCCACGTCTTTTGGCAAACTCAAAACGAGACTTACAATATTTGTGTGCAACTAAAGGCTTTTTTTCTGCCCCCCTCTTCCATAAAGGCCACCTCTATAGAATATTGTGGTCATATGGACAGATACTCCAGTTTCTGGGAACTCTGCAGCTCCTTCATGGTTACCTTTGGGCTTTGTGCTGCCTCTCAGATTAACGCCCTCCTTTGCCTGGCTGAGAGTTTTGGTGAATGGCCTTCTCTTGGCAGGTTTGTTGTGATACATGTTCTTTCTTTTTGATGATAATGGATTTGATTATAATCAGAGATTTGGATATTTTGTATAACCCAACCCTCACTTGTATTTCTCAACAACTTTGCCCCTGACTTGTTTGGAGATTTCCTGGGTCTTCATGGTGTGGTTGGTTAGTGGTGCCTCTTGCTTAATGGTCTTGCAGTCTCTGTGACATTTCAGAAAAGGTACGTATACTGACAGACCATGTGATAATTGGATTGCATACAGACGGACTTCCTTTCACTAAACATATGACTTATGAAGGTAATTGCTTTCATCAGAAATGTTTAGTTGCTTCATTGCAAAAGAGGTGAATACATATGTGCATGCCAATTTTTATATTCCAATATGCCTACATGCCAATATGCCTATATTCTTCTCACTTCACCAACTATTTAGTGCTGATGCATTACACATAAATTGGATTACAAAAATATTTAATCACAGGTTATAATGTAACAAAATAGGTCAAATCCATGTGGAGTGAGTACTTTCGCAAAGAGGTAAGGGGGCCCATTTTGACTTCCAAAACAGGTGTAATTGTGCATTAAGATGGACTTCAAAGGGCCCATATATTGTTCTTGCAAAGGGGCCCTTTTCTGTCTGTGTCAGCACTTTGATATAGGGCTAGAACAGCAAATACAACCTTTGCCCTGGGTAAAGTAAAACCTTGTCTCTGCACTACACCTTTCCTGAGTGACATCTGTGGAGACGATGGTGTCCTCTTATATTCCTAGCACACAGATGACTACTGTCTGCACTATTCATTTCTATGGATAGTGCAAAGGCCAGACTTACAGATCTTTACCACATTAAACCTAAAGATTGATTTTGTCCTCTTGCAGAAGCGAAAAATATATAATCCCTGCCTTTATTCCTAATGCCTAATTCAGAAGTCAGTATATTCCACGGAGCAAAAAAATGGACCGACTGTTCTGATAAGAATTTCATAAGACTTTGATCAGAGTGAGATCTGAGCGTCATCAGTTTTTCCTATATGTGAAAAAAAAAATTCTTTACCTTCATTTTGATTCGACGCTTAGATCAAAATTGGGCAAGTCTCTCATGTCTTCCGCAGACCACTCGGTCCAAGGAAAAAAAATCTGATGACATAGAATACCACGGATCGAATAGAAAGACCTTCATTTATAAACTGACTTTTGTGTTATTTTTGTCTAATATTTAAATTTGTTTGGTGATCTGAAACATTTAAGTGTGACAGACATGCAAAAGAATAGGAAATCAGGAAGGGGGAAACACTTTTTCACACAACTATTTAGGGTGTAGACAAAAACCAAAGAAGTCAAAATAGTGAAGGTGCAAGATATAAGTTTCTACAAATGCACCAACTACACCTTTTATCCCTAAGAAAAAAATAATTACGGCGCCCCGAATAGCCCACATGGGTGAACAAATAAGGAAGTAGTGATCCCTTCAGTCATTTTAGAAATGTATGGAGAACTTTAGTATGATCTACTGATGAGCAGTTCATACATAATAGACAAGTTGTCTGTGCTTTCAGTTTTAGAACAGGCAAGGTCACAATAACTTCAGCTGTTCCTGGATATTAGGAGCCATCTGGTCTCATAAGCAAAATCAAAGGCAAACTAAACAGGTGATAGAACAATAAGCTTAATCTAAAGCATACAGCAATTACTGACTCATTGTATTACATCACAAACATCAAAGGAAAATATATGATAATTTGGGCCAGGGGAGACTGTGACTTGAGATGATAACATTTTGCTGACACAATGCTGAATTTGGAGGCTGCTTCTATAGATTCCTTGCATTCTTTCAACATCTGTTTGAGGAATGACTACATAC
Organism: Ranitomeya imitator; assembly: GCF_032444005.1. Lineage (NCBI taxonomy): Eukaryota > Metazoa > Chordata > Amphibia > Anura > Dendrobatidae > Ranitomeya > Ranitomeya imitator. Next base: position 877,308,148 of record NC_091282.1, on the reverse strand, counting down.
TAACATACATATCTCACACATACACTGGCAGATATTCTGTCTGATGTGGTTACTTTGATTTTGTATTTTCTGTACATTTCTTTTTTTATGTTATATTTCACACTTAAAAGGGGTTGTCTGAGCAAAATGCAAAGTTTATCGGTGTTGTGGAGTGTTAAAAGATATCAAACAAAGCCATACCTCCTGGCACTTACATGGATCCAGGGCAGGACACGCCGTCTTCTGTGTTTACGTCGACATACGTCACTGCTCAATCAGCACCTATGACCTGTGGTTGACCAATGTGGTTCAATCACTCCAGTAGCGCATGATCAGTGATGTCACTGATGACATGCTGCAGAAGTCACCTGACCACGGCAGCCGTAGGCCATAGCGATCCAGCTGCTTCTGAATCTACGACATCTCACTTCCGGCATAAACACAGATGACTGATTGGTCTGCACTGAATCCAGGAAAGTGCCGATAGGTGACTATCGCTTAGACAGTTTTTTTAACACACCAAAACACTGGAAAATTTTAATTTTGCCCTGCTAACCCACTCATACCAAGAGGGTAGATCCCCAACCCTCATAGTACACATACCTGCCCTTTCACCCACTCGGACATTTATGTTATATTTATTTTGGACAACTCATTATAATATGAAAAAGAATAAAATGTCAAATATATTTGTCATGTTGCCACTTTTATATAGTAGCCATCCCAGACTGTATTGTATGTCATGGAGATTCATTTTGGTAATCAGATGAATGAATGAATGAATGAATGGATGGATGAATGAATGAATGAATTGCTACTGCACACACACATGGTTAAGACTATGGCTTGTAGACAATGCCTTCTGTTGTGTTCTATTGAAGCCACAGATTTTCAGTAATCCATCGTTATAATTTACAATGCATGACCAGGCAAAGGGACATGGAGAGGTATCGTACTATCATATATTTGCTTTTCAAATATTCCCATATTTACATCACTTACATGTCATTGTTGCATTAATGAACAAACTATATTTCTATTCGACTTTGGTAGGAGAGCGTAAATAATATTATTTCTATTGCCAAAGTCCCAACTATTTAGTATACTAGAAATAGGCCCAATGCTATTGCATAGGGAGTGCAGTGAAATTAATATACTGCGCGGTTAGAGCTCTCATTTGTGGCTGTTACTGCGCAGGCGCGGGAATAGCGGTGACCTGAAAGTCACTTGCGCAGGCCACATGGTACCGCTCATTAAGGTAATGAATATACGATCCACGCCTATGGGAGTGGAGACGCGCCCATATTCATCACCTTAATGAGCGGTACCACGTGACCGCTCAGGACAGGAGAGTTGCCTGGACAGCGGAGATGCAGCGACGATCGGTGAGTTAATGGGGAGGGGTGGGGCAATGTGAGCCATGCATGCTACCAGGGAAAGAGGGGAAGCCGAGCCATGCAGGATTGGGGAGCCGAGCCATGCGGGACCGGGGGAGCCGAGCCATGCAGCCACGAACTGCGCCTGCACAAGTGGCACTGCGCAGTGCCTTATGGGATTCAGGGACAGCGGCCAGAAGTCTGTTGTGAATTCTGCTCTTGGGCTCCCTCCGGTGGTTATGAGTGGTAGTGCTGCTGTCTTTGGATCACAGCATTTATCAGGTGTATCCATTTTTTGCAATTTGGGCTGGGCTATTTAGTCCTGCTTTATACTTTAGTCAGTGCCAGTTGTCCATTGTTTTTGGAGGATTCACATCCATACCTGGTCTCTCCTGTTTTGCTGTTCATTTCAACAAAGATAAGTTCTGGCTTTGTTTTTGCTGTCCACCTGCTGTGGACCTTATAGTTCTGTGCATTTTCATGTTTTGTCTTGTCCAGCTTTGTCTGTGAAGGATTTTTTGCAGTCAAGCTGTGTCTTTTGAGATGCAGATATACCCTCCATGTCTTTAGTCAGATGTGGTGATTTGTATTTTCTGTGGTGGATATTTTCTAGTGTTTTAATACTGACCGCATAGTACTCTGTCCTATTCTTTCTTTTTAGCTAAAATGGCCTCCTATGCTAAATCCTGATTTCATGTCTGCGTATGTTATTTCCCTCTCCTCTCACAGTCAATATTTGTGGGGGGCTGTCTATCCTTTGGGGGTTTTCTCTGAGGCAAGATAATTTTCCTGTTTCTGTCTTTAGGGGAAGTTAGTTCTTAGGCTGTGTCGAGGGGTCTAGGGAGTGTTAGGTACTCCCCACGGCTACTTCTAGTTGTGCTGCTAAGTTCAGGGTTTGCGGTCAGTACAGGTACCACCTTCTCCAGAGTACGTCTCATGCTGCTCCTAGGCCACCAGATCATAACAGAAGTCCCATCTGGGGATTATTATATTAGATAACAGGCATATAGCATATGGGTAACCTTCCTTGGCTATACTCACTCACTAATACAACCATAACTTATAAGTGGGGTAAACTTTTACTAAATTCTGATTCAATCCGTTCCTTGGTGTCCGACCCTTGGATGCTCTGTAAGCAAAGTTCTCGCTACACTTTCTTGTTCTGTACAGCTTCTTTCTTTTGCTTGATGTTTATTCTTCATGGAGTTCAACCAACAGGTCTTCCATCTGTAGCGTTGCCTTAACGACACCGCCGGGCAGTACTTTAATACAGTACAGTAGAGGAGGCAGAAACAAAACACCGGCTTTATTAAAAAACAGAGGATTATATACTGGAAAATAAACAGTTGTCGTAATAATAACAGCCATAATAGATGCAAGGAGAGATAGCTGGAGCATGTCACACAAGCTGCTCCAGTTATGGCAATGCAAAGTTCAATACAAACAGTATAAACAAGTTTCACAAACTGCTGTCTTCTAACTTTCTACCTGGCTTCCGATAATCGGACCTGCTATAGTGTCATAACTAAAGAGGCCTGCGCTACACCCTAACACAGTTACATACATGTGTTAAGGTGTAGTAGAAAAGCTGTCAAAGCACCAAAAAATAGTATGGGTGCCAAGTATCCCAGGCATGGGCAAACCATCCAAAACAAACAAATAATTGCATGCAGTACGGCAAAAAATTTTAAAAATAGTAAACTGTAATGGCCCATTGAGAAAGGTTCACACAAAGAAACTTCACCACAATGGGCCATTAAACTTTATTATTTTTCATACTTTTTGGTGTGCTACCTCCATAGTTTGGCTACTGCCTTGGATACTTGGAACCCATAATATTTTGCCTCCAATTTTTTTGTGTGCATAGGTTAAGCAACTTATGATCTGTTTACGTAGACGGACCGGTGCCACTTAACAACTGCCAATCAGTAAATAACCAACCAATTGGCGTTCCCTTAATAGCTGTTTACACGGGTAGACCAAAGTAAACAATGTGCAGAGAGTGATCTACAATAGATTGCACAGTGAGCACAGACTGCTATCGTTCTCGGCAGTGTGAGTCCTGTTTACACAGGATGATGCACTACCGAAAATTATGATTATTTGCGCTGCCAAAAGATCATTTCAACCAATAAACGAGCGTTTTGCTTGTTCTTCGGCCATTCGGCAGCCAGTTTACATGGCAAGATACATACGAAACAAGTTTTTTTTTAAAACTCATGTTCACTATTATCTGTCAGTGTAAATGCAGCTATAGTCCCCCTACAAAGCTGGGTGATAAGTACCAGGGAGGCTATTATGATGGGCATATTGACATCTAAAAGAAAATGTTTAAAGGTTTTTTCATAATCATTCCACCTTGTTAGGGATGCGACTTTTTTTAAAATGACAGCCTGTACAGAAATATGCACAGTAGTCTATGAGGTTGTGATGACTATACACTGTTATGAAGTATTTTAATAAGGGGTTGAATACTTCAAAACAACCCTGATGTCTAGTTTTAGCTTATTAGTCTTACACACTGCTGACAATAGTCATGCATATGTTATATTGCCTCATGCCTACAAACAGACATTCCCAGTGGTCAAAACACATTGTAAATGCTGGAAAAATGTAATTAATGACCAGACCATGTTGGGTTTTAGCTAGCTCTGCAATGACTACTTTGAACTTTACGAGGTGAAAGCTCCCAGTAAGTTATGTAGAACACTCAACTGCAGAGAAATTCAACACATTACACACCGCTCATTGTCCAGACACCCATAGCTATTATTATTTCATGTCATGGCAATAGAATCAGCGTGTTTATAAATGTATGAGCATTTTATATAATTATAATGACACCCGCCATCTTTAGGTCAGTCGTGATGGCTCAACTGTAACGAAAGCCCTGACCTTCCAGTCATCATACTATAACAATTCATGCACCTCTGACACATTGCCTCTATATTGTAACCACAAATTAGTTTTTATTTGTACCAGGTAAAACAATGATGCATGAAGTCCACTCAATGGACAGTAGCTAGAGTTGGTAAGATATTTATTTCAGGAGCTGACATCACAGTATTTGACTTTAAGAAATGCAAATAACTGAAATGGCATGGTCTAAATATTGTACTGTATAAATACCATTGCATCTGGATGCATACTATAAAAATAAAATAATATATTCATGTTATGTGTCATTTCCCTATCTGTGTGATTCCCAAATTTTGAGAAAGCTAAACAAATATATTTTTAAGCATGCTACATGCTACTGTTACATGCATTTATGTTAAAAGGCCTTGCAGTTTTGGTCCTGTTTTGTATATTTTTTATGTTTTGTAAAAACATTAGTGGTCCAAAAAGACGTAGCCCACATTTATCAGACATTTATGCCACAAGTTTTTAAAATTCAGGATTGAGACACAGTATTTGGCAGTTACATGTCAGGATTTAGGCACGGAGTTTGGCAGTTACACTTCAGAATTGAGACATGGAGCCTTGGCAGCTACAATTCAGGATTGAGGCACAGAGCTTGGCAGTTACACTTCAGGACTGAGGCACAGAGCTTGGCAATTACACTTTAGGACTGAGGCACAGAGTTTGACAGTTACACTTGAGGACTGAGGCACAGAGCTTGGCAGTTACACTTCAGGACTGAGGCACAGAGCTTGGCAGTTACACTTCAGGACTGAGGCACAGTGTTTAAGAGTTACACTTTAGGACTGAGGCACAAAGCTTGCCAGTTAAACTTCAGGACTGAGGCACACAGCTTGGCAATTACACTTCAGGACTGAGGCACAGAGCTTGGCAGTTACACTTCAGGACTGAGGCACAGTGTTTAAGAGTTACACTTTAGGACTGAGGCACAAAGCTTGCCAGTTAAACTTCAGGACTGAGGCACACAGCTTGGCAATTACACTTCAGGACTGAGGCACAGAGCTTGGCAGTTACACTTCAGGACTGAGGCACAGTGTTTAAGAGTTACACTTTAGGACTGAGGCACAAAGCTTGCCAGTTAAACTTCAGGACTGAGGCACAAAGCTTGACAGTTATACTTCAGGACTGAGGCACAGAGATTGGCAGTTACACTTCAGGACTGAGGCACAGAGCTTGGCAGTTACACTTCAGGACTGAGGCACAGAGCTTGGCAGTTACACTTCAGGACTGAGGCACAGAGCTTGGCAGTTATACTTCAGGACTGAGGCACAGAGCTTGGCAGTTACACTTCAGGACTGAGGCACAGAGCTTGGCAGTTACATTTCAGGACTGAGGCACAGAGTTTGACAGTTACACTTCAGGACTGAGGCACAGAGCTTGGCAGGATTACAGCACAAAGCATGGCTGTTACACTTTAGCTATAAAACAAATTGCTTATCTAATATATAAAGCTGAATGTGTGTGTGTGTGTGTGTGTGTTTGTGTGTGTGTATGTATGTATGTATGTATGTATGTGTGTATGTCCAGGATTGGCATCTGCACTGTCGCAGCTACAGCCACAACATTTTGCACAGTCACACGTCTGGACCCCGAGAGCGTGATAAGCTATGTTGTGAGGCGAAATTTTAACCCCGCGCATTCCAATTCACAAAACAATTTTGCCCCTATCTACATAATGGGGAAAAAGTTAAAGGAAAATTGTTGGAAGCAATTTGACAGCTGCCGAATGTGAACAAGGGGGACTTAAAGAGTGAGAACGATGGCGCCAAAGAGTATATACCATACAGTTGCCAAGGTGGGGCCCCAACATGGGATACTCACCACACACGGGGATATGAACACCCACACAAAATGTGCCACACACTACCACGTGCTTGAACACATATACCACCCTCAGCACACATTTCACCACACATCCACCAACCTCGCCACATAAAATAACAGGAGGGAAGGAGGGAGGGGAAGTGTAGAAAGCTCACCACGTTGCCAATTTCAAGTCCATATGTCAGTCGGGATCCATCCTGAGGGTGCTGCACCCATTGGTGATCACAAGCAAAAGAAAAGGGAAATCCACCGGCACATCCAACAGGAGAATAAAAATTACTATTTATTAGAAAAAACTTTAAAACTTTATGTAACTTTCACCACATAAAAGTCGAAACACAAAAGTCGCCAGTCAAAACTCGCCTTGCTCAAAAGTCGCCACTTGCAAAACACGCCACATGCAAAACTAGGCTCACGCCAAACTCGACACACGTGCAAAACTCACCTCATGGAAAACTCGGCTCACGCAAAACTTGCACACGTGGAAAAATTGCCACAGGCACACAAGTTGCTACACATGCAAAAGTTGTCTCACACAAAACTTGCACATACTCAAAACGCACCACACATAAAACTCTCCATGCGCAAAACTCGCCATGCGCAAAACTTGCTGCACACAAGTTGCTGCACTAACCTCTCACATGCAACTCGACACACAAAAAGTTGCTACACGCATGTCGTCACACAAAACTCATGTCACAAAAGTCGCTACATGCATGTGGCCCCATGCAACTCAACATACACAACTTGACACATGAAACTCGCCCTAAACACACACACAAGTCTTGTATTATCCTTCAAAAATAAAAATCTGATTAATAAGCAGACAAACTACAAGAGCAACAAATGTACCATATAGGAAATTCGGCAGCTGTCAGTCACATGACCTGTCTATTATGTGTATCTGTGAGCTAATATATACAGCCAGGGGGAGGGCTTCCTATTGGCTGGGGATTTATCAGGCTGCCAATAGCAACCAATCACAGCTCAGCTTCTATTTTGCTACAGTTAATTAATCTGAGCTCTGATTGGTTAATATAGGCAACAAAGGACATTCCTAGTATAACAAAGCTTGTGCGAGGTAATAGCATGTCAGTTAGGGTGTGTTGGTGGAAATGCTGATGTCAGTCACATTACCTCTATGTGAGAGGATATAGAAACTGCCAGTTACAGACTATTTTTACAACAATAATGCCTCATAAGAAAAGGAATTCCATGGCACGAATGTCAGCTGATGCAAAAAGAAAAGCTGCATTTCAGGCCAATGAAAAATGTGAAGACTGAGAAACAAGGCTGATACACATGAGAACAGCAGCTGCTTCCTCAAGAGCCAATGAACTTTCTGAGGAGAGGGAAGCAAGGCTTGCAGACATGAAAACAAGAGCTGCTTCCTCAAGAGCCAATGAACATTCTGAGGAGAGGGAAGCGAGGCTTGCAGACATGAAAACAAGAGGTGCTTCCTCAAGAGCCAATGAACTTTCTGAGGAGAGAGAAGCAAGGCTTGCAAACATGAAAACAAGAGCTGCTTCCTCAAGAGCCAATGAACATTCTGAGGAGAGGGAAGCGAGGCTTGCAGACAAGAGAACAAGAACTGCTTCCTCAAGAGCCAATGAACTTTCTGAGGAGAGGGAAGCGAGGCTTGCAAATAAGAGAAGAGCTGCTTCCTCAAGGGCCAATAATTCATCTCAGCAGAGAGAAGGCCGACTTGCCACTAAGAGAATTGCTATTTCTTCCACCGGAGCACAGGAAATGGTTGGAGATTTGAAACATGCTGCCTTTTTTTTACCAGTCAGACATAAACTATCAGGATAATACTAAAGATCAGATAGGAAAAATGGATGTGTTCTGCATGTACTGTGTAAGAGGGTAATGCTGTTATGGACAGTAAGGAACACGCTGTCACTTTAAGAGGCTGCACCCCCTTGTCTGGTGTGATGGAATGTTCTGCTTCTCCCCTGCAATATTCGGTGTAATGAACTAGTCTGTGCAGAGTGCAGGTGTAGAGCTGGAGCAGCGTGTGTGGGCTGAGGCTGCTGCAGAGGACTTTTTGTGCTGATAGCTGAAAGAGTGAAGAACTGTGGATGGGACCATCCGGCTCTGTGTAGATTACAGGAAACGCAATGCCTGCACTGTTCGAGACTCGTATCCGTTGGCCCGCATGGAGGAATCCTTGATAACGTTGGGGAAAGCCAAGTTCTTCTCCACCCTGGACCTATCAAGCGGATACTGGCAAGTAGCCGTGGCAGAGAAAGACAAAGAGAAAACTGCCTTTATCCTCCCTATGGGGCTGTTTGAGTTTAACCGGATGCCCTTTGGGCTCTCCAATGCTCCAGGCACATTTCAACGGCTGATGGAAAAGTGTTTGTGAGACTTAAATTTTGAGGCTACCCTGATCTATCTGGATGACATCATTGTGTTTTCGGCCTCATTCGAAGAACACCTTGCCCAGCTTAGACAGGTATTCGGAAGATTGAGGGCTCATAACCTGAAGGTGAAGCCAAAGAAGTGCCACCTCTTCAAGAGAGAGATCGAGTACCTGGGCCATATAGTGTCACAAGATGGAGTTCTACCCTCGCCAGGAAAAGTGGCTGCTATCTAGAAGTGGCCAGTCCCTCGAACAGTGAAAGAACTCCAGGCCTTCCTGGGACTCGCTGGGTGCTATCGCCGGTTTGTTAAAGACTTCGCAAAGGTGGTGGGTCCTCTCAATGAGTTGCTGAGGGGGACCACTGGAGTGCCGAAGACCCAGCGCATCCCCTGGGCACAGGGACAAGACGAGGCCTTCCAGGCTATAAAGAATGCCCTTACTTCAGCCCTGATTTTAGCCTACGCAGACTTCGATCAACCGTTCCTGTTGTACACAGATGGTAGCCTTCATGGACTCGGTGCAGTACTTTCTCAGATACAGGATGGATATGAGAGAGTCATCGGGTATGCCAGCAGGTCCCTGCAAGACAGCGAAAGAAACCCTCACAATTACAGCTCCTTCCAGTTAGAGCTCCTGGCCCTGGTGTGGGCCATGACAGAAAAGTTTGCAGGCTTCCTGACAGGTACCAAGATTCAAGTTCGAACAGACAATAATCCCCTGGCCCACCTTGAGAATGCTAAATTGGGGGCCTTAGAACAACGGTGGGTGGCTCGCCTAGCCAAGTTCGACTTTACCATCCGTTATCTCTCTGCCACCGAAAATGCAAATGCTGATGGGCTGTCAAGAGTGACTGTGGAGACTCCAGTGGGGGATCTTGATGAGCAACTCAAAGAGGAGGAAACCCCAGACTTTCGCAAGTTTAAGCCCCCAATGGTTGCAGCCCATTCAAGAAGGGAGGCCTGAGCATTAACCGGTCCCTGGGGAGAACCAATGAGGAATGGGGACACGTTCAGGATGAAGACGAAGGGCTGAGACAGATGAAATGGTGGGTAACTCAAAAGCAGAAGCCTGGCAAACAAGAGAGAGATGATCTGGACTCTGAAATGAGGAGTGTGTTACATCAGTGGGATAGACTGGAGGTGCGAGAGTCAGTGCTATATCGTAAGAGGCAACAGCCAAAAGATATGGAAGTAAGGTGGCAAGTTGTCAACCCAGGAAGAATGGCTCAAGAAGTAGCTAAAGAAGCCCACGAATTTGGAGCGCACTTCGACCCCACAAAGACCTACCAATGGTTACAGCAGTATGTGTATTGCCCCCGTTTAGAGTTTGTGGTGGAAGAGGTTTGCCGGCAATGTCGAGTATGTGACCTCATTAAGAGTACCGAACAGAGGGCACCCATCCAGACCATACAAACTAAGGAACTGCTAGAAGTCTTGATGATCGACTATCTCCTCATGGGACACTCGGCCCGGGGGCTGCAATACTGTTTGGTGATGACTGATCATTTCTCTAAGATCAGACTGCGGAATTGGCGGCGCAAGCCATCTGTCAAGACTTCATCCGGGAGTATGGGTGCCCAAAGCGCATCCACTCCGACCAAGGCGCATGTTTCCAAGGCAAGGTGATGGAAGAATTGTATCGTATGTATGGCATCGAGCGGTCCCAGACCACCCCTTACCACCCTCAAGGCAGCGGAGCTAGTGAACACTTCAACCGAACCTTATTTCAAATGCTGAGAACGTTGAAGGAGAATAAGAAGGCGTGTTGGCCAGACTATCTGCCGGAATTGGTCTTGACCTACAACAATCGGGTCCACTCCAACACGGGTTATACCCCCTATCTACTGTTGTTTGGAAGAGCTGGACGAGAGATCATTGAGCTGAATTTGGAACAGCCAGAGGAGCTGATGGAGCGAACTGTCACCTCATGGGTGAAAGAGCATCGGCAACGATTGCAAACAATATGGCGGTTGGCGGGTCAGCAGCTGGAATAAAAAGAACATATGGGCCACAAACCGACTCAAGAGTTACGGCTCCAACCTGGAGACTGAGTATTAGTCAGAGAGAAACGCCCCAAGGTAAAACTAAGTGAGACATGGGAAGCACAGCCATACAAAGTTATCAAGCGAGTGTATGCTAATGGCCCTATCTACAAGGTACAGATTGAGACTGGGGCATCCGCCCCTAGAGTACTTCACAGAAATATGCTGTGGCCTTGTCGGTCTGAGGTCTGTTCTACGCCATTGTTGCCTGAAGGCGCTACTCCACTTCCTGAATCTGACATGCCTGATGGTGAAATTGATGATGAGTGGTGGACCGTCCCTGACAGTAGGGGGGTTCAGCCGCACAGAGATGGTAATCCCATGGATGTACCAGTACCGCCATGCGAGGACGAGACCAGATAAGAGCTCACAATGTCTCCTGCAACAAGTGTTCCTCTGGAAGATAGTCAAGCCTTGCCTGACAGCCAAAAGCTTCGGAGATCCCAGAGGTCTAATGCAGGGGTTCCACCAGTCCGATATGTAGAACAGTGTGCTCTGTCTGTTTTACACCTTTGTTGCCTCCTCTATAGGTGCTGTTTCCGCATTGCACATTCCTCCATTACACTTTGACCCTGATGCTGTGATGGCCGAGGACGACCATCATTAAGAAGGGAGGCATGTAAGAGGATGGTGCTGTTATGGACAGTAAGGAACACGCTGTCACTTTAAGAGGCTGCACCCCCTTGTCTTGGGTGATGGAATGTTCTGTTTCTCCCCTGCAATATTCGGTGTAATGACCTAGTCTGTGCAGAGTGCAGGTGTGGAGCTGGAGCAGCGTGTGTGAGCTGAGGCTACTGTGCTGCAGAGAGGACTTTTTGTGCTGATAGCTGAAAGAGAGAAGAACTGTGTCCTGGTATAGCTGCAAGAGAGCCACGAAGATACAGAGAAAGGGATTTACAGTTTCCAGGAGCATTCCTAGGATCCAGGAGCAAGGAGAAGACCACGTTTCACAGAGCTGACAGAAAGCCGTGTGCACCACCGTATTAGACTGCTGGGGGCCCCTCTGGGACTGGACCTGATTCTCCAACATCACCATGAGTTTGTTCCTGTTTGGTGCACCTGTTAGGGCTTAGTATAGGCTTCAATAGTCAGTACACGGGAGCCGTATTGCCTGCTTAGTAAAGGCCAGGGAGGTTATACGTAGAGCAGCATCATCCCTTGTTTATTGTATACATTTGCTTGTTAGACATATTTTGAGTTTGTAATAGCTGGAGCACCATGCTATTTTATGGAAAAGATAAAGTTTATTATTCTTGTAAATTGTCTTTTGCCATTGTTTACCCCTGTTTGCATCTTCCTCATTCCCTTCATTCCTTGCCTTCCAATAAATCTACCCTTTGTTGTTTGCACCTAATCTTGTGTACAGTAGTCTTCCTGCACCGTGTTGGTCGCCTGTCCATCGCTTCAACTGCAGTGCCCTGAAATGGAAAGATGAACCGCCATGTTTATGCTGTGCAAATGGCAAGATAAAACGTCCACCTCTCCTGTCACCACCAGATCCCCTAAAGTCTCTGATGACAGGTACCAGTAGAATATCAAAGCATTTCTTGGCCAACATCAGGACATACATCTCCTGCTTTCAAATGACATAATTTGGTACAACAACAACAATTCCTCTCATTCCATCTGATTTGCCTTTTGATTTTAAATGCCTCCATTTTCCTGTTCGACTGGCATTTGCTATGTCCATCAACAAGGCTCAGGGAGAGTCCTTGAAAGTAGTTGGAATCGATTTACAATCTCCATGCTTTTCTCATGGTCAACTTTATGTGGCCTGTTTATGAGTTGGAACAGCCAAAAATCTGTTCGTCTTTGCACCTGAAGAAAAAACTAAGAATGTCGTTTATCAAAAGGCTCTCGAATAAGTAGTAGAAGATTACTACACATTACTTGGCCAATTTAGTTAAAACTGTGTGGAATATCTCTGATGCTGAAATATATGTTGTGAAATGCTTCTATTAGCTAAGTTTTTGCCTTTTAATAATTACATTTCTATCAATTTTTTTGTGGTTTTTGTGTGCAGAATAAATTTTTGTTAACACATTCTATTTTGCTAACAGCAGTTATTAACCCGGGCGAAGCTGGGTAGTACAGCTAGTTGGTTATATAGCAGTAACAGGAAGAGTCACTAAGCACAGAGTTCACATAGAAACCTAAAGCAGGTGGTTGCCAACACTATGTACCTCCATTGATCAGCTAATATCACCTATGGCACCTATGCAGCAGTGACCTCAACCATTGCCCGGTGATGACAATTAATTTGAGTATGTCAGCATGCACTGCAATACTCAAACAAAACATCATCAAAAAGAAAGTGAAAAAGAAAAGTAAAGCAGTTATATAGTGTAGTTAGGGATAGGATTTTATTATTCAAATATATTATAAAACAGTATCGTTTATTGCACTAAATAGATAGGGATGTAGAAGAAAAATGACTTTGGAATTCCACGTCTTTAAATTTTTTCAGCAACACTGCCAAAAGCTCTGCTAAGTGCTAAATTCGATTGTCAAGAAGGGGTGAATAATTCTTAGGCATCAGTAGTCGGTAAAAGTAGCAGTTTAGCAGAAATTGGAGGAACCACTAATTATATTAGTTGTGTTGATCTATTCAAAATGTTCTGGCTTCATTGGTTTATTACAAACAGCGGAAAGTTTGTAAATTTTGATAATAAAACAAATTTTCACTAGAGTTAAATAATGTTCGCAACTGCACTTAAAGGAGTTTTCCACTACTAGAACAAGCCCTTCTTGTTCTAAATGTTTGGCCCCGATAAAAAAAAAAAGCCTATACTCATCTCCCGTATTGGTGCCGTTACAGCGGTCCCGTGACTCTCATGTGGTAGTTTGACACGTGGTGCCTGACACCCAATCAGCTCTGGCGTCACTGTCTCCGCCTTTAGATGAAATGACCATAAAGGGGAAGTCTGGGCTGCAGCTGATCTCTGACTTCCTCTTCATGTTCAATTTGTACAAAGGTGGGGACAGTGACACCGGCGCTCATTGGGCACCGGGAATCATGTGTCATTTCACCGCATCACAGCCCCGAGACCGCGAGTTCCGACACCACTGGAACAACCCCAGCACGGGAGGTGAGTATAGGCTCAACCCCTTTAACAAACCATTACCAAAAAAGAAGAAAGCATGTATATGTCTGTGCAAAATATGTGTTTAACCACAAAAATGCTTAACAAATACATTCTTAAAATAGCAAACATTGCAGTGCACACCTACAGTATACAAAAACATCACCTAACAAAAATTATACACTTGCAAGTAAATATTTTATAGAAAATAAATTTTGCACAGCAGCCAAAGCCTATACTCATCTATGTAAATGTGGCATCCTCCTGAGGAATAATCAGTTTAGAAGGGAAGATCTCCTGTTGTCGCATGGTGTTATTTCTGCTTGGTTTGCATTTCCTCATAAAATGCTGAACCACTCGGAAGGTAATTCACAGAAATACCCTAGTAGCTATTTCACAGATGTGACAGTGCTCCTAGTGGGGCGTTTGATGGGAATTAGCAGTCTGAGACTACGCTTGGAGCATAGACATTATGAGGCTCAGCTACTTCCTATTTTAAGGCTTTTTTCCTCGAGAAAATTGCATTTTAGATCCCTGGGACACAAGAAACATATTAAGTTTACTGCTTAAAATGGTAAATGGAGGGAAATTTATAAGGTGTCGAGAAGGAAAGCACCAATTAACCAGACCAAAGTGTTATGGTGTGCCATCAAGCTTCATGTTATTTTTTTGAAAAACTAAAAAAATGGCTTTGACATTGATTTCAATGTTACAAGTCTGGCTGTGGTATTTTTTTAATTTGATGTCATACTGGTGATTAAAACATGAAAAACAAGTATTCGGCTATGTGCCCGCGTTGCAGAATAGAAGCAGATTTTTCCACATCAAAACCGCACTCCCTTGCCAAGGAAAACGCTTGCGGATTTTGATGCGTTTTTGACGCATTTATGTTGCGTTTTTCATGCGTTTTTTTCCAAGCATTTTCCTATACAAGTCTATGGCGGCGGAAAATTGATGAACATGCTGCGTATTTTTCTGCGATGCAATTCCGCTGCCAAAAAATACGCAGCATGGGCACAGCAATTGCGGAATGCAATTAAAATTAATGGGATGCGTTTTGTGAGCTTTTTTTTAAGCATTTCCGCAGCGGAAAAACATGGGGAAAATGCTTAAAAAACACAACGTGGGCACACAGCCTTAGGGTTCGCTCGCATCTGCATATAAAATCGCATTGCACTTGCCACAATGTTATTCAATTTGTTTTTCCTCACCTAGAATTAGGGAGAGGAATAATTTGCAGCATGCTGCGTATGGCCGCGTAAAACAGACAAGACTCACCTATGCAAGTAAATGAACGTGAGAAAAAAAAATCACACTGTACACGGAGCATGTGTGTGCCGTGCATTTTTTAAGCACCTATCTCCTAGGAAACCTGACATTTCATTAGCCTCGTACAGTAAACTCATAGCATGAACTGTCAGTATAGCATAGATAGAATAGCTATATAGATAGATATAGATAGATAGAAAGATGTCATTAAAACATACATACAATTAGTGCAGTGTGTGTAGCTTACTGTACATGTATTTAACTAACAATGAAATAAAAGAAAAAAATGGTGTGGGGTCCTCATAATTTTTCTTAACCAGCTGATGGAAAGCCGACAGCGGTGGGCTGATGTTTATAGTCTTGAAAGGGGGTAATAAACATGGATCTTCCCCGGCTGTTAATATCAGCTCACAGCTGTCTACTTAATCTTTACTGATTATTAACAAGGAGGGTCACCCAAAAAACAACCTGGGGTCCCCCCATTTTTAATAACCAGAAAAGGCTAAGCAGACAGCTGCAGGCTTTTATTAATAAATCCAACAAGAAAAAATAAAAGAAAGTGCACTCACCGTTCCTTCTAAATTATATTCCTTTAATCAGAACATATGCAGGAAACTTACAGGAGAACGTGGAAGAACGGACAACGGCCGTTTCGTGCGACTGCACTTCTACGGGTCCGAATTTATTTTTTCCTGTTGGATTTATGCGATTTTCTGATTTTTAGTGCACCCGGTGTCCTCTTGGCGTTTCAGACCCAGCAGCAGCACATAGCAGTGGTTCTCTGTGAGTTCAGTGGCTGGATATGGGAGCAGTGCCGTGTTTCTTTTTTTGTATTTAAGGCTTTTATTAATAGTATGGGAAGGGGCCATGGATATTGGCCCTCTCCCAGTCTAATAACACCAGCAGTCAACTGCCCCAGAAATGGTGCATCCATCAGCTCTTCCCACTTGCCATAGTGGGTTAATGATTTTGGGGTTAATGTCAGCTTTGTAATGTCAGCTGACATCAAGCCCAGGGGTTAGCAATGGAGAGGCATCTATAAGATGTCCCCATTACTAACCCCGTAAGTTTAAGTAAAAAAACAGTCACAGAGCAAAGACCTTTATTTGAACAAAACACTACCCAACCCTCTTTTACTGATTTATTAAGATCTAATTAAAAAAAAAAGTAATCCTCACCTTTTCATAGATAATCCATAATGATGATCCACGTTGAACCCCAGCTCTGCTACATAGCCCTCCATATTAGTTTAACAAAACCGACACAATAGGTATTACTCCCTACATCATCACAAACCTACAACAAAAAGGAGCATATAGCCCTAGGAGAAATGAATAAGTACTACAAATAAGAATCAAATCATATACCTTTTATTAGAATCATATTTAAAGCAGGCAAGACAGTCATTCCAAATTACTGTAAGGTGAAGGTACAAAATACAACCTGAAGGTAACATCCAGCAGATGCACAGACACTGCACAGATTACTTTTAATAGTGCAGACACCCCTTTAGATCGACAGATGTCACATGCTGCGTTCTTAAGCCTTATTCTGCTACCACTTATCAGAAGTTTGGTGCATGCATCAAATGTAAATTATGTTATGGACCGTGCCAAAAGAATATGCATGCACCGGAGCAGAACCAGACAAAAGATTTTTCCATGTTATTGATCTTATGTAGGGAGAAAAGGTACGGGTCAAAAAAGGAAAGGGAAAAGTGAGTATCAAAGTATTACATAGCTCCTTTCCTAAAGTGCAGGAGAGTTTGCAGGGAAAGTGCACGAAGCGCCTACCTATGTGGGGAAATATGCAGGATGGCTGTCCAGCCCTCCATATTAGTATAATACTGTTAGAGCTGGCGGAACACACCGAGTAAATAGAGAGAGGAGAGAACCTGCTGCTGGCAAATGGTGGCCCTATATGGCGGTAGAAGCAAACTCTGTTACTTCACAGAGTCTCCTAAAGAAAGCCCTGTGTCCTGTTAACCTCACAGGAGTACACAGCGACTGCCGAGCAGATAGCAGTTGGTGGTTACGCAAACATACAATCTCCTCACTGGAGGTGCCGGTATTTTAGGGGCTTATTTCAGCCGGGGCCCTGAACACTTACAAACGTAACCAGACTGGTTCAAAGCACATAACTTAGATTTGATACTAGCTCATGGCCGTGCAGCCATGAACCTTTTATAGCTGCAGCAAGTACAGAACCTTCCTAGAAGGACCAATGAGAGGCTTCCACAGAGCCTGAGGAACTTCTGGACCTTCCTGGAGAACCAATGGGTTTTGCTGCAGTATCTAAGCATGTGACCCTCGACCTCCAATGAGAGATCCTACCCTGGGCATGCTCAGAAGGGAAAAAGCAGGACTTAGTCCCAAAAGCATCTGCTCACCGCTGCCCAGCACTGGCTTCAATGGCAGAAGCTGGAAAAGCAGCAGTAACCCTTTGCACAGAGTCAGACTGAGCGAGACGCTGGGACCAACGTCTCCGCTGAGCAGGCTCCACTGCGGCAGGAGAAGAATGGGAGACCGCAGCGGAGATGGCCTGAGATTCCCCCTGTGCAGAGGCGGGAACTCGACCCCTAACAAATACACAGCCCATATCCTTCATATACTAAATATAATGCACAGCTCATAGTCCTTTGTATAGTATAATGAAGCTTCATATATAATGCACAGCCCATAGTCATCAATATACAGTAGTATAATGCACAGCCCATAGTCATCCATATAGTATAATGCACAGCTTATAGTCATCCATGTAGTATAATGCACAGTCCATTGTCATGTATGTAGTATAATGCACAGCCCATAGTCATAAATATAGTATAATGTACTATTGTCATTAATGTAGCATAATGCGCAGCCCATAGTCATCCATGTAGTATAATGCACAGTCCACTGTCATCTATTTGTAGTATAATGCACAGCCCATAGTCATCAATGTAGTATAATACATAGCCCAATGTTATCCATGTAGTATAATGCACATCTATCTGAAGTACGTGCTGGCATCAGTAAGCCCCTCACCCACCGGGTCCGGGCAGTCGCAACGCAACTATAAGCCCCTGCCAATGGCAAGTGGGCCACCCTTTTCTCCAGAGCCCTGACATTTGCTCGCACACTGGCGTTGTCTGAACCATGTGTTTTCTTTACAAAACTGGACTACTATAATACTACTTTACACATGGCCCAAACATCTGCATCTACATCTGCAGCTACACCGAGGACTTACGGAGGAGGAACAAGAACAACGTTTCTGGGAAGGAATTTGAGAGCTGCCAGGAATGATTTCATAGTTGTTTTTATATTATCCTATAGTTCACAAGAAGTCTGAGAATGACCTCCTGTTTACACACAAGAGCATGTACTGAACTGATTGTCCGACTGGGATCCCAAGAGATAGCTGCTTATAATCAAGAAGGAAAAATATCTTTTTTAAAGGACACCTGACATGAGATTTGCAGCTTTGTACATTTAAATCAAAAATGCATCTGACATGCGTGTATGTATAGAGAGACCAATCAGTATGGGGTGTGGAGCAGGAAGAGATTGTGGGAAGTATGAATCTCTGATCAGGTTTCTTTTAAAGAAATGCTGTGAATACTTTTCTGCCCAATGATGTTATTGTACAAAAAAGAAATGCTGTATATGTCCTGATATATTTAGATTAGGAACCCCAATGGTGACAGTGAAATTATGCCTGTATAGCACTGTGGAATTAATAGCGCTATATAAGTGAGTAAAATAAAATAAATAATAATACCCTAATAGTGGTGAGTGGATAGATACAAGTGAGTAGACTGTACAACTTGAGAGACCCAGTGTCTCAGGAAAAGCTGGAAAGTTACTACCATTGATTGCTGCAAAGTGTTTCCTTGGAAACCGTCCCATCTGTTGCTGGAAACGCTAAAAGACAGACTGAGTGAGTGTGAGAGGCCCCTGCTAACCATAACAGCTTACACTCTACAAAAGAGAAATAAAGAGGACTTTATTGATCATAGGAGATTATACTCGACGGGAGAGAGAGAGGATTCCACTTACCATAAGAGCTTACACTCTTCAGGAGAGACAGAGGATCCCGCTGCCCATAGGAGCTTACACTCGACAGGAGGGAGAGCGGACCCCACTGACCATAAGAGCTTATACTCTGCGGAAGAGAAAACACACCGCTGACCATATCAGGAGAGAGAGAGGACCTCAGTGACCATAAGAGCTTACACTCTACATAAAAAACAGGACTCCGCGGACCATAAGACCTTACACTCTACAGGAGAGAGAGGACCTGCTGACCATAAGACCTTACACTCTACAGGAGAGAGAGGACCTGCTGACCATAAGAGCTTACACTCTACAGGAGAGAGAGAGGACCCTGCTGACCATAAGAACTTACACTCTACCGGACAGATAGGACTCCTCTGACCATAGGAGCTTACACTCCACAGGAGAGGATCCTGCTGACCATATGAGCTTACACTCTACAGGAGAGAGAGGACCTGCTGACCATAAGAGCTTACACTCTACAGGAGAGACAGGACACTGCTGACCATAAGAGTTTACACTCTACAGGAAAGAGAGGACCCTGCTGACCATAAGAACTTACACTCTACCGGACAGATAGGACTCCTCTGACCATAGGAGCTTACTCTCCACAGGAGAGGATCCTGCTGACCATAAGAGCTTACACTCTACAGGAGAGAGAGGACCTGCTGACCATAAGAGCTTACACTCTACAGGAGAGACAGGACACTGCTGACCATAAGAGTTTACACTCTACAGGAAAGAGAGGACCCTGCTGACCATAAGAACTTACACTCTACCGGACAGATAGGACTCCTCTGACCATAGGAGCTTACACTCCACAGGAGAGGATCCTGCTGACCATAAGAGCTTACACTCTACAGGAGAGAGAGGACCCTGCTGACCATAAGAGCTTACACTCTACAGGAGAGGACCCTGCTGACCATAAGAGCTTACACCCTACAGGAGAGAGAGGATCCTGCTAACAATAATATCTTGCACTCTACAGGAGTGAGAGAGGATCCTGCTGACCATAAGAGCTTACACACTACAGGAGAGAGAGGACACTGCTGACCATAAGAGCTCACACTCTACAGGAGAGAGAGGATCCTGCTAGCCATAAGTTCTTACACTCTACAGGAGAGAGAGGATCTTGCTGACCATAAGAGCTTACACTCTACAGGAGAGGACCCTGCTGACCATAAGAGCTTACACCCTACAGGAGAGAGAGGATCCTGCTAACTATAAGAACTCACACTCTACAGGAGAGAGAGGATCCTGCTGACCATAATAACTTACACTCTAGAGGAGAGAGAGGACTCCTCTGACCATAGGAGCTTACACTTTACAGGAGAGAGACTTAGGGTACCGTCACACAGTGGCATTTTGATCGCTATGACGGCACGATTCGTGACGTTCCAGCGATATACTTACGATCTCGCTGTGTCTGACACGCTCCTGCGATCAGGGACCCCGCTGAGAATCGTACGTCGTAGCAGATCGTTTGAAACTTTCTTTCGTCGTCTAGTGTCCCGCTGTGGCGGCATGATCGCATCGTGTAACAAAGGTGTGTACGATATTGTATACGATGTGCGCATAGTAACCAACGGCTTCCACATCGCAAATACGTCGTGAAGTTATCGCTCCAGCGTCGTGCATTGCAAAGTGTGACAGCAGTCTACGACGCTGGAGCGATATTGGAGCGATGCTGGAGCGTCACGGATTGTGCCGTCGTAGCGACCAAAGTGCCACTGTGAGACGGCACCCTTACCCCGTGACTTTGGAGATGGCAAATGACTCTGCCATACAATCTGTGCTGATTTGTGAAGGCCAGATACTGACTCCTTTGAACAAGGCATGATAATCCATAGTATGTCATAGCTGCAGGGCATTATGGGGAGGTACGCACAGCAACGCCTGCTCTCTGATGCAGTAGCATTGAGGAAAATGCTGCTGGGCAAGTGTTTTTATTTGTGAACCGCAAATTGAACCTCAAAATGTTAGTATTCGATTGAAACTGCCAATTTCAGGAAACGACTCAAATTTGATCCTCCACGTATCAATCTGCTCATCTCTAGGCAACTGCTCTACTTTTCTCAAACCAGTTTTAATATTTACCCGACTATTATTATTCGAAGGCATAAATATTTTATTAGGAAAATACTAATAATAATTTTATTGCATATTAGGCAGCACTTTAAACTAAACTTAAAATACTTGCACTCTTAATTCTTCCTGCACATACCATGCCTCCAAGCTGTTCAATGCTCACTTATGGAATAATGTAAATAAGGTCAAGTATTTTCATAAAAGTCATGTACTAAAAGTCCCCAGTGATTTTACAGAGGTCATGGAATTTCCACGGTCACTTGAAACAGACGTGATAATATACTGTGCTCTACTGGAACTAGTTCCCATTTTATTGGTTTTGAGGGACAGGGACAAAGGTGGTGCTAATTCCAAAAATGTGTAAAATTAGGTTAAAGGGCAGTTTTACTAAGTATGCAATATAATTGATAAAGTACACATCTAACATACCCACAAGCTTACATAAATATTCTTGCTTCATCTTTATTAAAAAACCATAGTTAACTTCCCTGTTTTATACAAATGTTACAAAATTTGTTAACCCAGACAAAGCAATCAACTCTGATAATAAATATATCATGGACATACCGCGATCTTTGGCGCACTTTTATTGAAGACAAATTTGCATATACAGTGCCTTCAACAAAATGGCGCCGGATAGCACGGTATGCTCACGCGCTAACTCCAACGCCATTTGGTTAAAATATGTAATGTAGACGGCGCACCACAGGGGAGTGGGGGAAAGGTGAGTAGAAGTGTTTATTGCTTTTTTTGTTGCTTGTATGCATGTATTGAACAACAGCAGCACATGCAGGATGGAGGAGCTTATAATAGGACTAGATGGTGGCCCGATTCTAACGCATCGGGTATTCTAGAATATGTATTTACAGTATGTATGTATATAGCAGCCACATAGTATATAGCACAGGCCACGTAGTATATAGGAGCCATGTAGTATATAGCAGACAAATACTACGTGGCCTGTGCTATATACTATGTGGCTGCTATATACATACATATTGTAGAATACCCGATGCGTTAATACAGGCCACGCAATATATAACAGAGGGCCATGCAGTATATAACACAGCCACGTACCATATAATACAGCCCACGCAGTATATAACACAGGCGACGTAGTATATAACACTGGCCACGTAATATATAGCACAGCCCACGCAGTATATAGCAGCAACATAGTATATAACACTGCCCTTGCAGTATATAGCAGCCACGTAGTATATAACACTGCCCACGCAGTATATAACAGTGGCCACGTAATATATAGCACAGCCCACGTAGTATACAGCAGTGTGGGCACCATATCCCTGTTAAAAAAATAATTAAAATAGTTATATACTCACCCCTGGGATCCAGAGACGCTCCGGCGATACGCACGCGGCTGCCGCCATCTTCCGTTCCCAGGATGCATTGCGAAATTACCCAGATTACTTAGCGGTCTCGCGAGACTGCTAAGTCTTCTGGGTAATTTCACAATGCATCGCCGGGAACGGAAGATGGCGGCAGGCGCAAGCGCATCGTCGGACGATAGAGGGTGAGAATAGCAGGTTTTTTGTTTTTTTATTATTTTTAACGTTACATCTTTTTACTATTGATGCCGCATAGGCAGCATCAATAGTAAAAAGTTGGGGACACACAGGGTTAATAGCAGCGGTTACGGAGTGCGTAACCCGCGGCATAACGCGGTCCGTTACCGCTGTCATTAACCCTGTGTGAGCGGTGACTGGAGGGGAGTATGCGGGCGCCGGGCACTGACTGCGGGGGGTAAGGAGCAGCCATTTTCTTCTGGACTGTGCCCGTCGCTGATTGGTCGTGGCTGTTTGGCCGCGACCAATCAGCAACTTGGATTTCCATGACAGACAGATGCCGCGACCAATGAATATCCATGACAGAAAGAAGGACAGACAGAAAGACGGAAGTGACCCTTAGACAATTATATAGTAGATGGGAGACCAGGAAGGGGGAGCATATACCATGATGCGGGAAAATATACAAGACTGGGGGGAATATACAAGGATTGGGGGACCATATACCAGGTTGGGGGAGCAAATACAAGGCTGGGGGAGCAGATATCAGGCTGGGGAGTATATACAAGGCTGGGAGGCATATAAAAGGATGATGGACTGTATACAAGGATGGGGGACCATATACAAGGACTAGCCATTGTACCTGATCTACGCCCAGGTAACGAACATTTTTATTGGCATATTTTTTTGTGCTGTGTTAAAGAGAACCTGTCACCAAAAATAATGGTATTAAACAGCAGATATGTGGTTAATCAGTAGGTTAACAGAGTTATTATGCTGCCCCGTGCCTGCATGCAGCCAAAAATTAACTTTATTCTCCCCACCAGCATTTGGCTTCAGTAATGGGGTCGGGGGCACCACGAGTTCAGTCATTGCTCTGACAATACAGAAACGCAGATGTTACCGCACCCCTGGCTTTGACGGTCAGCTGGTCTCAATGTAGAGGGAGTGTCAGTCAGGATCAGGGGCGCGTTTACAGATGCCGCTCTGTAAACTCAGAGCAATGACTGAACCCGCGGCGCCCCCAACTCCATGACTGAAACTGAGTGCTTGAGGGAAGAATAAAGATAATTTTCTCCCCGCTGCATTCAGCTGCGTGCAGACACTGGACAGCATCATAACACTGTTAACCTGCAGATTATCCGCATATCTGAAGGTTAGCAACTCTATTTCTGGTGACAGGTTCCCTTTAATTTAGTAGTACAATAATTCAATAAAATGGCGCCGGAGTGAGTTTCAGCGCATAACACGTAATTCGGCTCCACTTTATTGAAAACACTGTATATGCGAATTCGGAAACACAATGACTTTAAAAAAAATGGTGGCGGAAATGTACCAATAAAAATGCTTGCCACCTGGGGGTAGAACGGGATCAATAGCTAGTTCTTTATAACCGAGCTGCTCTAGATTCCGCTGGTGGTGACTTATATTCCAGGGAGACCAGAAGGATCCATCCAACTTTAGTCTAATGTGTATGGGGACTTTTAGGCTAAAATCCCATATGGTTTCACATGTAACACTTATGGAAATAAGAGTCACCGCGACACAGCGTACTGTGCACACAATTAATTTGACCTCTAGCCATATTTCTTAATATCAGTCTGGCCATTGTTACACAACTTCGGGGAATGAAACAAATCAGAAGATAAGGCCATTCTTCCAGCATAGCCAGAATTTCATCTGCATTCCTCTTTGCATATAAGAAATAAACAACCACTATGACACATGAAAAACATCTTGTTTGCAGAAAAATATTTGTGTAACGGAGGTCACAGTAATGATGTATCATTACCAATGTTTTCATTTCACCTCCTCCAGGGACTATAAATTCACTGAGAGCTAAGGTTACAGTGCCCAAAGTATCAGGTTCTACCAACTTCTTGCTTGTTTGTCTTACTTCCCATGTGATGTATTTTACCATCTAGATGAAGTTCATGTTACCAATATCTCTGCATCATCTCTACCGTCAGACAGTCAGGGCTGTTATTTCAGCACAGGGCCAATTACATGGCTTTGTATACATTTAAAAGTAAGCAAATATATGGAGTTACAAAATGTCCCATCTATTCTAAAACAGATTTTGTGCCTTCAAATTGCAATCTTCCTCCTAATGAAACAACACAGTACTAGTGTTTGCATGCAGACTTGTGCCAACCACTTTCATGGTTAATTGGTAAATAGAAGGATTGCAGAGTTAGAGTAGAAGTATAGCAAAGTGTGATATTACTTTATTATGCTGAATATGTAAATGGCCTTATCTTAGAAGAGGATGGGAACACTAGTGGCACCTATTGGAAAGCTAAAAAGTCAGTAACGACGCTTTCAAGGGCCTTGCTACCTGACTTAGGTTAGGAGGCCAAACCACACACTCTCTTTTCATATATGTGTTTCAGGGTGTTTGCCCCTCATCAGTGCCAAGCTGGAGAGCTCGTTTGACTGGGTGAAAGGGCTCTACCAAAGAATCTAAGATATAAAGTTTTTCATTGTGGAAGTGCCAAATCAATGTAAGAGGACTTATAGGCCACACAGTGCTCCTTAGGGAATTTAGCCATTTCAGAGGGGAAGAGGATGGCAAATCTAGTACCACCTATTAGAGGCAGCAATCCTAAAAGGGAATATTGACCCCTTAAAGATCGCTGCCACTGGGTAAGAAGCCTTAGTAGAAACTCCACTTGCCGACACGTTTCGTAAACAACAGCAAGCACTTTGACAAGTGATACATCCCTGAATTCTTTCATCCTCTATCTGTCTATCTATCTAGCTGTCTTCAGATTACCAAACAAAATCCTGCTGACAGATTCCCTTTAATGCAAAATACATATACAAATGTCATTAAAGGCGGTATCATTTTTGGGGCTTTTGTCACATATTATATTAAATACCTGGAATCTAGGTGTAGCATAAAAGAAGCCAGAGCTGATCTCTGATCACTGCTGATAACCAGTTAAATACCACTGTCAATCTCTGACAGAGGAATTTCAATGGAACTCTCGCCGATGCTCGCACACACCTGTTTCCATCAGCACCCTGCGACATGACTGCATGTGCATCTATACGTGCTGTGGGCAGTCACATTTTCAGCACGGGGGTCTTTGTCTGTCAGTGTCCGCTCCTGTTCATCCAGTTTATTCAGGATTGCATTAGACAAAAGACTTTGCCCAATAAAGCGATTTCATCTTTTGATAATTGTAATTTTATAAAGAGTAACAACCTTCCTCCTCCGACGATATATAGTTGGGGCAGCATTGTAGTGATACATGAAAGGAAAATTGTGAATTATGAAGCCCCACTACTATCTCTTAATCTATGACTTCTCTAGCACCCATAAACTCGGTCTTAAATATCTGACAGAAGTATGGTCCCAAAACGTGTGCCCTCCTGCATAGAGCTACATTCATTCATTATTCACAAAGGAATTCTTTCTGGCAAGGCTGGGACCTTATGTTCAGGAGGTCGGCGCACTTACAAGGCTAGCCTTTGATATATGGGAAAGTAACAGGAGATGTGAATAAAGGAAATCCATACATCAGTGAAAGTGAAAAGAGAGGAGGCAGCGAGAGCCATAAATGAAAGCAAAACTGCTGCCTGTGAAGGCCTCAGACAGTTAATTGCATGATTTGTTACTCGCCTGATGCCTGCATTTTATTTAGGCTTGTCCAGTGATACTTAAAATATAGTTAGTGGGCCGTAAATTGGAATTGCAAAAATTGCACCCATATATCCCGTCTTGAAAGTTTCTCCCAAACCGCTCTGAAACGACTTTAAAAATAATAAGGGCTATTATGTGACCTCATAGAACAGACCGGTGTTACTTCCACCCGTAACTTCTCTGGCAGATCTTTTATCAAAAACATTGAAATCCAAACAGAAAAATAAGATTTGCATCAATGCAAGAAACAGATCAGCAGTCAGCAAGCTCATATTTCTAGTCATTGATGCTAGTAACTACAACAGGTCTTTCACAGTCACAATTTTTATGAGTGTAATAAGGGAATAATTGTGGGTGGATTTAATGTCAGATTTACGCCTCATGTGTATAAGGCAGTTACTTACTTTTTTTTCTTCAAGATTTATAATATGTTATCAATTTTCTCAAAGTAAATCACATTTTTTTAAACTAACTTTTTTCATAGTAATGTGGAGTCACGCAACCTGGTTATTTAATCGCACTATGCACAGGTTAATCATTGTATATAGGTCAATTGTGTTCTATTTTCACATGGGATTCAGTAAGTATGTAGATTTTCACATGGAACACATTAAAAGAAATCCCTGGAATATTTGAATCCAGATGTACATTTTCCTAGGCTTGTTTATACAGCTCAGAGTTATTCCCATCATTAGGTATGGAGAAAATTAGAAAATTAGGCCACTCTGTCATTCGCTAGGACTCATGTAACTCAATTAGATATACAGGGTGGAGCGTGGTAATTTGCTTTTTTGCACTGCATGCTGTGGCGGCACTGTCGGTCGAAGAGAGGGGAGAGTGGGTGTGGCTTACAGTGGCTGATGGGAGATTTGTATTCCTCTGCCTTTCAGTTGCCATCATGCAGTGGACACGTGAGGAGAGGTCATTTTGTGTTGAAGCGTATTTTTCAAATGCCCACTCGATCATTGCAGTGCAGCGTGCTTTTCGTTTACAATTCGCTGTTCCTCCACGCGGACGTGTTCCTGGACGGCAATCAATTGTAAATTGGGTGAATGCATTCAGAACAGCAGGGAATGTGTCATGTGTACGAAGGGGACCTGAGAGAAGGATTACAACACCACAAAACATCGAGAGAGTTAGAGCAGCAGTACTGCAATCTCCGAAACGCTCTGCTCGGAAGCAATCATTTGCTCTTGGCATTTCAAGACGTTCTCTCCACCGGATTCTTCATGATGAACTGAATTTTCACCCGTATAAAATGTGCGTGGTCCAACATTTGTCAGCATGGGACTATTTGACACGGCGGACCTCTTGTGAAGACATGTTAGCAACGATACCCCGTGACGCAATTGTGTTTTTTTCTGATGAGGCACATTTTCACCTCAGTGGGTGTGTAAACAAACAAAATATGCGTTACTGGAGTGAAACAAACCCCAGAGAAGTTCACGAGAGACCTCTGCATTCGGACCGCGTCACTGTGTGGTGCGCCATATCACGAGTAGGCATCATTGGTCCTTACTTTTTTCAGGATAATGGTCGTGCCATAACTGTGAACTCCGAATGGTACTTGTCTATGATACAGGATTATTTTCAGCCGGCTCTTGAGGCAATGGAACTAGAGGATACATGGTTCCAACAGGATGGTGCCACTGCACACACAGCGAGGGTTACCATGAATTGTTTGAGGCAAATGTTTCCTGGACGGCTTATCTCTTTGAGGGGAGATGTGAACTGGCCAGCACGCTCACCAGATTTAGCCCCATGCGATTTTTTCCTTTGGGGTTACCTGAAGTCTAAGGTGTATATCAACCGTCCCAACACCTTGGAAGACCTAAGGAACAATATTGAAGCTGAAAGTGGCAGAATACCAGTGGACATGCTTGTTAGAGTTTATGAAAACTTCAGAAAACGTATGCAGCAGTGTGTGGATAGCGAAGGTCGACATTTGCCAGATACACTATTTAAAACCATGTAATTTAAAAATTCCATTACTGTTCAGTATAATTAAAATATAAAATAAATTTTTCTAATGATCATAATTTTTTTATTTCATTCCCAAATCAGCAAATTACCGCGCTCCACCCTGTACATTATTGTAGTGAAGCTGCTGCAACAAATAATGTGTCCCCATCTTTAAAGGGATTACCTGACCTCAGGGTATAAGTCTGAAGTCACTCAATCCTCACATTGTGCGCACAGTGCTGGCGTGTGATACATACAGTACATGTGCAGACTAGACATGCCTACTGCAGACTTGCATACTTCCAGCCACATTCTGACTAGAGTGTCCTGCCTAGCTCATTATCATTGCATTAAGCGAGGCTGGACACTCTAGTCGGAATGTGACTGGAAGTATGCAAATCGTATACTTGCAATAACATGACCGTCCTTTCACTGCACCGTAGAATTCTAAGAGTGCACCATGTGGATGTTGTGATGATTTACAAGTCTGCAGTCACAGACTGAGTGCAGACTTGTACCCTAAGGCCAGAAAACCCTATTAAAGAAGCCCTCTCTATGAAGAATATTGGAGATATAATTTCACGTCAATCATTTGTATCCTATTTGGCATGGGATTATAAAACCCCCTTCCTTTGTGCAGCTGTATCAGGACACCTTCCTCCGCAGTTGGTCAAGCCTAAAAAGGCTGTGAGTGACAAATCTCACACCCTGAGTCAGCCAAGCTCAGGACAAAAGGCTTGCTTGCAATATGGAATCCATGCCGTGTAACTGCTTTGTTCAGACAGCTAGGAATTCATAATGCATAGCAGGGGCCCGTCCGGATCCGATGGCGCCAAAACCACCTCCCTAGGACTGTTCATTACGGAGTTATGACCCATCTTAGGTTTTGGAGTTTTTAGCTGCCTCGGGCGAGGGGAGGGGATTTAGGTTCAGCCCAGAGGGCAGGAGGGGAGTGACCCAAAGGAGATAAAGGCTAATGTAAGGCCATGGGGCCTCTCTCTCTGTTATGCTTGCTGTTCACTTCGAAAGGGAGGACTACGTCGAATAACATGCTGTGAAGGAACTAGGAACCAGCTGACAGCCCATGTCCCCTGCAGCCCAGCACACACATGGTCGAACATCAAACCGATAATTGACATGATCCATCTGATTATATATTTTGTAGTACTACTATTAGTATTTGCATATCTGAATATTGTATATGTGTAACCATATATAGTTTATTGTCTAGTGTGCCCTTAAGGCAATTAAATATATAACTTACCCTAATAAATAATTTCCATTCTACAGGGGCTGGTTTCTGGTCCGATATAATCCATTTAATGGACTGGCTTATGTCTAACGAGGAACTGGTGGCAGTCTTACCGGGCTGACAGCATTCTATTTCACTAGTGCTAGTGAAAAGGGTTTCTCAGGGTAGTGAACAAGAGTGATGCTATATCAGCGACAGCGAGGGCCATATCCTCTCACTCCCCATGCCTCCCTGGTCCTAAGTGGACAAGGAATATCTGTGTAAAACTGTATCAAACTGACCTTACGTGTCCCCAGGGCGTGCGGAACATCCTGTTGGTGCAAGTGGGGAGACTGTACTACGTGATCCTTCTGATGTAATAATGACATCAGGCATGGTGGCAAGGTGTGTGTTCATCACAGTCCCATTAAGTTTTTTTTCACTAAATCTATGTATATGTGTATGTAGTATAGTGTGAGTGCATTAATATACTCACCAACTGCTGCTTTCTCCCGGATCTAGGGTCATTCCTCTCCTCTTCTGAGTAATGCCACCTCTCTTCAAAGTCTTCGGGGCACATTGCACTCTGCATGCCATCAAAATGTTTTTGGCAATGTAAGCCTATGCAGTGTCAGAACAAGTCTCCATAGGCTTACATACATAGGTTATTTTAATTGAAAGGGGGAGTTACCCGTCTGAGACATGTAGATCAGGAGAGCAGACTGTCAGTCATTACATGTCTCACACTGGTAATGCCCCCTTTCATTTAAAATAATCTCTGGAGGCAGATTCCTATGGAGATCAGTGTTCTGCCAATAGATCTTAACAGCTCATTTAGATAATAAGAGAAACAAGGATTTTTCTGGACTAAGATATTGGCTCACAGATATCAAGGTACCATTAAATTCAGCTTCCTTTGACCAGAATGCCCATATAGACGTCTTAGGAGGGATAATCCTACTGAGCGATTCCCTTTAAATGACCGGCCGCTCCAGCTGAAATAGCAGCAAGTGAATGCTGCTAGCGTGTCATTAGTGGGCTTTCCTATGACTTGGTTAGGTGTCATCTCGTATTCTGGTGGCCAGTGACACCATATGTGTTCAGGAGTGACCCCATTCTTAGTAGCCAGTTGAACAGAGAACAATGAGTGTAACCAAAAATAAAAGTGGTAACGCCCACATCCTTTAGCCATAGTACTATATTATTACGTTGTGTGGTGTACATCTCTTACTCAAGGTCATAGTTAGGAAAGGCACAATATTAATAAGTGCCTTCTCTGTACCAGATCTCTAAAATGTAAAGTGCTGCGGAATATGTTGGTGCTATAGAAATAAAATGTATTATTATTATTATTACTGCTTAAGAAAGGGTCAGTAATTGTTGTATGTGATATCTGAAATTGTGTTGAGGACAAATGCAGGATGAACACATATTCTGATTCATGGCAGGTTAAAACAATCACTACACCAGAAACCATGCAGAGTGTACAGAACTGCAATAATCAATCATGTGCATAGAAATTACAGTTCATTACAAATGGTTATGATGTGACCTATGATGTTGTTCATCTTGCAATCAATAAGCGGATATTGAAGATGTCAGATAATTTACTGTCAGGTAAAGTCAACATATTGGTCTTTAACCCTCCGTCACATACAACTGATCTGACAGGCGCTTCTCTTTTACTTTCATTTCTCCTTCCTCACCAGATTGTGAGGAAACCCCCTCCCTCCAGGTAGTCTCCTGTCTCTTGAAGGTCTGTGAAACCTGATATCACAGTTGGAGTTCAGAGCTTCAGGGGAGAGGATATAGCTGCACAGATCTCTCAGGCTCATTGTATGTGAATACGTCACATTCGGTAAGGTTGGTATTTTATGTTTTTATTCATCACAATAGTTTATTTAGCTTTTTTTATGAATGTATAGCACAAAATGTGAGGATATTTCATAGAAATAAGGGAGATTTTATAAAAGAAAGTGTGCTGCTCAGGCATATACAGTAGTTCCCTAACATATTCCTTCTCTTGCTTCAGATTATCTGCTGAAATGGAGAGGAAAATGTACAATTTATCCAAACAACTTGATGTTGAGGAAGTAACAAACATGCTGTTAGATGATAGAGACCTCACACTGAATGAGGATTTAGGAGAGGAAAGTGAGATTGATTCTGATGATGAGGTGGAAGAATGTGTCCTGGATTCTGAAACAGAGCAAGACGATGACAGTGATGAGGATGAAGAAGTTGGATCATATTATATTGGAAAAGATAAAAATACTAAATGGAACAAGAAGCCATTCCAGAAAAAACGTAGGGAACCTTTAAACATTATTACTCACCTTCCTGCAGTAATAGGAACTGCACGTAATGCAAAAACTGCAGTTGAATGCTGGAACAGTATATTTACAGATGACATTCTGGACTCTATTGTCACATATACCAACCAATATATAGACATTATAAAGGACAAGTACATCTGCAACAGAACCATCAAGCCCACAGATGAAATAGAACTGCGTGCTTTTTTTGGATTACTGTACCTTGCAGGAGCTTATAGGGCAAATAGACAAAGTTTGGAGGAACTTTGGGGTAAAGATGGGGATGGAGTTGAAAAATTTAGCCTTGTTATGTCCATAAACAGATTCAAGATTCTAATTCGTTGCCTTCGGTTTGACGACAGAACTACCCGAACCGAACGCAAAACACATGACCGACTTGCTCCAATTCGTGATATATTTCAAAGATTTGTTGTAAACTGTAAACAAAGTTATTACCCTGGAGAGAATCTCACTATTGACGAAATGCTCCCTGGTTTTCGTGGTAGATGTGCCTTTCATCAATATATTCCATCAAAGCCAAACAAATATGGAATAAAAATTTATGCCCTTGTTGATGCCAGTAAGACCTACACTTACAACCTGGAAGTTTATGCAGGAAAACAACCAGAAGGTCCTTACTGTGTGAGCAACAAACCCATTGATGTTGTAAAAAGACTGGCTGAACCCTTATTTGGATCGGGTCGCAATATTACAGCTGACAATTGGTTTACAAGTTGTGATCTGATAGATTATCTGAAAATTCAGAAACTGTCATATGTGGGAACTGTAAGAAAAAACAAAAGGGAATTGCCGCCACAGTTTGTAAGTGTGAAAGAGAGACAACAGTACAGCAGTATGTTTGCATTCCATAATGGAAAGGCTTTAGTTTCCTATGTACCACATGCCAAAAAAATCGTACTTCTTCTATCAACACTTCATGATGATGCTGCCATCGATCCTGGGACTGGGGCAGAAAAAAACCCGGAGATAATTACATTTTACAATGCCACCAAAGGGGGTGTGGATACAGCAGATCAGATGTGCTCCACTTTCAACGTCAGCAGAAACATCAAACGCTGGCCAATGGTCATATTTTTTGCTATGTTGAATTTGGGTGGTATAAATTCACAAATAATTTATCTTGAAAACAAGCTTGAACCACTCCGTAGACGATTGTATCTGAAAAAATTGGCCCATGAACTAGTACTTGGAGAGCTACGCAGGAAAAGCGTGAAAACAATCGGTATCCCCTCTCGCCTTCAAGTTCAGCTCAAAAGGTTCCGCCCAGAAGATGATGGTGAAAAGTCACCATCTGCACCACCTCACAAAAGAAGGAGATGCACCACCTGCCAAACGGAAAGCGGAACCAGAAGGCTTTCAAATTATGAATGTCTCAAATGTCATAAAGCAATTTGCCTGACACATGCAAAAATGGTGTGTAATTCTTGCTATTTGCTCTGCAAGTGTGACTTTTCTGGGGAAACCTCAGCATCTACTTCTGATTGAATATGTTTTTAATAGTACTTAAGGTACCTTAAAATTAAGTTTGTGTTCAAAAATTTTCTTTGTACATTTTTTTGAGAGAGTCGAACTGGGGACTATTTGGCAGGAGTTTTGAAAAGTTTGTATTTCATAGTTATTAGTTTTATGTTAAGTAAATGTTTTTTTTGCAACTGATTATGTGTAGTCTCTTTTATTACATCCCTATGAAGGTCACTGATCACTTTTAGAGCACTGAAATTGCAAACATTAGATATTATAGGTATTTTTCCAGCAGGCGCCTGACAGGCACATTGTATGTGAACTCGTTAGTCCGAATATTGTATGTGACGGAGGGTTAACCCATGGCTATCTGATGTATATATGCCTCTATATTCTGGTTAAGCAGTAATAATGTATTTGTATATTTTTTAGAATGAATTTGAATAAGACAGAAAAAATGCTACTTTACAGAGTTGAAGCAGACTTCAGTACTATGTATATAATTACAGTGGCATCCTAGCTAACATTGTATACATAGTTTATTAGCATTTATTCAGTATGCATTGCCGCATCACATAGCTATCAGCAAAAGTCAGAATGCAACCACATGTCAAACCTCGAGGGATATAATATATTCTCCGATTTCATGCAATTTCTCAAACTCATTTATTTAGTTGTAGAAACTGCTCAGTACTCCCCCACCTCCTTCATTTTAAATTCCACTTCTAACCTTGACAGACAAGCAAACAAACCATTTCTGCCTCAACTCAAAATATTATATAACATAAAAATGAATTCCTCAGCGTTAAAAAGTGAAGGCTTAACCCATGCGGATAGAAAAAAAAATCACATCAATGCAAAAATACATTTCAATTTTCTCATTTACGGTTTCTTTAAAAGTCGTTCCCATCTTAGATATTCATGGCAAAAAAATGTCTCCTTGGGAATCCACACCTATCTCTAGAATATGGTCCCCAACCTCGGTCTAGCTTCTGGCCACTGTGCATTCACGACTATGTTAGCTCCTAAAGCAGCTGACCAAGCCTCTAAGAAATAAGGTCCTATTGATCTCAGTAAGAAAAAGTAAATAATAATCTTAGCGTTTTTAACGGGTACCTGAAAAAGATGGCGAGATTTTGACACTGTACAACTATATTTTAATTTCTCTTAGGGTTTTCTGGGCTAAAAAGAAATTTCTGCACTGACTTTATTTGACTTCAGATTGCAGAATCATCATTGTGTAATGTGCACATTGTCAGGATTCCCTTTTATTTCCAGAGCGGTGATGCGATTTGCCGATTTACTTTCATGTGCCAACCAGATTCTCATCTGCTTTTCTCAATTTTCTATTGAGAGGAGCCAGTGAAAATCTCGTTGGCACGTGATGGCATATATCTGGCTCGGTTAGCTTTCCAGAAAGCTTTGGAATATAGCTTTATGTAAATCAATGCACGCACAGAATGCTGAATATGTAATGTTTACACGCTTTGTTTTTTTTTATTTCAGTAAATTGTCAGCTGATATTATTTTCCCTAAAAAAAGAGAAAAAATAAAAGTGATCGAATTTACAAATGGCCAAGGGCCAAGGGTACAACTGTGTAATATGACATTACGAAAGTTATTAATCTGTTCATGATTGGTTACATGGTGCTCTGTTTAGGCTCCAGGAGTCTGGGACAAGGAATAAATGGTCACATTTAGATTTCTAAAAGGGATTTATTTTGTCTAGCGTGAGATTTTGGATAGAGGCCGTCATAGTTCAGATCTTAGCTAAATATCTTCCAGGAAAATTGAAGAGTTAAAGTAAGAGGAGCTTCCAGTAACTAGTAGGCAGCATACTGCTTTCTTTTTATATACTTAGCAGACCCCACTTTGCACTTGCGTTTAACAGTCATGAATATCATGGTCCATGTTTCTCAGGAATCTTCCCAGTCTTACATTCAAAAAGTAGAATGATCTATTACATTTTGTCACTAAAAAAAGTCTTCCATGTTTTCTGACATCTATAAATAACATATAACTTTTTTATTTCCAAGATTTCTGTTAATACACTAATTAATCATTTTATTTTATATCCCGCCAACATATCCCGCAGCACTTTACAATTAACCCCTTTCCGACATCGGGAGCAATAATACGCCAATGTCGGACTCCCTCTGTTTGGTGCGGGCTCCGATGCTAAGCCCAGACCTCTCTGACCACATGACAGCTGATATATACAGCTGACATGTGCCCATAACAGCCATGGGTGGAATCGCAATCCACCTGTGGCTGTTAACTAGTTAAATGCCGCTGTCAATCTCTGAAAGCGGCAAATAACTCGTGCTTTCCGGAAGCGTGAAAGAAATCATGCCCATCGGTGACCCCATCACATGATCACAGGTGACTGATTGGTTGACATGCCAACCAGAGGTCTCCAGCAGACCTCTATGGTTGTCATAGCCGGATTGCTATGAGCACCGCCCAGTGGTCGGCGCTCATAGCAAGTGAGCATTTCTGCAACATACAAGTGATCTGATCATCATATGTATGTAGCAGAGCCGATCAGACAACTGCAAATTCTAATCTCACATGGAGACTATTGAGGCATGCAAAAAGTAGAAAAAAAAAGTCGATAAACATATTAAAAAATAAACAAAAAAAATCTAAAAGTTTAAATCACCCCCTTTGGTCCCATTCAAAATAAAACCATAAAAAAAAAATCAAACATACACATATTTGGTACGCCGCATTCAGAATCAACCGATTAATATTAAAAAAATCAACCCAATAGTTAAACGGCTTAACGAGTAAAAAAGTCAAAACGGCAGAATTACGTTTTTTGGGTGGCCACAACATTGTATTAAAATGCAATAACGGGCAATCAAAAGATCGTATCCTCCAAAAATTCAAGAATTAATATCTCACAGGATGCATCTGGGTTGTGCTGGGCAGCCCGCCTGATCTAATATTAGTTTTTGCATCACTACAGTGGGTACAGAAAGTATTCAGACCCCTTTAAATTTTTCACACTTTGTTTCATTGCAGCCATTAGGTAAATTCAAAAAAGTTCATTTTTTTCTCATTAATGTACACTCTGCACCCCATCTTGACTGAAAAAAACAGAAATGTAGAAATGTTTTCAAATTTAATAAAAAAAAGAAAAACTGTATATTTTGAAAGCTATAATTTTTCCATATTTTGTCCCACAGAGTCATGTGAGGGCTTGTTTTTTGCGGGACAAGTGAACTTTGTTATTGGTACCATTTTCATACACATTAAATTTTTTTATCGCTTTTTATTCTGATTTTTGTGACACAGAATGAACAAAAAGCATTCAGGAATTCAAATTCAGGAATTTTTTCTAGGGGGGGTTATATCGTTCCGTTCCAAAATTGATAAGGTAGTTTTATTCTTCAGGTCAGTACGAATACAGTAATACCGCAGTTACATCTTTTTTAATGTTTTGGCACTTTTACACAATAAAAACTATTTTATAGAAAAAATAATTATTTATGCATTGTTTTATTCGGAGAGCTTTTTTATTTTTCCGCTGATGGAGCTGTATGATATAGTCATGGCCAAAAGTATTCACACCCCTGCAATTCTGTCAGATAATACTCAGCATCTTCCTGAAAATGATTGCAATCACAAATTCTTTGGTATTATTATCTTCATTTAATTTGTCTTAAATGAAAAAGCACAAAAGAGAATAAAGCAAAAAGCAAAACATTGATCAATTCACACAAAACTGCAAAAATGGGCCAGACAAAAATATTGGCACCCTCAGCCTAATACTTGGTTGCACAACCTTTAGCCAACTAACTAATAACTGTGACCAACCACTTCCAGTAACCATCAATGAGTTTCTTACAATGCTCTGCCGGAATTTTAGACCATTCTTCTTTGGCAAACTGCTCCAGGTCCCTGATATTTGAAGGGTGCCTTCTCCAAACTGCCATTTTTAGCTCTCTCCACAGGTGTTCTATCTGATTCAGGTCTGGACTCATTGCTGGCCACCTTAGAAGTCTCCAGTACTTTCTCTCAAACCATTTTCTAGTGCTTTTTGAAGTGTGTTTTGGGTCATTGTCCTGCTTGAAGACCCATGACCTCTGAGGGAGACCCAGCTTTCTCACACTGGGCCCTACATTATGCTGAAACATTTGTTGGTAGTCTTCAGACTTCATAATGCCATGCACACGGTCAAGCAGTCCAGTGCCAGAGGCAGCAAAGCAACCCCAAAACATCAGGGAACCTCCGCCATGTTTGACTGTAGGGACCGTGTTCTTTTCTTTGAATGCCTCTTTTTTTCTGCTGTAAACTCTATGTTGATGCCTTTGCCCAAAAAGCTCTACTTTTGTCTCATCTGACCAGAGAACAATCTTCCAAAACGTTTTAGGCTTTTTCAGGTAAGTTTTGGCAAACTCCAGCCTGGCTTTTTTATGTCTCGGGGTAAGAAGTAGGGTCTTCCTGGGTCTCCTACCATACAATCCCTTTTCATTCAGATGCCGGAGGATAGTACGGGTTGACACTGTTGTACCCTCGGACTGCAGGGCAGCTTGAACTTGTTTGGATGTTAGTCGAGGTTCTTTATCCAACATCCGCACAATCTTGCGTTGAAATCTCTTGTCAATTTTTCTTTTCCGTCCACATCTAGGGAGGTTAGCCACAGTGCCATGGGCTTTAAACTTCTTGATGACACTGCGCACAGTAGACACAGGAACATTCAGGTCTTTGGAGATGGACCTGTAGCCTTGAGGTTGCTCATGCTTCCTCACAATTTGGTTTCTTAAGTCCTCAGACAGTTTTTTGGTCTTCTTTCTTTTCTCCATGCTCAATGTGGTACACACAAGGACACAGGACAGAGGTTGAGTCAACTTTAATCCATGTCAACTGGCTGCAAGTGTGATTTAGTTATTGCCAACACCTGTTAGGTGCCACAGGTAAGTTACAGGTGCTGTTAATTACACAAATTAGAGAAGCATCACATGATTTTTCGAACAATGCCAATACTTTTGTCCATCCCTTTTTTATGTTTGATGTGGAATTATATCCAATTTGGCTTTAGGACAATTCTTTTTTCATTTAAGACAAATTAAATGAAGATAATAATACTAAATAATTTGTTTTTGCAATCATTTTCAGGAAGAAACTGAGTATTATATGACAGAATTGCAGGGGTGTGAATACTTTTGGCCATGACTGTAGCTTTTTTTTGCGGGACAAGATGACGTTTTCAGTGGTACTATTTTTTTTTATATTCGTCTTTTTGATCACGTTTATTCCACTTTTTCTTCATCAGTATGATCATAAAGCATTGTTTTTTGTCTTGTCTTTTATTTATTTTATGTTTTTTGGTGTCACAGATGCGGCGATACCAAATATGTGTACTTTTATTGTATATATTTTGTTTCAGAAAAATATTTATTTATGCCTAAAATATATTTAGATTTTTTTATTATAATTTTTAATTTATATATCTACTATATAATTGTCTATGGGTCACTTCCGTCTGTCCTTCTGTCTTTCTGTCGGTCTGTCACGAATATTCATTGGTCGCGGCCTCTGTCTGTCAAGGAAATCCAAGTCGCTGATTGGTCACGGAAAAAAAGCCACGACCAATCAGCGACGGGCACAGTCCGGAAGAAAATGGCCGCTCCTTACTCCCCGCAGTCACTGCCCGGCGCCCGCATACTCCCCTCCAGCCACCGCTAACACAGGGTTAATGCCGGCGGTAACGGACCGCGTTATGCCGTGGGTAACGCACTCCGTTACTGCCGCTATTAACCCTGTGTGTCCTCAACTTTTTTACTATTGATGCTGCCTATGCGGCATCAATAGTAAAAAATCTAATGTTAAAAATTATAAAAAAAACAAAAAACCTGCTAGTCTCACCCTCCGTTGTCCGCCGAGCCGCTCGTGACGGCTGCCATCTTCCGTTCCCGGCGATGCATTGTGAAATTACCCAGAAGACTTAGCGGCCTCGCGAGACCGCTAAGTCATCTGGGTAATTTCGCAATGCATCCTAGGAACGGAAGATGGCGGCAGCCGCGCGCTCATCACCTGCGCCAGATCCGAAGGTGAGTATGTTACAACTACAATGGGCCCTCGGATCCGAAGGTGAGTATGTTTATTTTTAATTTTTTTACCTGTGACATACGTGGCTGGGCAATATACTACGTGGCTCTGTGCTGTATACTACGTCACTGGGCAATATACTACGTCACTGTGCAATATACTATGTGGCTCTGTGCTGTATACTACGTCGCTGTGCAATATACTACGTGGCTCTGTGCTGTATACTACGTAGCTGGGCAATATACTACGTGGCTGGGCAATATACTACATCATTGGGCAATATACTACGTGACTGGGCAATATATTATGTGGCTGGGCAATATATTACGTGGCTGGGCAATATACTACGTGGCTCTGTGCTGTATACTACGTCACTGGGCAATATACTACGTCGCTGTGCAATATACTACGTGACTGGGCAATATACTACGTGACTGGGCAATATACTACGTGACTGGGCAATATACTATGTGGCTGGGCAATATACTATGTAGCTCTGTGCTGTATACTACATCGCTGTGCAATATACTACGTCACTGGGCAATATACTACGTGACTCGGCAATATACTTCGTGGCAGGGCAATATACTACGTGGCTCTGTGCTGTATACTACATCGCTGTGCAATATACTATGTCACTGGGCAATATACTACGTGGCTGAGCAATATACTACGTGCTTCTGTGCTGTATACTACATCACTGGGCAATATACTACGTCGCTGTGCAATATACTATGTGACTGGGCAATATACTACGTGACTGGGCAATATTTTACGTGGCTGGGCAATATACTACGTGGCTCTGTGCTGTATACTACATCGCTGTGCAATATACTACGTCTCTGGGCAATATACTACGTGGCTGGGCAATATACTATGTGGCTCTGTGCTGTATACTACGTCACTGTGCAATATACTATGTCGCTGTGCAATATACTACGTGACTGAGCAATATACTACGTCACTGTGCAATATACTACTGACTGGGCAATATACTACATGGCTGGGCAATATACTACGTGGCTCTGTGCTGCATACTACGTCACTGTGCAATATACTACGTCGCTGGGCAATATACTATGTGACTGGGCAATATACTACGTGACTGGGCAATATACTACGTGACTGGGCAATATACTACTTGGCTCTGTGCTGTATGCTACATTGCTGTGCAATATACTACGTCACTGTGCAATATACTACGTGGCTCTATGCTGTATACTACGTAGCTGGGCAATATACTACGTGGCTGGGCAATACACTACGTGACTGGGTAATATACTACGTGACTGGGCAATATACTACGTGTCTGGGCAATATACTACGTAGCTCTGTGCTGTATACTACGTCACTGTGCAATATACTACGTGGCTGGGCAATATACTATGTGGCTGGGCAATATACTACGTGGCTCTGTGCTGTATACTACGTCACTGCAATATACTACGTCACTGGGAAATATACTACGTCGCTGTGCAATATACTACGTGACTGGGTAATATACTACGTGGCTCTGTGCTGTATACTACGTCACTGGGCAATATACTACGTCGCTGTGCAATATACTACGTGACTGGGCAATATACTACGTGACTGGGCAATATACTACGTGGCTGGGCAATATACTACGTGGCTCTGTGCTGTATACTACGTCATTGTGCAATATACTACGTGACTGGGCAATATACTACGTGACTGGGCAATATACTATGTGGCTGGGCAATATACTACATAGCTCTGTGCTGTATACTACATCGCTGTGCAATATACCACCTCACTGGGCAATATACTACGTGACTCGGCAATATACTTCGTGGCTCGGCAATATACTACGTGGCTCTGTGCTGTATACTACATCGCTGTGCAATATACTATGTCACTGGGCAATATACTACGTGGCTGAGCAATATACTACGTGCTTCTGTGCTGTATACTATGTCACTGGGCAATATACTACGTCGCTGTGCAATATACTATGTGACTGGGCAATATACTACGTGACTGGGCAATATTTTACGTGGCTGGGCAATATACTACGTGGCTCTGTGCTGTATACTATATCGCTGTGCAATATACTACGTCTCTGGGCAATATACTACGTGGCTGGGCAATATACTACATGGCTCTGTGCTGTATACTACATCGCTGTGCAATATACTACGTCTCTGGGCAATATACTATGTGGCTGGGCAATATACTATGTGGCTCTGTGCTGTATACTACGTCACTGTGCAATATACTACGTCGCTGTGCAATATACTACGTGACTGAGCAATATACTACGTGGCTGGGCAATATATTACGTGCTTCTGTGCTGTATACTACGTCACTGGGCAATATACTACGTCGTGCAATATACTACGTGACTGACCAATATACTACGTGGCTCTGTGCTGTATACTACGTCACTGTGCAATATACTACGTCACTGGGCAATATACTACGTCACTGCGCAATATACTACGTGACTGGGCAATATACTACGTGGCTGGGCAATATACTACGTGGCTCTGTGCTGCATACTACGTCACTGTGCAATATACTACGTCGCTGGGCAATATACTACGTGACTGGGCAATATACTACGTCACTGTGCAATATACTACGTGACTGGGCAATATACTACGTGGCTGGGCAATATACTACGTGGCTCTGTGCTGCATACTACGTCACTGTGCAATATACTACGTCGCTGGGCAATATACTACGTGACTGGGCAATATACTACTTGGCTCTGTGCTGTATGCTACATCGCTGTGCAATATACTACGTCGCTGTGCAATATACTACGTGGCTCTATGCTGTATACTACGTAGCTGGGCAATATACTACGTGGCTGGGCAATACACTACGTGACTGGGCAATATACTACGTCACTGTGCAATATACTACGTGGCTGGGCAATATACTATGTGGCTGGGCAATATACTACGTGGCTCTGTGCTGTATACTACGTCACTGCAATATACTACATCACTGGGAAATATACTACGTCGCTGTGCAATATACTACGTGGCTGGGCAATATACTATGTGGCTCTGTTCTGTATACTACGTCACTGCAATATACTACGTCACTGGGCAATATACTACGTCACTGGGCAATATACTACGTGGCTGGGCAATATACTACGTGGCTGGGCAATATACTACGTGGCTCTGTTCTGTATACTATGTCACTGCAATATACTACGTCACTGGGCAATATACTACGTGTCTGGGCAATATACTACGTGACTGCGCAATATACTACGTGGCTGGGCAATATACTACGTGGCTGGGCAATATACTACGTGGACATTCATATTCTAGAATACCCGATGCGTTAGAATCGGGCCACCATCTAGTATATATATATATATATACTTGCAATTTTGTAAAAACTTTTTTTTTACTTGTATACTTAGTCCCACTATGTGACTTTCATTTTTTTGTAGGCTGATCGCTTGTATAGCGTGGGGATGCATCCCAGTGCTATATACAAACTATCTGAGCTGCTCTGAGCATGATCAAGCAATTTTGCTAGCTCTGGTGACCCGGATGTCATTGTGAAGACATCAGGTAACCTTTGCAACAATTGGGACCCCGCTATGACGCCTCGGGGTCATTGATCCAAAGGCAGAGGGCTGTCTTCCCTCTTCCTACTCCCCAATATACTGCGATCAAGTTGAATCGCAGCATTGGGGGTTAAAGTTTCAGGAGCAGTGCGGAATCACTCCTGGCACTGAATTAGCTGACACCCGGTGGTGATTGCGCATACAGCCTGTGTGCACGCAAAATCGCCGGGACGTATCCATACGTTTCAGGTCAATAAGGCCCAGGTCACAGGGATGTATGGATATGTTCAAGGTGGGAAGGGGTTAAGCAGCATGTTTGGTGCATAAAATACACAGTTTTAAGGTACCGTCACACTAGACGATATCGCTAGCGATCCGTGACGTTGCAGCGTCCTCGCTAGCGATATCGTCCAGTGTGACAGGCAGCAGCGACCAGGCCCCTGCTGTGCTGTCGCTGGTCGGGGAAGAAAGTCCAGAACTTTATTTGGTCGCTGGACTCCCCGCAGACATCGCTGAATCGGCGTGTGTGACACCGATTCAGCGATGTCTTCACTGGTAACCAGGGTAAACATCGGGTAACTAAGCGCAGGGCCGCGCTTAGTAACCCGATGTTTACCCTGGTTACCATCCTAAAAGTAAAAAAAACAAACACTACATACTTACCTACAGCCGTCTGTCCTCCAGCGCTGTGCTCTGCTCTCCTCCTGTACTGGCTGTGAGCGTCGGTCAGCCGGAAAGCAGAGCGGTGACGTCACCGCTCTGCTTTCCGGCCGCTGTGCTCACACAGACAGTACAGGAGGAGAGCAGAGCACAGCGCTGGAGGACAGACGGCTGTAGGTAAGTATGTACTGTTTGTTTTTTTTACTTTTAGGATGGTAACCAGGGTAAACATCGGGTTACTAAGCGCGGCCCTGCGCTTAGTTACCCGATGTTTACCCTGGTTACCGGCATCGTTGGTCGCTGGAGAGCTGTCTGTGTGACAGCTCTCCAGCGACCAAACAGCGACGCTGCAGCGATCCGGATCATTGTCGGTATCGCTGCAGCGTCGCTATGTGTGACGGTACCTTTAGAGAACCAGAATAATCAGATTTCTGAAACCTCATGCACAAGCTTGGTGTCACATAGTGACAACTGACTGAGGGCATCTATCTGATCCCTCGAACTAGGGGTGACCTAGGATACCCTTTTCTCACTGGATTACCCTGAATAGTGGAGACGTTGGGGTCTTGTACCTTGCTATGCTCCTGTCTTACCCTTATCTGTTCCCTCCCCCACCCAGGGAGATGTGAGGCCAAAGTGTATAGGCAAAGTATAGGAAAAATCAGCCGCACTCAAATGGTTGAAAGTTCAGTAAACTGTGTAGTTTCTTTATTAACATAAACAATAAACATCACCAGGTGCTTTTTTAGGAGGTAAATTGGTGGCGGACTATTCAATTCGGGTAACGTTTCGACCCCAGCGGGTCTTTATCAAAACCTCACTTATG
This sequence comes from Ranitomeya imitator, assembly GCF_032444005.1. Classification (NCBI taxonomy): domain Eukaryota; kingdom Metazoa; phylum Chordata; class Amphibia; order Anura; family Dendrobatidae; genus Ranitomeya; species Ranitomeya imitator. Next base: position 877,263,900 of record NC_091282.1, on the reverse strand, counting down.
CCAAAGAGGTAGAGGAGAGGAAAAAGAGCCGAGTTCCCATAGGGCAGCTCTGGTGGAGTTGTGTGGAAGCACGTCCGCCTGGTGGGTGATGTTAAAGTGTATAGGCACACACTAAAGGTACGGTCACACTCAGCGACGCTGCAGTGATATAGACAAGGAGCCGATCGCTGCAGAGACGTCAAACACAGCAGCTCCAGAACGATGCAGGAGCGATCCTGTGACGTAACGGCGACTCACTTATCGTTCTCGCTGGTTGTTAGCTCCATGTAAAACATTGCTGGCATCGTTGCTTTTGATGTCAAACACGACAATAAACGCCGACCTGACGATCAAATAAAGTTCTGGACTTCTAGCTACGACCAGCGATGGCACAGCGGGATCCAGATTGCTGCTGCGTGTCAAACACAACGAGATCGCTATCCAGGACGCTGCAACGTCACGGATCGTTGTCGTTCTCGTTGTAAAGTTGCTAAGTGTGAAGGTACCTTAACTAGATAGACAGGGGTAAACAGACAGAGTTAAAAGAAAACTACAATCATACAAATCCACTCACAAAACAACAGAGTGGAAAACAGGGGAGGAATAGAAAGGAAGAAACCAAATGGGAGAGGACAAGGATAAACATGCAAACCAACTCCAAGCAGCAATCTCCTGAAAAACTCTCCAAATGCCTACTCCAAACATTGAACTCTCCTTTAACTCCAAACCAGGTAGTGGTAATTATCACTGGCAGGGTCAGAAGCAAGCAGGACGGTTCTTATACCTGCTGGGGGTAAGAGTAGTAAACTCAGAACAGCTGATACAACCCAGGACAGAAAACTGCAGGTGTCCAACTAAGCAGTTTAACCCAGTAAGTGAACATTTTGTTCATTCATCGGGTGGGTGATCAGCAGCCTGTTTACGCTGCAAGATTTTCATGAAATGAGCGTTTTTTAGACCCTTGGTCACAATTATTTTTCAGTGTGATTGCAGTTTAAGTGAAAATGAGATCACTGGATATAACAGTAACCTGAGCAAAGGCATGTAAACGTGTCCTAAACCTATCAACCATTGAAACCTTGGTAGTAAAACCACATAGATACAGATAACCTATCAATCTTAATCTTAATGTAAGAAATGTGTAAAGATCTGTTAATTTAAAACTTTGAAAGAGCTTTGAAGCCAGAAAATGGTGTTAAGAAAACAAAAAACAACTCATTGAATTGAGCAAGGTCGTTTATTTGTCCATGTGTATTAGGAACAATGCAAGTAATTACTGTTCACAAGTACATGAGATAATTCAATCATTACAGTATATCTTTACTCTTTGTCCTGTATATCTTCCAATAATAAGTAACTAATTGTTTGATCATCTTGTCAATGGGCTTAAGGATTTTATTACATGTTGTAAGACTAGAGTCACAAGACCGAAAAATCGGTCGCCTGCTATCCGAGTGGTCCGCAGAAAGAAAAAAATGCTGCATGCATGATTTCACTCCGATAATCAGAATGCACCCGACTATTTAAGTATATAGATCTGTTGAAAAAAATTGTTCCACACTCGAATGTCATCTGAGTATGGTCCAATTTTCACGGACTGACAGAAAGGAGAAACTTTTTTTTGTGGTGGTGCACCATATTATGGGTGTCAGGTCTGAACATTCCTACATGAACAGTTTCCTGGAAAGTGTTGGTCATCGTGGGCCAGTTGAATGGCCACCAAGGTCTCCTGATCTGACTCCCTTAAGGTACCGTCACACTAAGCGACGCTGCAGCGATACCGACAACGATCCGGATCGCTGCAGCGTCGCTGTTTGGTCGCTGGAGAGCTGTCACACAGACAGCTCTCCAGCGACCAACTATGCCAGTAACCAGGGTAAACATCGGGTTACTAAGCGCAGGGCCGCGCTTAGTAACCCGATGTTTATCCTGGTTAACAGCGTAAAAGTAAAAAACAAACAAACACTACATACTTACCTTCCGCTGTCTGTCCCTCGGTGCTCTGCTTTCCTGCACTGACTGTGAGCACAGCGGCCGGAAAGCAGAGCGGTGACGTCACCGCTGTGCTTTCCGGCCGCTGTGCTTACACAGGGCAGAGAAGCAGAGCGCCGAGGGACAGACACCGGAATGTAAGTATGTAGTGTTTGTTTTTTTTTTACTTTTACGCTGGTAACCAGGGTAAACATCGGGTTACTAAGCGCGGCCCTGCGCTTAGTAACCCGATGTTTACCCTGGTTACCAGCGAAGACATCGCTGAATTGGCGTCACACACGCCGATTCAGCGATGTCAGCAGGAAGTCCAGCGACGAAATAAAGTGCTGGACTTTCTGCAGCGACCAGCGATCTCACAGCAGGATTCTGATCGCTGCTGCGTGTCAAACTGAACGATATCGCTAGCCAGGACGCTGCAACGTCACGGATCGCTAGCGATATCGTTTAGTGTGACGGTACCTTTAGACTTTTATTTTTGGGGTCATCTGAAGGCAATTGTCTATGCTGTGAAGATACGAGATGTGCAGCATCTGAAACAACGGAAACTGGAAGCCTGAGCTAGCATTTTATCTGCGGTGTTGCTATCAGTGTGTCAAGAGTGGGAGAAAAGGATTGCATTGACAATCCAACACAATGGGCAGGACTTTAAACATATTTTACAAGTGGTCATAAACTTGTAAATAACTCATGAAAGAATAAAGTTACGTTAAAACCAAGCACATCATTGTGTTTTTTTTGTGAAATTCTCAATAAGTTTGATGTGTCACATGACTCTCTTCCCATTGAAAAAAATAAGGTTGGATCCAAAATGGCCAACTTCAAAATGGCCACCACCCATCTTGAAAAGTTTTCCCCCTCCCATATACTAATGTGCCACAAACAAGAAGTTGATATCACCAACTTTCCCATTTTATTTAGGCGTATCCATATAAATGGCCTACCCTGTATAAGGAGACCTTAAGCCATTAGGAAATATTACAAATATGACTTACAATGATGCATATTTGTCAAGCTAAATTTGCAAGAATTTGGGAAATATTTTCAACAAGAACTGTCTTTCACAATTGCACCATGCGTATAATAAGTTTAAGGCACTTTGTGCCTTGTCCGACAAAAAGGCATATCTTCACTAAAAGGAGTTGTTTCTTTGCTGAAAGAGTCGACAGCTAATGTGTGACAAAAAAAGTGGCAAAATTTTATCGCAAATTTCTGGTATAAATTAAACCAACTAATAGGTGGCGTAAACTTAGGAAAGACAGCAGTAATAAATATGCCCCAATGTGTTGAGTTTTTTCATATTTTCGTTTTCTTTGTTGTACCTTCCATTTATTCCTCAAGAACTGACTACTGCCCTAGGGGAGAGTTTTCCTATAGGCTTTTCCATAAGAAAAAATGCATGTGTGTGCATAACAGATTAACAGTACGCTCCATTCTACAGATCAATTGACTTTGAATGGAGAGACTCATCAAGAATCAGACCAAAGTAGTGCATGATGTGATTTTCTCTATATTGACCTAATTGGCCTCCTAACTTTAGGGTTCATGTTCAGTCCTTTCTACACTCAGACAGCATTCACACGTGAACATTGAATAGGTCTTTGAAGTATTTTGCAAAGAACCAAATTGTGACCTGAGACCCCTAAGTTCTACTAATTGTGGCGATTCTAGCAGTTGGAACCCACAATCATGAAGTTGTGATTCTTATAGGTTTGATTTATTGGAAAAGCTCTCTAATGTCAAAAACATGGTCTAATTAGCAGGGCGATGGATCAGAGGGAGGCACCGCTGTATCCAGTGCGGAGCTGAGCCTGGCGCCGCAGAAAGAGTTGTCTGACGTGAAGTGCAGAGATGCGGAGGGGGTCTGCAGGTTCCTGGAGCGGAGCTGCACGCGACAATAGCGGGGAGGCTGCGTAGAGCCAGGGAGAGCCCTCACCAGGGAGGAAACTCACCAAAGCGAAAGTGAGTTCTACCTGTGGTGATTCTCAGAAGATTTTCAACTTAAGTTCACATGAATAAACCGCCAACGAAATTTCACTCCTCCAAAAAGGACTTAAATTCGCACCTACCGTCAGTGGGAAACCATTTGATCTATTCATATGCATGAAGAAGTATTTGAGGAATCTAGCTGTCAAAAAATATTTTTACAAAAAGAGTAAAAACACAACAGAGTCTGCCAATCAAGACCATGGGGAATATATCCACATCTCTCTGGCTAATCCATCTACTTTTAACCCCGTCCAAGAGCAATCAGAGGCATTCTTAACCTTTGATAGGCTGGTCACTAACGACATTAGGAAATTGTAAAAACAAACCTAAGTTCAAACCTCAGAATCTTAATCCTCAGGAGAAGATGGCTATAAAGGATATACAAGAAAATAACAACATTATTATCCGTCCAGCGGACAAAGGAGGGGGTATTGTTATTTTGGATCGCACTACATATCATCAGGAGTCTGTCGGACTCCTTGGTGATGAGGTCACCTATAGGAAACTGAGAAGTGACCCGACACTATACTATATTAAAAAACTAAGAAATTTGTGCCTTAAGGGCCAGTCTCTGGGAATCCTAAACAAAAAAGAATTCCAATTTGTATTTAATAGGGACCCTAGTGTAGCCATTTTCTATCATATCCCCAAAATGCACAAGAGCTCCATACAGTCATGGCCAAAAGTATTGACACCCCTGCAATTCTGTCAGATAATACTCATTTTCTTCCTGAAAATGATTGCAAACACAAATTATTTGGTATTATTATCTTCATTTAATTTGTCTTAAATGAAAAAACACAAAAATAATTGTCCTAAAGCCAAATTGGATATAATTCCACACCAAACATAAAAAAGGGGGTGGACAAAAGTATTGGCACTGTTTGAAAAATCATGTGATGCTTCTCTAATTTGTGTAATTAACAGCACCTGTAACTTACCTGTGGCACCTAACAGATATTGGCAATAACTAAATCATACTTGCAGCCAGTTGACATGGAATAAAGTTGACTCAACCTCTGTCCTGTGTCCTTGTGTGTACCACATTGAGCATGGAGAAAAGAAAGAAGACCAAAGAACTGTCTGAGGACTTGAGAAACCAAATTGTGAGGAAGCATGAGCAATCTCAAGGCTACAAGTCCATCTCCAAAGACCTGAATGTTCCTTTGTCTACCGTGCGCAGTGTCATCAAGAAGTTTAAAGCCCATGGCACTGTGCCTAACTTCCCTAGATGTGGACGGAAAAGAAAAATTGACAAGAGATTTCAACGCAAGATTGTGCGGATGTTGGATAAAGAACCTCGACTAACATCCAAACAAGTTCAAGCTGCCCTGCAGTCCGAGGGTACAACAGTGTCAACCCGTACTATCCATCGGCATCTGAATGAAAAGGGACAGTATGGTAGGAGACCCAGGAAGACCCCACTTCTTACCCCGAGACATAAAAAAGCCAGGCTGGAGTTTGCCAAAACTTACCTGAAAAAGCCTAAAACGTTTTGGAAGAATGTTCTCTGGTCAGATGATATAAAAGTAGAGCTTTTTGGGCAAAGACATCAATATAGAGTTTACAGGAGAAAAAAAGGAGGCAATGAAAGAAAAGAACACGGTCCCTACAGTCAAACATGGCGGAGGTTCCCCGATGTTTTGGGGTTGCTTTGCTGCCTCTGGCACTGGATTGCTTGACCGTGTGCATGGCATTATGAAGTCTGAAGACTACCAACAAATTTTGCAGCATAATGTAGGGCCAAGTGTAAGAAAGCTGTGTCTCCCTCACAGGTCATGGGTCTTCCAGCAGGACAATGACCCAAAACACACTTCAAAAAGTACTAGAAAATGGTTTGAGATAAAGCACTGGAGACTTCTAAGGTGGCCAGCAATGAGTCCAGACCTGAATCCCATAGAACACCTGTGGAGAGATCTAAAAATGGCAGTTTGGAGAAGGCACCCTTCAAATATCAGGGACCTGGAGCAGTTTGCCAAAGAAGAATGGTCTAAAATTCAAGCAGAGCATTGTAAGAAACTCATTGATGGTTACCGGAAGCGGTTGGTCGCAGTTTTTTTGGCTAAAGGTTGTGCAACCAAGTATTAGGCTGAGGGTGCCAATACTTTTGTCTGGCCCATTTTTGGAGCTTTGTGTGAAATGTTCAATGTTTTGCTTTTTGCTTCGTTCTCTTTTGTGTTTTTTAATCTAAGACAAATTAAATGAAGATAATAATACCAAATAATTTGTGTTTGCAATCATTTTCAGTGATTCAGTGAGTATTATCTGACAGAATTGCAGGGGTGTCAATACTTTTGGCCATGACTGTATGTCCTCCTGGTAGGCCCATTATTTCAGGCATTAATAGCCTTACTGCAAATCTATCACAATATGTGGATAGGCATCTCCAAAAATGCATGCGACTAATATCAGCCTACCTTAAAGACACAGGCCACATACTACAAGTGTTGGAGGAGGTGGAGTGGAAACCGACTTATGTCTTGGGTACGTTGGATATAAAATCATTATACACAGTCATCGACCAAAAGATGGGTTGTCGCGTGGCAGGTGACTTCCTTCGAACATTGGGCACATATCCGGATAACCAGGTATCATTCATTCAAGAATGCATTGATTTTATCCTTCAACATAATTACTTTTGGTATGAGGGGGAGTTCTTTTTACAAGTGTGGGGCACCGCGATGGGCACACATTTTGCCCCTAGCTACGCAAACCTCTTCGTAGCCAAGTGGGAGGAGTCCCACATTTATATTTCTGGACACCTCCGCCCAGGACTAATCCTCTGGCGCAGATTCATTGACGACGTGTTGTTTATTTGGGATGGCCCGAGGAGTGATCTGGACCTGTTTATCACCAACCTGAATGACAATGGATTTGGCCTGGAATTCACTCCGACCATTAGTACCACTAACGTCAACTTCCTGGACCTAACTGTGTATATAGAGAATTCCCAACTTTACACCAAATGTTACCGTAAGGATGTCGATACTAACAGTTTTATTAATACTCTTAGCTGCCACTTGCCCGTGTGGCTGACCAACATCCCCAAGGGTCAATACACCAAGCTCAGACAAAACTGTACAACCTTGGAGGACTACAATATGGAAGCAGAGGTGTTAACCCAGCAATTTCTCGATAAAGGCTATGCGGGTTCATTGCTGGCACAAGCCGAACAGGAGGTGAGGGATACTTCTAGATATTCCCTGCTATACAGAGAAAAAGCTGCCAATCCAATTGTTATGAACATATCTGACCAAATTCATGAACTACCCTTTATTACACAATTTCATGTGGACCATCCGAAGTTTAGGTCCATTATACGCAAACATTGGTCCATCTTACAAGGGGACAAAATCATAGCGGGATATTTACCAAATATCCCCAGATTTATATTCAGGAAAGCCCGCTCATTGGGTAGCCTTATTGCTCCCACTATTAAACCATCTATTAACCATGAATTATGCTCTGGTACCCAGATAAATGTAAGGTCTGGATTTACGCCTTGTGGCCACTGTTTCGGGTGTACCAACACTTCCTTTTGTAAGACACGTTATTGTACATTTACAGATGCAGACTCTGTGAAGGAGTTCACGATCAAGGATAATATTACATGTTCAACCACAAGGGTTATTTACCTCATTGAGTGTCCGTGCAATAAACTGTATGTGGGCCGCACCAAGAGGCCTTTAATGGTCCGAATAAAGGAACACTTGATGAACATTCGTAAGGGGTTCTCTGGTCATTCCCTCTCACGTCACTTTTGTGAAAAACATGATAAGTCCACTAAACATGTGCGGTTCCTGGGAATCCAAAAAATTCATCAAAACGTGAGATGGGGCAGTTTAATACAGGTTATGTCCAGGATCGAATCCAAATGGATTTTCACCTTGGACTGCCTTGCACCTAAGGGCCTAAATTATGGGCTAGAATTATATGCCTTTTAATCAGATTTACGTAGGGGTCTTTCCCCTGTTTATGGTTCTCCCCTTTTTTGGGGTGGCTTTTTTATGGCGGTTTTCTAAGGTTGTTTTTTGTCCATATTTGCATGTTTTTCATTTTAGTTGTATGTCATTCATTATTCAGAGGGGGAGTTCTCTCTTTTTATCTAGTTTATTATTAAAATTGTTTTTAAGTATTTATATATTTATGTATTTTTATTACATCTGCACTTTATTTCCATCCCTTGTTCTATTTTCAATGGGATCAGTAATCCCCTCGCTGATAAGCACATATTAGTATATATTGGCACATTCCCGCATTATTTGGTGTACACACTGTTTTTAGTTCCTCTCATTTTATCTCCAGTGGGCGCTATCACACATTATTATATTATTCTGCAGAGTCTTGCCTGCACACATTGATCCCTCATTACATAGGGCAGGGGGGCGGAGCCTTGGTTTGGTGTGATTGACGGGGGCTTAGCCTTTATATCTTTCGGAGCCGTCGGTGCCGGGTAACCCTGACGAAGAAGGATGCTGTTCCTTCAAAACGCGTTGGTTTCTACCTTGTCCTCAGTGACGCTCCGTAGCTCTCCAGCTGTGAAGTCACACGCTCAGTTCTCCGTCGGCCATCTTTCCTGCGCTCGTATCCAGGGACGCCACCGGTCAGGGCTCTCCCTGGCTCTACGCAGCCTCCCCGCTACTGTCGCGTGCAGCTCTGCTCCAGGAACCTGCAGACCCCCTCCGCATCTCTGCACTTCACGTCAGACAACTCTTTCTGCGGCGCCAGGCTCAGCTCCGCACTGGATACAGCGGTGCCTCCCTCTGATCCATCGCCCAGCTACACTGCTCGGTTCATCTCTGGGTTACAGGTATTGTTTCTACACGGGGTGGGGGCCATTGCTGATTCTGTTTGAGTCTGACACAGTACTGTTCATTTTGTCTTATGTGTTTGCGCCAGCACACTAGTCCTTTCACCTGGGCTTACATTGATTCAGGGGTTTGTTTGGTTCCATTGTGGGACTCTTTGTGTTAGGATTTTACACATTCTCTTCTTTCCTCTTAGTGCTTTTCCCTTATGCGCGGTCTCTAGCTTTTTCCTATACATTATCTACATCCAGGGTGGCGTCTTCCCGGTTTGAGTCCAGCTGCTAAGGAGTACACTTTGGTTTTAATAGCGCTGGTGTGATCACTATTTTATGGTCTAATTAGCATTCTGGAAATGTCAGCTCAAGTGTACTTGTGAAGCAAGACTACTTGAGATGGATTTGTTTTGGCCTTTTTTTCTAACACCAAAGAAATGTTGCAGCTATATATTAACTGGTAGTTAATGAAGAAATATGACTTTCCATTCTCATACACAGCATTTTTAAAACTGAGAAATGTACTAAATTTTAATAAAAAGAGTACAAACAGAAAGCACTGTCATAATTACCTGGGAGTTAATACATCTGCAGCCTTTGGACCAGAAACTTCAAGAACTGTTAATTTGTTAACACTATTTCCTAACATATCAAAATCAAAACCAAATGAGCTGGAGCATAAGTTGGTATAGGTGCATTGTGTAAGAGCATGTTCACACTGAGTCCTTTTAACAGACCAAACCTAAAATAAAAAAACAAAATGAGCACATAACCTACAGTAAGTAAGTGAGTAATAGTACATGTATATAACATAAGGTACTTAGTTAACACTATATTGATATAAAAAAAATATATAAAAAAGTAAAAGTCATCTTACCTCTACAAGGTGAACCTATTTGGGACTGTCCTATCCTCCAGAATTAAAACCTCACCTTGTGTTAGCTGACCTCAGTGTAGAACATGCGCTTACACATTGTATGTATACCAACTTATGCTCCGGCTCATTTCTTTGGTTTTGCTGTAGTTTCTTGTACTTTGGGCAAATAGAGTTGTGGCTCCCCCTTTTGAGATAGGCATTTTGTCTATATAGCTTCACATGACTACTTATCTACACAGTCGGGCCCTAGTCCTTCTTTGCTCCCATTTATATTGAGATCAGCTGGTACAAGGTGTCACAATCCCATCCTAGGAACACAGTAAGTGACAGCTCACCTGTCCTGTGGATTGCACTGGTGTACTGGGCTGTCAGCTTTGTGAGTGACAGCTCGGTTGTCCTATAGTATACAGATGCGTGCTGGATTTCTTTGCAGCCCAAATGAGACGGGCCTGCTGGACATCCTACAGATGTCACTCTTTTAGGGGGATTGCTTGTCCATTTAGTTGGCTGGCTATTCTAATCATAGCTTTCAGCTTAGTGGTGTTTGCTCTGTGCTCTGATATTCTGATTGTTACGACCACACATACTTACCTGTCTTCTTCTATCCCTCGGCACGCTCCCAACTCTCTCCCGCGTCGCTCTGATTCTTGCTTCTCTAGGTCACGGCGTTCAGTTCTTCCGCGCATGCGCAGTCACGTTTCCTGCGCCCCACTGCCTCCTGGGAGGTCGCGACCCTATGGCTCTGCCCCAACATGGCGGCGCCTATCGGGTATTTCTTCCCGGCATCTTCCCAGGTAAGACGCCTTTCCTTTGTAAGTTTATCTGTACTTCTCGCCAGTGTACCTATGTCCTAGGCTCACCGGTCTCAGTACCTTTCTCTCCACCGTGCCTGCCCTGCGTTCTTGTCTTGTCTGCCCTGTGTCTCCGCGTGCCTGCCCTGCGTTCCAGCCTTGTCTGCCCTGTCTCTCCGCCGTGCCTGCTCTGCGTACTTGCCTTGTCAGCCCTGTGTCTCCACCGTGCCTGCCCTGCGTTCCTGTTTTGTCTGCCCTGTCTCTCTGCCGTGCCTGCCCTGCGTACTTGTCTCGTCAGCCCTGTGTCTCCACCGTGCCTGCCCTGCGTTCCTGCCTCGTCTGCCCAGTGTCTCTGCCGTTCCTTTTTTGTGTTCCAGTCTTGCCCATTCCGTGTCTCCACTGTGTCTGTCCTCTTCTTTTGTTTTAGTTGCCGTCCCTTTGGCACCAGCTGTTGTGTCTCCATCCCCCTTGGGCCTGCTCCTAACGCTCCCTGTAAAGAGGGTGGTTCCATCTGGTCCGCTCATCCTCGGGGGCTCTAGAGTCACGACCCAGAGGGTCCACTCACGGGTTCTTCTCCGAATCCTTACACTGATATTGTTGCCGGATCGTGGACTTGCCTTTTAACTACCCATTTGTATGACCCTTTTTGCTTTGACGCACTCTGACCTTGGAATCTGACCCCAGACTGTGACCTGACTACACCTTTGTCTCTTCCCTCTGCTTATGATACCCTCCTGGCTTTAGACCCCGACCTCTATGACTTCTCCGACTTTCGGCTGGTCTGTGAAAAGTGACTCAGTGTCACAGTGAGGTTTTAATATTATAAGATAGGACTGTTCCAAACGAGTACACTTTGTCGAGCTTTTACCCCCCCCCCTTTTTTTTAATCAAAATAGTGTTAACTAAATAACCTATGTTATTTACATGAACTATTATTACTCACTTACTTACAGGCTATATGTATATTTTTTTATCTTAGGTTTTGAAAGTCCTAAATATAGAAAACGGGTTTTCATATATTCATGAATATTTACAGGCAAATCACCACCAAGATCATGCTGCCCAAAACAAATGATGTAGTCACCGATCTCATCTTCATCATAAGTATTTTTGAGGGCAACATATTACAGTGGATGGTTCGTTTGGCTTTTAGACAAAATAACAAAAATTACTGTAGTCACTTTGCACTTTGCTGTTCTTTAGCAAAGGGCACAATATTTTGTTTTGTGCCATGTGGTGTGCTAGCCCAGAGGAATGGTTAGGATATATATTGTGGCTGGAAAACAGGCCAGTATATTATAGTGACAAATCCACAGGGTCAAGGTATATGTTATGTGCCCAGATCCACTGTTTTTCCTATACATCAGTAAGGAGAATCGGGCACTTACCATTTGCTAGGCAGGTAAGAAGCCAGCAAGGAGTCACCCAGAAGACAATTCAGCCTTATTCTGGCACACAATGGCTACGAACCAGTGGTAAAGCTGTTTTTCCAAAATACCACCAAATTAAACATAGTTGATTATGATCATTTTAAAAGATCAAAATATTTTTAAATGTTACCCTTATAGATTAACAGCATAGATTCTGTAATATTATTATTATTACAACTGGGCATTAGATGTGAAAAACCTTCTTCACATTTCATCTTGTAATAAGCCATCCAGTACTGGAATTTCCCCATAGGGGATTTTACATGGTAAAGAGGTAATTAAATCTAAACAAAACCTTGTGACTGATCATAAAACTTAGAAACAGCTCTGGCAAATGTAACATTTAGACAAATACCTAGTCCTAAGCCTTATTGGTGGCTTACCACTGTAATTACTTGCAGACTATGAATACAGTCCGAAAATACAGGGCTCAATGTTAAAAACAAAGGGGGCTAAATTTTATAATACAGTTACCATCACCCTTTGTAACCGCTGCGCTGAAGTGTGCTTGTGTAATACGACGTTGTGTTCTTTAAAAGTCATCCAGGCTTTTTAATGTTTCAATGCATATTCAAGCGTACTGAAAGGCTGTCAGCTGTCAAAATAAATGAGGATCTGTCAATGTGGGAATGATTTACTATTCATGCGGTGATTACTTACAGGCTGTCAGGCAGCATCTTTAGCTGTAAGTAAATTGAAACAAGATTTGGCTGGTTTAAAGGTTTTTTCCCAGATTCAAAATGTACCCCTATCCACAGAATAGGAGAAACTTAACCCCTTAGCAACCGCCGATACGCCTTTTAACGGCGGCCGCTAAGGGTACTTAAACCACAGCGCCGTTAATTAACGGCGCTGTGGAAAAAGTCCATAGCGCCCCCCACAGGCCGATTTTCTCCGGGGTCTCGGCTGCCGAGGGTAGCCGAGACCCCAGAGAACATGATTCGGGGGGTTTTTAACCCACCCCGCATTTGCGATCGCCGGTAATTAACCGTTTACCGGCGATCGCAAAAAAAAAAAAGAAAAAAAAGAAAAAGCGATCTCTTTTTAATTTCTCTGTCCTCCGATGTGATCGCACATCGGAGGACAGAGAAAAGGGGTCCCAGGTGGCCCCCCAATACTTACCTAGCTCCCCCGATGCTCCTCGTGTCTCCCGGTGGGCGCCGCCATCTTCAAAATGGCGGGCGCATGCGCAGTGCGCCCGCCGGCCGGCACCGGGAGAATCTTTGGGGTCTCGGCTGCCGGGGGTAGCCGAGACCCCAAAGAGCATGATCGGGGTCGGTATTACCGACCCCTGTTTTGCGATCGCCGGTAATTAACTGTTTACCGGCGACCGCAAAAAAAAAAAAAAAAAAGTAAAGTGTAATTCTCTGTCCTCTGATGTGATCGCACATCAGAGGACAGAGAAATAGGGGGATTCGGGGACCCTAGCATACTCACCTAGGTCCCTGGATCCTCTTGCTGCTCCTCCTGGCCGCCGGCAGCAGAACATGGTGGACGCATGCCCAGTGCGCCCGCCATCTGTCTCCATCTGCCGGCCGGCAGGAGAACAGCAGTTGGGGCTAAAATTAGGGATAGGGTTAGGGGTAGGGTTAGGGTTAGGGGTAGGGTTAGGGGTAGGGTTAGGGGTTGGGTTAGGGGTAGGGTTAGGGTTAGGGGTAGGGGTAGGGTTAGGGGTAGGGTTAGGGGTAGGGTTAGGGGTAGGGTTAGGGGTAGGGTTAGGGTTAAGGGTAGGGCTAGGGCTAGGGTTAGGGCTAGGGTTGGGGCTAAATTTAGGGTTAGGGTTGGGGCTAAATTTAGGTTTAGGGTTGGGGGTTAACTTTGGGTTAGGCTTCTTTCACACTTACGTCGGTACGGGGCCGTCGCAATGCGTCGGCCCGACATACCGACGCACGTTGTGAAAATTGTGCACAACGTGGGCAGCAGCTGTAGTTTTTCAACACATCCGCTGCCCAATCTATGTCCTGGGGAGGAGGGGGCGGAGTTACGGCCACGCATGCGCGGTCAGAAATGGCGGATGCGACGTACAAAAAAACGTTTCATTGAACGTTTTTTTGTGCCGACGCTCCGCCAAAACACAACTGATCCAGTGCACGACGGACGCGACGTGTGGCCATCCGTCACGATCCGTCGGCAATACAAGTCTATGGGCAAAAAACGCATCCTGCGGGCACATTTGCAGGATCCGTTTCTTGTCCAAAACGACGGATTGCGACGGAATGCCAAACGACGCAAGTGTGAAAGTAGCCCTAGGGCTAGGGTTAGGGTTGGGGCTAAAATTAGGGCTAGGGTTGGGGCTAAAGTTAGGGTTAGAGCTGGGATTAGGGTTAGGGTTTGGATTAGGGTTGGTATTAGGGTTAGGGTTGGCATTAGGGTTACGCTTGGGATTAGGGTTAGGTTTGGGATTAGGGTTAAGGTTAGGGTTGTGATTAGGGGTGTATTGGGATTAGGGTTAGGTTTGAGGTTAGGGTTGAGATTAGGATTAGGGGTGTGTTGGATTTAGGGTTTTGATTAGGGTTATGGTTAGGGTTGACATTAGGGTTGTTTTGGGGTAAGGGTTGTGATTATGGTTAGGGTTAGTGATTAGGATTATGGATGAGGTTGGGATTAGGGTTAGGGGTGTGTTGGGGTTAGGGTTGGAGCTAGAATTGGGGGGTTTCCACTGTTTAGGTACATCAGGGGGTCTCCAAACACGACAGCCAATTTTGCGCTCAAAAAGTCAAATGGTGCTCCCTCCCTTCTGAGCTCTGCCGTGCGCCCAAACAGTGGGTTACCCCCACATATGGGGCATCAGCGTACTCGGGATAAATTGGACAACAACTATTGCAGTCCAATTTCTCCTGTTACCCTTGTGAAAATAAAAACTTGGGGGCTACAATATCTTTTTTGTGGAAAAAAAATATTTTTTATTTTCACGACTCTGCATTCTAAACTTCTGTGAAGCACTTGGGCATTCAAAGTTCTCACCACACATCTAGATAAGTTCCTTGGGGGGTCTAGTTTCCAAAATGGGGTCACTTGTGGAGGGTTTCTACTGGTTAGGTACATCAGGGGCTCTGCAAACGCAACATAATACCCGCAGACCATTCTATCAAAGTCTGCATTCCAAAACGGCGCTCCTTCCTTCCGAGCTCTGCCGTGCGCCCAAACAGTGGTTTACCCCCACATATGGGGTACCAGCATACTCAGGACAAAGTGGACAACAACTTTTGGGGTCCAATTTCTCTTGTTACCCTTGTGAAAATAAAAATTTGGTGGCTAAAAAATCTTTTTTGTGGAAAAAAAAAATATTTTTTATTTTCACGGCTCTGCATTATAAACTTCTGTGAAGCACTTGGGCATTCAAGGTTCTCACCACACATCTAGATAAGTTCCATGGGGGGTCTAGTTTCCAAAATGGGGTCACTTGTGGGGGATTTCTACTGTTTAGGCACATCAGGGGCTCTCCAAACGCGACATGGCGTCCGATCTCAATTCCAGCCAATTCTACATTGAAAAAGTAAAACAGCACTCTTTCTGTTCCAAGCTCTGCGGTGCGCCCAAACAGTGGTTTACCCCCACATATTGGGTATCGACGTACTCAGGAGAAATTGCACAACAACTTTAGTGGTCTAATTTCTCCTGTTATTCTTGTGAAAATAAAAATTTGTGGGCAAAAAGATCATTTTTGTAGAAAAAATGCGATTTTTTTTTTTCACGGCTCTACGTTATAAACTTCTGTGAAGCACATGGGGGTTCAAAGTGCGCGCCACACATCTAGATAAGTTCCTTAAGGGGTCTAGTTTCCAAAATGGTGTCACTTGTGGGGGGTTTCCACTGTTTAGGCACATCAGGGGCTCTCCAAACGCGACATGGCGTCCAATCTCAATTCCAGCCAATTCAACATTGAAAAAGTAAAACGGCGCTCCTTCACTTCCAAGCTCTGCGGTGCGCCCAAACAGTGGTTTACCCTCACATATGGGGTATCAACGTATTCAGGAGAAATCGCACAACAACTTTTGTGGTCTAATTTCTCCTGTTACCCTTGTGAAAATAAGAATTTGTGGGCGAAAAGATCATTTTTGTGTAAACAAAAGCGATTTTTTATTTTCACGGCTCTACGTTATAAACTTCTGTGAAGCACTTGGGGGTTCAAAGTGCTCACCACACATCTAGATGAGTTCCTTAAGGGGTCTAGTTTCCAAAATGGTGTCACTTGTGGGGAGTTTCCACTGTTTAGGCACATCAGGGGCTCTCTAAATGTGACATGGTGTCCGATCTCAATTCCAGCCAATTCTGCATTGAAAAAGTCAAACGGCGCTCCTTCACTTCTAAGTTCTGCGGTGCGCCCTAACAGTGGTTTACCCCCACATATGGGGTATTGGCGTATTCAGGAGAAATTGCATAACAAAATTTATGGTTACATTTCTGTTTTTACACTTGTGAAAATAAAAAAAATGGTTCTGAATTAAGATGTTTGCAAAAAAAAGTTAAATGTTCATTTTTTCCTTCCACATTGTTTCAGTTCCTGTGAAGCACGTAAAGGGTTAATAAACTTCTTGAATGTGGTTTTGAGAACCTTGAGGGGTGTAGTTTTTAGAATGGTGTCACACTTCATTATTTTCTATCATATAGACCCCTCAAAATGACTTCAAATGTGATGTGGTCCCTAAAAAAAAATGGTGTTGTAAAAATGAGAAATTGCTGGTCAACTTTTAACCCTTATAACTCCCTAACAAAAAAAAAATTTGTTTCCAAAATTGTGCTGATGTAAAGTAGACATGTGGGAAATGTTATTTATTAACTATTTTTCATGACATATCTCTCTGATTTAAGGGCATAAAAATACAAAGTTTGAAAATTACAAAATTTTAAAAATTTTCGCCATATTTCCGTTTTTTCATAAATAATCGCAAGTAATATTGAAGAAATGTTACCACTATCATGAAGTACAATATGTCACAAAAAAACAGTCTCAGAATCAGCGGGATCCGTTGAAGCGTTCCAGAGTTATAACCTCATAAAGTGACAGTGGTCAGAATTGCAAAAATTGGCCTGGTCATTAAGTACCAAATTGGCTCTGTCACTAAGGGGTTAAGATGCATTTACACTGTGAAATGACTGCCGACCTGCAAGATATTTACCGGTAGGCAGCTGTTTAACAGCCTGTTCACACATGCCGACTGCGCTTGAGATGTCTTTGTAACCTCCTGCTCTGTGGCCTCCCCTCTAACACTCTTGCACCCCTCCAATCTATTCTAAACTCAGCTGCCCGACTAATCCACCTGTCCCCCCGCTATTCCCCGGCCTCTCCCCTCTCAATCCCTTCACTGGCTCCCCATTGCCCAGAGACTCCATTACAAAACCCTAACCATGACATACAAAGCCATCCACAACCTGTCTCCTCCATACATCTGTGACCTCGTCTCCCGGTACTTTCCTGCACGCAACCTCCGATCCTCACAAGATCTCCTTCTCTACTCCCCTCTTATCTCCTCTTCCCACAATCGCATACAAGATTTCTCTCGTGCATCACCCCTACTCTGGAACTCTCTACCACGACATATCAGACTCTCCCCTTCCATCGAAACTTTCTAAAAGATCCTGAAGACCTACCTCTTCCGACAAGCCTATAACTTGCAGTAACCACCGATCGACCAAACCACTGCATTACCAGCTCTACCCTCGCCTACTGTATTCTCACCCATCCCTTGTAGATTGTGAGCCCTCGCGGGCAGGGTCTTCTCTCCTCCTGTACCAGTTGTGACTCGTATTGTTCAAGATTATTGTACTTGTTTTTGTTATGTATACCCCTCCTCACAAGTAAAGCACCATGGAATAAATGGCGCTGTAATAACAAATAATAATAATAATAATAATGTACACTGAACGATCTGCTTACAATAGAAATGCACAACTAAGAACTAAGATCTCTTGTGCAACCGAAAAGATAATTTCACACTAAGAACGAGAGTTTTGCTCATTGATCGTCAGCCTGTTTAGACGACATCATTATCATCAACTGCTAATCTTGCAGTGTAAATGAACCTTTACTGATCACTGGAGGTCAAACTCCTGGGAGGTTAAGCATTCCCAAGAGATGGACTCTGCTGCCCTTCAGCATGAGGCAGAGGTGCGCATGCTGAACCTCTAGTTAATTCATTGTTTATGGGACTGCTGGAAATAGTAGAGTGCTAAACTCTGCTTTCTCAAGCAATCCATTTGACAGTGAATGGAGTGGAAGTCAAACATATGAACCTTTACATGATTTATCATTGGGCAATGCAGAACCTGCGTCCCGGGATCCAAAGTTCTGTACTTAGGGATGGAGGAGATAGTCTACAATTAAAGGTTTGCCAACTTATTATGAACTTTTGCAACCATTACTGGTGCCAATTATGCCAGCAATTACATCAGACCCTCCTGCTTTGCTGTTTGGCCACTCACACAGTACAGTGGCAGGAGAAGCAGACATTGCTGGGTGAATGTGGATGCATTGTCTCAAACTATGAAAACAGCTTGTGTTCTGCGTATTCCCTCAGTGAGGGACAGGCAGATTCATATAAACATGCAATTGTTCTACACAGGCTAAGGTGAAAAAGCTGTAGGGCGTACATAACGAAAGCCGGCTTCCTTTCTCTATTATTATTTATTCTGTCTTTACTTTGATGATGCAAATGCTATTGAATGGAGCGTAGCAGAGTTGGGTAACAATAGTGGAACCAAATTAAGTCTGGAGTTAACAATTGTTTTAGTTATTTGAAAAAAAAAAATACAAGATTCTATTCAGTTAAAGGGATTGTTCAGATTAGAAAAAGTAGTAGATACTATTAGTAAATTCTAAGTGAAAAAAGGGTTGCTAGGGTACCTGTCTTTTGGCCAGAGCAAAGACCGGTTACAAAGTCTCGCTCAGGATAACCAATGCTGACCCACATTATACAGACTACACACCGATGTTAAAGAGCTGTGTAATACTGAAGGCTGATTTTCAAACAACTGACAGCTTATTGCTAGGGATCGCTGCAGGAGGGTGGAGGGCACACAATGATCAGCTGATGGTCAAGGTACCTTGCTTCAAATTAAGGATTGTCACCTTTATGGCTCTGCTCACATGTGCTCATGACATTTTTGGGGGTATATGCTGAACATACAGCCCTGACTAATGCCAACGTATGCCATACTGTACATCGTACAAAAGTCCCTAAGAACATATATACTGGGTGGCATATTTTCTGTGGTTGTCCACACTATAGGATCAGCAACAGCATATACATCAGCACGTTTTCTTATGTAGCTATTAAAAAAGGTATACCAACACTTTCCAACAGCTATTGCTCCCAATGACAGCCCCATATAGGTGCATGCTCATGAATAGGTTTTCCATAGGGACATTGGGGTGAGAAGCCGTCAGACACCTTTAGCAGCAGCTTATCTCTGTTAGAAGAACATGATTGGGAATGAGGGTTGTTTATTTTACTCACTTATATAGCGCCAGTAATCCCTCAGCACTTTGCAGACATCATCACAGGGAGAAAATACAAACTCCTTGCAGATGTTGTCCTTGGTGGGATTTGAACCCAGGACCTCAGTGCTGCAACAGTACTAACCACTGAGCCACTGTGATTATTCTCTTATGCCATGCATGTCATATTGTGACTGTGCATTAACAATCAGCACACTAGTATAGATGGATGTAGGTTTCAATACAGCCGTTATTGTACATTAGATATTATTTGTCCTGAGCAACAACCGTTAATATTCAAATTTCAAAGTGAAGTTTTTATTGTGATAGGGAAATATAAAACATATTAGGGGCATTCATTAAAGATTTCCCCTGACCCACTTTCTGTGGACTAAGAGCAATGAAACTTGGCACAGTTATTAGTCCTTCTCTACATAGGTGCCACCTAGGGACACACACTTCTCCCATCTCTTTAAGCAACTGTAAACACCTCGCTTGTAGAAGTTGAAAGGTTGCTCCAAAAGCCACTTTGTGACTTCGGAAATCAGTCTCATCATCTGGAAAATGCTTGTCCTTCAAAAATAACTTAATTGTTGGAAACAGGTGGAAGTCCAATGGTGCGAGGTCGGGTGAATAAGGGGGATGCGGTAGAATTTCAAAGCCACAGTAGCATGCTTCCATATGGGAAACATGTGAGTTGTGAACTGGTGCATTGTCTTGCAGAAGGTGGACACCTTTACTGAGCATGCCACGTCTCTTGGTTTTGATGGCCTCCCACAATTTCCGCAGCAGTGAGGCATAGTATGCCCCAGTGATCATTGTACCCTTTGCTAGGAAATCCATCAAAACTACTCCGTGCTGGTCCCAAAATACAGTGAGGATGACTTTGCTTGCCAAGTGTTCGGCACGTGCCTTCTTTGGAGGCGGTGAGCCATGATGCTTCCATTGCATTGACTGGATGTTATTTTCAGGATCATAGTGATGGACTCAGCTTTCATCCTCTGTTATCAGTCTGTTGAAAAAGTCCTGGTTTCCATGGCACATTGTCAATAGAGCCTGAGAGCATTTGACTCGTTCCTGCTTCTGCAAAGGTGGGAACAGCCGGGGAACCCAGCGAGCAGATACCATATGTATGTGAAGATGGTCTAAGATGATTTTTTCCACAGACCCCACGCTAATCTTGACATTTTGGGCTAGGTGGCGAATGGTTAAGCGGCGATTTTCCAAAATGGCGACCTCCACTTGCTTTATGCTGTGTTCATCAATAGCAGAGTGGGGTTGCCCTGGAATTGGAGCTGTTTGCACTGAAGTCCGACCACATTTGAATTGACGATGAGTATTTGACTACATCATATGATGAGGAATCATCACCATACACCTCTTTCATCGAACATCTCCTTTGGTGCAGCCCTTCAAGTAAAGGAACTTGATGACTGCTCTGAATACCACTGGGTCCATTATCAAACCTCACACCACTTCAGCACCTGTAAAATTGTTGCAAATTTGCACGTAACCTATAGAGACTTATATAATTACATATGTGCAGTTTCAGTGTCCTGTGATAAATAGAAGTGGGTCAGGGGAAATCTGTAATGAACGCCCCTCATAGCTGTGTTTGTGTTTTTCCCCTCACTACTATACCTGGCGGTGTTTGATTAATCTTGGCACTGATCAGTATTGGAGAGTTGAAATCTAACGCCTATGGCTAGATTTGTGGTACAAAGAAATCATTTCGTTGAGAAGTTCTGTATGAGTACAAGGCTCACTAACAATTCATTAAAAGAATTTGTCAAACTGTCAGTCTGGAATGCAACA
Organism: Ranitomeya imitator; assembly: GCF_032444005.1. Classification (NCBI taxonomy): domain Eukaryota; kingdom Metazoa; phylum Chordata; class Amphibia; order Anura; family Dendrobatidae; genus Ranitomeya; species Ranitomeya imitator. Next base: position 877,242,791 of record NC_091282.1, on the reverse strand, counting down.
ACCACCATCCATATTTGTTTTTGGTCTTGCTGACTTGACCTCTGTCAACATAAGGTAATAGGAAAGTTAAGAAAGAATTTGAATGAGGATGTGATTGTGGCTCAATATTTCAAGTCTGGATGATGGAATTCTAGGTATACAGTGTTCCCCTCTATTAGCAAGGTATACCATGTAGTAAACCTCATCCTCGGTGTCCAGTGTCATGCGAGTTGCTACAGTCAGCTAGTAAAAGCTTTCAGTATTTCAAGTAATTATCAGTTTGGTTCTCATGCTCATGGCTATATGTGGCTGGAATCATACTTAGCATTTAAGAGTTTTCTGTATGTGCAAAAAATAGATAATTTGAAAATGTATCTACATTTTAATAAAATATGGATCACAAATGGCACCAATGAAAACTGCACATTGTCACACAAAAAACAATCCCATTTACAGGTCTGCTGATTGAAAATTGTGTAGCTTATGGCTCTTTTTTTTCAATTGTCCATTAACCCCTAGACCACCCAAGACGTATCCATATGTCCCTGTGACCTGGTACTTATTGACCTGCCACGTATTGATACGTCCTGGCGATTTTGCACACAGAATCTTTGCGCGCTCGATCGCCCCCAGTTATCAGGCACTCAGTGCCATGAGCGGATCCGCACCACTCCCAGTACTTTAACCCCCTAAATGCTGCAATTGAACTCGATCGCATCATTTTGCGAGCAGGCAGAGGGAAGAAAGCCCCTCTACCCTGGATCAGGGACCCCGTCATCACCGGGTCCTAATCGTAGCCATGGTGACCCAATGTCGTCATGACGACATCCAGGTCGCCAGAGCTAGCAAAATTGCTTGATCATGCTGACAGCATTTTATAAATAAATAATAATAATAATAACTTTATCTGTCAGTCCATTGCTGGCAGTTTGTATAACATATGGATATTCCCGCATCTCTATGCTACACAAGCGATCAGCCTGCAAAAAATGAAAGTCCCAAAGTGGGACAAAATAAAATAAAAAAAATTTAACAAAAAAAAAAGTTTTACAAAAAATGTAAAAAAAAAGAAATAAAAAAATCTAAATATTTTTTACCCATGAATATTTTTATGAAAAAAAAACAAAACAATAAAAGTACACATACTTGGTATCAATTTTACCACACATGGAACATGAAAATAAACCCCCCCAGAATTGCTGGTTTTTGTTCATTCTGCCTCCCAGAAATTGGAATAGGAAGCGATCAAAAAATGTCATGTGTTGGAAAATGGTACCAATAAAAACGTCAACCCATCCCGCAAAAAACAAGCCCTCACATGACTCTGTGGGAAAAATATGGAAAAAATTATAGCTCTCAAAATATAGTGATGCAAAAAGCGTTTAGTATGTGACAGCAGCCAAACTTAAAATATAAGTCTGGTATCACTGTAATCACACCGAACCGAAGACTAAAGTCGCATAATCACCTCTACCACACGATGAACGGCGTAAAAAAAAATAAAACCAATGTTGTTGATTTTTTTTAAATTCTGCCTCCCAAAGATCGCAATAATGTGCACATTTGTCCTGCACTCTGCGCTGAGCCCTTACACCGGGGTTTCCATGTAAATCTCTGAAATATGTGATTCAGATGGAACCCTCGTCGGAAGATTCTCTATAATAAGGCAGAAGGAGCAGCTGCGGATGCCATAGGACCTGTGATCCAGTGGTGTCCATCATTTTAGGATTGCATAAGTGTGCCGTTGGCCATAGTGTTGTGCACTTCTGAAAAGAAGGGCATCGCAGAACAGAGGCCAGATGAAGTCCAGAGTAACTCTGCTGCCTCATTATAGTGAATGGATCCATCGGGAATTTCATCTGAATAATGTCACTCAGAGATTTAGATGGAAACCCCGATGTAAGTGCTTAGTGTAGAGCGCCAGATAAATGTGATACCAAAAACTTTGTAAAATGTTCCTAACAAAAGCTTCTACTCACGCCACAAAAGTAGCAAGTCCCTACTCAGGTCAATCATTTGATAACGGAAATATAGGGGGTTTCAAAGTTACTGGTAGCACAAAGGCTCTGGAAAAGCAAAATGGCTCCTCGCCCCTCAAAAGAAAGGAGCATGAGCTGGGCATAACATACTGGTCAATATAATGTACTGGTCATTACAACATACTAGTCACTACAGCATACTGGTCACTACAACGGCAGTTTCCAATTTTCACTCGGCAACATTCATTTGTAACAATTATGTACGTACTAAGGAATCTGATAGCTTGGGATAAAACCAGTCTGAGAACAAAGCTGAAGCAAAAAGGTGTATTTAACAAAATAGAAATGCAAACAGAAGTAACACAGATATTCTTTCAATTGAAACGAGGTGCACAGCACAATACAGGTCCTTCTCAAAAAATTAGCATATAGTGTTAAATTTCATTATTTACCATAATGTAATGATTACAATTAAACTTTCATATATTATAGATTCATTATCCACCAACTGAAATTTGTCAGGTCTTTTATTGTTTTAATACTGATGATTTTGGCATACAACTCCTGATAACCCAAAAAACCTGTCTCAATAAATTAGCATATTTCACCCATCCAATCAAATAAAAGTGTTTTTTAATAACAAACAAAAAAACCAACAAATAATAATGTTCAGTTATGCACTCAATACTTGGTCGGGAATCCTTTGGCAGAAATGACTGCTTCAATGCGGCGTGGCATGGAGGCAATCAGCCTGTGACACTGCTGAGATGTTATGGAGGCCCAGGATGCTTCAATAGCGGCCTTAAGCTCATCCAGAGTGTTGGGTCTTGCGTCTCTCAACTTTCTCTTCACAATATCCCACAGATTCTCTATGGGGTTCAGGTCAGGAGAGTTGGCAGGCCAATTGAGCACAGTAATACCATGGTCAGTAAACCATTTACCAGTGGTTTTGGCACTGTGAGCAGGTGCCAGGTCGTGCTGAAAAATGAAATCTTCATCTCCATAAAGCATTTCAGCCGATGGAAGCATGAAGTGCTCCAAAATCTCCTGATAGCTAGCTGCATTGACCCTGCCCTTGATGAAACACAGTGGACCAACACCAGCAGCTGACATGGCACCCCACACCATCACTGACTGTGGGTACTTGACACTGGACTTCAGGCATTTTGGCATTTCCTTCTCCCCAGTCTTCCTCCAGACTCTGGCGCCTTGATTTCCGAATGACATGCAAAATTTGCTTTCATCAGAAAAAAGTACTTGGGACCACTTAGCAACAGTCCAGTGCTGCTTCTCTGTAGCTCAAAAGTGGCTTTACCTGGGGAATGCGGCACCTGTAGCCCATTTCCTGCACACGCCTGTGCACGGTGGCTCTGGATGTTTCCACACCAGACTCAGTCCACTGCTTCCTCAGGTTCCCCAAGGTCTGGAATCGGTCCTTCTCCACAATCTTCCTCAGGGTCCGGTCTCCTCTTCTCGTTGTACAGCGTTTTCTGCCACATTGTTTCCTTCCAACAGACTTACCATTGAGGTGCCTTGATACAGCACTCTGGGAACAGCCTATTTGTTGAGAAATTTCTTTCTGGGTCTTACCCTCTTGATTGAGGGTGTCAATGATGGCCTTCTTGACATCTGTCAGGTCGCTAGTCTTACCCATGATGGGGGTTTTGAGTAATGAACCAGGCAGGGAGTTTATAAAAGCCTCAGGTATCTTTTGCATGTGTTTAGAGTTAATTAGTTGATTCAGAAGATTAGGGTAATAGGTCGTTTAGAGAACCTTTTCTTGATATGCTAATTTATTGAGACAGGTTTTTTGGGTTATCAGGAGTTGTATGCCAAAATCATCAGTATTAAAACAATAAAAGACCTGACAAATTTCAGTTGGTGGATAATGAATCTATAATATATGAAAGTTTAATTGTAATCATTACATTATGGTAAATAATGAAATTTAACACTATATGCTAATTTTTTTAGAAGGACCTGTATAGTAAATCACAGCAAACTGAAGAGCGGGGCGGGACCGCTAATACAAATCAGTCCAGCAAGGATATGACGGAGGAGTGCACAAGACACTTAAACGAGGAAGTCCAGTGAAGCTATTAGTGCGAATGCACAAAGTACTTAAATCAGGAAGTCCAGCAATAACTTGATCATAAGTGCGCATGGCACTTGTTTGTGGAAGTCCAATAATACACAGATGGAGCGTCGACAGGGGAAGGTCTTCTAAAGTTACCTTTAAGGGCTGACAAATCCCGCACCATAGGCCAAGACACAGTCTAAGGGCCCCTTTCCACTTGTGAGAAAAAAAACGGTCCAATTTACAGACCGAAATTACGGATGTAACGTGTGTGATTGTCATGCGAGTGTCATGCGATTTTTTTATTGCAACATCCGTATGACATCCGTATTGCTGTCCGATTTTTACGCATGGGTCTCCTTTGAAAAGCCGGTAATTCAGCGCAGTGTACAGTAAAATCACACTGACAGGTTAGATTAGAGTAGATACAGTCATGGCCAAAAGTATTGACACCCGTGCAATTCTGTCAGATAATACTCAGTTTCTTCCTGTAAATGATTGCAAACACAAATTCTTTGGTATTATTATCTTCATTTAATTTGTCTTAAATGAAAAAACACAAAAAGAATTGTCCTAAAGCCAAATTGGATATAATTCCACACCAAACATAAAAAGGGGGTGGACAAAAGTATTGGCACTGTTCGAAAAATAATGTGATGCTTCTCTAATTTGTGTAATTAACAGCACCTGTAACTTACCTGTGGCACCTAACAGGTGTTGGCAATAACTAAATCACACTTGCAGCCAGTTGACATGGATTAAAGTTGACTCAACCTCTGTCCTGTATCCTTGTGTGTACCACGTTGAGCATGGAGAAAAGAAAGAAGACCAAAGAACTGTCTGAGGACTTGAGAAACCAAATTGTGAGGAAGCATGAGCAATCTCAAGGCTACAAGTCCATCTCCAAAGACCTGAATGTTCCTGTGTCTACCGTGCGCAGTGTCATCAAGAAGTTTAAAGCCCATGGCACTGTGGCTAACCTCCCTAGATGTGGACGGAAAAGAAAAATTGACAAGAGATTTCAACGCAAGATTGTGCGGATGTTGGATAAAGAACCTCGACTAACATCCAAACAAGTTCAAGCTGCCCTGCAGTCCGAGGGTACAACAGTGTCAACCCGTACTATCCATCGGCATCTGAATGAAAAGGGACTGTATGGTAGGAGACCCAGGAAGACCCCACTTCTTACCCCGTGACATAAAAAAGCCAGGCTGGAGTTTGCCAAAACTTACCTGGAAAAGCCTAAAACGTTTTGGAAGAATGTTCTCTGGTCAGATGAGACAAAAGTAGAGATTTTTGGGCAAAGGCATCAACATAGAGTTTACAGGAGAAAAAAAGAGGCATTCAAAGAAAAGAACACGGTCCCTACAGTCAAACATGGCGGAGGTTCCCTGATGTTTTGGGGTTGCTTTGCTGCCTCAGGCACTGGACTCCTTGACATTATGAAGTCTGAAGACTACCAACAAATTTTGCAGCATAATGTAGGGCCCAGTGTGAGAAAGCTGGGTCTCCCTCAGAGGTCATGGGTCTTCCAGCAGGACAATGACTCAAAACACACTTCAAAAAGCACTAGAAAACGGTTTGAGAGAAAGCACTGGAGACTTCTAAGGTGGCCAGCAATGAGTCCAGACCGGAATCCCATAGAACACCTGTGGAGAGATCTAAAAATGGCAGTTTGGAGAAGGCACCCTTCAAATATCAGGGACCTGAAGCAGTTTGCCAAAGAAGAATGGTCTAAAATTCCAGCAGAGCATTGTAAGAAACTCATTGATGGTTACCGTGAGCGGTTGATCGCAGTTATTTTGGCTAAAGGTTGGGCAACCAAGTATTAGGCTGAGGGTGCCAATACTTTTGCCTGGCCCATTTTTGGAGTTTTGTGTGAAATTATCAATGTTTTGCTTTTTGCTTCATTCTCTTTTGTGTTTTTTCATTTAAAACAAAATAAATGAAGATAATAATACCAAATAATTTGTGTTTGCAATCATTTTCAGGAAGAAAATGAGTATTATCTGACAGAATTGCAGGGGTGTCAATACTTTTGGCCATGACTGTATATACACATAGAATAGGTATATATAGAAAAAATCGCAAATGGAATGTCACCTATTGAATAACATTGGTCCGAGTGCAATGCGATTTTTTATCGGATTGCACTCGTCCGTTTTCCTCGCAAGTGGAAAGGGGCCCTAAAAGATATAAAGAAGTAAACACTTCTTACTGACCACAGCAATTTCCAGAGCCGAGAGGCAGCACCCAAGTATTCTGGTCAATAGACAACCCCGGTCCGGATCCAGGAGCACACAAAAGATGGAAGGCAGCTGAACGTGGCGAGGCAGACCACCGAGTAACAAGCAGCAGAAGCAGGGAGTTCACCGGCAAACAGGCAGACACTCGGGAGCCAACAGCACAAAATACTCAGGCATGTAGGAGCACAAGACCTGGACTTAAATAACAGGACAGACAGGAAGTTCCATGACAGGGCGAGATACAATCTCAATCTTGGATAAGGGCAAACATGCTCAAAGGAAAATCCAGAATCCTTACATCATTGCTGCTTGTTTCTGGTACACCCATGGAGTCAAAATCATCACTACACCTGTAGATAAATTCTCAAAGGGGTATAATTTCCAAAATGGGATCACTTGAGGGAGGGATTCTGCTCTTCTAGCACTTAAGGACTCTGTATATGGAGTAAGCAAACTATTCTACGAAAATCTGCACTCCAGGAGGCAAATAGCGCTCCGTCCCTCCCGAGTCTCTCTGTATGGCTGAGTAGTACTGTACAGCTACATATGGGGTATTGCCATGTTCAGCAGAAATTGTGGGAGAAATTTTGTTGGAATTTTTACCCACTTCTTGTCTGAAAATGTAAAATCTAGGGCTCAAACAAAATTTTTGTGGTAAAATGGCATAAAACTCTGTGTCACACCTGTGATGTCAATATGATCACTGCAACCCTAGATGAAAGATGTAGTTTGTAAAATGTGGCCGCTTATGGGGGGGTTTCTGCTGTTCTGGCAACTCAGGGGCTCTCCTAGTAGGTCATCGCAAACCATAACAGTACAATTGGCATTGTAGTATGTCTTTGCACTGTGCCTGAAAAATACTTCCTGAATACATGTAGGGTATTGGCGTACTAAGGAAAAAAATGAACCTCAGTTTGATGTAAAAAAATGTTGTTATTAGTCTTTAGAAAAATTAACAACTTGGGGCTAAAACAAGATTTTAGTGGTAAAAATGCAATTTATTCTTTCTTCACTGCTCAACGGTAAAAAATTCTGTGATGCACATGTGGTGTCAATATACAGGGTGGAGCGCGGTAATTTGCTTTTTTGCACTGCATGCTGTGGCGGCACTGTCGGTCGAAGAGAGGGGAGAGTGGGTGTGGCTTACAGTGGCTGATGGGAGATTTGTATTCCTCTGCCTTTCAGTTGCCATCATGCAGTGGACACGTGAGGAGAGGTCATTTTGTGTTGAAGCGTATTTTTCAAATGCCCACTCGATCATTGCAGTGCAGCGTGCTTTTCGTTTACAATTCGCTGTTCCTCCACGCGGACGTGTTCTTGGACGGCAATCAATTGTAAATTGGGTGAATGCATTCAGAACAGCAGGGAATGTGTCATGTGTACGAAGGGGACCTGAGAGAAGGATTACAACACCACAAAACATCGAGAGAGTTAGAGCAGCAGTACTGCAATCTCCGAAACGCTCTGCTCGGAAGCAATCATTTGCTCTTGGCATTTCAAGACGTTCTCTCCACCGGATTCTTCATGATGAACTGATTTTTCACCCGTATAAAATGTGCGTGGTCCAACATTTGTCAGCATGGGACTATTTGACACGGCGGACCTCTTGTGAAGACATGTTAGCAACGATACCCCGTGACGCAATTGCGTTTTTTTCTGATGAGGCACATTTTCACCTCAGTGGGTGTGTAAACAAACAAAATATGCGTTACTGGAGTGAAACAAACCCCAGAGAAGTTCACGAGAGACCTCTGCATTCGGTCCTTACTTTTTTCAGGATAATGGTCGTGCCATAACTGTGAACTCCGAACGGTACTTGTCTATGATACAGGATTATTTTCAGCCGGCTCTTGAGGCAATGGAACTAGAGGATACATGGTTCCAACAGGATGGTGCCACTGCACACACAGCGAGGGTTACCATGAATTGTTTGAGGCAAATGTTTCCTGGACGGCTTATCTCTTTGAGGGGAGATGTGAACTGGCCCCATGCGATTTTTTCCTTTGGGGTTACCTGAAGTCTAAGGTGTATATCAACCGTCCCAACACCTTGGAAGACCTAAGGAACAATATTGAAGCTGAAATTGGCAGAATACCAGTGGACATGCTTGTTAGAGTTCATGAAAACTTCAGAAAACGTATGCAGCAGTGTGTGGATAGCGAAGGTCGACATTTGCCAGATACACTATTTAAAACCATGTAATTTAAAAATTCCATTACTGTTCAGTATAATTAAAATATAAAATAAATTTTTCTAATGATCATAATTTTTTTATTTCATTCCCAAATCAGCAAATTACCGCGCTCCACCCTGTAATAACTGCTCCCCTACATGAATTCATTGGAGAGTGTAGTTTGTAAAATGAGTTCACATTTAGGGGGTTTCTGTTGTTCTGGCACCTCAGGGGCTCTGCCAATGTGACATGGCCCCTTCAAACCATTCCAGCAAAATCTGAACTCCAATATGGCGCTTCTTTCCTTCTGAGCTTTGCACTGTTCCTCAAACGTAGTATTCCCCCACATATGGGGTATCTGCGTACTCAGGAGAAATGTCACAACAAATTGTATGGTGCAATTTCAAATGTTATGCTTGTGAAAGTAAAAAATTGGGGCTAAAATAACATTTTTGTGGAGAAAAAAAGATTTTTTTTCTCACATCTCAACGTTATAAACTTTTGTGAACCACCTGGGGGTTCAAGGTGCTCACCACACATCTAAATACATTTCTTGAGGGGTCTAGTTTCGAAAATGGTGTCACTTGTGGGGGGTTTTCATTTTTTAGGTACATCAGGGGCTCTCCAAATGGGACATGGTGTCCACTAATGATTCCAGCAAATTTTACATTCGCATCTTGGCACCATCCAGGATGAAAACTATTTCTACCCCGATATGGATTACGGCATGGGACAGAACGACAGACAGGTATGGTGTATTTTTTTTTCTTTTCTATTTTTGGTTTATTACAGGAGAACGAGGGCTTTGGTGGAATTAGGCGAGGTTGTAAGTATGGTTTAATTAAGAATATTAAAGGAGTCTGTGTCATTCTTTCATTAAAGGACTTTTTTCTGGGTGCCTTGTGTTTTCTTACAATGTGACTATGGGGTTAGTAATGGGGGCATCTTATGCTAACCTGTCAGTGTGATATTACTGTACGTGTGCACATGAATTGCCAGCTTTTCTTCTATCTATCTAATATATATACCGTACATACTCAAGTATAAGCTGAGATTTTCAGCCCACTTTTTTGGGCTTAAAGTAACCCTCTCGGCTTATACTCATACCCACGGGTCGACAGGGGAGGGGGAGTGGAGTTGTGTAATAATGCTCACCTGCTCCCGGCACGGTCCCTGCACGTCTGTTCCCCGTCGTCGGCAGCTTCTTCCTGTAGTGAGCGGTCACATGGTACCGCTCATTACAGTAATGAATATGGACTTTCATAGGGGTGGAGCCGCATGTGACCGCTCACTACAGGAGGAAGCTGCCGGCACCGGGGAACAGACGTGCAGGGACCGCGCCAGGAGCAGGTGAGTATAACTCCGTGCGCTATATTCACCTACTCCCTGTTCCACAGTCAGCGCCGCTGTGTCTTCCGTGTCCTCTGCAGTGATGCTCCGGTCAGAAGGTGCGATGACACGATTAGTGCGCACCGCCCTCGGCCTGAACTTCAGTGCAGAGGACGCGGAAGACACAGTGGCGCTCGGCGGTGGAACTCAGGAAAGGTGAATATAGCAAGTGCCGGGGCCTGAGCGACGAGGGGTGAGTATGTGATTTTTTTTATCGCAGCTACAGCATATGGGGAAAATATCTCAATGGAGCATCTTATGGGGCCATGTGCAGCGTTATATGGGGCAAATATTTCTATGGAGCATCTTATGGGGCTATATGCAGCATTATATGGGGCAAATATCTGTATGGGGCCATTTGCAGCATTATATGGGGCAACAATCTCTATGGAGCATCTTATGGAGCCATGTGCAGCATTATATGGGGCAAATATCTGTATGGGGCCATGTGCAGCATTATATGGGGCAAATATCTGTATGGAGCATCTTATGGGGCCATGTGCAGCATTATATGGGGCAAATATCTGTATGGAGCATCTTATGGGGCTATGTGCAGCATTATATGGGGCAAATATCTGTTTGGGGCAAATATCTGTATGGGGCCATTTGCAGCATTATATGGGGCAAATATCTCTATGGAGCATCTTATGGGGCCATGTGCAGCATTATATGGGGCAAATATCTCTATGGAGCATCTTATGGGGCCATGTGGAGCATTATACAGGGCAAAAAATGTGTCTATGGAGCATCTTATGTGGTCATAATTAACAATTGTGCAGCATTATATGGGGCGTATTTTGTATGGAGCATCTTATGGGGCCATCATGAACTGTATGGAGCATTATATGGGGCTCCTGATTCAATATGGGTATTCAAAAACACTTAACCTACTGATGTCTCAATTATTTTTACTTTTACTGGTATCTATTTTTATTTTTGAAATTTACCAGTAGCTGCTGCATTTTCCACCCTAGGCTTATACTTGAGTCATTAAGTTTTCCCAGTTTTTTGTGGCAAAATTAGGGGGGTCAGCTTATGCTCGGGTCGGCTTATACTCGAGTATATACGGTATATATATATATATATATATATATATATATATATGTGTGTGTGTGTGTGTGTGTGTGTGTGTGTTTGTGTTTGTTTTGACAAATATTTCCTTTGAAAACGATGTGTAAATGACATAGAGAATAGCTCTATGTAAAATCTCATGTTAAAATAACAATTTTGCAATTACATTGCACTCGGATGTAAATCAGATGCTAGGTGTGAAAAATCGGATTGCATGACACTCGCATTATACTCGTGCGACTCTCGGCAGGGAGACTCAGACCAATTTTTCATATGTTAAGTGTGACCCCGGCCTTATAGTAATCCTCTACATTTCCGCTGTATGATGTTGTCACCATAAAATATGTTTATTGTGAAGAATGTTTGCTCTGTAAATCATTAAATAGTAATTCTCTGCTTCCTTTGTGTCTTCATTACTCATTCTAATAAGACAACAGGAAAATATGCTCCTACATGCCTTTGTGTTTGCATCGCATCAGTGATAGACACGCGGGAGGCTTAACCCCTTAGTGACAGAGCCAATTTGGTACTTAATGACCAGGCCAATTTTTGCAATTCTGACCACTGTCACTTTATGAGGTTATAACTCTGGAACGCTTCAACGGATCCCGCTGATTCTGAGATTGTTTTTTCGGGACATATTGTACTTCATGTTAGTGGTAACATTTCTTCGATATTTCTTGCGATTATTTATGAAAAAAACGGAAATATGGCGAAAATTTTTAAAATTTTGCAATTTTCAAACTTTGTATTTTTATGCCCTTAAATCAGAGAGATATGTCATGAAAAATAGTTAATAAATAACATTTCCCACATGTCTACTTTACATCAGCACAATTTTGGAAACAAAATTTTTTTTTGTTAGGGAGTTATAAGGGTTAAAAGTTGACCAGCAATTTCTCATTTTTACAACACCATTTTTTTTTAGGGACCACATCACATTTGAAGTCATTTTGAGGGGTCTATATGATAGAAAATAATGAAGTGTGACACCATTCTAAAAACTACACCCCTCAAGGTTCTCAAAACCACATTCAAGAAGTTTATTAACCCTTTACGTGCTTCACAGGAACTGAAACAATGTGGAAGGAAAAAATGAACATTTAACTTTTTTTTGCAAACATCTTAATTCAGAACCATTTTTTTTATTTTCACAAGTGTAAAAACAGAAATGTAACCATAAATTTTGTTATGCAATTTCTCCTGAATACGCCAATACCCCATATGTGGGGGTAAACCACTGTTAGGGCGCACCGCAGAACTTAGAAGTGAAGGAGCGCCGTTTGACTTTTTCAATGCAGAATTGGCTGGAATTGAGATCGGACGCCATGTCACGTTTAGAGAGCCCCTGATGTGCCTAAACAGTGGAAACTCCCCACAAGTGACACCGCTTTTGTTTACACAAAAATGATTTTTCGCCCACAAATTCTTATTTTCACAAGGGTAACAGGAGAAATTAGACCACAAAAGTTGTTGTGCGATTTCTCCTGAATACATCGATACCCCATATGTGAGGGTAAACCACTGTTTGGGCGCACCGCAGAGCTTGGAAGTGAAGGAGCGCCGTTTTACTTTTTCAATGTTGAATTGGCTGGAATTGAGATTGGACGCCATGTCGCGTTTGGAGAGCCCCTGATGTGCCTAAACAGTGGAAACCCCCCACAAGTGACACCATTTTGGAAACTAGACCCCTTAAGGAACTTATCTAGATGTGTGGCGAGCACTTTGAACCCCCATGTGCTTCACAGAAGTTTATAACGTAGAGCCGTGAAAAAAAAAAATCGCATTTTTTCTACAAAAATGATCTTTTTGCCCACAAATTTTTATTTTCACAAGGGTAACAAGAGAAATTGGACCCCAAAAGTTGTTGTCCACTTTGTCCTGAGTATGCTGGTACCCCACATGTGGGGGTAAACAACTGTTTGGGCGCACGGCAGAGCTCGGAAGGAAGGAGCGCCGTTTTGGAATGCAGACTTTGATAGAATGGTCTGCGGGTATTATGTTGCGTTTGCAGAGCCCCTGATGTACCTAACCAGTAGAAACCCTCCACAAGTGACCCTATTTTGGAAACTAGACCCCCCAAGGAACTTATCTAGATGTGTGGTGAGAACTTTGAATGCCCAAGTGCTTCACAGAAGTTTAGAATGCAGAGTCGTGAAAATAAAAAATATTTTTTTTTTCCACAAAAAAGATATTGTAGCCCCCAAGTTTTTATTTTCACAAGGGTAACAGGAGAAATTGGACTGCAATAGTTGTTGTCCAATTTATCCCGAGTACGCTGATGCGCCATATGTGGGGGTAAACCACTGTTTGGGCGCACGGCAGAGCTCGGAAGGGAAGGAGCGCCTTTTTGGAATGCAGACTTTGATAGAATGGTCTGTGGCCATTATGTTGCGATTGCAGAGCCCCTGATGTACCTAAACTGTAGTAACCCCCCACAAGTGACCCCATTTTGGAAACTAGACCCCCCAATGAACTTATCTAGATGTGTGGTGAGAACTTTGAATGCCCAAGTGCTTCACAGAAGTTTAGAATGCAGAGTCGTGAAAATAAAAAATATTTTTTTTTTCACAAAAAAGATTTTGTAGCCCCCAAGTTTTTATTTTCACAAGGGTAGCAAGAGAAATTGGACCCCAGAAGTTGTTTTCCAATTGATCCCGAGTACGCTGATGCCCCATATGTGGGGGTAACCCACTGTTTGGGCGCACGGCAGAGCTCAGAAGGGAGGGAGCACCATTTGACTTTTTGAGCGCAAAATTGGCTGTCGTGTTTGGAGACCCCCTGATGTACCTAAACAGTGGAAACCCCCCAATTCTAGCTCCAACCCTAACCTCAACACACCCCTAACCCTAATCCCAACCTGATCCATAATCCTAATCACTAACCCTAACCATAATCACAACCCTTACCCCAAAACAACCCTAATGTCAACCCTAACCATAACCCTAATCAAAACCCTAAATCCAACACACCCCTAATCCTAATCTCAACCCTAACCTCAAACCTAACCCTAATCCCAATACACCCCTAATCACAACCCTAACCTTAACCCTAATCCCAAACCTAACCCTAATCCCAAGCGTAACCCTAATGCCAACCCTAACCCTAATACCAACCCTAATCCAAACCCTAACCCTAATCCCAGCTCTAACCCTAACTTTAGCCCCAACCCTAGCCCTAACTTTAGCCCCAACCCTAACCCCAGCCCTAGGGCTACTTTCACACTTGCGTCGTTTGGCATTCCGTCGCAATCCGTCGTTTTGGACAAGAAACGGATCCTGGAAATGTGCCCGCAGGATGCGTTTTTTGCCCATAGACTTGTATTGCCGACGGATCGTGACGGATGGCCACACGTCGCGTCCGTCGTGCACTGGATCAGTTGTGTTTTGGCGGAGCGTCGGCACAAAAAAACGTTCAATGAAACGTTTTTTTGTACGTCGCATCCGCCATTTCTGACCGCGCATGCGTGGCCGTAACTCCGCCCCCTCCTCCCCAGGACATAGATTGGGCAGCGGATGCTTTGAAAAACTACAGCTGCTGCCCACGTTGTGCACAATTTTCACAACGTGCGTCGGTATGTCGGGCCGAAGCATTGCGACGGCCCCGTACCGACGTAAGTGTGAAAGAAGCCTAACCCTAAGTTTAGCCCCAACCCTAACCCTAAATTTAGCCCCAACCCTAACCCTAAATTTAGCCCCAACCCTAGCCCTAACCCTAGCCCTAGCCCTACCCCTAACCCTACCCCTAACCCTACCCCTAACCCTAACCCTACCCCTAACCCTACCCCTAACCCTACCCCTACCCCTAACCCTACCCCTAACCCTAACCCTACCCCTAACCCTACCCCTAACCCTAACCCTAACCCTACCCCTAACCCTAGCCCTACCCCTACCCCTAACCCTACCCCTAACCCTAATTTTAGCCCCAACTGCTGTTCTCCTGCCGGCCGGCAGATGGAGACAGATGGCGGGCGCACTGGGCATGCGTCCGCCATGTTCTTCTGCCGGCGGCCAGGAGGAGCAGCAAGAGGATCCAGGGACCTAGGTGAGTATGCTAGGGTCCCCGAATCCCCCTATTTCTCTGTCCTCTGATGTGCGATCACATCAGAGGACAGAGAATTACACTTTACTTTTTTTTTTTTTGCGGTCGCCGGTAAACAGTTAATTACCGGCGATCGCAAAACAGGGGTCGGTAATACCGACCCCGATCATGCTCTTTAGGGTCTCGGCTACCCCCGGCAGCCGAGACCCCAAAGATTCTCCCGGTGCCGGCCGGCGGGCGTACTGCGCATGCGCCCGCCATTTTGAAGATGGCGGCGCCCACCGGGAGACACGAGGAGCATCGGGGGAGCTAGGTGAGTATTGGGGGGCCACTTGGGACCCCTTTTCTCTGTCCTCCGATGTGCGATCACATCGGAGGACAGAGAAATTAAAAAGAGATCGCTTTTTTTTTTTTTTTGCGATCGCCGGTAAACGGTTAATTACCGGCGATCGCAAATGCGGGGTGGGTTAAAAACCCCCCGAATCATGTTCTCTGGGGTCTCGGCTACCCCCGGCAGCCGAGACCCCGGAGAAAATCGGCCTCTGGGGGGCGCTATGGACTTTTTCCACAGCGCCGTTAATTAACGGCGCTGTGGTTTAATTACCCTTAGCGGCCGCCGTTAAAAGGCGTATCGGCGGTCGCTAAGGGGTTAAGGTACCTTCACATTAAGCGACGCTGCAGTGATACCGACAACGATCCGGATCGCTGCAGCGTCGCTGTTTGGTCGCAGGAGAGCTGTCACACAGACCGCTCTCCAGCGACCAATGATGCAGGTAACCAGGGTAAACATCGGGTAACTAAGCGCAGGGCCGCAATTAGTAACCCGATGTTTACCCTGGTTACCATCCTAAAAGTAAAAAAAAAAAAACACTACATACTTGCCTCCTGTACTGGCTGTGAGCGTCGGTCAGCCGGAAAACAGAGCGGTGACGTCACCGCTCTGCTTTCCGGCCGCTTTGCTCACAGCCAGTACAGGAGGAGTGCAGAGCACAGCGCTGGAGGACAGACAGCGTTAGGTAAGTATGTAGTGTTTGTTTTTTTTACTTTTAGGATGGTAACCAGGGTAAACATCGGGTTACTAAGCGCGGCCCTGCGCTTAGTTACCCGATGTTTACCCTGGTTACCAGCGAAGACATCGCTGAATCGGTGTCACACACGCCGATTCAGCGATGTCAGCGGGAGAGCCAGCGACCAAAGAAAGGTCTGGCCCTCTAGCCCCGACCAACGACATCACAGCAGGATTCTGATCGCTGCTGTGTGTCAAACTAAACGATATCGCTAGCGAGGACGCTGCAACGTCATTTAGTGTGAAGGTACCTTTAGACATTACCTGACACCTGATTTTGGGCTCCATTCACAGAAGATTTCACAAGTATATCAGAGATATAATCAACACGGGGACTAAATCGAAGGACTCAGCGAAGCAACAAGATTTTCTTAGACATGCATTAAAAACAGAAATAGTATGCCTTAATAAGGGCTGATTTTTTTTAAATAAAGGGTTTAAAAGAACTATACTTTTTTATTGGCCCATTTCCCTTTTTGTTATATACCATATATATTGCCTAAAATACAAATGAAATGTGTTATCTTTAACTTTAGGCCTTTTAGAGATCATTTCATCTTCAACTTGCATATTTTGACCAGGGGTGCACACAGTTTAACAATCCACTGTAGATCAACACTGATCTTTTTTTTTTTATAAAAGTAATAAAATAAATAAAATTATACAATATAAAAGAAATCCTAAATGATAGAAAAAAAGAAGATAACATGGATATACAAAGTCTGGCCTCCAGTGGCTTTAAAGGGGTTGTCCGTTTTAAAATCCCATTTTCCCATAGGGTTGCAGGACTGTTACTCACCCTCCCCTGGTCCAGTGCTACGATTCCACTGCTGTTGTGTTTTTTTAATGGTAGAACGGGCCACAGTGGTCACTAAGACATTAGCTATCAACTCCTCACTGACAAGACACAGTTTAAATTTGGGAAATCCCCATTAACCCTGCTGTTCTGTTTGTGTCATAGTGACCCGAACAGACTTTTTGCGGCCCTGTAGATTTTTTTCTGTAAGTCTCTAAAACTTGAGACTCCTTGACTTTTCCTTATTTGGGGGGACCTACCTATGAGTATTTTTTTTTTTTTTTTTTTTCGTTTACTTTTTGCTACACGCAAAAAGTTACACTTGTTGTGTTCGGGTCATAGTGACCCGACATCGTTTTTTACAGCTGTGAGGCCATATTTTCAGTGAAATAAAGGAGTTATAACCCCAGTTGGGTCTATTTATTGCATCTACTATTGTATATCAATTGATTTATTTCCTAAATTATTTCAATGGGGTCGTACACGCGCTCTACCGGGGGTATGCATTGAGATCTGCGCACCATAAAAATGGCTTTATATTGATTATTTTTGGTGCGCAGTCTATTCTAAAATGTAGAGTTCATCCGGAGAGATCACTAGGTGTGCACTACACGTGTATATTATGCGCAGAACGGACTACTCAGAACGCGCTGTCTAAGGCTGGTTTCACACTTGCGTTTTTGAACGCATGCGTTTTTAAAAAAAAACGCATGGTACAAAAACGCATGTAAACGCTGTGTTTTTTTGACGCACGCGTTTAACGCGTGCGTTAAAAAAACGCAGCGTTTACACGCGTTTACATACGTTTTTGCATGCGTTTGCGTTTTTTTGGGGATTTTCAAAAAAAAAAAAAATTAAACAAAAAGGTTACCAGACACAACCAATGGGAATAGAGAGGGCGTACATGATTGGCAATCAATATATAGACCCTAGGGGTACAGAAATTTTCAGAGCTTGCTACTGTTTCCGGTGTCATGATGGATCTTTCAATGGCGAACTTTTATTTCAAACTGGAGTTCAGCTTCAAGATTTTCCTTGCCTGTGTTTTTGCTTGGGAGCAAGACCGAAACCGCCAAAGATGGAGAAGGAGACAGCGTCGGCGTTTTTGGAGGCACCCCATCATTGAAGTGCGTGAGACCCGTGGAGCATATCACACGCTCTATGCGGAGCTGAATGCCAACCCGGAGAAATTCCAGGATTACACCAGAATGTCTCAAGATTCTTTCCGGGATTTACTGTCTCGTGTAGAAGGTTCCATACGGCGGCAGGACACACGGCTCCGTAGAGCAATTCCACCCGAGGAACGTCTGTTAGTGACATTACGGTACGTTCCAAAACTAAACCAATGACAGTCCAAATTTTTGGTTATGACATGTATTTTTGGTTGTTTTTTTTTACCTTTTTCTTATTTAAAAACACCATTAAGAGCCGATTTTAAATGTTTTTTTGTTTCCTTTTCTTCTAGATTTCTGGCCACAGGAGAGAGTTTATCTTCCCTGCACTTCCAATACCGCATTGGAATCTCAACCCCGTCCAGAATTGTTGTGGACACCTGTCGTGCATTATGGAATGTACTCCGTGAGGAGTTTATACCCGTACCCACCGTGGACATGTGGCGGGAAATATCAAAAACATTTTTGAACGTGTGTGATTTTCCAAACTGTTTAGGGGCGGTGGACGGGAAGCACATCCGCATTGTTAAACCTGCCAGAACCGGATCTGAGTTTTTTAATTATAAAAAATATTTTTCGGTAGTGCTCATGGCAATAGCGGATGCGGAGTGTCGCTTCATCGCCGTGGACATTGGAGCTTTTGGCCGTGGCAATGATTCCCAGACCTTCAAGAGCTCGGATATGGGCCGTCGGGTATATGGCAACAATTTTAATTTTCCCCCTCCACAGCCTCTCCCCAACACTCAAGGCCCACCGCTGCCATTTGTTATGGTTGGGGATGAGGCCTTCCAGATGTGTGAAAATCTCCTAAAGCCCTATTCTAGTAGGGACTTGGACCACACACGTAGAATATTCAACTACAGACTGACCAGGGCCAGAAGAACCGTAGAGTGCAGCTTTGGCATTCTGGTTGCTAAATGGCGCATTCTTGCAACAGCCATCAATCTAAAAGTGGAAACAGTGGACGAGGTGGTCAAAGCCTGTGTGGTTCTACACAATTATATAATGGCTAAGGAGCGACCCCACATTGAACTTGATGAACCAGTTTCACACCCATTGCCAGATTTTCAGCATCACTCGATGCGGTCAACTGCAGCCGTTGGTCTTATGCGGGACCAATTTGCGGCCTATTTTGTGTCCGATATTGGACGGGTTTCATGGCAGGACAATGTTGTTTAAATGTCCTGTTGTATGTTAATGTTTACCAATTATTAAATACTGATACAAATTTTTCTAATTAATAAACTTTTTTGTGTTCACCAGGTCTCCTGTCTTTTTCCTCTCTAAAAAAAGGTTGAACAAAGATGGGCAGTAGATATGTATATCATAATTTGTAATCCAAAACCAGAAGTGGGTGATAGTTGATGAGGTAATAATTAGATTTTTTTAATCATAATTGACCTCTGTTGCACTCCCTATTTTGGTTTACAAAGAATGATATAAACACGCATACTTATAATAATGTAACCAGATTTAAATTTATTTATTGGTAATCTTCTTGACGTCATTGCGTCAAGACTGGCACGCTCTCTATACCCGTCAAGTCAAGTGTAAGAAATAATGAATTCATGATGAACATATACATGATCATGAATTCAAAATTCTACACCTGCCCAGGTGAGGATAGATAGTTAGCGTGTGCCAACCCTTGTCCCATCAGTTTGACAAACATTTTCACATAATGTGCTATATAGAATATGGTGAATATACAAGTCAGTAATCAACTAAACAGGTCAGGTGTCTATTTTGACATCTGACCGGTTCAGTTGAGTTCTGAACTTGATTGCCACCATTTTCTCTTTGTACAGTGACACTACACTAGTTAAAAATTAAAAATAAGAGTATGGAAATAATTACTATTTTTTTGGCCAACTCATATCTGTATACTAAAGAAACACATATAGATGTTGTCTGGTATTTTATACTACTGGAGATATGTGTAGGCCAAAAGAATAAGTGTGTGACGAAGTTTATTGGTGTGTATTGAGAGCGGTGAAAGACACAATAAACCAAACATAATTGTTGCAAATAAACTTTTTTTTTATTGAGGAAAAACAAAACAAATTTATTTTTTGGTACCGCGCCGGGTTGAACCACGCCGGCTTGGGGTTGAGTGACGTAACTGGGGGGTATTCAGAACTGAAGCCTGGCTCACCGTGGAGGAGGCAGAGGTGGCAGGAGAATGGGCAAGAAAACTTGAAGGGTCTGTAAGTTCGGGGATGGGGCTTAAAACATGAGGGGCTTGAGACACACTGGAAGGTTGAGACACATCGGTAGGTGATGGGGGAGGAATAATCAAAGTTTTTAGTTTTCTATGCGTTTTGCCAGTTTTACGTTGGGTTTTCCGGGTTGGGGGAAGTCTTCTTGGGCTAGGTTGTAAAGTGTGGGCGGGAGACACGTCAGGACCCGGCTCCACAATTACACAGTCAGTCTCCATTGTGGAGCGCTCGGCAATGTCTGAGTCCAATGGGGGGAAAGATAAAGTCCCGCCTGGGTCCTGGTGCCTCGTTGGGGGGGGAAAACAAAAACCCTCCCAGGATCCTGGTGCCTCGTTGGGGGGGGGGGGAACATAACACCCTCCCAGGGTCCTGGTGCATCGTTGGGGGGGGGAACATAAAGCCATGGATGGGTCCTGCTGCATCGGGGTGGGTCCTGTCCGGAAAGGTATGGCTTGGTCGTGCTGCATCATGGGGGGCCCGGTGCGATACGCCATGGATGGGTCCTGCTGCATCGGGGGGTGTCCTGCCCGGAAAGCAACGCCTCGGTCCTGCTGCATCGGGGTGGGTCCTGTCCGGAAAGGTATGGCTTGGTCGTGCTGCATCATGGGGGGCCCGGTGCGATACGCCATGGATGGGTCCTGCTGCATCGGGGGGTGTCCTGCCCGGAAAGCAACGCCTCGGTCCTGCTGCATCGGGGGTGGGCCGGTCCGATATTGCATGGATGGGTCCTGCTGCATCGGGAGGGTGCCGGGCCGATAAGCCACGCCAGGGTCCTGCGTCATCGTGGTGTCAGCGGAGGAGGTCCAAGCCGGAGCAGCGGTCGTCATGGTGGTGGCGGTGGGATGTCCAACAGCACTCGTCATCGTGTTGGCGCTGTAGTGGAGTACACCTGTAGAGGGAATAGAGGTGGCCGTGAAGTGGTATGCAGCAGAGGTAGGAATAGTGTTTACTTGTGAGAGTGACGGCACAGTTGGATATGCCACCACATTACGACTCTGACTCTGCTGCATAGCCTGCACAAAAGCAACATTGCAGGCCTGCATCACACTCAGCTGGAGATCAGGGCTAAGGTTTTCCGACATGCCCTGTTCGATTTGATTAAAAAAATGATGAGCTGGCTTCTGGAGGTCGGCTTTCACTTGATCAACGCTTTTGGCGACATCCTGGATGCGGCACTCTAACAGGTTATGGGACACATCCATTCTGTCACCTAAAGCCTTGATAGCTTCGTGTAAAACCGAGCTCAAGTGCAAAAACTCGGGCATGAGGGACCTATCCGAAGCCCTCTGTCGCTGCCGGGATGAGCCCGCAAAAATGGGTGCAGCGAAAGAGGACTGCGAAAGGGGAAGACCTGATGGGCCAGCCCCCTGGTCTCCAGTGAGTGTGGAAGACCCACCTGGTGCTGCGCTGCTGGATGGCTGGGACGGGTCCGTGGCTGCCGGCTGAAGGACCGCTCCAGAACCTGTGGCGACAGTCGTGCAGTGTGTGCTGTGAAAAAAGAAAACAGAAAATTAATACCAAACTTTAACAAGACGGTACATCCTGTGGAATTAAAAATGACAGATTATGTCAATGCAGTACAACCGGAGGCATGTGAGAAATACTTACGTTCTCATGAGAAGGACCGGTCTCAGGAAGGCCAACACACGGTGGTATTTGTAGAGCCGGTGCCTTGCTCCGGAACCACTAGCTGCACTCTTCTCTGCACGCAGGTCCTTGTTGAAGCGGTCGTTCATGGAACGCCAACGTGTCCTTACTTTGTCCACTGTGAAATAACAATAAAATATAATGGTCAGAATAAGGACTTTTGCCCGTGCTCTCGTGACTGTGTGTGATGACAGAAACTACGAAAAGTTTCTTTCATCACACACAGTCAAGAGAGCATGGCCAAGGTCTGTTGCTTCACACTACCGTGCAATACTTACCAAATGCATTACGGACCCGTGGCGGGGAATTCTCCCAGCCATCCCACAACGCTTGGGCCACCTCACTCCACAAACGACGGAGAACACTATTGACGGCGTGCTGTTGATCCCGGCTGTCCCACAACGGGACTCGCTCCTGGACCAGACTGATCAGCAGGTCATTATCAATCCGGTCGTCGTCCCGTTGTGAAACCTAAAATTAAAAGAAAATCATTTAAGTTTGCTCAACCACATTTGGAAAAAATAAGACACGAAGATGAGAAAGGGCAGGAATATGAAAGACAACTTTCAGAAAAGGATGATACAAGAAAAATGTAAAGAAAAACAAGGGTACAGAAAGGAAGTTAAAAGAATATTACAATAAGGACAGTCTGCCTGGTATACATACCCGCTGCCGTCTTCCACCTGGACCTTGACTCCGCTGCTCAGTACCTCTCTGTCCCTCAGTTGAAGTGCTCTATAAAATTTAAAAAAAAAAATTGCCTCATGTGTCGATGTGACAGTCAATACTTACCAAGCTGACGGACAAAAAACTTACCTCGCTCACGTGATCCACTTCTGATTGACGTGGCTGGAACTCCTCATCAGACGAGGAAACCAGAGAAGACATTCTGATGCGTGTTGAAAGAAAAAAATAGAAGAAATTAGGACATGTAGATCCAAAAAATTGAAAATGAATGTATTGGCTAGGATATACTCACATTGCTCTGTGTCTTGTCCAACAATGCGTCCGGGCAGGGTGCTGTCTTCTTTGGAGTCTGATGAGAAGTGACCAGAAACTTCCCCCAACCTTCCTTTTATAACCCTGCTGCTATGGGGGAGGCTTATCAGTGTCTAGACATCCTTATCTACAGTTAATTCAATGGTGCCAAAAAAACGCATGCGTCAAAAAAACGCATGCAAACGCATGTCCAAAAAAACGCATGCGTCCCCATTGACTCCAATGCATTTTTTGTAAAAAAAAAAACGCATGTAAACGCATGCGTTTTTTTGGTAAAAAAAACGCCCCTCAAAATACTACAAGTTGCATTTTATAAACGCGTTCACAAACGCGTGCAAACGCGTACACCTAAAAACGCATGCGTTTTCAATGTTAAATATAGGGGAAAAAAACGCATGCGGTTTTTTTTGTAAAAAACGCTGCAGACAAAAACGCAAGTGTGAAACCACCCTAAGACGTTTTTTTTTTGTAAAGCTGAGCTGTAAAGTCTTGCAAATAATTTTTTTTTGCTAAGTAAGTCTGTCTTCCTGGCTTATCTGCTTGTTTTCAGAAGGGTTCTTATCTTCTCTGCTCTTATCAGTACACATATGCTAGCCCAGACATGTTACCTTTCAGTTTCTTTGGAGAGCAGCTGTGTGCTTCTACCCCCATGGCCTCTTCCGGCATCAAAAGAAAAAGATGCAGCTATTGCCCTTCTACTTGTGACAACAAGACGAGTATAACATGTTCTGGCTGTAAAACATTTCTATGCAAAAATCATGTGTATTGTTTTTCATGCAAGAATCCGTAAATTTATATGATCATGTAAATATATTCACATTGTAATGTTTATTATCTTTAATTTTTTATCCCAAAATGTTTGATTTGATTGTTTTTTTTTTTTTATTTTTTACAAAATATGTGTAGTTTTCTATTTTCGTTTTGCTCATTGGATGGATGTTTTTTCAGAATAAAAACAAAAAAAAAAGATTTCTAGTTCATTTTTCTTTTTTTTTTTTTTACTACCAAACATGTTCACAAACAGTCTAGTAAGCAAAAAGTATAAAAAAAATGGAGTTAGAGTGTCTAAAATCAAGGTTTAATAAGCCGGGTCATAGTGACCCGGAACACTACAAGTGTATAGTAAATGTGAACAAAACAGCAGGGTTAATATGTCTATTAAGTAAAAAAATAATACAGAAAAAAAAAACGGTCTGACCTTGTATTTATCCTATGCCAGATTCCTCATCATGTTATGCAGCCGGCTCATATGGTACACCCATATTAATAGATCACTGAATATGTCTTGTGTGTTAAGGTACCGTCACACTAAACGATATCGCTAGCGATCCGTGACGTTGCAGCGTCCTGGCTAGCGATATCGTTCAGTTTGACACACAGCAGCGATCAGAATCCTGCTGTGATGTCGCTGGTCGCTGCAGAAAGTCCAGCACTTTATTTACTCGCTGGATTCCCTGCAGACATCGCTGAATCGGCGTGTGTGATGCCGATTCAGCGATGTCTTCGCTGGTAACCAGGGTAAACATCGGGTTACTAAGCGCGGGGCCGCGCTTAGTAACCCGATGTTTACCCTGGTTACCAGCGTAAAAGTAAAAAAAAAAAAAACACTACATACTTACCTACCGCTGTCTGTCCCTCGGCGCTCTGCTTCTCTGCCCTGTGTAAGCACAGCGGCCGGAAAGCAGAGCACAGTGGTGACGTCACCGCTCTGCTTTCCGGCCGCTGTGCTCACAGTCAGTGCAGGAAAGCAGAGCACCGAGGGACAGACAGCGGAAGGTAAGTATGTAGTGTTTGTTTGTTTTTTACTTTTACGCTGGTAACCAGGATAAACATCGGGTTACTAAGCGCGGCCCTGCGCTTAGTAACCCGATGTTTACCCTGGTTACTGGCATAGTTGGTCGCTGGAGAGCTGTCTATGTGACAGCTCTCCAGCGACCAAACAGCGACGCTGCAGCGATCCGGATCGTTGTCAGTATCGCTGCAGCGTCGCTTAGTGTGACGGTACCTTAAGGCTCGCGTTACACTAGTAGTATTTGGTCAGTATATTACCTCAGTGTTTGTAAGCCAAAACCAGGAGTGGGTGATAAATGCAGAAGTGGTGCATATGTTTCTATTATACTTTTCCTCTATTTGTTCCTCTCCTGGTTTTGGCTTACAAATACTGATGTAAAATACTGACCAAATACTGCTAGCGTGACGGCAGCCAAAGAAGAGTTGGAGACAAGATGTTGCTGCCCAAGGACACTTAAATGTCCAGGACAATTCATAAGATGAAAGCTGAATTGTAGATGTGGTCAACAAGGTCATTTGTGATACAAGACTAACTTTATCTGTTGAGTAAATTCTACTGCTTTCCAGATAACTATCAGAGGACAGCTATGGTGTTGGATTGCAGGACTGTTTGTTTCTGTAGAAGTGTTTTGTGAAATCATATTGAAAAGCCTATAGAGAATGTCACCTTAAAAATTGCTCATGATGAGCATGCTACAAAAGAAGGCTGCAGCCCTCAAAATTGCAAACAAAGCGCTGTGCAGACTTTTTCAGAACTTGTGTTTAGCTCCCAGCTAGTGATGAGCCCAAGTGCCCGTTAATCGAGTAGAGCGGGCGCTTTGATATGCACTGAGTAGCACGGGCGCTCGAGTGACATGTTCACGTCCCCGCTATTACACAATCACAAAATATGTGGGGATTGCATACAAACAGGGGCAATCCCGGCATGTTTTCTGGTTATCTAACAGAGGCGATATATGAGGCCCCAGGTATGTGAACACTCGAGCACCTGCGCTACTCAGGACATACCAGAGCACCCTCGGCAAACTTAAGTAACGAGCACTTGCGCTCATCACTACTTTCAGCAAACATCTTTAGATACCCAAAAAAACTGTGTGAGAAAGTCTCTGTGTACAAAATCCATTATGTCACTTTTATTTTAGGTCGGCAAACCCGTTGAGTTTTTCGAGAGGAAAATCGCCCCGGCAAACGTTGGCCTTTTTTTTTTTCCCTGAAGTGTCTATGTTAGGCCGGTTTCACACGTCAGTGGCTACCGGTACGTGAGGTGACAGTTTCCTCACGTACCGGAGCCACTGACACACGTAGACACATTCAAATCAATGCATCTGTGCAGATGTCATTGATTTTTTGCGGACCGTGTCTCCGTGTACCAAACACGGAGACATGTCAGTGTTCGTGGGAGCGCACGGATTACACGGACCCATTAAAGTCAATGGGTCCGTGTAAAACACGTACCGCACACGAACGTTGTCCGTGTGCAGTCCGTGTGCCGTGCAGGAGACAGCGCTACAGTAAGTGCTGTCCCCCCCACTGGTGCTGAAGCCCCATTCATATCTTCCCTGCAGCAGCGTTTGCTGTAGAGGAGATATGAATATTCCTTTTTTTTTGTTTCTCATGTTTAAAATAAATATCCATGTCCCCACCCCCCTGTCACCCCCTGTGCGCCCGCCCGCTGTTCTTAAAATACTCACCCGGCTCCCTCGCTGGCTGGCGCTGCTTCCTGTCCTGGCCGCACCTTCTACTGTATGAGCGGTCACCTGGGGCCGCCGATTACAGTCATGAATATGCGGCTCCACCTCCCATAGGGGCGGAGCCGCATATTCATTACTGTAAATGAGCGGCCCCACGTGACCGCTCATACAGTAGAAGGTGCGGCCAGGACAGGAAGCAGCGCCAGCCAGCGAGGGAGCCGGGTGAGTATTTTAAGAACAGCGGGCGGGCGCACAGGGGGTGGGAGGGGGTGGGGACAGGGATCTTTATGTTAAACACGAGAAACAAAAAAAAAAAAGGAATATTCATATCTTCTATACAGCAAACGCTGCTGCACAGAAGATATGAATCGCGGCTTCAGCACGATGCAGCGGACAGCGCTAAACTTTAGCGCTGTCTCCTGCACGGTGCGTGTGGTACCCAGTGGGCACACGGGCGGCACACGTGTGCCACACTGATGTGCCACAGAAACGCACGGGCACACGGACATGGATAATTCCGGTACCAATTTTTCCGGTACCGGCATTATCTGGACGTGTGGGACTGCCCTTAGCGTTGTTTCTCCTGATCACTTTTTCTAAGTATTTGGCCACCATTGGGTTTTTTTTAGGGTTTTTCCAGCATTTTTTCGGCATCTTTTTCACTAGTGTTTTTTCAGTCTTTTTAACCCCATTCAACAATGAAGAATTCAGTAATTTTTCAAGCAAAAATGCAGGCAAAATATTTGAAAAGATGCCTGAACATCTTCTGAGCCTTCACTTTTACCTTAATTGTAAAGCATAGAGCCTCTTCAGAAAAGAAAATGCCTGAAGAATAGTCAGATCACATAATTTCACCTCCTGGTGTCTTTGTAAACCTAAAGCAGTTAAAAGAGGTTCAGAAGACTAAACATATGAACAGCAAGTAATTTTTAGCTCAAAATCTACCTGAAAAAGCTTCACAAACGCATCCCATAAAATGAACATAATGCACAGCAATGTCAAATGATATTGCTTAGTACATACATGTTCAGGATTTGGAAACCCTGGAGGTGTTGAAAGACGTGACCCGTATATTGTAACAGAAATGGCCCGCTCGCCATACCTCAAAGTATAGAGTAAAAGACTTGCTGCAGTGTCTCGCTGCTAAAACATCTGAAAAGACATTGAC
This sequence comes from Ranitomeya imitator, assembly GCF_032444005.1. Classification (NCBI taxonomy): domain Eukaryota; kingdom Metazoa; phylum Chordata; class Amphibia; order Anura; family Dendrobatidae; genus Ranitomeya; species Ranitomeya imitator. Next base: position 877,215,287 of record NC_091282.1, on the reverse strand, counting down.
GAAGCCGCCTCAGGAAAGCAGTTACAGGTTTTTGCTGTGTGGTTTGGTTCATTTTTTTCCCATCTATCTGAATAGGTGAAAAACGCTGCAAAAATGCTGAAAGAATTGATTGACATGCTGCAGAGTTGAAACTGCATCAATCCATACACCGAAACACTGCATATTGAAATTCTGATTTGGCTTTTTTCCTAAGTCACATTACAAGGCTCGATGAAGGGTTGATTGTGACTTGTAGGATTGCTACTTCCATCAGGTGGCGCTATAGAGTTCGTGTACTCTTCCTCAAGAGGCAATTTGCATACCAAGAAAAATAGACAGCATGTGTGTAAGATTTCAGAAATCTCATTCACTTTGCTAGTACTGTAAAACACTGTGCTTTTTTTGCGGCAAGAACGCATGGGGAAAATGCGAAAAAACGCACCTTGTGAACATTACCTTAGGCCGAATTTACGCTTTCTGCAGCAACATTGATGTTTCAGGCTAATGCTATTGGACCTATTGATATAGACAGATACTGCATTACAGTCTATACTAAGATATCAAACGCCACAATGTCAACTACTCACAATAATGTACTCATCAAGACTGATAGAAAACCAGAAGACGTAAGTTGCACCAACTGTCATCTACCTCAGTAATGTGAAAGTCTGTATTAATTGAATCAGGCTTTACCTTAGGGCTCATACTCATTTGCGAGAAAAACGGATGAGTGCAATCCGAGAAAAAATCGGATGGCACTCTGACCAATGTTATGCAATGGGTGACATCTCATCTGCCATTTTTTTTCTCAGCTGACATCAGACTGAGAAAAAAATTGCAGCATGCTGTGAATTTCTGCGTATCTCGGACGAGACTCACCAACGCAAGTCAAAGGATGCGAGAATAAATGCTCCGCACTCACACAGTCACTTTCCCATGGTCCACAGTTCACCGCAGTTCAGGCTGTGAGGGAGCGCAGCTTCAGTGACGTCACTGTTAGTCACTGAAGCTCCGCTCTCAGCAGCTAATTCACCAGTGGTTTTCAGCCGGGACAGTAGCATCTTGGCACTGTCCTTGTTGAAAACTGGATATCGCACAGATATGGATTACTGCGTGGGACACAACGACGGACAGGCATGGATATATTGTTGGTTTGTTATTTCACTTTTATTACAGGAGATTGAGGACTTTGCAGGAATTAGGTGTGGTAATTATTAAAGGAGTCTGTGTCTTTATTTCAATTAAAGGATTTTTTACGGGGTGTCTATGTTTTCTTAACAATGTGACTATGGGGTTAGTAATAGGGGCATCTTATTGACGCCTCTCCATTACATCATGACATCATGATGTCACAAAGGTGACATCAACCCACACAACTATTACCTCACTTGCCACCACTGCAGGGCAAGTGGGAAGAGCGAGGCTAAGTGCCAGAATTGGTGCATCTTAGAGACAAGCCTTTTCTGGGGCGGCTGAGTGCTGATGTTTTTAGTCAGGTAAGCCAATATCCATTGCCCCTTCCTAGGCTATTAATATCAGCCTGCCGCGGTCTGCATAGCCTTTGCTGGTTATTAATTCTAGGGGGACCCCACGTCATTTTTTTAGATCCCCATTTGAATAGCCAGTAAATGCTAAGTATACAGTTGTGAGCTGATATTAATAGTCTGGGAAGCTCCATGGGTATTACCCCCTTCCCAGGCTATAAACATCTGCCCCCAGTCACTGGCTTTCCCTCTGCTGGTTGCAAAAATTGCACGGGAGTCCACGCCATTTTTCCCCGTAAAAAAATCTTTTATTAATACATGTCCAGTAATTTGCACATACACTGTACTAATTGTATTTGTCACAGACATCTATATATCTACCAATTCTATTTGTAGTTACTGTATGTAATCCATCTCTTCTATCCTGTAGGCTCTTGCAGTGATTTTACAGAACACGGCAGCTGAATTTTCAGCTTTTCCTCTATGTATCTTTCTGTATATATATATATATATATATATATATGTATGTATATATATATATATATACTGTATATATGTGTGTTCTTCTGACATGTATATATATGTAAATATGTATTCTATGTGTTTATTTCTATTCCATCTATTCTAACCTGTCAGTGTGATTTTACTGCATGCACACAGGAATTACTGGCTTTTCTTCTATCTATCTAGATATTATATATGTGTGTGTGTGTGTGTGTGTGTGTGTGTGTGTGTGTGTGTGTGTGTGTGTGTGTGTGTGTGTGTGTGTGTGTGTGTGTGTGTGTGTTTTGACGAATATTTCCTTTGAAAGCGATGTGTAAATGACATAGAGAACTGCTGTATGTAAAGGCTCATGTTAAAATCGCAATGCACTCGGATGTAAATCGGATGCTAGGTGTGCAAATCGCATTGTACTCGCATGACACTCGCACGTCACTCAGATGACACTCGCATGTTACTCGTCCGTTTTTTCGGTCCAGATTACGGACCGTTTTTTTTCTCACATATGGGTATGTACCCTTACATTGAGAATGAATGATCAGTTCAGGAGGAGAGAGAAGCAGATCTCTCTGATAAGACAAATTACAAAGTTGCTTATTTTCACATACACTATTGATGAAATAGGAATTAAAATGACACTCTAAGGCTGCCGTCACACTAGCAGTATTTGGTCAGTATTTTACATCAGTATTTGTAAGCCAAAACCAGGAGTGGAACAAATAGAGGAAAAGTATAATAGAAACATATGCACCACTTCTGTATTTATCACCCACTCCTGGTTTTGGCTGAGAAATACTGATGCAAAATACTGACCAAATACTGATAGTGTGACGGCAGCCTAAGTATTTCAGAGAAGGGTATTGGAAAAAGCACATGGGGCCAGACTCATTAAGGCGTTTTCCCCAGTTTTCTGTTATAAAATACCTTGAAATATCTCAGCATTTTCGAAGTTGCAACAATTTTTTACAACGTCTGGCGGTTTAATGCCATTCCCGCTAAAATGAGTAGAACTTGGAAAGTATGGTGTGTGGCAATGGTTGCCCACAAATTTTTCTAAATTTATGCCAGAAATGTATTTTGACAGGAGTAACATTTCTGGCAAGGTGCATCTTTCTTCAGCAGTACCTTCATTAATCTGTATGCTGAGATAGGGTTAATCTGCAGGTTAATAGCAGGAAGCATTACAATACAGCACCTGCGGCACCCAGGAGAAAATTAACTTTATTCCTCCCTGGAGCCGCCGGCTTTCAGTCACAGAGGCGTGATGGAGTAATTACAGTCATTGCTTGCCAAACTGTGAGAAGGGGCTGTAATCTTGCGTTGGCATTAATGACAGTCACGCTGCACCGCAATTAACCCCCTATCTGCAGGTTAATAGCATTTGGGGACAGGACAGGTTTTCATTGATACTGCCATGCAAAACTCCAGTCTTTAAGCGGTATTCTCAAGTCTGGATTGCTCTCGATTGCTGGGACGCAAGCTAGAGATCATTGAAGTGCCATTCATGCTTACGGGAGTGCTGAAGACCAGCTGAGTCCATCATAGACCACAGAGCTTTTCTCGGGATCGGTAGGGGTCTCATCACTGAGATCCTCAGCAAGTGTGGCGTTATCTATCACATGGCGCTACTTCTAATTTTGAGAATATCCTTTTGGGCTCATTCCCACTTACGATGAAATTGGACGAATTCAATACGATTAAAAATCAGATTGCATTTGGACCGATGTCATTCTATGATTGTGTGTTCATCTGTGTTTTTTCCAGCTCGGATCGGATCACGATCGAACTGGAAAAAACTCCCAGCATGCTACAATTGTAATCAGAAATCGGATCGCATCCTGCAATAGAGCAGAACTTTCTCATGCTCGTGGTGCCTTCAGATAGCTAATAGGAGTTCACAGGGAGACACTAAGCACACGGTTCTCAGTGTCTGCTGGATGACAGGCTGTATGGTCACATCATGCAACCATGCAGCCTGCCATCTAGATGTAGCAGAGCTAGTCCCGTCATGGGACAAATGGATTAGCAGCATCTCTACAGAAAGGTGAGGAATATTGTTGTTTGTTTTTATTTAACTCTTTTGCCGATGACAAGGGCATCGGGGGAATGGGAGAGGTATGGTTTAAGATTTATTAAAGGAGTCTGTGTCATCCTTTCAATTAAAGGACTTTATTCTGGGTGTATGTGTTTTCTTACGTGACTATGGGGTTAGTAATGGAGGCGTCTTATTGACATCTCTCCATTACCCCGGGGTTTGATGTCACCTGACAATATAAAGGTGACAATAATCCCTCATCACCACACTTGCCCAAGCTACAGGGCAAGTCGGAAGAGCAAGGCTAAGTGCCAGAAATTGCACATCTAAGGCCGGCTTCACATTCAGCGTATGAAAATACGGTCCGTATATTACGGCCGTAATACGCTGAAAAGTCCCGAAAATAGTGGTCGAAAGCTCCTCCGTAGGCAGGGTGTTTCAGCGTTTTTTGCGCATGGCATCCTCCGTATGTAATCCGTATGTCATCCGTACTGCGTGTTTTTATCGCAGGCTTGCAAAACCGACATACGGATATACAAGGGATCCATGTGTAAAAAAAAAAAAATATATATATATACTGTCTATATATATATATATATACATATATATATATATGTCAGTAGACACATATATGTATATATATTAATATTTCATCCAGCGCGATGTAGCAGAAAGCCGGTAATTCAATTACCGGCTTTTGCTATCTCCTTCCTAAACCCGACATGATATGAGACATGGTTTACATACAGTAAACCATCTCATATCCCCATTTTTTTGCATATTCCACACTACTAATGTTAGTAGTCTGTCTATGCAAAATTTGGCCGTTCTAACTAGTAAATTAAGGGGTTAAATGGCGGAAAAAAATGGCGTGGGCTCCCGCACAATTTTCTCCGCCAGAGTAGTAAAGCCAGTGACTGAGGGCAGATATTAATAGCCTGGAGAGGGTCCACGGTTATTGGCCCCCCCCCCTGGCTAAAAACACCTGCCTCCAGCCACCCCAGAAAAGGCACATCTGGAAGATGCGCCTATTCTGGCACTTGGCCACTCTCTTCCCATTCCCGTGTAGCGGTGGGATATGGGGTAATGAAGGGTTAATGCCACCTTGCTATTGTAAGGTGACATTAAGCCAAATTAATAATGGAGAGGCGTCAATTATGACACCTATCCATTATTAATCCAATACTAGTAAAGGGTTAAAAAAATACACAAACACATTATTAAAAATTATTTTAATGAAATAAAAACAAAGGTTGTTGTAATATTTTATTGAACGCCCAATCCAATGACTGAAGACCCTCGTTCTGTAACAAAAAAAACATAATAAACCAACAATATCCTTACCTTCCACAGATCTGTAAAGTCCAACGATGTAAATCCATCTGAAGGGGTTAAAATATTTTGCAGACACGAGCTTTGCTAATGCAACGTTGCTCATGTCTGCAAAACCCCGGGGAATGTAGGTAAAGTAGGTCATTGACCTATATTTACCTGCATTTGCGGTGAGGCGCCCTCTGCTGGCTGTTCCTAGATCGTGGGAACTTTCCTAGAAAGCTCCCAGGCTCGAGTTCATATGAGGACAACCAGCAGAGGGCGCCTCTTATGATCTCGAGCCAGGGAGCTTTCTAGGAAAGTTCCCACGATCTAGGAACAACCAGCAGAGGGCGCCTCACCGCAAATGCAGGTAAATATTGGTCATTGACCTACTTTACCTACATTCTCCAGGGTTTTGCAGACATGAGCTGCTGCATTAGCAAAGCTCGTGTCTGCAAAATATTTTAACCCCTTCAGATGGATTTACATCGTTGGACTTTACAGATCTGCGGAAGGTAAGGATATTGTTGGTTTATTATGTTTTTTTTGTTACAGAACGAGGGTCTTCAGTGATTGGATTGGGCGTTCAATAAAATATTACAACAACCTTTGTTTTTATTTCATTAAAATAATTTTTAATAATGTGTTTGTGTATTTTTTTAACCCTTTACTAGTATTGGATTAATAATGGATAGGTGTCATAATTGACGCCTCTCCAATATTAATTTGGCTTAATGTCACCTTACAATAGCAAGGTGGCATTAACCCTTCATTACCCCATATCCCACCGCTACACGGGAATGGGAAGAGAGTGGCCAAGTGCCAGAATAGGCGCATCTTCCAGATGTGCCTTTTCTGGGGTGGCTGGGGGCAGATGTTTTTAGCCAGGGGGGGCCAATAACCGTGGACCCTCTCCAGGCTATTAATATCTGCCCTCAGTCACTGGCTTTACTACTCTGGCGGAGAAAATTGCGCGGGAGCCCACGCCAATTTTTTCCGCCATTTAACCCCTTAATTTACTAGCTAGAACGGCCAAATTTTGCATAGACACACTACTGACATTAGTAGTGTGGAATATGCAAAAAAAAATGGTGATACGAGATGGTTTACTGTATGTAAACCAGGTCTCATATCATGTCGGGTTTTAGGAAGGAGATAGCAAAAGCCGGTAATTGAATTACCGGCTTTAAAGCTGTCTAGCACTGGAAGAAATATTAATATATATATATACAGTGGGGCAAAAAAGTATTTAGTCAGTCAGCAATAGTGCAAGTTCCACCACTTAAAAAGATGAGAGGCGTCTGTAATTTACATCATAGGTAGACCTCAACTATGGGAGACAAACTGAGAAAAAAAAATCCAGAAAATCACATTGTCTGTTTTTTTATCATTTTTTTTGCATATTATGGTGGAAAATAAGTATTTGGTCAGAAACAAACAATCAAGATTTCTGGCTCTCACAGACCTGTAACTTCTTCTTTAAGAGTCTCCTCTTTCCTCCACTCATTACCTGTAGTAATGGCACCTGTTTAAACTTGTTATCAGTATAAAAAGACACCTGTGCACACCCTCAAACAGTCTGACTCCAAACTCCACTATGGTGAAGACCAAAGAGCTGTCAAAGGACACCAGAAACAAAATTGTAGCCCTGCACCAGGCTGGGAAGACTGAATCTGCAATAGCCAACCAGCTTGGAGTGAAGAAATCAACAGTGGGAGCAATAATTAGAAAATGGAAGACATACAAGACCACTGATAATCTCCCTTGATCTGGGGCTCCACGCAAAATCCCACCCCGTGGGGTCAGAATGATCACAAGAACGGTGAGCAAAAATCCCAGAACCACGCGGGGGGACCTAGTGAATGAACTGCAGAGAGCTGGGACCAATGTAACAAGGCCTACCATAAGTAACACACTACGCCACCATGGACTCAGATCCTGCAGTGCCAGACGTGTCCCACTGCTTAAGCCAGTACATGTCCGGGCTCGTCTGAAGTTTGCTAGAGAGCATTTGGATGATCCAGAGGAGTTTTGGGAGAATGTCCTATGGTCTGATGAAATCAAACTGGAACTGTTTGGTAGAAACACAACTTGTCGTGTTTGGAGGAAAAAGAATACTGAGTTGCATCCATCAAACACCATACCTACTGTAAAGCATGGTGGTGGAAACATCATGCTTTTGGGCTGTTTCTCTGCAAAGGGGCCAGGACGACTGATCCGGGTACATGAAAGAATGAATGGGGCCATGTATCATGAGATTTTGAGTGCAAACCTCCTTCCATCAGCAAGGGCATTGAAGATGAAACGTGGATGGGTCTTTCAACATGACAATGATCCAAAGCACACCGCCAGGGCAACGAAGGAGTGGCTTCGTAAGAAGCATTTCAAGGTCCTGGAGTGGCCTAGCCAGTCTCCAGATCTCAACCCTATAGAAAACCTTTGGAGGGAGTTGAAAGTCCGTGTTGCCAAGCGAAAAGCCAAAAACATCACTGCTCTAAAGGAGATCTGCATGGAGGAATGGGCCAACATACCAACAACAGTGTGTAGCAACCTTGTGAAGACTTACAGAAAATGTTTGACCTCTGTCATTGCCAACAAAGGATATATTACAAAGTATTGAGATGAAATTTTGTTTCTGACCAAATACTTATTTTCCACCATAATATGCAAATAAAATGTTAAAAAAACAGACAATGTGATATTCTGGATTTTTTTTTCTCAGTTTGTCTCCCATAGTTGAGGTCTACCTATGATGTAAATTACAGACGCCTCTCATCTTTTTAAGTGGTGGAACTTGCACTATTGCTGACTGACTAAATACTTTTTTGCCCCACTGTATATATATGTGTGTCTCACTGACATATATATATATATACCTATTCTATGTGTACACATTTATTCTACCTATTCTACTGTAAGCTGTCAGTGTGATTTTACTGTACACCGCAATGAATTACCGGCTTTTCTCGCTAACACCGCTGCGTATTTCTTGCAAGTCACACTGCTGGTCCGTGTGTGATCTGTATTTTGGGGCTTCCATAGACTTTCATTGACGTTTTATTTGCGCAATACGGTGACAAACGCAGCATGCTGCGATTTTCTACGGCCGTAGAAAGCCGTATAATACTGATCAGTTTAATACGGCAGATAGGAGCAGGGGCATAGAGAATAATTGTGCCGTTTGTTTTGCGAGTTTTACGGACGTAGTTTCTGCGCTCTTACGTCCGTAAAACTCGCAAGTGTGAAGCCGGCTTTAGAGATGCACCTTTTCTGGGGCGGCTGACAGCTGATGTTTTTAGCCTGGGGGGAGGCAGTATCCATGACCACCACCTAGGCTATTAACATCAGCCTGTAGCTGTCTTTATAGCCTTTGCTGGTTATTAATTATAGTGGGACCCAATGTCATCTTTTTTCAGGTGCCCCATTTTAATAGCCTGTAAAGGCTAATTATACAGCTGTGAGCTGATATTAATAGCCTTGGAAGCTCTATGGGTATTACCCCCTTCCCAGGCTATATCTGCCCCCTGCTGTTGGCTTTCCCTCTTCTGTTTAAGAAAATGATCCGGGAGCACACGCCATTTTTTTCAGAAAAATATTTTATTAAATACATGTGCAGTAAGCTGCACACACACTGAACTAATTTAATTTGTCACAGACCTCATGATATCTACCTATTCTATATGTAGTTACTGTATGTAATCCATTTCTATCCTGTCGGCTCCTGCAGTGATTTTACAGTACACGACAGATGAATTGCCGGCTTTTCTTCTATGTAATATATACATATATATATATGTGTGTGTCACTGACGTCTATATAGCTATCTGTTCTATATGCATATATCTATTCTATTCTAACCTGTCACTGTGATTTTACAGTGCGCGGCAGATGAATTGCCAAGTTTTAACCTATGTATCTATCTAATATATATATATAATTATATATCTATATATGCGTTGTAGAATATTTCCTTTAAAAACCATGCGTAAATGACAGAGAATTTCTCTTAAAAGCTCATGTTAAAATCGCATTGCAGTGTGTTAGCAAGCGCACTGTTCAGATGTAAATCGGATACTAGGTGTGAAAAATCGGATTGTACTCGCATGAAAAACCCGACACTCGTCCGACTCTCCTGCAGCAAAACCGGATCGATTTTTAAACCCGCAAGTGTGACTTCGGCCTCATGAATTATTGCTCTTGGTACAAATGTAACAAACTAACTAAAGCCGCTTGTTGGCACACCATGTGCTCTGCAGGGTGATACATGATTATTGCTGGGCAGACATTGCCATATATCTCCCTATATCATCCCTATAAAGAAGCCGCGAACACTGGGACGATACAGCGACATTAGTGTCCCCACACTGCATCTCTGTGCCGCTGACCTCCATCATTCCACCCCACTAGCCCCATTTCTGTGCATTCATCAGCCTGTCTCCCCAGTGGCCCTGAGGCGACCACTGCAGCCATAGAGCAGGGGGAGATGGCTGTCTGCGCGGCCGACCTGTGATTCACACGTCTGGGGAAGAAGGAGGAGTGGGCGGGAAGGAGGACACAGCGGTGACGTGTGGGGGAGGAGGAGGAGGAGAAGCAGGAGGAGGACACTCCGAAGAAACAAGTGCACATTGCTGCTGCTGGCGACCGGCTGAGAGGAGCAGTAGTCCTGAGCGTGGGGCCTGTGGATTTATCAGTGAGTGCACCCTGCATGGCGGCGGCATTAGCCCGGGGAGCGTAAGGGCAACTCCGGAACCGCGCTCATTCCCAGGTAATGTGTCTGTATGTAATGTGTATGTGTAATATATGTGTATGTAATGTATAGAATATGTGAAATAGATCATGCACAAGTGTGTATGTGCATGTGTGTAATGTATACATGCAGAGGTGTGTATGTTTATATATATATATATATATATATATATATATATATATATATATATATATACATGCACAAGTGCATGTGTAATGCAAATATATATATATATATATATATATATATATATATATATACACACACTTATACATGAATGTCTAAAAAAAATATATATATATATATATATATTTTTTTTTTTATTTTTATATATAAAATGTGTGTATATACATATTCCATGTATACATGCAGCCATATAGGCGGACTATGCCCTTTGTAAGCGCAGTGCGTGGTGATCAGACCTTGCTGCACACCTTATGCTGATGACTGGTGCGGGCAGTGCACATACATAGCTGTGACATTGTCCTGAGTGGGCCCGGGTGACCTCGGTGGGTGATGTGAGCAGTGAGCCAGGGCTGCCAGTGGAGGTGATGGGGCAATGTGCCTGGCTTTCTGTAGCCCAGTGGTACAGTGTGCACCTATGTGGTATCCCGGCACAGATGCCACCAGGACGGTGTTATTTCTCCTAATGTATATAGTCAGGACTGTTCAGCGGTCCCTGGGGGAACACAGAACGCTGTTACTACACGGTTACCGCGCCACGCTCCATCTCTTCCATAGAGTTGTATGGCTACGAGCAGACGATTAATGATGCCACTTTTCTCAGCTCCGCGCCCGTCATTCCTGTCACATGTATACACAGGGCTATCGTCGCCTTCCACACTACACTTACTATTGGATATGTTCCTTTACCTAATGATCGCTGTTAGTTGTCCTGACTAATGGAGGGTGGCATCAGAGAAATGTCATCGGCCCGGTGCTAATGACATCGGTGGCACATTGACTCCATGCCATCAGCCTCTGATCATTGGTGGCCTCCCCTCAGCCACAGAAGCCTTGGCTACTATGGAATGCACAAAATTAGATATATTTTTTGCTTCCAGCAACTCTAAAGCTCTCCGGCTGTTGGATTTGGGTCACCGCCGTAAGGCTTTGTTCACATGCCGCCTTTTTTGCCGCATTTTTTTAGTGCAAATTGTAAGTTGTGTTTTTCAGTACCGGCATAATCTGAGATGTCAGAAATCTCATGCACGCTCTTGTTTTCGTGGCCAGAAGACAGAGCAAATGTAATCTGCTCCCAAAAAAACGCTGCAGAACCGCTGCATGTGAACATAGCCTAAGACCCCAGAGAACCGTCACCTCTGCTGGTTGTGGTTCGAATATCCAACTTTCCAGATCGAACACTTTCCTATTGGAATCCCTCCCCCGCCGAAACCATGAAATAAAGGGGGGGGTCTCATGGCAACACAGAGCTTGAATATAATATCTGTCGTAAGCCTAGAATCATACTCTGGGGCTTTATTGGTGAGTTCAAAGAAAGGTCAAGTCAAATGTCTATTTAAAGAGTATTTCTGGTTTAATCTGGTTTTGGTTGGCGCTTTTGGCGCCTTTTTAAACGGTTATTATTGGTCAATATGTGGTTTCTGGGGGCTGTGTGAATGATAAAAGCCCGGTTTTCTGGCTAGTTACCTCAGACTGAAGTTTTTGATGAAGATCCCACCCTCCCACCCCTTTTTTATGTCCCGTCGTGATGTCTTTAATTGTGGGAAAATCACCCATTTTATGGGCGGATTGGTTAATTGGTGTTTTGGATTTATGGACATTTATGAGTTATTATTTAAAGCATTTCTTGGATATGGATTAACCCTAAATAAACATCACGGCCATTTTTCCTCCATTACAACTGTGTTGCGTTTTTATTTAAAAGGTATGAATAGGTCTTGTGATGCCATGGGCTTTGATGTGAATCCCAGCAGTAAGACCCCCATAAACCAGTCATATCTGCTGTTTCTGGTGGGAATACCCTACCCAGGTAACAGGGGTATAGACCACTAGTTATCAGCCCTTTCTCTAGGCTTCAACAAATGTGCATTGATGGATTTGTCATCGGCGCAAATGAATGAATGAAAGAGAAGTGTATCCCGTCCTGGCAGAAATCTAAGCTTCGTTAATGAATGGCATTTGTCGGACTGCTCAGGAGGGACATCACACAAGGACCTCCCGCAAGGACCTCACACAAGGACCTCCCGCAAGGACCTCACGGCTTTTGATTCAAGCTATGCATAGATTCAGAGAGGGGAATGGGTGTAGTAATTACCGTACGATCGCAAACCGAAGTACTTTCTATTTTGTAAATCTCCATTAGTCTGAAACCTCTCTGGATGAGCGCAGGTTACACGTTTCCATAAAGGTACCTTCACACATAACAAGCCGTCAGCTTCCCTGCCCTGACTGTCAGTGCCGGCCATAAAGCAGAGCACAGCGGTGACGTCACCGCTGTGCTCTGCTTTACGGCCGGCGCTGACACAGTCAGTGCGGGAAGCTGACGGCGGGGGACGTGACAGACATCGGAATGTGAGTATGTAGTGTTTTTTTTTTTTTTTTCTTTTACTTTTACAGTGGTAACCAGGGTAAATATCGGGTTACTAAGCGCGGCCCAGCACTTAGTAACCCGATGTTTACCCTGGTTACCCGGGGACTTCGGCATCGTTGAAGACAGTTTCAAGGATGCCGAAGTCGTTCCCCTGATCGTTGGTCGCTGGAGAGAGCTGTCTGTGTGACAGCTCCCCTGCGACCACACAACGACTTACCAACGATCACGGCCAGGTCGTATCGCTGGTCGTGATCGTTGGTAAGTCGTTTAGTGTAACGGTACCTTTAGTTTGTTGTGGAACTATTGGAAACCCACCCAAATAGTATACATGATAAGTATGGTGAAAGAGAACCCTATGTAAGAAAGCTGTTTGTTTTCTTCATATGACTGGTCTCCATTGTTTAGTCTTTCCTGCTTCCAGAAATATTACATAAGTGATCTTATATTATGGAACATGTTCTTATTGCTTGCACTGCATGGAAACGCTTTACAATGGCACAGCGCCACCTGGTGGTCGCTTTCTCATGATGCACAGTGGAATGTATTGTACCAAATTGTTCCCGAGTCAGTGAATGATGATTAATTGGATCGTTTGGGTAATTATATGTCCTACACATCAAACCAGTGCAACGTGCTGATCGCTCTATATAACTTCTAAAGTGCTCCATACATATTGGGCTAAGGTCAGCTGATCTCAGTCTGTGATGGATGCCCCTACTGAGTGAAGAGGTTCCTTTTGTCTTTGGACATGCTTGGTGTTGGCTCTCATACACAACACAACGGCCGAGTGAGTACATGAGAGAGCCGGTTGAGAACCATCATTTGACTGACTGCTATCCAAAGGGCATGGGGAAACTTAAATGGGTTATCCGAGTCTTTGCTTATATATTTGTATGGGGCTATGAATGAGTGAACCCGAACTTAAGTTTGTGGTTCGTACCGAACACAGACTTCTTCCAGAATTTTCAGAGTTCCGGGAGAAGAATCTTTTCCATTGCAAAAGTTCAGGATAATAATTATTATTATTATTATTATCTTTATATGACAACATATTCTGCAGCGCTTTACAGTAACAGTTTCAAACACAACAGTCATAAGTAACAACGTTAACCATACAATAATTAAAGCAAAATAAGACGTCCCTGCTCGTGAGAGCTTACAATCTACAATGAGGTGGGGGAGATACAAGGTACAGGTGAGTATTTACAATGATGGTCCAGCCATCTTCAGGGGGTGGCGGATAGATGGAAGTAGTGAAACATAAACTGACTTTGACTTTTCAATGGGGCTTGGGGTCGGTTTCAAGTTTAGATACAGTTCTGGTACCCGAACCGAACTTTGGAATAAAGGTCGGGTATCGGAGCCCAAACTTCCATGGGTCCGCTCATCCCTAGCTATGAACTTAAAGTTGCTAACTACTTGTTCGTGCTGCCTGGCGACGTTCTCTGCCGACTCAGAGAAGTCACGGACCACTCCTGCCGGTGATTCTCCTTCTGGGGACATCCCGTCGAAAGATCTGCTTCAGTCAACCGGACGTCGCTGCCAATCAAGCAGATTGACAGCGGCTCTCCACTGCCTGAAATAGGGAGGGAACTGTTAATCAGCATGACGTCACCAGCGACGCTCCATTGACAGAACAGGCCAGAAAAGAAAGACCAGGAGAGTCGCCACGTGAGCCGACAGAGGTCATCGCAACTACCTACTGCTAGGTTATTAGTCCCATACGAAACCATACCTAAAGTTCCACATAACCCTTTTAAGTCTATAGGTGTGGTATGGAAAAGTATTTGACCCTTGATTTATAGTTGTTGAACTGGGGATCAACCCCAAACAAAGCATAGCAAACAATAGCACTACATGTTTAGAATAGGAAAATGAATAGTAGGTCCGTGGTGATGTGTTCCTAGTGACACATAATGTTTCACCATATGGAGTGTGGCATGCCATCTGACTGCTACACCGGCCCTTTAACTACACACCTACATTTCTGCACAGTGACGGGGAACGGACCGATACTAAGTCAGCAAATAACCGCTCAGTGGATCTCTCCGTGTATCTGGTGCTCGTGCTGTTCTCCTTTCCAGGGTAATCTAGTGAGAGCCTTCCACACACTTCTTTTTTTTTTTGGAAAGGATTAATCTGATGCAGGATAAACAGTGATGTTAGAGAAGCGGCTATTCTTAGCCATGTCGTGACCCATGAAACTAATCCATTGCAAACATAATCAAGAATAAATCCTCTAATATTGTACATCCCCTAAGCTCCCAGAGGGCAGGTGGTGGCAGAGTCTGTGCACAGCGCTTACTCGCCTGCGCTGCTGTCGCATAGGGTGCGTAGTATTTCAGGCACCGCAATGGATGTTTCTTCTAGTGTAACAAACCGAAAACTACATTTAGGTTTTTGCTTTGGAATCTGAGAGCAGCATATTGAAGGGACAGAGAGCCTGATTTCAGTGATGTCACCTGCTGGTTTGCGTGCTTACATTCTGATACAATCAGCCAGCAAGTTATGGTCATGTAATCTGAGAGTAGAATAATATAGGGACAGAGACCCTGATTCCAGCAATGCATCATTTACTAGGCTGCATAATAACAATTACGGTATAATGTTGTTTCTATAGCGCCAACATAGTCCTCAGCACTTTGCATTTTAGAGGGGACTTGTGCTGGCAATAAAAGACATTAAGGTGGTTCCAGTCATATGATATTGCTGACCCATCCTTATCCTTGGTCATCAATATCCCGTGTAGTGCGACTCTCTGCACCCCCACCGATTAGCTGTTACTAACTCATCTTCTGGATGTAGATGGTGCACGGGGCCGTGGTGTTTACCTCCGGTCACCGTGCCAACTTCTTTACTCTCGATTTGCTGCCACACAATATGGCACCATAATGGCCGATAGATGCCACCTTTAGGATTCTGAATCCAGTTGTGTCCATAGTCGTATTGGATCTGACGTGTTGGATTTCATCAGTGCAGACTGGTTGTCAATGAGAAATATGAGGTATCATCTTGTGGACAATTAATGACTTATTTGGCCAAGATATTTCCCCTATTCCTTACTTTGGGGATTTGACGCATAGGATGTGTTCTGCAAAGATAGCAGCGCTGTGTGTAGTAATGAAATGAGCAGCTTTTCATTCTGTAAAATGTCAGGTAGAATCTGGTTACCATGGACTCGGCATCTGCTCTTTTACCCCGGGGCCTTGCTTTTGTGAAGAGCTGTAGGCTCTGCATACATCCAATATTTGCTGTAGGCTGTATAGACACAGCTGGCAGGAGGTCCACATTCCAGGTGGTGTGACCAATGGTGAGATCTCTCCTGATGTCCTGTCCTGTCCCATATTTATACCAGATGGTCAGATGCTAATCTACATGTGAAAAATCTAAAGGCTGCTGTAGATAAAAAAAATAAATAGAAAATGATTTGCCTTCCTTGGTTTCGAGGCCGGCTGTACGATTGGCTTCAGCCCTGCAGACAGACAACACAGACTGGGGCAGCGGGGAACAACTGGCGCTGGGAAAGGAAAGGGACGATATGCTCTTTTTTATAATAATTACGTCCTCCGCTTATAGCAGAAACATTCCAAAAAGGGGACAACACCTTATAAATAACAGCTTGAGGACATTGTACAATTCCTAGGACGGTCTGAAGTGCAGGACCAGCAGGAGTCTGGGTTTTGGGTACCTGGGGGCCCCTTTTTGCGCTCTGCTGGCACATGTGATCAGAAGCTGGCCGACTCTGCTACCAGCAGCTGACAAGCACTTTTTGCAATGCAGAATAGGGACATCAATGTTTTATGACCCATCTGTCAGCATGTGCCTAATTAATAAAGAAGTGTCTGTGAGACAACTGGCCACCTCTCCACACACTGGGCCCTGATCAGCCTGCCCTGGTATCTGCAGGAAAAATCTGCTATACTGGGAGAAAGAGAACGTCGTCTAATCATTGCTATGGCAGTGGAAGTCAGTCAAATCTGATTCTTTTTATGGACAAGTCTGCAGCAATCTGCTGTGACCTCAATTTTGCAATATATGGGACGATTTGTCAAACAGCGGATAAGCGGATCAAGAAGAAATGAGAAGGTGCTGGTTTCCTCCAAATACACCAGATCCAGTTATACTATAGAAAACTTGTTTAAAACAGCAAGCTGCAGGTTTCTGCTCCAAAGCGGGGCCTTCTTCAGGATCCTGAAGTCCACTACAGCCGCTTTAAGGGTATGTGCACACGTTGCAGATTCGTGTGCGGATTTGCGCCCTGCGGGTTACCTACGGATTTCCTGTGTTTTTTTTGTGCAGATTTCACCTGCGGTTTTACACCTGCGGATTCCTATAAAGGAACAGGTGTAAACCGCTGCGGAATCCACACAAAGAATTGACATGCTGCGGAAAATAAACTGCATTGTTTCTGCACCATGTGCACTGCGGATTTGGGTTTCCATAGGTTTACATGGTACTGTACAATGCATGGAAAACTGCTGCGAAATCCACAACGTGTGCACATACCCTAAAAAGGAAAATTGTAGCATTTGCTAATTGAAAAAGTGAAAAATCTGTTGGTTCTTACACTCAGCTTTTTTTTAATTTTTTTAAATCTATTTTATCTTTTTTGACATTTGAACACAATATAGTCTATCTTTCCGTGATGGAATGGACGATGATGATGCTGAGCGTATTGTTAAAATGTCAGACGCTTGCGTCATTGGCTGGGCCACATTAAGGTGTCACATTTGACATGTCTGCTTTTTGCAGTTAATTTTAGATGCTATTTTTCCAGGCGGGACGGCGTTTGTATAAAAAAAAAAAAAAAAAACACAAGTATGCACATAGCATGTAACCAGGTGTCGCCGTGTAGTGACAACATGGGTTGTTCCAGTCACTGTCATCACTTCCGCTGGTGAGGTCTACAGTGAATGGTGTTCAGATGCACATTTATGCTGTTACCTGCTTATTGCATGACCAGATTACACAGACCTGTACAAGCTTTTGGGGATCAAGCTTAGTCTGGGACAAAACACTGTGTATATAAAGGCACAGATGATTGGCCTCGGGGAGACCAAAACATCCAACACCGCGGAGACACCATCACGTGTTTCTCAACGCAGTGATTCCAGAACACTGCCCCCATCCCTTATGGGAAATATGCAGATGCATGTAAAGAAGCTGTGGAGACACCATCACGTGTTTCTCGACGCAAGCAGTGAATAGCCAGGCCTTTCCCCGGGAAGGAACAACCACGGGAAGGGCAGCATCCTATGAAGGAAAGCCACCTATGCCAAGCATGGTATCCATCCACAGAGCTGTTTCGGGGTTTTTGCCCCTCATCAGTGTGGAGTAGGAATCTGGCTATTAGGAGCAGTGCCTAGTAAAAAGGCTATAAAGGCACAGGTGATTGGCCCCGGGGAGACCAAAACATCCAACACCGCGGAGACACCATCACGTGTTTCCCGGGGAAAGGCCTGGCTATTCACTGTTGCGTCGAGAAACACGTGATGGTGTCTCTGCAGCTTCTTTACATGCATCTGCATATTTCCCATAAGGGATGGGGGCAGTGTTCTGGAATCACTGCGTTGAGAAACACGTGATGGTGTCTCCGCGGTGTTGGATGTTTTGGTCTCCCCGGGGCCAATCATCTGTGCCTTTATAGCCTTTTTACTAGGCACTGCTCCTAATAGCCAGATTCCTACTCCACACTGATGAGGGGCAAAAACCCGAAACAGCTGTCTGTGGATGGATACCATGCTTGGCATAGGTGGCTTTCCTTCATAGGATGCTGCCCTTCCCGTGGTTGTTCCTTCCCGGGGAAAGGCCTGGCTATTCACTGCTTGCGTCGAGAAACACGTGATGGTGTCTCCGCAGCTTCTTTACAAAACACTGTGTATGGCATGGTAATTGCCAGTGATAGATTACATTGCCATACATTGTGCAGTTCCAGACTAGTTCTGCCGGCACAAGACCGAAAACTATTCTTTGCCCTGTTGAACTGGATATATACGGGATTGGGAACCTACTTGCTGGACCTCAACCCTCTTGTCAACCAGAGTACATTGGTTCTGTCTTCTAAATCTGCAAGCAACGTCATTGGCTTCGGTGAGCTATATTGAGGGCCTCTAATCATTGACCAATATCATGTCAAGGTTCAGGTCCACCCAACCAGAGCATGACCGCTTCATCCATTTCTATGCGGCTGTCCTGCTCTGGTCGGGAGACCTGCGGTCAGTCCATGTGCTAGTGGTCCTTGCTCAGACCTATTTGCATGGACATCTCAACTAACCCTAGGGCAAAGTTAATACTACGCATTTTTGATGCAAATTTTCAGCTGCTTTTTACAGTACCAGCAAAGTTTGAGATGTTAGAAATCTCATGCACACACATTTTTTTTTTTTTTTGTCATCAGTATTTTGTGCTTTGCATTGTTTTCGCACAATGGAGCATACCATTTCTTTCAGTGATTTTCACCCATTGACTTGAATGGGTGGTGAAAAAAATGCAGATATCGTGTTTTGCTGCTTTTTTGTGACAAAACCTGGACTTGTTTTTTTCAACAATAAATTCGAGAAATGTAGCATGCAAAAAACGCTGTGAAAAATGCAAGGAAAACATGCTTACCCTAAATGAGTAAGAAGCTCCCTGTCATTCCATCATCGTGAGCTGACTGAAAGAGTCTCAGTTAACTCATTCTGCAGTCAGCAAAAGACAGTGCAACTCATATAGGAGGTAAGCAGTGACATTTTTTTAAATGAAGTCCAATGGCAAAAAAATATTTTTTGCCCTAAATACATTTATTTTAAAAAAAAAAAAAAGAGACCCTAAAGGTGGACAACCCCTCAAGTACATCTGAAGCTGGATAATAATGGTTTTCAGTCTTGTATATTGGATTTATATGTCCAGTTATATAATTAGATTGCTAGCATTGCTAATTTGGCTTTCCATGAGATACAGTGCACTGTTGTCAGTATCCAATTTATTAAAATTAGTATTTTTGTGTGTAAGATTAATATATGTGCACCAGGTAGTTAGATCTTGTTATCCGTAAGTGGCACGGGGTAGTCAGATCCTGTTATCCGTCAGTGGCACAGTGTAGTCAGATCTTGTTTTCCGTGAGTGGCACTGGGTAGTCGGATCTTGTTATCCGTCAATGGCACTGGGTAGTCGGATCCTGTTATTCGTCAGTGGCACAGGGTAGCCAGATCCTGTTATTCGTCAGTGGCACAAGGTAGTCGGTTCTTGTTATCCATCAGTGGCACTGGGTAGTCGGATCTTGTTATCCGTCAGTGGCACTGGGTAGTCGGATCTTGTTATCCGTCAGTGGCACTGGGTAGTCGGTTCTTGTTATCCGTCAGTGGCACAGTGTAGTCGGATCTTGTTATCCGTCAGTGGCACAGTGTAGTCGGATCTTGTTATCAGTCAGTGGCACTGGGTAGTCGGATCTTGTTATCCGTCAGTGGCACTGGGTAGTCGGTTCTTGTTATCCATCAGTGGCACTGGGTAGTCGGATCTTGTTATCCGTCAGTGGCACTGGGTAGTTGGATCTTGTTATCCGTCAGTGACACAGGGTAGTTGGATCTTGTTATCCGTCAGTGGCACAGTGTAGTCGGATCTTGTTATCAGTCAGTGGCACTGGGTAGTCGGATCTTGTTATCCGTCAGTGGCACTGGGTAGTCGGTTCTTGTTATCCGTCAGTGGCACTGGGTAGTCGGATCTTGTTATCCGTCAGTGGCACTGGGTAGTTGGATCTTGTTATCCGTCAGTGACACAGGGTAGTTGGATCTTGTTATCCGTCAGTGGCACAGGGTAGTCGGATCTATTTTTTCTTCAGTATCGATGTGTGGACTTGACACTACTATTTCCGCACACGCTGGCACTTCACAATACATAACCACTAATATTTTTGTATTTTGTTTTTAGTATTTTACTAGTGTTCGGCAGTCTGGTCCCATTGTGGTGTTGTCAGCTGAGGAATGAGGACGGCCTCTGAGTGCTGTCACAATGACTCTGGTCCTGTCTAGACAGGAGGTTGTTGGTGGAGGTTAGCAAATTGCTTTCTTCAGCTGAAAAGATCCCCATTTCTTTGTATGTCCTGTTCACATGTGCTGCACCTGTAATTCATTTCTTGCCACGTGAATCTACAAGGAAGTGCCAGTGCCTGTACAGCTGTGATCTCCGCTGTTGTGAAACACCAGATTTTTCCAACATGTTCAGGTCCCGGCTTTCCTACCAGGTAGAGAAGGTTGAAAGTTAGGCAAAGTAATGTATAAGTGGACACCGACTTAGTAATTGGCCATATGATGAAAGTAATTACAGTAAAAAGGCTGCACAATGAAGCCATGGCGGTTCATGTAGCTGACCATCCTGCCTTTTTAGAATGGCAGGCCCATCTGTGTTGTCTTCCATTCATTTCCTTGTGTGCCAGTACTGCCCATGTGTCTTCTGTGTATTTCACAACAACCCGGAAATTAACTGCAGATAACCCGTGATGGCTGATAAATGTTCAGACAATTATTAACCTAACTCGCTGCTCAAGGTGTGTAGTAATATAATGGGGCACTGTGTGCAGCCTCATTTTTGGCCGGCAGCTCGTGTAGCCCATATGGGTTTTTATCCATACTGTCCATCAGAGGTGTTTATTAGGATTTACACTGGGATACATATTTGCCTTTGAGGTCTGCAGGAACTGCCGCTACCCCCAGTGGGAATTATAATGGCACTTATCCGTTATTTTAGGGAGAATTACTCTTCCGTATGCCCCATTCATTGGTAATCTCTAGTATTTTACCAGAATAGTCGCTGAATACTGTGATAAGTGGAATAGTCAGCCGGGTTCTGCACTTCAATAAGTGGTTTGACCGTGTCAGCTTATATCAACCTGGAGAACGCAGATTGGTTTGACTTGATTATTCCATCTAAAAGCTACTTTAATAGCAATCTTCAGACTATCCTGTCTTCCTATTATAGGACAAGCGCTTCCTAGTTCTATTACTGAGAACTAAGCAGTTTAGCTTGTGTTGCATAAGCTTTCTGTAAATTCCCCTTGCAGGCAAATGCCGCATCCTATATAGTCCCATGGACGGCTGCGTATTCCTGGCCCCTCACTCACTACATTGCTCTCCTAGAGCTCTGAGCAGAGGTGACATTTGCATCCCAAAACATTTATGTCTGAGCATGAAACATATAATGTTCACTGACATCGTCTGGGCTCTGATGGCTCCATAGTCACGCAACCACAGCTGACTAGATACCTTCAAGTCTACCGAAAAGCTGACCTTCCCCGCAGCTGCCACCGTGAGACATATATACCGTATATATTTTTTACAAATTTGCAATTTTGTCTGCCTTGCGCAGCTAAGACTGGACATAATTGTAACAGATTTGGTAATTACGGTAGTTTGCTTTTGCCACAGAAGATCTTTTCTTTGACCTCTGTGTTTTGGTTCCTCTGTTATTCCTCCTCAATACTAATGAATAAAGTTTTCACACCCCTTTGACAATCTGAGGGGTAATGTCCTGTTGTTGTTTTCTTCATAAATTTCCAGGAGGAATAATCAAGGAAATGCACCATGCAGAGTAAGGTCTCATTCAGACATCAATTTTTTTCTGTGCGAGATTCATCAGTGACTTTCAGCAGTTTCCTCAGATTTTCATCAAACTTTCGTCAGTGTTTCATCATTATTTTTTTTTGCACTCTTGAGAAAGTCGACTTTCTTCACCTTTCTCCTCCTTTCTCCTATCAGTCAATGAAAAATGGATGGCACGTGGTTTTTGGAGTGCATGGATGGCATCAGAGTGCTGTCAGATTTTTTTTCACTGACCCATAGACTTGGATTACCGATCGGATCAATATCGAATATGTTGCTGTGATTTTGCACAGACCACTCGTTTTGAGGGAAAAATCTGACCTGCGACAGCTCTATAGACTGTCCCAGTACGAGTGCTATCCATGAAAACGTGGCATGGGCCCAAATTCTGCTTTCAGTAATTGGGGAACAGGCCTTTCTAGGAGCACTTGTTCCTGACTATCGGGTCAGCAATCACCAGATTAATAATAAGCAAAATTTGTTGGGTGTGATGATTTTTAAGCTGGTTTCAAATTCATTGTTAGCAGCACATCGTCCTGTTGAACCAGAGGATGTGCTGCCCATAACGTGACTCTGTAGGCACAGAACATTTGTCTTAATGATCACCCTTTGTGCGTGGTATTTTGGGTGGCATGTCTAAATCGGCCATGAAATGACCGCTGTAGCCTACAAGTAGCCAGCCGCAGTTGACACGTGTAAACCAACATTATGACAACATGGCTATTGATGAACAATATATGTATTATTGCTAAATCAGACAAGTCAGGAGAGATAAATGAAAATGCTCCCTAATGCATGGCTCAGACATGCTGATAAGGAGTTATTGGGATTTTGGTGGCTAATGTGTAATGTTTAAACCCATTTTAATAAGATTATTCTGATAAGCCATCTCCCTTGAGGAAACAAACAATGGGAATGAGTATCTGTCTCTTTTTGGTTTTGCACTACTAATTGCCGGTCAAACTGCCTTGTTCCCAGCTGTCTTCTGATCCTATGTCCTGTTTCTTCTATTTCTAGCTGCACACTTGGCCCTGAATCTGTGTCTGGCCATAAAGAAACAGTTGGGCTCATTATATTCCGACACGTCTGTGCTGCGCTAAGAAGAGACACGTGCGCTATTTAGACCTCGTCTCACAGCTGAGCAGATGTGAAACCCTACTTGGTGTTTTCAGCCTTCCTCTTCTTTTAATGCAAATATCAGATTGTAGGGCTATCAATAGGGGCTGAAGTCCCGGCAGTTCCGCAGTTGTGCCGAGTTCTGGACTTTGGAACCTGCCAATTGTTTACTCGCTGAGCCATATAATTCCTGATTAGGTCTGAATACCTCTTTTGTTAGGCTTTGCTGCCAGAAGCTAGAAGTGTGTGAGTAGTGCCTTTTTGTCCCCAGGAATCCAGCTAATAACTGAATAGTCTCCCCTCCACCATGCTTCATTGTGGCATTCTTTGTTGAGAGATGTGCCCTACAGATGGAGGAAAGTACTTAACTGCAGGCTGTCTCTTCACTCCTAGTTCCTGTGATCAGATGTCTGCTTTCTGGTATTGTCCACCATCCAAACTCAGCTTCTTTAAGATAACAGCATCACAAAAGGGGGTGGGGGGTTGCATCTGTTCTTTTAGGAATGAGAACAAGGAGTGCCAAGGGATAGATGCTAATGCACATTGGTCTGTTTTCTCAATTTTTTTTTGTTGCCTCTGGCTTTTTTTCCCTGTGTATGTTCTGAAATTCTAAACTCTTTGGCTTCGAAGAAGAATAAAGTCAAAGTAAGAGAACATAGAGTTTCTATATGTTTTATTTTATTTATTTTTTTATAGGAAAGAATGCCACAAACCCCAAGTTTGGTAGTCATGTTTGACAGCGGGACTTTCAACAGGAGTTTGTATCAGTCCAAAGAAGAGAGTTGTTCTGATCTGTACTACCAAGATAACAACTTGCTGTCTGGATCCCTGGAAGCCCTCATCCAGCACTTGGTGCCTAGCGTTGATTACTATCCGGATGTAAGTTGAAGCGGGACCAAAATAAATCTGTTGTCAAGCATGCATTTTCACACTGACTTTCTTCTTTTCAGCACAGGAAACGTGAAGATAACTTATCTCTGTAACACTTGGGCAGGGAGACAGAATCATTTACTGGCTGTGTGTATGGCTTTTCCATTCCTACACCACATAAATAAAGCTGCAATACCATCAATTTCACTATATTGTGAAAGCACTTTATAGAGGTTGGGGGCAACAAAGCATCTTGCCTGTGTCCAGTAGGAAAACTGGTAGCTAATATGACCATGGTAATATCTTGTCAAGTTCGGTCACAAATTTTGGCAGCTGATCAAAATGGATGACAGCCAAACTCCTCTCAGGTTGATGCTTAGCCAGGTGATCATCAGTTTGTTCCCAGGACAGGAATGGGAGAAAGTCACCGATAAACCCTTCTGGTTGTGGCATGTTGTAAGTGATGATAAAATGATCAGGAATGTTGAAATCCAACGTGTGACCCTTCTTTCTGATAACATGCTATCAGGGGAAGAGTCAGAACACCCAAATAAATTAGATGGTCAGAAGTCCTGGCGTTGACCAACATTCGTCTGAATGGCCACTTTATCTGATTAAATCTGCCTACACATTTGATTATTAAGTCGATTTTATATGTGAAACGTAAAGTCTGCAGTATGGAATTACACAGGGGGGGACACATCACTGGTGCAAGAGGCCCATGTACTTTTATGGCACTGGGGCTTTTTTCTGTCAGTCCACCACTGAATTTATATGTACTTTTTAAGGCCCCAATACACCGAAGACTAAAGTCATCGAAATCCACTGAAATACTCTGTTTATGGGGGGGGGCACCAGTTTCCAATGATGTTAGGGATAGAAGGATCCACTCAGCAATGTTGTGTGAGTAGAATCACAATAACAGTGCTCTCAGGATCACAAATTGAGTGTAGCTAGGAGAGTATCCCTTAAATTAAAAGGTAACTTTTAGGCTATGTGCACACGTTCAGGTTTTTTCACGTTTTTTTCATGGTAAAAACACTATAAAAACTCATTAAAAACGCATACATTGTGCATCCTATCATTTAGAATGCATTCTGCATGTTTTGTGCACATGATGCGTTTTTTTTTCCGTTAATGTTCATTAATTTTGCGGATTTTCTGCATTTTTCCCGCTATTCTATGCATTTGGGAAAAAAAAAACGCATGAAAAAACGCATCACGGTAAAAAAAAGCAGCATGTTCATTAATTTTGCGGATTTTCTGCATTTTTCCCGCTATTCTATGCATTTGGGAAAAAAACGCATGAAAAAACGCAAAAAAAACGCATCGCGGTAAAAAAAAGCAGCATGTTCATTAATTTTGCGGATTTTCTGCATTTTTCCCGCTATTCTATGCATTTAAGAAAAAAAACGCATGAAAAAACGCGAAAAAAACGCATGCGGATTTCTGGCAGAAATGTCCGGTTTTTGTCAGGAGAATTTCTGCAAGAAATCCTGACGTGTGCACATACCCTTACTGTAAGGCCATGTTCACACGTAGCGTCGGGTCCCTGCGAGTTCTCCCGCAGCGGATTTGATAAATCTGCAGGGCAAAACCGCTGCGGTTATCCCTGCAGATTTATCACGTTTTTTCTTGCGGTTTCCGCTGCGGGATTTCCTACTATTGATGCTGCATATGCAGCAATATGCAGCATCAATAGTAATGTTAAAAATAAAAAAAAAATGGTTATACTCACCCTCTGACGTCCCGATCTCCTCGGTGCTGCAGGCGGCGGTCCGGTTCCAAAGATGCTGTGCGAGAAGGACCTTCGTGACGTCACGGTCATGTGACCACGACGTCATCGCAGGCCCTGCTCGCATAGCAACCTGAGACCGGACGGCCGCGTGCAGCGCTGAGAGGTACAGCCCCATGCGGGAAGTAAGCGGATCAATGCATTTCTATGGGTGCAGAATCGCTGCGATTCTGCACAAAAGTGACATGCTGCGGGTTGTAAACCGCTGCGTTTCTGCACGGTTTTTCCGGCAGCATGTGCACAGCAGTTTCCCATTGGTTTAAATGTTACTGTAAACGCAATGGAAACTGCTGCGGACCCGCAGTTCCGCGGTAAAAACCGCAATGTGTGCGCATAGCCTAACATTAAAATCAGGACAAAAAGACACAAACCCGTGTTTAAAGTGCTCGTGTATACCAGTGTTCAAGTTAAGAAATGCTTTGGTCTCACCATTGTAGATGATATACTTTCACATGGGGTCCATCAGTTCCTGGGCAGGGGAAAGATCTGACCGGGTAATAATTTATGACTCCCTGTAGTGCCCCTGTACAGCTTCTGTCCTTACAAGGACAGGCCCCAAGTGTGCCCTTCTATGGACATCCCACCATCCACAAACTTCCCTACACGTTTCTTCCCCGTTCCTGGGGATTCATCAGGGGAACAGCTCAAATGAATATTGTGAGATTTAATGTCTATCATCAATATGGGGTCCTGCATTGGCGGGAACTCCCTGAAGCCGCTATGGCTGTCTGTGTCTCAGCCTACATATGGGTAGGAAGTCAGAAATTATTACCCGGTCAGATCTTTCCCCTGCCCAGGAACTGATGGACCCCATGTGAAAGTATATCCTCTACAGTGGTGAGACCAAACGTGTTTTTTTTTTTTTTTTTTTTTAACTTGAGCCCTGGTATGCTCGAGCACTTTATACACGGATAGAAGGATCCATCCTGCTGAATTTCAGCGTACAATCCTTCGTTCTCTCTAGAGCCAAGCCAGCTGTCAAGATGCTTGGCAGCAGCTCTCTCATAGAGAAAATGGGAATACTTGCCTGAGTAGAGCAGTCCTGTGTATGAGCGACTTTGGAGAGGTGGCTATCGTGGAAATGATCAATGTCCTTTTGGACCTTTCCATGTAGACTTTGGTACATTTTGTGCATGCTTTGTTTTTTGATAAGATTTATGCTTGTCTAAACATTCTTTTTGGTTTTTTTTCTTCCTCAGAGGACATACATCTTCACCTTCCTCCTCAGTTCTCGCCTTTTCATTCATCCTTTTGAATTGATGGCTAAAGTCTGTCATGTTTGTGTAGAGCAACAAAGGCTAAATGAACCAGGGTCTGATAAGGTAAGAGATGACTCCTGGGTCTCTGACTGGTTAAACAATAGCTAATTGTCATTTGTTTTAGTACTTGGCATCCATAGAAAGTCTCAGAGATTGATGATATGGGTAATCGGGGAAACCAAGCCACTGTCAGAAGTTTCTGGAAGTAGTTTGTTCCCCTCTCGCATGTATTTAATAAGTACATATAGCTCTCCAGCTGAGCAATGAGAGAATTCCACAAGAGTTGATTGTGGAATTTATACATTTGTACATTTACAGTACAGACAAAAAGTTTGGACACACAGAAAAATCTTTAAATGAGAAGGTATTTTCATGACTGTGAAAATTGTACATTCACACTGAAGGCATCAAAACTATGAATTAACACATGTGAAATTATATACTTATCAAAAAAGTGTGAAACAACTGAAATTATGTCTTATATTCTAGGTTCTTCAAAGAAGCCACCTTTTTGCTTTGATGACTGCTTTGCACACACTTGGCATTCTCTTGATGAGCTTCAAGAGGTAGTCACCAGGAATGGTCTTCCAACAATCTTGAAGGAGTTCCCAGAGATGCTTGGCACTTGTTGACCCTTTTGCCTTCACTCTGCGGTCCAGCTCACCCCAAACCATCTTGACTGGGTTCAGGTTTGGTGACTGTGGAGGCCAGGTCATCTGGCGTAGCACCCCATCACTCTCCTTCTTGGTCAAATAGCCCTTACACAGCCTGGAGGTGTGTTTGGGGTCTTTTTCCTGTTGAAAAATAAATGATGGTCCAACTAAACGCAAACTGGATGGAATAGCATGCTGCTGCAAGATGCTGTGGTAGCCATGCTGGTTCAGTACGCCTTCAATTTTGAATAAATCCCCAACAGTGTCACCAGCAAAGCACCCCCACACCATCACACCTCCTCCATGCTTCATGGTGGGAACCAGGCATGTACAGTCCATCGGTTCACCTTTTCTGCGTTTCACAAAGACACGGTGGTTGGAACCAAAGATCTCAAATTTGGACTCATTACACCAAAGAACAGATTTCCACTGGTGTAATGTCCATTCCTTGTGTTCTTCAGCCCAAACAAGTCTCTTCTGCTTGTTGCCTGTCCTTAGCAATGGTTTCCTAGCAGCTATTTTACCATGAAGGCCTGCTGCACAAAGTCTCCTCTTAACAGTTGTTGTAGAGATGTGTCTGCTGCTAGAACTGTGTGGCATTGACCTGGTGTCTAATCTGAGCTGCTGTTAACCTGTGATTTCTGAGGCTGGTGACTCGGATAAACTTATCCTCAGAAGCAGAGGTGACTCTTGGTTTTCCTTTCCTGGGGCGGTCCTCATGTGAGCCAGTTTCTTTGTAGCGCTTGATGGTTTTAGCCATTGCACTTGGGGACACTTTCAAAGTTTTCCGAGTTTTTCGGACTGACTGAACTTCATTTCTTAAAGTAATAATGGCCACTCGTTTTTCTTTACTTAGCTGCTTTTTTCTTGCCATAATACAAATTCTAACAGTCTGTTCAGTAGGACTATCAGCTGTGTATCCACCAGACTCCTGCTCAACATAACTGATGGTCCCAACCCCATTTATAAGGCAAGAAATCCCACTTATTAAACCTGACAGGGCACACCTGTGAAGTGAAAAGCATTCCCGGTGACTACCTCTTGAGGCTCATCAAAAGAATGCCAAGTGTGTGCAAAGCAGTCATCAAAGCAGAAGGTGGCTACTTTGAAGAACCTAGAATATAAGACATAATTTCAGTTGTTTCACAATTTTTTGTTAAGTATATAATTCCACATGTGTTAATTCATAGTTTTGATGTCTTCAGTGTGAATGTACAATTTTCATAGTCATGAAAATACAGAAAACCTTTAAATGAGGTGTCCAAACTTTTGCTCTGTACTGTATGTGCCATGTGTGACTTGTGTAGTTTATTGTAATGTGCATATATTTTCCTCCGCAGACTCACATGAAAAAGATTGCTCCGAAAATCCTTCAGCTGCTGACAGAGTGGACCGAGACCTTCCCTTACGATTTCCGAGATGAGCGGATGATGAGAAATCTCAAGGACACAGCCCACCGCATCACGCATGGAGATGAGGTATGTACACAGTTTTTTGTTTGTTTGTTTTTTTTGGGGGGGGGGGGTTAAATTGTTGCACCGCAGGCGTATAATCGAGCATGGCTTGGCAAGATCACTTTATCCCTCTCAATATTTTTGTAAAGGCAAATCAGTAACCGTGTGTCGCTGCACTGAGCTGAATGCAGTGCATAATGCCTGACTCACAACAGATGGCTCCATTGAGATCACAGAGACCTCCATAACCTTGCTTCTGTCATGCTGAACCGCTTCATCACATGAGTTCCTTGCCTGTTGGAAAACTCTGCTGTACATTTCCCTTTATAAACTATTTTTAATTTGTAGAGAAAAAAACCCCCTAACAACCAATGCCTGACGTATGTGGTTTCCTCTTGGAAAATGGTTAAAGTGCACCCACTGTATTTGTGTGTTACCTGATGTATATTGGGGAATATTTTCACAAAACCAGAACAATTCAGCTCATGATTTTGAAGAATATATTTCATGTATGTGAAATATGCATCCGCAAATAATGTTTACGTTACTGTACATATTACTTTTGTGTAAACTAGGAAACTCCCAATGTGTGTGTGCTAAATATATAATATTTTTTTAGACTAACTTTTTTCCATGAACATTAGCAGCAGTGTGACCATATTTTTTATATTGAAGCCTCTAATGAACATGTGTAAAATTAATTGTGAAGGGAGGAAAAGCAGAGTCATCCGTGACATTGCCTGTTATGACAGGTGAATCCTGTGTTGTCAGCTATATAGAGGCACTACCTGTCATTGTAATCCAGCCTCTGATGATAAGGAGCTTGCTGAAAACTTTTCCTGAAAGGACACTAGGTATGAATCTGAAAAAGCCCCAGTGGCCAGTGTGAGAATTGCAAGGTTACTAATTATGTTTTTAATAAAGATTGTGAGATGGGAAAAAAACACATTTCTCCCAATAATGTTAACACTACATGCAACACAAAAACCTGATTCTGAACACTAGGTCATTTTCTGATGTTACATTCCCCTTAAATGTATACAATGGAACCTTGGCGTATTTTATAGACTGGTATCTGGCAGCGGCATCCTTTTATCTCGTACGTCCTTCTATTTACCATGGATGTGATATTGGATGGCATCGATAGAAATCAGTTTATTCATGCCACTGGGGCTTTATAGACTGTATGCTGGAGGAGATAAATGACTGCGTCACTGCTACTCACCAGCAGTTAATGGGTAAACTGTTTCCCGACGTCTTGTCTTTGCTATGGGTATAATAATTAGATAGGAATGTAATCTAGGAATACTTCATTCAGCTTGGAAGTAGGGGATTGTACTGATTAGTGCATTACACTTAACAGGCGGCCAGTGACCTGCCGAGTGCACAGTAGGCATCACCCAGCGGTGTCTTCTGTACAATGTGGGCCCAGCTCCGTGAATAATTACACTTACTGCTGTTAGAAAGCAACCCCATCATATAATTCATTGAATTTGATCTGAATGGTCCTATTTTGCACACAAAAAACCCTTGTGAAAACAGGCTTTGTTTGTTTCATCATTTTGGGCAAAGAGCGCACCCTGTGATCGCTGCACTGTGCAGCCCATCCTTGTGGGATCAAATGGCATTTAAAACCATTTGTGCTGATAAATTCTTGCTGGAAAAGTTCTTGTATTAAGAATGCATTGATTGTATCTGAGCGGGCAAGCACGCAGCAAAACAGATGGATGGCTCACTGTGGATCAGGCCAGGCTTCAAAAAAGTGACGTTTCTAAGCGGAGATGAACAGTGCCAGGAATATACCAACATAACGTCTGCACGATTCATTAGCGGGCATCAGCGGTGAGGGGGTTTATTCTAAGAAGACCTAGCTGGCACAGTGCCACATCTGCTAGCAGAGCTGTAATAGGTTATTGACACCGGACTGTCACTACTATTATTGTATATCTGTCAATCTCCTTTGTTAACCCATTAGTCTCTCCATTCTATGTTGGCTTCTATCAGGAATAATTTACTGTTGAAAGAAAAGCACAGAAAGATTATTCTACAAAATTGCATTTTAAAGGCATTTGTCACCAGGTTCTTGCTATGTAATCTGAGACCACTATACAATGTAATTATAGTAATGTTTCACTTTCTGCACTGTCTTTTTTTCGGTTTCAATGCATTCCGTGTTTTATCAGCAGGAGATTATTATTACAGGACAACTGGCCTCGAGCCTCCTAGTCTAACCATCCCTTCCACCACTGATTGGCTGTCACTATACATTGGTTGCTTTCTGTGTACAATCAGTGATGTGGGCGGGGTTACACAGGGCTCAACATCTGAGCTCTGCTAGATCTGCAGCAGAGAACTGTGACGAACATAACTGCTGAACTGTGTAAACTGTGATACATCATTGGAATCTGGATCTCTTCCTCTACATCATGCTGCTGTCAGATTACATAGCAAAAACTTTTTGATAGATTCCCTTTAAGAGGAAGATCTCATTATGCCCAGTGTCTATTGATGTCTATTAGTTTACACTGATTTACATTAGGTGTGTTTTTTGTTTTTTTTCTCGCCTAGATGTACAGGAAAAATGTTCAGCAGATAATGCAAAATCTTATTCGGAAGCTAGCATCATTGAGTCAGTATGAAGAACTGATTGCAAAAATCAACGCCCAAAGCGCCGATCGCATGGCTATCTTAAAGAGCAAGCCGCAGTCCATACAGAGGGACATCATGAGTATCTGTAGTGACCCTTATACATTAGCTCAGCAGCTGACCCATGTAGAGCTGGTGAGTAATGGGTGCATGCCATGGCACGCTGACGGGTTGTAGTCCTCTGATGTATCTTTTACATTGCTGCCTGTGTTACAGGAGAGGCTAAGTTACATCGGGCCAGAAGAATTTGTGCAAGCTTTTGTGCAGAAGGACCCATTGGATAGAAATGAGGTAATGTATCATCTCTCTATGTATCATCTCTCTAGTATCTA
Organism: Ranitomeya imitator; assembly: GCF_032444005.1. Classification (NCBI taxonomy): domain Eukaryota; kingdom Metazoa; phylum Chordata; class Amphibia; order Anura; family Dendrobatidae; genus Ranitomeya; species Ranitomeya imitator. Next base: position 877,182,973 of record NC_091282.1, on the reverse strand, counting down.
TCTATATGTTTATCTACTATGTATCTAGTATGTATCTAGTATCTATCTAGTATATCTATCTAGTATTCAATTCAAGTCAAAGCAGCTTTATTGGCAGGACCAAATAAACATTAGTTTTGCCAACGCACATGTACAGTAGGGATTAGGGACTGTGGGGATAATGGGTGGGGACTGTAGGAACGATGGATGGGGTACAGGGTGGGGGCTAAGGAAGTCCATGCCATATCATGGTTGTCTTTCTCGTAGTCTATGCATGCGCTCACATACTGCGCTGCTATCTCCACCGCATTCTCTTCTTCCCCCCCAGCAGGATATAGGTTTTCTCCTCCTCCTTTAATGGAGTTGAAATCCGGGAAGAGATCAGTCTCCTGAAGCGAGTGTCCCTCACTGCTGTGTATTTGGTGCAGTGTAGCAGGAAGTGGGTCTCCATCCTCCAGGTCACAGTGTAGGCCCAGTCTGTCTTCTCTGGGCTTATAGCTCTTTCTGTGGCGGCCGAACTCGATGGCCAGACTGTGGGTCTATACTGGCTCAGGATCTGGTGGTCTCTGGAGTCTGAGAATTTCTCCAGATATAGAGCCAGTGAGTAGTTTCTCTGTAGACTCTGGTACATGGTCAGTTTCTGTGAGATGCTGATTTAGTTCTTCCAGTCCCTGACGTACCTCTCCAGCCCCTCGTCTACGATCTTCCTGATTTTGGCTTTTGTCAGGTTGGTTTTGGGTGAGCTGTTCCAGGGGCCCTGGTTTGTGGGGACCACTTATATGTAGCATGGCTTTATGGTGATTGAAGCTTGGGTTGCTACTCTGTAGGTGAGCCTGGAATGACAGTGCCCTCTTCAGGACTGCTAGGTGCAGTGGGAATCTGCCCTGCTGAGCCCGACAGGCACTGTTGGTGATGCTCCAATGGACCCAGAGAAGGTGTTTACTGAATTCCAGGTGGAATATTTATTTTGGACTGGAATCCCACTTTGACTAGTCTTGGTGTGTGTGAGGGCCCCATACTGGATTGGGGTGATTATGGCATCAAAGATTTTTAGCCAGACCCTTACTGGCAGCTTCAGATAGTAGAGTTTCCTTCGGACGGCATAGAAGGTTTTGAAGGCCATGTCCTTCTGTGTCTCTATGGCTTGTTTGAAGCTCCCTGACTGGTTAATTTCCAGGCCAAAGTAGGTGTGTTTGTCCGTTCCTGTAAGAACGCAGTTGTTTAGCACAAATGGGAGGTTCGATCTTGGCTTTCTCCTTTGGAACCTCATGATAGTGGTTTTCTTTGCGTTGATTGGTAGTGACCATGTGGAGCTGAATTTCTCCCAAGATTTTCAGATTTTCAGGTTATATTGAATACCTTTCTCAGTTGGTGACAGCAGCCGTAGGTCATCTGCATACAGCAAATATTTCACCTGGGCGTCATGGAGGGTGAGACTGGGAGCCGTGGAAGATTGCAGAGCAGTGGCCAGCTCATTGATGCAAATATTGAAGACCGTTGGACTTGGGGTGCAGCCCTGTCTGACTCTGCGGCTCTGCTGGAAATCAGCTGTTCTTCTACCGTTCACTCATGCTGCAGCAGTTCTCTTTGTAGGAGCTGTTGTTGACATCATAGGTCTTTCCTCCTATTCCGCTCTCCAGCAGTTTCAGTAACAGGCCCGGGTGCCATACTAAGTCAGAAGCATTTCTAAAATCCACAAAACAAGCGTACATCTTCCCATGCTTTGTGTTATAGACGTGGCTCTGAATGAGGCTGTGCATGGTGTAGATGTGGTCAGTAGTGCGATGGTTTGGCATGAACCCTGCTTGGATTTTGCTGAGGACGTTATGCTCTGAGGAAATTAAGGATCCCCTTGTTCAGGATGCTGTTGAACAGTTTCCCCAGATTGCTGTTGACGCATATGCCTCTGTAGGTCGCAGGATTGTACCTGTCCCCACTCTTTGTACCTAATGAGGGTCTACACCCTATATTCACTTGTGCTGCTTTTTACTATATTTTTATTTATCTATCTATCTATCTATCTATCTATCTATCTATCTATCTATCTTATAAACACTTTTATTTACAGAGCTGTTTCAGTGACCGAAAAAAGCCTCGTAATTTAGAAGCTTATGTGGAGTGGTTCAACCGGCTCAGTTACCTTGTGGCCACAGAGATCTGCATGGTAAGTGCCTGCTTGGGTTGTTATATTGACCGCTTCCCTTTTAGGTGGAGTGTGAAGAACTAATTGGACTTTCTTTCTCTGTAGCCTGTTAAAAAGAAACACAGAGCCCGAATGATTGAGTTCTTCATTGATGTAGCTCGGGAGTGTTTCAACATCGGAAATTTTAACTCTTTAATGGCAATAATTTGTAAGTATATCAGTTGGTAAATGCATAAAGCTCCATCTTTGCTGTTCTGTTTATATGTTTTATCAGAAACCACAAAATTTCTTGCAGAATAGAAAACACAAGGCATTATGTCCATGTAGCAAGAATCTTCCTTTTGGTTTATTACGTTCCTTGGTCTGCACATGTTCTGTCCTTTTGAGCCTCTTTTAACTGCTTCACATTTGGAAGCTAAGCAGTTAAAATAAGTTACCAGACCATTGGACAGGCAACTTGCCCTTGGAAGATGCTCACTATTCAATTTTTCCCTAAAAACCACCAGAAAAGACACTTCAGGAAAAACAATGACAGCATTTTCTTGAAGCATCTTCTGCTTGTCTAAAAGACATTGTGTTCATGAAACGTGGACAAGGCACGGCCACAGGGCTAGGGGTACAGGAGCAATCAACAGACACTCACAAAGATTAGATATTATATTAATATTTATTAACCCATTTTTAAACAAAGGAAAGGATGGTAGGTAAACCGTGCATAAGCAGCAAATACAAGGACAGCAGTTACTCTCTATAACACCGACTAAGAGCATGCGCAGGTACACTTAGACAGGATGAGCAGTTTCATATGTAAGCAAAATACAAGTCTATTAACTTTCTTTGCATAAATCAATGACAGTATTGTGCCAGTACTTCAGTAATCATATACTCTTGGCAGGTTTAAAAGTGTCTCACAGAAGAGGCCTTTTCTCCTGCCTAACTGAAAAAAAAAATATGTATATATATATTAGTATTGGTACATCTTGAAACTGTAGTAGAAGGTCCTTGCGGCTCTTAGGGAATGCCGATCTCTCTAACACAGGGCTTCCCTAAGTCTAGGTGGCCTAACCCAAGATGCAGCGTACTTGGTTGTCCTCATCAAGTCAGCTTAAGTCAAGTCGAACATCACGACTGAGACACCAACAACAGATCCATTGTCGCACTACCATGTCCAAACTTTCTCCAAGGATCCGCAGCTTCACTTCCCCAGTGCTCTTCCTTCGACTACTCCCAACCTCCGAAAAAAATCCCTCTGCACTCCAGATTTGGCCTCTACAGGCCAGATCCTAGATTACATCACAAATCTCCAACAATACAGTAAACTGTGATTAACCCTTTACAGTGCACATGCCCTAACCCTGCAAAAAAAAACCCCCAAACAAACGTGTCAAATGTTAGCTTGTCAGCAGTAAATGTTTGCCATGTACTTTCAATAGTTATGCCCAATACCCCTACTGCAGTGTTAGGTAAATGCACTGGTACTTGAATTAAGGTACCTTCACACATAACGATATCGTTAACGATATCGTTGCTTTTTGTGACGTAGCAACGATATCGTTAAGGAAATCATTCTGTGTGACAGCGACCAACGATCAGGCCCCTGCTGGGAGATCGTTGGTCGCTGAGGAAAGTCCAGAACTTTATTTCGTCGCTGGACTCCCTGCAGACATCGCTGGATCGGCGTGTGTGACACCGATCCAGCGATGTCTTCACTGGTAACCAGGGTAAACATCGGGTTACTAAGCGCAGGGCCGCGCTTAGTAACCCGATGTTTACCCTGGTTACCAGCGTAAATGTAAAAAAAACAAAAACACTACATACTTACCTACCGCTGTCTGTCCCCGGCGCTCTGCTTCTCTGCACTCCTCCTGCACTGGCTGTGAGCGTCGGTCAGCCGGAAAGCAGAGCGGTGACGTCACCGCTCTGCTTTCCGGCCGCTGTGCTCACAGTCAGTGCAGGAGGAGTGCAGAGCAGCACAGCGCCGGGGACAGACAGCGGTAGGTAAGTATGTAGTGTTTTTTTTTTTTTTTTTACTTTTACGCTGGTACCAGGGTAAACATCGGGTTACTAAACGCGGCCCTGTGCTTAGTAACCCGATGTTTACCCTGGTTACCCTGGGACCTCGGGATCGTTGGTCGCTGGAGAGCTGTCTGTGTGACAGCTCTCCAGTGACCAAACAGCGACGCTGCAGCGATCGACATCGTTGTCGGTATCGCTGCAGCGTCGCTGAGTGTGAAGGTACCTTTACTCTGGTATTCTTAGTCTTTTTCCTTGCTGCTTTCAGAAGTCTGCTGGTTACACCTGGAAGAAGACAGCTATGGGTTCTCTGCTGCCAGGCATGCTTTAACAATTCACTGCTTTTGGTAATGGGGAAACCAGCAGAATTCTGAATTTGACATTAGATTTTCTGAAACAAGCTAGCCTACTATCAAAAGTTTGTTTTTTTGAAAGACACTCAACATTTGCAGAAGACATTTTGGAGTCTAGTTGAACCTTACATTATAGGAGTGAAATGTAGCTATAGTATTATATGCAAACACTAGTTAGTATATTGCTCTATTCAGTAACGATGCAGTACACGGCCTATGTTGTATGTACATACTGTATATGATGTATGTATATGTTTTCTATTTTGTACAGCTGGAATGAACATGAGTCCCGTTTCTCGCCTCAAGAAAACATGGGCAAAAGTGAAGACTGCCAAGTTTGATATTCTGGAGGTATGGAGTGCTTGTGTGATGGCTTTAATGGTAGTAATATTATCTAGAACACCTGCATACTGTTTTTGTTATGGAGCCTCTTCCTGGTTTACGGATTGGGCCGCTGAAATACAGTTGGATGGGTTTTCGACACCCTGCACACCCACCAATCAGCTGGTATCCGTTCAGCACAGAATAGGAGCTGATCTGCAGTTCTTGGCAGTGGGTGCAACAAATTGTATGTAGCTGTGTTGTACCCCTCTGTTCTCTGTGTACGTCTGGCGGCCAGCGCCCACCAGAGCTAATCGCAGCTGACCATGGGTGTGCCAGGTGTCAGACCCGCACTGACCTGTTATTGATTAACTATTCTAAGGCTAGGTCATCAATATTGGATGACTGGACAATCCCTGTAATATATTATGCTTTGATAAACGTGTATGATACTTTCAGAATTTGAAGTTGCCAGCATGACAGGACATTTTCAATATTGAAATCTTTAAGAGGAAAATTTAGTTACTCAATTCAATATGAATTTACAGATCTCCTAGTAACCATAGACTTGGTGATCACCATTTTAATCTAGATTCTTTTTGTGTCCCTGTACAGCATCAAATGGACCCATCAAGCAATTTTTACAACTATAGGACAGCTCTGCGAGGGGCAGCTCAAAGGTCCCTAACTGCCCACAGTAACAGAGAAAAGGTATGTTGTCCGAAATTCTGAGCAGACCAGCAGTCTGTGGTATGGATGTATGACAGAGCCATAGAAGAGCGTGATCACACCATGCCCTTTAGTTTTGTATTGCAAGAAGAGGGAGGTAACATTTCAGGTTTTACAACTGATTTGTAAATGGTTAAACCATCGGTGATGCATGTTTTGACGTCACTGACCAACCAGCCAAATCCATTACAAACTAAAATGCTTGACCTGACTACCAATGCGTACGGTATCATAAGCCAAGCATCTTACTTAAATAATCTTGGTTTTGAAACCTCCACTTATAATGTCGAGGCCATTATTTACTTACTGGGAAGGGGATAAGCAAAGGGGCATCTACACAGCAAGGTAATCAAGTGCTTGTGTTGATATAAGGAATGCTTGGTCATCGGGTGAAATGATCTTTTGTGTAGCGCACATGATCGTAGTTCTTGGTGGTGTATCATCCTGTGTGAACTATAGCAGAACTATAGAAGTCTGTACACACTCACCGATCTAGTATACAATGGTTGTTTGCTTTGCTCTGCATGTGTAAAAGTTTACGGATCAGCAGTTGTATCATGCCGCCAGTCAGTGTGTGTAAAAGGATCTTTAGCGTTGTCATGCTTCCCAATTCTAGGCTTTGCTACGGTGTTGGTTATCACTGCCCAATGCAATCATCACAAACCCTGCACACATTGGAATTGGTAGGAAGACCTTGTCTAAAGTTGTAACTGTTATTCCTAAGCTAAGTACCCCTACTGAAAATTTTTCGAAGTACGGTACCCCAAAGGCTGTGATCGTGTATGTAGCACGTTAACCACTTAGTGTGAGAGAGCACACATGCCACCCCCCCACGGTACATGTACCACAGTTTGCGAACCTAGGTTGTAGACCAGCTGATATGTGGCTATACCTAATTTAGGTATGTAGTAAGTGTATTCCATATACCATGCCATGGATGGAGAATGACCCATCCATATTTTATGCTGACATACACATGGGCCCTTTTAGATTAACAGCTTCTCACTTAACAAGCACGTCATCCTGGCAAATCTGCTTTTTCCTAACAAATATAGTATCCATCTTTTACCAAATGGGTAACAAAAATGCTGTGTTCATGCATTTCTCTCCTGGAGTTTGGAGATCAGCCAAGTATCTCGCTATCCCACATCCGTTGAGGAGGGGACTGCTCATTGGTGTCTTGCTGACCTTGTTCTTGTACTGAATGTTTAGTAAGCAGGTGGATGGTGTGATCAAAGGACCTGTTACAAAATATGCTATTGTAATGGGTTGTACATTTCTATCTATTCTCTGGGATGTCTTGTTGGATGTGAAAAGGATCCGACAGGTTTTAATAAGTCAGTTGAATTAGAAAAAAAAATGGAGAAAATGAGGTACGAACGTTTGGGCCTCTATACATGCCAAGAAAGTGTAAGTTTGCAATTTGGTATTTTAGGAAACTTTTTAATTTACCAAGAAGAAATCCAACTATAACTGTATATTAGATGTATGTCTCTTAAAATGGTTGTCCCTTTTCTCCTTTTTACCTGTCAAGCTGTCCCAAATGGCAGGCCAGTTATCCCCTGACTGCTAGACCTATTGTCCCAAATTTGTGCTGCATCCGGTGGTCTTATGACCACTCTCCCTTTCCTTTTCTTCACATGGCAGCCTTGGCGGGGAATGTCTGTTTCACAAGTTACCGCTCACTCCTGACCCATCCACCGTTCAGTTTTTGCTCTCTTCCTCCTGGAAAGAAATGCTGGAAAGGAGTGTCAAAGCCAAGGGACAACAATGTCTGCCGTGTTGACAGGGCAGGGTTGTGAAGACACCATACCACGTGACAGTCGACATGTCACCAGAGCGATACACCGGCAGCAATGATTAATCAACATTTAATACTCATAATAATTGGATGAAATGGAGAAATGTTTTATTAATACATATTTATTTTCTATTTTTCCCTGTAGATTGTTATCCCATTCTGCAGTTTGCTGATTAAAGACATTTATTTCCTGAATGAAGGCTGCACCAGTCGCCTCCCCAATGGTCATGTGAATTTTGAGGTAAGATTTTGAGTAGCCCCTTTCAATGGGAAAGTGACTGATGTGTAACGTCCCTATTTTGTATGAAAGATTCCCCTGAACATGCCAGTTTGTTACATTATGGACTTGATCGTAGGTGGAGAATAATGCTTGTCATGTTTTCTTATTCTTAAGAAATTCTGGGAGCTGGCAAAGCAAGTCAGTGAATTTACGGCTTGGAAGCAAGTTGAGTGCCCGTTTGAAAAGGATCGAAAAATTCTGCATTATGTCCTGACTGCTCCTATATTCAGTGAAGATGGTATGTGTTCTTGGCAACACTGACTGCCGCAATTTGTAAAGTATATTTTACTGAATAATACTTTATGGTATCCTAAAACTCATAGCCCCAACTTTGTAATATTCAGTTGTGTGTATTATGTTTCTTCATTGTTCATTACCTATAATCCATATCAAGTAGTACCGTTAATTGTAGATTGATTTCAGTATTTTGAAGATGCTTCTGAGAGACCTGCTGTGTTAGTAGCTAGACTTCGATATATTTCAGGATTATCCATTTTAGCTGATCTTTAGTATAGTGTGTGTTCTCTTGAGATATGTAGACTTCATTGCTTCCTTTTCCCTTTTGCGTGTAGGTCTTTATCTGGCTTCATATGAGAATGAGAGTCCTGAGAATCACATTGAAAAAGACAGATGGAAAACTCTGAGGTGTGTTTCACAGGCCGCACCATTAATCGAGGAAGGGTGCATTTCTGCTACTCTCTAGATACTCCTATTCCAAAAGAGATTTGCTGGATTCAACAACCAAATACTGACTCCAATTGTGTTTTTAATTCTTATTTATCTTTAAATTATTATATTTTGTATGTGTTTTTAATCCTAAAACTTTTATATGTTTTGTGGGGGTCTTCAGTTTTTGGTGTTTATGCTCCATTTCTATTCTGAGTATATACTTTGTACAACCCCTGGCAAAAATTATGGAATCACTGGCCATGGAGGATGTTCATTCAGTTGTTTACTTTTGTAGAAAAAAAGCAGATCACAGACATGGCACTACAGTCATTTCAGATGGCAACTTTCTGGCTTTAAGAAACACTAAAAGAAATTGAGAACAAAAAATGTGGTAGTCAGTAATGGTTACTTTTTGAACCAAGCATAGGGGAAAAATGATGGAGTCACTCAATTCTGAGGAAAAAATTATGGAATCATGAAAAACAAACAAAAAACACTCCAACACATCACTAGTATTTTTTTGCACCACCTCTGGCTTTTATAACAGCTTGCAGTCTCTGAGACATTGACTCAGTGCTCTTCAATCTGGCTCCAACTTTCTCTGATTGCTGTTGCCAGATCAGCTTTGCAGGTTGGAGCCTTGTCATGGATTATTTTCTTCAACTTCCACCAAAGATTTTCAGTTGGATTGAGATCTGGACTATTTGCAGGCCATGACATTGACCTTATGTGTCTATTTTCAAGGAATGTTTTCACAATTTTTGCTCTATGGCAGGATGCATTATCATCTTGAAAAATGATTTCATCATCCCCAAACATCCTTTCAATTGATGGGATAAGAAATGTGTCCAAAATATCAGCATAAACTTGTGCATTCATTGAAGGTGTAATGACAACCATCTCCCCAGTGCCTTTACCTGACATGCAGCCCCATATCATCAATGACTGTGGAAATGTGCATGTTCTCTTCAGGCAGTCATCTTTATAAATCTCATTGGAATGGTACCAAACAAAAGTTCCAGCATCATCACCTTGCCCAATGCAGATTCGCGATTCATCACTGTTCATCATTATTGCTTTTCTTTAGCCCGTTGAAACCTTGTTTTTTTCTGTTTAGGTGTTAATGATTGCTTTCGTTTAGCTTTTCTGTATGTAAATCCCATTTCCTTTAGGTGGTTTCTTACAGTTCGGTCACAGACGTTGACTCCAGTTTCCACCCATTCGTTCCTCATTTGTTCTGTTGTGCATTTCCTGTTTTAGAGACATATTGCTTGAAGTTTCCGGTCTTGACACTTTGTCTTCCTTGGTCTACCAGTATGTTTGCCTTTAACAGCCTTCCCATGTTTGTATTTGGTCCAGATTTTAGACACAGCTGACTGTGAACAACCAACATCTTTTGCAATATTGCGTGATGATTTACCCTCTTTTAAGAGTTTGATAATCCTCTCCTTTGTTTCAATTGACATCTCTCTTGTTGGAGCCATGATTCATGTCAGTCCACTTGGTGCAGCAGCTCTCCCAAGATCTGATCACTCCTTTTTAGATGCAGACTAACGAGCAGATCTAATTTGATGCTGGTGTTATTTTTGGGTATGAAAATTTACAGGGTGATTCCAAAATTTTTTCCTCAGAATTGAGTGAATCCATAATTTTTTTCCCTATGCTTGGTTAAAAAAGTAACCATCACTGACTACCACATTTTTTGTTCTTGATTTCTTTTAGTGTTTCTTAAAGCCAGAAAGTTGCCATTTGAGATGACTTTAGTTTTGCGCCATGTCTGTGATCTGCTTTTCTTTCTACAAAATTAAACAACTGAATGAACATCTTCCAAGGCCGGTGATTACATAATTTTTGCCAGGGGTTGTATATTGTGAGTCTTATTGACTCATCAATGTACTGTTTAATTAGCATATATGGGTAGGTATCTATATATTTTTTAACTTCTATTTACAGTCTTTTATTTTTTTTATTTTCTAGGTCAGCAATTTTGGGCAGGGTCTAATGTATGAAGGCACGGCCATGAAATGACTATTCTTTCTGGACACATTTTGCACTGTGGGATTGGAACGATGGGTGCATTGCATTGCAAGCAGCTGAGGCTTTCCAGCGGAGCAGACGTGAATCAAGACCGCTCGAGGGCAGTCAGATGAAATGACTCATAACTAGGTTGTCAGCCTAGCCTGCTTAGGACAAAACAATCACTTGATGTTTCACAGTCACCCCCAACACCGAGTTTTATTTCTTCAGTCGCATCTCGATTCTTTTCTGGGTTTTAACATCCTTCGTATCAATCCTACCCAGCTGTTCCTCCTGCATTACAAAGGAACACAGTGCTGTAATATGACTGACAACCACTCGCAGGCCGGGGGTCTTAACCCATTAATGCTGCGCAGTTAATTTGTGGTCTAGAGCTTTAGTTTACCGCTGGAAGGTAAACTCAACAGTGGGACTCATCGGACGTTTATTACTATTAATTTTGGAAGTAATATATGTTCTAGTCCAGAGCTAAAGCCTAATAACTATAGGCTACAACGTAACACAGTATATGTGTATATAGACGAGAGCGGTTTACAGTGTTTTTCCTTGTTTTTGTGATTTGCTTGTGTATTCTTTACCTAGGATCATGAAACTTTCTTATTTATTGCAGCAAGGTCTGTACAGAACATTTTAATACAGAGCAAGTTGTGCACTGAGTGTATAATGGGACGAAGCTATTTTCCCCCAACATTCCTTCCTCTTTGTAGTATTGCATTTTTATACGTGAGCTTTTTATCACTTTTCCGTTTTGTCGTACAAACACATCACGGCTTTAGACATCAGCATTTATTACCCAAGAGGCTACACAGAGGCACTGGAATTTTGGGAAATAACGTATGCATGTTTTCCTGAATATCTGGGCTGCAATGCATCGTAACGGACTGGATGCTTAACTGCTGTGAAGAGACGTTTGCAGTTTCTCGTAAAGAAAGTCTCTATTTTGCTACGGACTGAATAGTTACTGTAGTGTTATAAATAATAATAATGCAGGTTTGTATATACAGATGATCTTGTCTGTTTGCTAGTCTTCCTCTATTGATGTGACAGTCCTGTGACAAGGACAAACAGACCTTTTTACCTCATACCTATCCTTGCAATGCGCAGAAGCATCATGACAGTGGAGTCCTTGGTGTCTACTTTTTTTTTCCCAGTGTAATTTTCCCCTTCATTGATTGATAGGTTACTATGTGCATGTACTGTATAGGAATGCTAAGAAGGGTGAAGTAGACAATGATAATAAATGTGATGATATACATGCTACATTGCAAGGGGGGTAAAAGTGATTGTGTGTTGGGATTGTAATAAGGCCAGGGGTTAATGCATTCAGCTCCAGATATATCTTGTGTCTGGTCTCGGCTGCGTCATATGAGACACGACCTATGAGTGGGCTCCTTAATTAATTTGATTGTGACTATAAATGATAAAGCTCATTTCACAGGGAAATAATTTACCGTTTCATTGAAAAATGAAGCTTATCCATGTACAGGCATTCGTATACTATGCTAGGCGGCTAACATATCCATAGGGCTAAAAAAAAGTCCATTTAGCTGCTGCTGGTCTCGTATACCGCTGTAGGCCTTTTTAATGCAGAGGTATATGTAAAGTGGCATGTCCTAGTTTGGAGGTGTATGTCAGGCAATATTCCAGATGTATGCATCCAATTGAAGTCTCAGACATGTAGAAGTCCTGCACTCCATTGGTATAGACGCTAAAAGACGTCTTCCAATAGATCAGTAGAACATCCCTTTTCTAGGAAATGTCTCTCTGATATTTCTTAAGGTACTGTCACACTCGGCGACGCTGCAGCGATATAGACAACGAGCCGATCTCTGCAGCGTCGCTGTTTAGGTCCCTGTAGAGACGTCAAACACAGCAGCTCCAGAACGATGCAGGAGCGATCCAGTGACGTAATGGCGACTCACTTATCGTTCTTGCTGGTTGTTAGCTCCATGTAAAACATTGCAGGCATCGTTGCTTTTGATGTCAAACATGACGATACACGCCGACCTGGTGACGAAATAAAGTTCTGGACTTCTAGCTCCGACCAGTGATGGCACAGCGGGATCCAGATCGCTGCTGCGTGTCAAACACAACGAGATCGCTATCCAGGACGCTGCAACGTCACGGATCGTTGTCATTCTCGTTGTAAAGTTGCTGAGTGTGAAGGTACCTTTATACGTTTGTTAGAATTAGCATAATCAATTTTAAAGACTTTTCCCACTGCTGGGAAATGAATATTCTGACAAGCAGCTGCTGAGACGAGACACCAGGCACCTCCTTACTACTTTGCATGAATACATTTAGCGGATCCCTAGTTGAAGGGTCACGTCTGTGCACTCGAATGAAGCACAGCGGGTGTTAAATTTTTTTTGCATCAGTATTTCCATCTTGTGGGCACAGGTTCTCCATGTAGAAGGAGTCTTACAGGCAATATGGCATATCTGTCATCTGTGTCCATTTTTACTCAATATGCTCCTTATGACTCGGAGGTCTTTATGTGCAGAGAGATAATGTATTCTCCAGTGGAGATGAAGTTCTGCCTTATCAGAAGAAGATGCAGATCATTCGGATCTGAATGGGAAATATATACAATAAGGAGAAAGGCAGCTATAGAAATGGGTCATCTATTAACAATAACAATATCATTTATTAGGTGAATCTGTACAAAAAGTCCATGTGGCTAAAAATCCATAACATCACAAAGCTAAAAACAAGACCTAACAAAACACCAATAGGAGTGTTGGGGTCAAAATACCCTCTATCTCATCATAAAAGACTGCAAATCTGCTGTCCTAAAAATACAATTTCTATAAGATATGCAGATCCAAGAAAAGTAAGTAAAAAGAAGTATAGCAATTGGTGATGAGCGAGGGTGCTCTGATATCTGATTATCTGACCACGCTCGGGTGTTATCCGAGTATCGTGTACTAGAATAATATGTTCGAGTCCCCGTCGCTGCATGTTTCACGGCTGTTAGACAGCCCCAAAACATACGTAAATTCCCTAACAAACAGGCAATCCACGCATGCTGCCACCGGGACTCGAACGTATTACTCTAACATACCTTCAATACTTGGATAACATGATATCTGAGCACTTTCACTCATCATTAATACAAATACATAAATGATGATAATCTCAAAATATTGAGGAAGTCACGTTTGTGAAGATACGTGTGAGGTTGCCTCATACCCAATTAGTCTCTTTTGGCAGCCCTCCTTGTTTTTGTTTTTTGTAGTATTCATTTTAGGAATATTTATTGTTGTATTATTTATTGGTATACTTCTATGGTATTTTCTATGCTAGCGAGTTCGCCATCTTCTATAATGAAGTAGGGGGTGTTTTTGATACCAGCACTTATGGTGTTTTGTTAAGTCTTGTATCTGATGTTGCACACTTTTAAATTGTTTTAATGCCTTTTTGCCACATACATCATTTGTACTCCGTCACCTTATAAACTGTTTAATTGTTGTTTAACTCCTTATGGTATATATTTTAGAAAAACATATTGAATGGCTTTGAGCAATATTTATCAGCATTCTTTGTGACATGTATAACCTGGGCGTAAGGCTATGTGCACACGTTCAGGTTTTTTTCCGCTTTTTTCGCGATAAAAACTCACTAAAAATGCATACATTATGCATCCTATCATTTAGAATGCATTCTGCATGTTTTGTGCACATGATGCGTTTTTTTCTGCGGAAAAAACACATTGCGGTAAAAAAAGCAGCATGTCCATTAATTTTGCGGATTTTCTGCGTTTTTCCCTATGCATTTGGGAAAAACGCGTCAAAAACGCATGGAAAACGCATGCAAATTTCTGGCAGAAATGTCCGTTTTTTTTGTCAGGAAAATATCTGCAAGAAATCCTGACGTGTGCACATAACCTTATTCTCAAGCGATCATTATAATGAACACAGTACTTCATGCAGACAATAGTAAAACCTTAGATGCCGCAGGTCTTGGCTGTCATAGTGGTAACAATAGAAACAAGTAAGGTCAGTACAATAATTTTTTTACTTTTGTTTGGCATCAGTATGGTGTTTTATGTAGACTGAATCTGTGAACTTGCCTAATAAATGGCATGCAAAATATGGAGAGGCATAGGGGGCAAGTCATCGATCGGCTCCATATTTGCCAAATATAGTGGGTACAATGTGTGCCCTCCGACTCTGCATAATTGGGGCATCTGTAGAAAAGTGTACTCCTTATCAATTGACACGTTCCTTTTAACTCTTTATGAGCAGTATGAGGTTGTGACCATATTGTGGAAAGAGTAAAAATGACACAAAATCCAGGATACAGGTAACATATCATATCACTACCAATAAAATGTATGGTAGCTGAATTGTGACCACACCAGGTAAAGCCAACGAAACATCAGATAAAGATGTAATATATACCCTACAGCAGGTACTATTCCATAAATCTGGAAAGCGGGTCTCTAGTTCAGAGACCGAAATGTGTGTATGTATATAGAATTGCAGTGGATTTTGACTTGCTTACAAATTGTATTTCGAATTTGTGTAGTTGATGCAAACTGTAAATAAAAGTGAACCACATTGTGTATAAGGACTGTTTGCTTTTTGGGGGGATTGTTCTGTCTCCACATACGGTGAATGGAGGTGACTGATAAGGGGTTGTGAGACTTCTTCCCTCCATTTTTCCAAGATGGAGAGCAGACAGGACCAATTGCATACTCGGCGTCCGCAGACTTGAATGCTGACCGGCAGTGTTGGTACAATTCAAATCTTCTTTTATTTGTTTTTAGAGCCTGGGTACAATGCAGTAACTTTCTCTGAAGTCGCCGGCACAGGTTGCAGTTGTTTGCTGATGTTTGGAGGTGCTCAGATATTGGTGTTTTCACCAGCCTAGTAAATGTGTGACTTGTCTCACAGCATGAAGAAAAGAATAATGGCTGCTAAGAGCAAGTGACCTACGAACTGCAGGGAAGAGACACTCGTATGATTGCGAAATTAGAATAACAGATATGAGTAACAAATATTGGCCAGCAGACGGCACAAAGCAGTATGTCTAACAATAGTAATATATCTAACTGAAGCAATGCAAAACTTATACTGTGAAATATACAAACTAAACATCTGAATAGTAATATCTGGGGAACAGCACAGGGATGTTTATTGGCTTTCCATGTGTATGTGTGAGACATGGTAGCATTGATGTGCTCTGGACGTTGCATCTGCGTGCTGTAGATAGGAAAAAAAAATGTGCCCTCATTGATGCCACTAAGGCTGGGCATTGAGATCACATCTGTGGGCATTTGGTCTCCTAATGCGGTCTACGTAATGTGGTGTGAACGGTACTTTTAGAAGAAGTCAAAGTCTAACATATATGTATTTTTCCTATCGCCACGACAGCACCCACAACGAGAGAGGGGATCCGCCCACCTTCCGGACAGGAACCTACAGGTTAAAAAGGGGCGGTCCCCCTCGCCGTCCAGTTTGGGTTCCTGTCCGGACGGCGGGAGCGTACAGGTTTCGTTCGTTCTTACCCGGGTCCGCCAAGCCTCTGTGCGGTGTCCGGGGGGAACGGCAGAGTCGGGGGCCCGGAAGCAGCATCGGGGGAAGTCCTGTATCCAGCTTCCCCCCTCATCTGGCAAGGAGCGGTGGCGTTCCCGGGGGAAGGCACGCCGCCCTGGTTCGTCCACACGCACGCGACGCTGCAGGAGCAGGTCGGCGCTTATGACCCGGAAGTGAACCAACGACTTCCGGAAGAGGCCGGGAGGAGGAGCGCGGGACCTTTGAAAAGAAGGCAGCGCTTGGTGAGTGGTGTGCGGCAGCATGTCTTCCACAGGAGACGCCGAACACCGACAGTTAGGAGAACAGAGGAGCAGCAGCAGATCTCATAGTGGAGATGTGGCACGCGGGCAGCAGGATCCTGGCAACCCGACGTCACGTCGCACCTCACCCCCTCAGAAACCGGTACTCTAATTTCATCAGCAGTGGTGAGTGTTATATTTGAGCCATTGGCTGATACAACTGTCTTCTATACTATGCTTTGTTGTAGGGGAAAAAGGTCTCAAAATCTAAGCATAAGCAGTGTGCGTTATGCACGGAGCCACTACCTGACACCTATTTAAAGAAGTTATGTCAGACGTGTATATGCCGTACGTTAGAGGAAGAGGCCCCCCTACGTGTCTCGGATTTGAGGGAAGTAATTAGGGAAGAAATAAAATCGTCCCTTAAATCTAAACGGCATGAGAAGAGTAGTATGGAGATGGTATCCGATTCCAGCCCTTCGTTGCAGGAGGGCGAGTGCTCGGAGAGTTCTTCACCGTCCTCAGATGAGGAAGGAAGGCCTTGCTTTTCCACTGACAATATGGAGACTTTAATTAAGGCAGTCCGTGCAACTATGGGGGTTGCAGAGAGTAAAGAACCGAAAACAACCCAGGAGATCATGTTCGCAGGGCTGAGCCAGAGAAGTCGCAAAGCTTTCCCGGTGGTAGATTCCATTAAAGATCTGGTCAAACGGGAGTGGAACAAGCTGGATAAAGGGTTCTTACCTTCGGCCGCAAAAAGAAGGTACCCCTTTGAGGATGACACCTTATCCCAGTGGATGAAGATCCAAAAAGTAGATGCGGCAGTAGCCTCTACCTCGAAAACAGCCTCGCTACCATTAGAGGATGTAGGACTCCTTAAAGATCCTTCAGACAGGAAGGCTGAGATGCTCCTTAAGAAGTTGTGGGAAGCATCATCTGGAGCCTTTAAGCCCGCAATCGCAGGCACCTGTACGGCTAGATCAATTATGGTCTGGGTAACTCAGCTGGAAGAACAGCTTAAAGCTAAAGTCCCCAGGGATAAATTGTTAAATTCCCTGTCTCAGGTCAGAGAAGGAGCGGCTTATCTAGCGGATACCTCGATTGATTCCCTGAAATTGGCTGCAAGATCGGCGGGTCTTTCAAATGCAGCCCGGCGGGCACTATGGCTAAAGACCTGGAAGGGGGATGCTCAGGCAAAAGCCAACTTGTGCTCCATTCCGTGTAGGGGTGAGTACCTATTCGGCCCGGTGCTGGATGACATCCTTGCAAAGGCAGAAGACAGAAAGAAGGGATTTCCTAAAACATTTAATCCCACTTTTAGGAATGCCTTCCGAAGACGCATGCCCTTCAGAAAATTCCAGTCAGACCAGCAGGGATATAATCGTGACTGGGAGACGTCGGATCAAAAGAAGAAAGGTGGATACTATAAGAACCCTTCATCTTTCTCAAGACGTAGACGTAATTACAGATAGAACAGATCTACCAGTAGGGGGAAGACTAAGGTTCTTCTCAGAGGAATGGAGAAAGATAACTTCTAGTGCCTGGATAATGGGGGTAGTTGAGTCAGGGTTAAAATTAGAATTTTTGAGAACTCCCCCAAATCATTTTGTGATAACATCGCTGGACACTCCGGCCCAACAACAGGCCTTAGAATTAGAGATTCAACAATTGCTTACAAAGCGAGTTATTGAAGAAGTACCAAAACATCAGGAGAAGACGGGCTTTTATTCTCCGCTATTCTTAATCTCTAAACCTGATGGGTCCTTTAGGACTATCATAAATTTACGTAAATTGAATAAATATCTTCAGTACCACGCTTTTAAGATGGAATCCATTAAATCAACAACTAAGCTTTTGTTTCCTAGGTGCTACATGTCGGTTTTGGATCTAAAAGATGCGTACTACCATCTTCCAGTTCACAGAAATCACCAGAAATTCCTCAGGATGGCAGTATGGGTAAACCATCAGATTAAACATTTCCAATTTTTGGCAATGCCCTTTGGCCTGTCCATGGCACCTAGAGTTTTTACAAAGGTTGTTTCGGAAGTAATGGCCCATATCAGGGAAAAGGGAACCCTTGTAGTGCCCTATCTAGACGATTTTTTGATAGTTGGAAATTCAATTGCTCAGTGTACGTCTAGGGTAAATGCCATAATATCATCCCTACAGGAACTCGGATGGATAATCAACTGGGAAAAGTCAAAACTGGAACCCACAAGACGTCAAATGTTCCTAGGAGTTCTTCTAGACTCAGAAGATCAGTCATCCTTCCTACCAGAAGAGAAGAAGCAGAAGATCATTCAAAGGATCACGGCTGTAAGGAAAGTTCCAAGCTTAAGTTTAAGAGACGCAATGTCTCTACTGGGATCTTTGACTGCGTGTATATCGGCGGTGAGATGGGCTCAGGCTCATACCCGAATGCTTCAATACGAAGTTCTTCAAGCAGAGAAAGATCTTCACGGTGCTCTAAGCAGAAAGTTCAAATTATCACCCGCCACTCTTCACGATCTGAGATGGTGGCTCAATCTAGCACATTTGTCAAAAGGAGTTCTCTGGACCATCACTCCGGACAATGTAGTTACAACAGATGCCAGTCCGTTCGGTTGGGGAGCCCATATGGGAGAAATTCTAACCCAAGGGCGATGGCCGATTCAAGAGTCCCAGAATTCCTCAAATCTAAGAGAGCTTGCTGCAGTCAATCAGGCTCTTCTTTCCTTACTACCATCCCTGAGGAATTCGCATGTACAGATACAAACAGACAATATGACTGTGGTGGCCTACATCAATCATCAGGGGGGGACAAGGTCACGATCCCTAATGACCACTACAGCACAGATATTGTCTCTGGCCGAGAATCACTTACAATCCCTGTCGGCAGTTCATATAAAAGGGGAACTCAATATAGAGGCGGACTACCTCAGTCGCCATTCCCGTCAGGGAGAGTGGTCCCTAAACCAACGGATATTCGATCAAATAGTCAATCTGTGGGGTTTGCCGATAATAGATCTATTTGCTACGAGGAAGAACAGGAAGGTCAGGAGGTTCGCATCCTTACACATAGCAGATCAACCATTCATAGTGGATTCTCTTCGTGTCCGTTGGGACTTCCAGCTGGCATATGCCTTTCCCCCAATTTGTCTGATTCCGATAGTTCTCAGAAAGATCCGGGAGGAAAGAGCCAGAGTGATTTTAATCGCCCCCTTCTGGCCCTGGAGGCCTTGGTTCTCTCTCCTCAGGACAATGTCGGTGTCCGATCCCTGGGTGTTGCCAGTGGTTCCGGAACTCCTTTCTCAAGGTCCATTTCGTCATCCAAATTTGGAGACTCTTCACTTAACGGCTTGGAACTTGAGAGGGAGCTTCTGAGGGAGAGGGGGTTCTCTAATGCCTTAATAGCCACCTTACTGAAAAGTAGAAAGGAGGTCACTACGAAGATCTATACAAAAATTTGGAAGAAATTCCTTATGTTTTATCAGCAACCATTAGGAGATAAGGCTCCGATTTCAGCTATTTTAGAATTCCTTCAGAAAGGCTGGGAATTGGGTTTGGCAGTCAACACTCTAAGAGTTCATGTTTCAGCCTTGGGAGCTCTATATAACAGTGATATAGCTGGTAATAGATGGGTTGCTAGGTTTATTAAGGCATGTCAGCATTCTAACCCAATCCATATTGTAAGGTTACCCCCTTGGGATCTAAATTTGGTGCTTGAGGCGTTGACTGAACCTCCTTTCGAGCCATTAGACTCTATTTCGATAAAAAATTTAACCTTAAAAACAGCTCTACTTTTAGCGTTAACATCTGCCAGGAGGGTCAGTGATATACATGCGTTGTCAGTAGATCCTCCCTATCTAATAATTCTCCAGGATAAGATTGTCTTAAAACCTGATCCTGCATACTTGCCAAAAGTAGCAACTAAATTTCATAGAAGTCAGGAGATTTATTTACCATCTTTCTATGAAAATCCAGGTTCAGAAGAGGAGAAAAAATATCATACCCTAGATGTAAAGAGGGCGATATTAGAATACTTGGATAGGACACAAAGCTGGAGGCAGAGTAGGGCTCTGTTTGTTTCTTTCCAGAATCGGAAAAAGGGTTCAGGCGTCACGAAGAACTCTATCGCTAGATGGATTAGAGAAGCGATATGTCTTGCTTACTCTGCCAGGGGAGTAACACCACCAGAAGGCATCAGGGCGCACTCCACTCGGGCTATGGCATCATCCTGGGCGGAGAAGGCAGAAATGATATGCAAGGCGGCAACTTGGTCATCACCTTCCACCTTTTATAAGCACTATCGCCTTGATCTATCTGCCAATTCCAGCTTACAATTTGGCCGTTCAGTACTTAGTGCTGTGGTCCCTCCCAGTTAAATAGTCTTTGAAAGTCTCTCGTTGTGGGTGCTGTCGTGGCGATAGGAAAACCGGTTTTTACATACCGGTAATAGGATTTTACAGAGTCCACGACAGCACCCATACATTCCCCCCCGTATTTAGTTACTTATTCCTGCACTCTGTTGGAAAGTGTGCCTTAGAGATCACTCTATAGAGGTGGTGGTATTTAGTAGTGTTTAAGATAATATGGTCATGTACTGATTCATTGGTGGTATCCCTTGTACTCTGGAACACAAACTGGAGGGCGAGGGGGACCGCCCCTTTTTAACCTGTAGGTTCCTGTCCGGAAGGTGGGCGGATCCCCTCTCTCGTTGTGGGTGCTGTCGTGGACTCTGTAAAATCCTATTACCGGTACGTAAAAACCGTTTTTTTCATCATCAAATATGTGTCAACCACTTGGGAAATTCCATGCCTGCGCATTGCCCAGCAGCTGCCTGGGCATGCACCCCAAATCTGAGTGTACATCCCCAGCCTCTTTTCACAGTGTCCCCAGCTACTGCAATGCCCTGGACATGGGGTGAATGACATAGCAAATCTGGAAAACTATACTACATGGAGGTATAATTACCCCTACTACATACTGAGATAGGATCTTGGTGATGGGAATACCCCTTTAAGTTGCTTTTCTAATAGTGTGCTCCTTTCTAATTAACTTTTACATTTAAATGTAGCTTTATATTTAATGTCATTTTATATAACAAATTTCAGCTAACCTCTCCTGGTCGCATGGCTTTTGATTCTCCCCACAGTTTAGGATGCTTAATTTTATGTAGGAAATAGAGTTGAGCGACCTTGACCTTTTTAGAGTCGAGCCGGGTTTCGCGAAACCCGACTATCTCAAAAGTCGGGTCGAGTGAAATCGGCCGATTATGACGTAAAGTCGGGATCGACCGAAACACGAAACCCAATGCAAGTCAATGGGGCAGCATAGTCGGCAGTGAGTGGGGGCCAGGAAAACACCTAGAGTGCCCATTTTAATGTCAAAACCATCCATTCTTCTTAATGAAGCTTGTCAAGCGTAATTTAGCTTATAATAATTGGAAGGCATTTGAAATTGGGGGTCATTTGGCTAAAGTTGTGGTGGGTAGGGCTGGTTCAAGTAATTAGTGGGCCCAGGAAATCTGGACCACGTCACGGCAGTGGAGCAGGGAGAGGTAAGTATTTCAACTTTGCAAGTGCTGTGAACCTGAGCAAGCAGGGGGGGCCCAATCGTTGGCATTGGCACTGGCACAGGGCCCCTCAAAGTACAGCGGTGTGTTTGCACGGCGGGGGCGTCTCCCACCGGCAGCAACACTTTTGCGTACTATGAGAGGCCCTGTGCCAGTGACGTCGCCAACTAGTATTCCTCCCCCCACCTGATGAAGGAACCTGCACTTTCATCTGCACCTTCCTCTTTGTCCCCGTGTAAGGTGGTATGGTATGCGGGAAGAGCAACCTGACTTTCAGCAGGGTCACAATGTTGTTGTGTAGCGTGCACGGGGAATGTTGCGTTATGGGTCAATGTACCAGCAGACTCATCTATCACTGGCTGGGCAATGGGCAGGATGAGGAGGAAACACAGATATAGGCCCAAAATAAAGTTGGCTAAATGCAGTTCAAAATTGGTAACACAGGAATAACCAGGGGGCATTGCAGTGGAGGACAACTGGAATGAGAGGCTGACACAGAGAGTAGGCCCAAACCAGTAAGTAGTCGAAATGCAGTTCAAAATTGGCAACCGTAGTAAACAGGCGGCACAGCTTTGTTCAGTGGAGGAGAACAGCAAGGAGTGGCAGACACCGATAGTAGGCCCCAACCCAACTAGTAGGCCAAATGCAGTCTAACATTAACAACTACTTAACGAGCGCCTGAAAACGGAATTTCAGGACAGGAAACCAGGAGAACAGCAAGGAGTGGCAGACACTGTTAGTAGGCCCCAAACCAACTAGTACGCCAAATGCAGTTGTTCCATTTAACCACAATTTAACGAGAGCCTGAAGATAGAAGCTCAGGAAAGGCAACCTGGAGAACACCTTGGAGTGGAACACACCATCTCTCTCCACCCGATACCCATTTTGTAGGCCTAATGCAGTGTAGTTTTCTACAACTACTAAACGAGAGTCTGAAGATCGAAGCAATGGCGAGGAAACCTGGAGAACACCTTGGAGTGTAACACACCATCTCTCTCCACCCGATACCCATTTTGTAGGCCTAATGCAGTGTAGTTTTCTACAACTACTAAACGAGAGTCTGAAGATCGAAGCAATGGCGAGGAAACCTGGAGAACACCTTGGAGTGTAACACACCATCTCTCTCCACCCCATAGCCAATTTGGAGGCCTAATGCAGTGTAGTTTCCAACAACTACTAAACGAGAGCATTAAGATCGAAGCTCTGGAAAGGCAACCTGGAGAACACCTTGGAGTGGAACACACCATCTCTCTCCACCCTATACCCATGTTGTAGGCCTAATGCAGTGTAGTTTTCTACAACTACTAAACGAGAGTCGGAAGACCGAAGCAATGGCAAGGAAACCTGGGGAACACCTTGGAGTGTAACACCATCTCTCTCCACCCCATACCCAATTTGTAGGCCTAATGCAGCCTACTTTCCGACAACTACTAAACGAGAGCATGAAGATCGAAGCTCAGGAAAGGCAACCTGGGGAACACCTTGGAGTGTAACACACCCTCTCTCTACACCACGGAAGGGCTGATTCTTAGGAAGGAAGGCTGTCGGAAAGAAGCAGGGCGCGTCCGAGGGTGATTATATTCTTATTAGGTATATACTCACCCTCGGACGCGCCCTGCTTCTTTATTTGTAATGAATGTTTATTTGCAATGTGGTTTTGACTTACTCTATTTTTTTGGTAAATAATGATTTTATTATTTTCATTGTTTTGCATCTTCTTGGCAATAATATAAAGAAGACGCGACAGGACAACACTCGGTGGATGCCATATCTGTGTTTTAAATTGAAAAAAACTTTCAGTTAACTACTTGCAGGAGAAAGTTATTGTAGCTGGTGGCCATTTTTAGTACTGTACCAGATTTATGTTGTATGTGTTTGTTTTTAATGTTAAAATGTCTGCATTTGATATCTCTCCAGTATTTTCTTTTTTTATAAGCAAAATACTTATTTTTATATTTTCTGATGTTGGTTCCAGGGGAACACGGGCAGCAGTAGACAGGTCAGTGGAGGCCTAGTGGAAGGAGGGACCGCAGACAGGCTTCGAAGCCCTAACATAATAAATTGGGCTGGCTGTAGGCAATTTAAAATTGGTTCCAGGGGAACACGGGCAGCAGTAGACAGGTCAGTGGAGGCCTAGTGGAAGGAGGGACCGCAGACAGGCTTCGAAGCCCTAACATAATAAATTGGGCTGGCTGTAGGCAATTTAAAATTGGTTCCAGGGGAACTCGGGCGGCAGTAGACAGGTCAGTGGAGGCCTAGTGGAAGGAGGGACCGCAGAGAGGCTTCGAAGCCCTAACATAATAAATTGGGCTGGCTGTAGGCAATTTAAAATTGGTTCCAGGGGAACACGGGCGGCAGTAGACAGGTCAGTGGAGGCCTAGTGGAAGGAGGGACCGCAGACAGGCTTCGAAGCCCTAACATAATAAATTGGGCTGGCTGTAGGCAATTTAAAATTGGTTCCAGGGGAACACGGGCGGCAGTAGACAGGTCAGTGGAGGCCTAGTGGAAGGAGGGACCGCAGACAGGCTTCGAAGCCCTAACATAATAAATTGGGCTGGCTGTAGGCAATTTAAAATTGGTTCCAGGGGAACACGCGCAGCAGTAGACAGGTCAGTGGAGGCCTAGTGGAAGGAGGGACCGCAGACAGGCTTCGAAGCCCTAACATAATAAATTGGGCTGGCTGTAGGCAATTTAAAATTGGTTCCAGGGGAACACGGGCGGCAGTAGACAGGTCAGTGGAGGCCTAGTGGAAGGAGGGACCGCAGACAGGCTTCGAAGCCCTAACATAATAAATTGGGCTGGCTGTAGGCAATTTAAAATTGGTTCCAGGGGAACACGCGCAGCAGTAGACAGGTCAGTGGAGGCCTAGTGGAAGGAGGGACCGCAGACAGGCTTCGAAGCCCTAACATAATAAATTGGGCTGGCTGTAGGCAATTTAAAATTGGTTCCAGGGGAACACGGGCAGCAGTAGACAGGTCAGTGGAGGCCTAGTGGAAGGAGGGACCGCAGACAGGCTTCGAAGCCCTAACATAATAAATTGGGCTGGCTGTAGGCAATTTAAAATTGGTTCCAGGGGAACACGGGCGGCAGTAGACAGGTCAGTGTAGTAGTAGTGGAAAGAACGGGCCGCAGACAGGCTTCGAAGGCCTAACATAATAAATTGGGCTGTAGGCAATTTAAAATTGGTTCCAGGGGAACACGGGCGGCAGTAGACAGGTCAGTGGAGGCCTAGTGGAAGGAGGGACCGCAGACAGGCTTCGAAGCCCTAACATAATAAATTGGGCTGGCTGTAGGCAATTTAAAATTGGTTCCAGGGGAACACGGGCAGCAGTAGACAGGTCAGTGGAGGCCTAGTGGAAGGAGTGACCGCAGACAGGCTTCGAAGGCCTAACATAAGAAAAATGTCAATACAATGATATTGACAGTGCCAGGCATTGAAGGATGTCAGCGCATAGACTAAACATTGGTGGAGCTGTGAGAGAAAATTTTGCAAGTGGTAGAGCACTGTTTGACCTGGGGGGGGGGACTGTCTTGTGGCCGGCGGTACAGGCCCAGGGCCCCTCATATTACAACGGTGTGTCTGACGTTGGGTGCGCACCACCACCGCCAGACACTTTATTGTACTATGAGGGACCTAGTGGCAGTGCCGTCGACCAAAAGCGGGCACACCCACCTCTTCAGACAAACAGTACTCTCACGGGTGCTGGCGCCAAGTGGCGATACCACGGCCCCGTGTGGGGACTTTGGCCATTTAGGGAGGTGTTAACATGTCGGATGCTGGACAATCAGGTGCTGCAGATTACGAGATTGGAAAAGTCGTTCAGAATAGTCCACAGGCAAGACCTTTACATAGGAAAGCTAGGTGTCAGCCGGGCAAGGTGGGGCAAAAGATTTCGAAATCCAGTTGTGGTTCATTTTAATGAAGGTTAGATCATCTACATTTTGGGTAGCCAGACGAGTCCTTTTTTCTGTTAGTATTGAACCTGCAGCACTGAATACTCTTTCTGATAGGACACTAGCTGCCGGGCAAGCAAGCTCCTGCAATGCATATTCTGCCAATTCTGGCCAGGTGTCTAATTTTGATGCCCAGTAATCAAATGGGAATGACGGTTGAGGGAGAACGTCGATAAGGGATGAAAAATAGTTAGTAACCATACTGGACAAATGTTGTCTCCTGTCACTTTGAATTGATGCTGCAGTACCTGTCCTGTCTGCGGTCATAGCAAAATCACTCCACAACCTGGTCAGAAAACCCCTCTGGCCAACGCCACTTCTGATTTCTGCCCCTCTAACTCCTCTGGTCTGCTGGCCCCTGCAGCTCGTGTGAGAACGATCACGGGCGCTGTGTGCAGGGAATGCCAGAAGCAAACGGTCAACAAGAGTTGATTGTTTGGTTGCTAATATTAGTTCCAAGTTCTCATGTGGCATTATATTTTGCAATTTGCCTTTATAGCGAGGATCAAGGAGGCAGGCCAACCAGTAATCGTCATCGTTCATCATTTTTGTTATGCGTGTGTCCCTTTTGAGGATACGTAAGGCATAATCCGCCATGTGGCCCAAAGTTCCAGTTCTCAAATCTGTGGTTGTGCTTGGTTGAGGGGCAGTTTCAGGCAAATCCACGTCACTTGTGTCCCTCCAAAAACCACAACCTGGCCTTGCCGCGCCAACAATTTCCACTGGCCCCGGAAAAGCTTCCTCATTAAAAATATAATCATCCCCATCATCCTCCTCGTCCTCCTCCTCCTCTTCGCCCGCTACCTCGTCCTGTACACTGCCCTGGCCAGACAATGGCTGACTGTCATCAAGGCTTTCCTCTTCCTCAGCTGCAGACGCCTGATCCTTTATGTGCGTCAAACTTTGCATCAGCAGACGCATTAGGGGGATGCTCATGCTTATTATGGCGTTGTCTGCACTAACCAGCCGTGTGCATTCCTCAAAACACTGAAGGACTTGACACATGTCTTGAATCTTCGACCACTGCACACCTGACAACTCCATGTCTGCCATCCTACTGCCTGCCCGTGTATGTGTATCCTCCCACAAAAACATAACAGCCCGCCTCTGTTCACACAGTCTCTGAAGCATGTGCAGTGTTGAGTTCCACCTTGTTGCAACGTCTATGATTAGGCGATGCTGGGGAAGGTTCAAAGAACGCTGATAGGTCTGCATACGGCTGGAGTGTACGGGCGAACGGCGGATATGTGAGCAAAGTCCACGCACTTTGAGGAGCAGGTCGGATAACCCCGGATAACTTTTCAGGAAGCACTGCACCACCAGGTTTAAGGTGTGAGCCAGGCAAGGAATGTGTTTCAGTTGGGAAAGGGAGATGGCAGCCATGAAATTCCTTCTGTTATCACTCACTACCTTGCCTGCCTCAAGATCTACAGTGCCCAGCCACGACTGCGTTTCTTTCTGCAAGAACTCGGACAGAACTTCCGCGGTGTGTCTGTTGTCGCCCAAACACTTCATAGCCAATACAGCCTGCTGACGTTTGCCAGTAGCTGCCCCATAATGGGAGACCTGGTGTGCAACAGTGGCAGCTGCGGATGGAGTGGTTGTGCGACTGCGGTCTGTGGACGAGGTCTCGCTTCTGCAGGAGGACGAGGAGGAGGGGGTGCGAACGGCTACAGCCAACTGTTTCCTAGACCGTGGGCTAGGCAGAACTGTCCCAAACTTGCTGTCCCCTGTGGACCCTGCATCCACCACATTTACCCAGTGTGCCGTGATGGACACGTAACGTCCCTGGCCATGCCTACTGGTCCATGCATCTGTTGTCAGGTGCACCTTTGTGCTCACAGATTGCCTGAGTCCATGGACGATGCGCTCTTTAACATGCTGGTGGAGGGCTGGGATGGCTTTTCTGGAAAAAAAGTGTCGACTGGGTAGCTCGTAGCGTGGTACAGCGTAGTCCGTCAGGGCTTTGAAAGCTTCGCTTTGAACTAACCGGTAGGGCATCATCTCTAACGAGATTAGTCTAGCTATGTGGGCGTTCAAACCCTGTGTACGCGGATGCGAGGCTAAGTACTTCCTTTTTCTAACCATAGTCTCATGTAGGGTGAGCTGGACTGGAGAGCTGGAGATCGTGGAACTAGCGGGGGTGCCGGTGGACATGGCAGACTGAGAGACGGTGGGAGATGGTATTGTTGCCGCCGGTGCCCTAGATGCAGTGTTTCCTACTACGAAACTGGTGATTCCCTGACCCTGACTGCTTTGGCCTGGCAAAGAAACCTGCACAGATACTGCAGGTGGTGCAGAAAATGGTGGCCCTACACTGCCGGAAGGGATGTTGCGTTGATGACTAGCTTCATTGGCCGAGGGTGCTACAACCTTAAGGGACGTTTGGTAGTTAGTCCAAGCTTGCAAATGCATGGTGGTTAAATGTCTATGCATGCAACTTGTATTGAGACTTTTCAGATTCTGCCCTCTGCTTAAGGTAGTTGAACATTTTTGACAGATGACTTTGCGCTGATCAATTGGATGTTGTTTAAAAAAATGCCAGACTGCACTCTTTCTAGCATCGGATACCTTTTCAGGCATTGCAGACTGAGCTTTAACCGGATGGCCACGCTGTCCTCCAACAGGTTTTGACTTTGCCACGCGTTTTGGGCAAGATACGGGCCCGGCAGATGGAACCTGTTTCGATGTTGATGCCTGCTGCGGCCCCTCCTCCTCCGCTTCAGAACTGCTGCCGCCTGCACCCTGTTCCCCCAATGGCTGCCAATCGGGGTCAAGAACTGGGTCATCTATTACCTCTTCTTGTAGCTCGTGTGCAACTTCGTCTGTGTCACCGTGTCGGTCGGTGGTATAGCGTTCGTGATGGGGCAACATAGTCTCATCAGGGTCTGATTCTTGATCAGCACCCTGCGAGGGCAATGTTGTGGTCTGAGTCAAAGGACCAGCATAGTAGTCTGGCTGTGGCTGTGCATCAGTGCACTCCATGTCAGATTCAACTTGTAATGGGCATGGACTGTTAACTGCTTCACTTTCTAAGCCAGGGACGGTATGTGTAAAGAGCTCCATGGAGTAACCCGTTGTGTCGCCTGCTGCATTCTTCTCTGTTGTTTTTGCTGAAGAGGACAAGGAAGCGACTTGTCCCTGACCGTGAACATCCACTAACGACGCGCTGCTTTTACTTTTACCAGTTTCACGAGAGGAGGCAAAAGAGCTAGAGGCTGAGTCAGCAAGATAAGTCAAAACTTGCTCTTGCTGCTCCGGCTTTAAAAGCGGTTTTCCTACTCCCAGAAAAGGGAGCGTTCGAGGCCTTGTGTAGCCAGACGACGAACCTGGCTCCACAGCTCCAGACTTAGGTGCAATATTTTTTTTCCCTCGACCACCTGATGCTCCACCACTACCACTACCCTCATTACCAGCTGACAATGAACGCCCCCGGCCACAACCTCTTCCACCAGACTTCCTCATTGTTTTAAAAACATTACCAAACTAACGGTATTTGTTGCTGTCACACAACTTACACGGTGAGCTATAACTTCAGTATGATTTAGCTACCCCTTTACAGGTGGGTGAGACCACAACGAAAATCAGGCACAATGTTACACACTCTGTTGTTGGTGGCAACAAATGAGAGAGATTCCACACACGCAGGACTGTCACTGAAGCGCAAATGTAAATATTAATCTCCCACTGATTTATAGTAACATAGTAACATAGTTAGTAAGGCCGAAAAAAGACATTTGTCCATCCAGTTCAGCCTATATTCCATCATAATAAATACCCAGATCTACGTCCTTCTACAGAACCTAATAATTGTATGATACAATATTGTTCTGCTCCAGGAAGACATCCAGGCCTCTCTTGAACCCCTCGACTGAGTTCGCCATCACCACCTCCTCAGGCAAGCAATTCCAGATTCTCACTGCCCTAACAGTAAAGAATCCTCTTCTATGTTGGTGGAAAAACCTTCTCTCCTCCAGACGCAAAGAATGCCCCCTTGTGCCCGTCACCTTCCTTGGTATAAACAGATCCTCAGCGAGATATTTGTATTGTCCCCTTATATACTTATACATGGTTATTAGATCGCCCCTCAGTCGTCTTTTTTCTAGACTATTTGTTTTTTTTTTTTTAAAAGGGAGACTTTAGAAAAAAAAAATAATAAAAAAAAATGATTTTTTAAGGAAGAATTTATAAACCAAATAAAATGAAATGATTGTTTCAGGGAGAATTTAGAAAAAAAAAAAAAAAAAAAATAGGCTTTGTAGGGCCCACTGAGTGAGAGAGGACGCACACAGGAGTCAGGAGTGGCACACAAGCCCAGAGGCCAATATTTTTCTCCCACTGATTGATTTAGTGATTTTTTCAGGTAGATTTTGGAACCCAAATCAAGCAAAAAAATTAATAGGCTTTCTATGGCCCACAATTGGAGAGAGAGAGATGGCACACCCAGGAGTCAAGACTGGCACACAAGCAGAAAGGGCAATATTAATCTCCCACTGATTTGATTTTTTTTTTTTTCAGGGAGACTTTAGAAAAAAAAAATACAAAAAAATGAATTTTTCAGGAAGAATTTAGAAACCAAATAAAATAAAATGATTGTTTCAGGGAGAATTTAGAAAACAAATAAAAAAAAAAATAGGCTTTGTAGGGCCCACTGAGTGAGAGAGGACGCACACAGGAGTCAGGAGTGGCACACAAGCCCAGAGGCCAATATTTTTCTCCCACTGATTGATTTAGTGATTTTTTTCAGGTAGATTTTGGAACCCAAATCAAGCAAAAAAATTAATAGGCTTTCTATGGCCCACAATTGGAGAGAGAGAGATGGCACACCCAGGAGTCAAGACTGGCACACAAGCAGAAAGGGCAATATTAATCTCCCACTGATTTGATTTTTTTTTTTTTTCAGGGAGACTTTAGAAAAAAAAAATACAAAAAAATGAATTTTTCAGGAAGAATTTAGAAACCAAATAAAATAAAATGATTGTTTCAGGGAGAATTTAGAAAACAAATAAAAAAAAATAGGCTTTGTAGGGCCCACTGAGTGAGAGAGGACGCACACAGGAGTCAGGAGTGGCACACAAGCCCAGAGGCCAATATTTTTCTCCCACTGATTGATTTAGTGATTTTTTCAGGTAGATTTTGGAACCCAAATCAAGCAAAAAAATTAATAGGCTTTCTATGGCCCACAATTGGAGAGAAAGAGATGGCACACCCAGGAGTCAAGACTGGCACACAAGCAGAAAGGGCAATATTAATCTCCCACTGATTTGATTTTTTTTTTTTTTTCAGGGAGACTTTAGAAAAAAAAATACAAAAAAATGAATTTTCAGGAAGAATTTAGAAACCAAATAAAATAAAATGATTGTTTCAGGGAGAATTTAGAAAACAAATAAAAAAAAAATAGGCTTTGTAGGGCCCACTGAGTGAGAGAGGACGCACACAGGAGTCAGGAGTGGCACACAAGCCCAGAGGCCAATATTTATCTCCCACTGATTGATTTATTGATTTTTTCAGGTAGAATTTAGAACCCAAATCAACCAAAAAAATAAATAGGCTTTCTATGGCCCACTATTTGTGAGAGAGATGGCACGCTCAGGACTGGCACACAAGCCCAGAGGCCAATATTAATCTCCCACTTTTTTTTTTTTTTCCAGGGAAAATTTATAAACCCAATAAAAAAAATAATAAATAGGCTTTCTATGGCCCACTATCTGAGAGAGAGAGATGGCACGCTTAGGACTGGCACACAAGCCCAAAGGCCAATATTAATCTCCCACTGATTGATTTATTGATTTTTTCAGGTAGAATTTAGAACCCAAATCAAGCAAAAAAATTAATAGGCTTTCTATGACCCACTGAGTGAGAGATGGCACACACAGGAGTAAGGAGTGGCACACAAGCCCTGAGGCCAATATTTTTCTCCCACTGATTGATGTAGTGATTTTTTCAGGTAGATTTTAGAACCCAAATCAAGCAAAAAAATAAATAGGCTTTCTATGGCCCACTGAGTGAGAGATGACACAGACAGGGATGGCACTCTAGCAGAAATGCCAATCTTAATCTCCCACAAAAAAAAAAAAAAAAAGGAACTATCCTTCAATTACTATCTCCCTGCAGTAATCTCAGCCAGGTATGGCAGGCAGCAATAAGGAGTGGACTGATGCACAAATTAAATAAAAAGTGTGGACAAACAAACAAGATAGCTGTGCAGAAAGGAAGGAACAAGAGGATTTGTGCTTTGAAAAAAGCAGTTGGTTTGCACAGTGGCGTACACACAGCAATGCAGCTATCAGGGAGCCTTCTAGGGCAGCCCAATGAGCTACAGCGCTGAGAAAAAAAAAAAATGTAGCTTCCACTATCCCTGCACACCGAAGGTGGTGTTGGACAGTGCAAATCGCTACAGCACAAGCGGTTTGGTGGTTAATGGACCCTGCCTAACGCTATCCCTGCTTCTGACGAAGCGGCAGCAACCTCTCCCTAAGCTCAGATCAGCAGCAGTAACATGGCGGTCGGCAGGAACGCCCCTTTATAGCCCCTGTGACGCCGCGGACAGCAAGCCAATCACTGCAATGCCCTTCTCTAAGATGGTGGGGACCAGGACCTATGTCATCACGCTGCCCACACTCTGCGTTTACCTTCATTGGCTGAGAAATGGCGCTTTTCGCGTCATTGAAACGCGACTTTGGCGCGAAAGTTGCGTACCGCATGGCCGACCCCGCACAGGGGTCGGATCGGGTTTCATGAAACCCGACTTTGTCAAAAGTCGGCGACTTTTGAAAATGTTCGACCCGTTTCGCTCAACCCTAGTAGGAAACTAATGTTTTATGTCGGTAGAAAATATTCATTCTTAAATAAATCGATATCTTTTCTCAGGTGATAACAATACAATAGGCATAATATAAATGAGTTTCCAGTAATGCTATCAGCACCAACATGACATATGTAACAAATCCTCCAAAAAAAAGAAAACCAATCTTGAAAAATCAATATCGGCTGGGTTAGCAAAAGCTACCTCATTGTGGGTTTTGTACAATTAAATAGAACAGAGCTTGGAAGGTCCATAGGTCAGTTTTCACACAATTAGAGGGCAATTATTGATTTTTAGAATAAGTGAAGATGGACACAAGTGTGGAAATGAGAAGATCATGACATATGGGAAGGAAAAATGATTTCCACACTGCATTCATAGATTGAAGACAGATTGCATGAAGCCAGGGACCACTTTCTATTTGTAAATCAGATTTCTGCAACATGGAATCTGCCAACCCAAAGTGGCCTCCTGGGAACTGATTGTGAGAAAGCTGATCTTCTACTGCTCCTCCAGCTATATAGCGGACGGAAGAAACTGGTACCTTATTTATAGAGAGAGCGCAGTAACTCACACAAGCTGGATTCAATCAGGTTAATTCATAAAATGAAATGCAAAGTCAGCTCATCGGTGAGGATAGCTATTAAGCTGATCAACTTGATTAATTAAATCTGGGCTACATTTTTTGACACAAATGTTCTGAAAAAAAAACAGGATAGAGCTTCACAATCACAACGAATGCAACTAGTTTATCAAAAACAGGTAGTGCACCAATCTTACGGTAAATTAGTATTAAATTTATCCTGTCTTTTTCTTTAATTATGAATTTTGTCCCCATTTGCCAGATCACATGGAATTTAAAGGAACACTGACAATTTTATCAATTGTTGTAGCCCTCTGCAGGGTCTGAGTGTATGGTGCATGTGTAAGATGCCCAGGATGGAAGCCTTGGGCGAGTTGCTTCCCCATGCCCTGGCACCCCACAAATGCAGTGTCCCAGTCCATTCGTGTTGTGCATTGTACTCACTTGTAGGCCAGATGCTTGTGCTTCATCCATGTCCTTATGTCCAGGATCAGCCACACTCACATCAGCGGACACCCTGTTCTTTATCACAAGTTCAACTTTACTGGACAGTTCAAGTACATCAGTCTTTAACACGTAGTATTGGGCAAAGTACTCTTCAGTTATATTTTCATCAGCACAGTACATTTTAAGCTCCTGCTTACGTTCAGCTTGGTCTATCCCTATGCTTGATCCTCCTGTCAGCCCCAGGAATTTCCCGTCCGGCACCACAGCATTCTCGAGATCCCTTACATTTCCCTCATGTGTTTCCCTGTCTGTCTTTCTCTGTATGAAATGGATTAAGGCACACTTTCCAGTGCCTAGTTTGGGGCATAGACTGCAGATATCACAGTAAGGTACGCAAGAAATTCAATCCAGCTCCATGCTGTCAGAGCGCTATGCACTTCACGTTTATCCAGCCCACTGCCACTTGATCTGGAACTTGACACAACCTCACCGACTGACTAAACCAGGAAATGCTTCCCCTTTTTGCTTGACCTGGCACCTTTCATGCTTGGGGGGGGGGCCTGTCCCAAACATTTAACTGTTTCCTGTACTATTAATATTACTGTATAAGACCCACCCCTGCCTTATCTAACTTTTTGTTCCTATCTATCACTAACTAAGCACTAAGCTATGTTATAAACATTCTCTACTCCTTGAGCTGAGTGTACCAGGTTAGGGTGGTTTCACATTTGCGTTGGGCAGAACTGGGGAGGGCTGCGTACTTCCCCCTTAAGCCCCGCCCACTGCTGCACCTCTTCCATTCAGCTTCGTCTACATCTGCATGCGTACTGTGTACCTAACTTTAACATTGGGTACGCAAGCCATGTGGATGTGTCCGCATGCGTCATTTTGACGCGCCCGCCGATCGCAACAAAATGCAACATGTTGCATTCAGCGGAGCGTTAAAACGACGCATGCGGACGCATCCGCATGTCCTGCGTACCCAATGTTAATCCCTTTCTGACATCTGACATACTATCCCGGCGAGGTGGTATGGGCCCGTATGACCACCGACGGGATAGTACGTCCTCACCGAGCAGCCGTGCTCACGGCCGACCTATAAAACTCACTAGTTAATCCCTTCAGTGAACACCATAAAAAAATTAAAAAAGAGGCAAAAAACAACACTTTATTATTGTACCGCTGAACAAAATGTGGAATAACACGCGATCAAAAAGAGGGATATAAAAAAAATATGGTACCGCTGAAAACGTCATCTTGTCCCGCAAAAAAACAAGCCGCCATACAGCATCAGTTATAGTCCTCAGAATAAAGCGATGCAAAAATAATTTTTTATATAAAATAGTTTCTATCGTATAAAAGCGCCAAAACACAAAAAAATGATATAAATGAGGTACCTCTGTAATCGTACTGACCCGAAAAATAAAACTGCTTTATCAATTTTACCAAACGTGGAACGATATAAATGCCCCCAAAAAGAAATTCATGAATAGCTAGTTTTTGGTCACTCTGCCTCACAAAAATCGGAATAAAAAGCAATCAAAAAATATCTCGTGCCCAAAAATGGTACCAATAAAAATATCAACTCGTCCCGCAAAAAACAAGACCTCGCGTGACTCTGTAGACCTAAATATGGAAAAATTCTAGCTCTCAAAATATGGAGACGCAAAAAACAATTTTTTGCAATAAAAAGCATCTTTTAGTTTGTGACGGCTGCCAATCATAAAAATCCACTAAAAACCAATTATAAAATTAACCCCCCCCCTTCATCACCCCCTTAGAGAAAAATAATAAAATAAAAAAAATGTATTTATTTCCATTTTCCCATTAGGGTTAGGGTTGGGGCTAAAGTTAGGGTTAAGGTTGGGGCTAAAGTCAGGGTTAGGGTTTGGATTACATTTATGGCTGGGATTAGGGTTAGGGGTGTGTTGGAGTTAGGGGTGTGGATAAGGTTGGGATTAGGGTTAGGGGTGTGTTCGGGTTAGGGGTGTGGTTAGGGATGGGATTAGGGTTAGGGGTGTGTTGGGGTTAGGGTTTCAGTTTGAATTGGGGGGTTTCAATGTTTAGGCACATCAGGGGCTCTCCAAATGCGACATGGTGTCCTATCTCAATTCCAGCCAATTTTGCATTGAAAAGTCAAATGGCGCTCCTTCCCTTCTGAGCTCTGCCATGCGCCCAAACAGTGGTTTACCCCCACATATGGGGTAACAGCGTACTCAGGAAAAATTTCACAACAACCTTTGGGGTCTAATTTCTCCTGTTACCCTTGGTAAAACAAAATAAATTGGAGCTGAGGTAAATTTTTAGTGAAGAAAAGTTAAATGTTCATTTTTTGTTAAACATTCCAAGAATTCCTGTGAAACACCTGAAGGGTTAATAAACTTCTTGAATGTGGTTTTGAGCACCTTGAGGGGTGCAGTTTTTAGAATGGTGTCACACTTGGGTATTTTCTATCATCTAGACCCCTCAAAGTGTCTTCAAATGTGATGTGGTCCATAAAAAAAAGGTGTTGTAAAAATTAGAAATTGCTGGTCAACTTTTAACCCTTATAACTCTAACAAAAAAAAACTTTGCTTCCAAAATTGTGATGATGCAAAGTTGACATGTGGGAAATGTTACTTATTAAGTATTTTGTGTGACACATCTCTGTGATTTAAGGACATAAAAATTCAAAGTTGGAAAATTGCAAAATTTTCTAATTTGTTGCCAAATTTCCATTTTTTTTTCACAAAAAAAACGTAGGTAATATCAAAGAAATTTTACCACTATCATGAAGTACAATATGTCATGTGTAAACAGTGTCAGAATCATCAGGATCCGTTGAAGCGTTCCAGAGTTATAACCTCATAAAGGGACAGTGGTCAGAATTGTAACGTGCAAACCACCCTTAGGGGTAAAGGGGTTAATGTTATGACAACCTGTGTCCCCTTTCAGTATTCCAACAGATCTCTGTTTAAGGTGAATTGTTCACTAGTCAGATATCTCTCTCCTTCTGTGCTGGCAGAGGAAGTTTAGAATGTTGCATTCTCACATGCCAACCATAATTGCCTCTACTGCAAGCCATCATACTACGTCAGTAGTGGTAGGACTGACATCGTTGCTGGATGTTTAGTTCTCCACCCAGCCAGCACAACCAATCCTGATGATTCTGTTTTCTCGTAACATAATGTACTTCATGAAAGTGGTAAAATTTCTGAGATATTACCTCCGTTTATTTGTGAAAAAACGGAAATTTGGCGAAAATTTTGAAATTTTCCAACTTTGAATTTTTATGCCCTTAAATCACAGAGATATGTCACACAAAATACTTAACAAGTAACATTTCCCACATGTTTACTTTACATCAGCACAATTTTAGAACCAACATTTTTTTGTTAGGGAGTTAGAAGGGTTAAAAGTTGACCAGGAATTTCTCATTTTTACAACACCATTTTTTACCAATTGTGACACCATTTTAAAAACTGCACATCTCAAGGTACTCATAACCACATTCAAGAAGTTTATTAACCCTTCAGGTGTTTCACAAGAATTTTTGGAATGTTTAAAAGAAATTAACATTTAACTTTTTTTCAAAAAAAATTTAATTCCGCTCCAATTTGTTCTATTTTACCAAGGGTAACAGGAGAAATTGGACCCCAACAGTTGTTATCCAATTTGTCCTGAGTACGCTGACACACCATATGTGGGGGTAAACCACTGTTTGGGCGCATGGCAGAGCTCGGAAGGGAAGGAGCGCCATTTGACTTTTCAATGCAAAATTGACTGGAATTGAGATGTTTGGAGAGCCCCTGATGTGCCTAAACATTGAAACCCCCCACAAGTGACACCATTTTGGAAACTAGACCCCCTAAGGAACTTCTCTAGATGTGTGGTGAGCACTTTGACCCACCAAGTGCTTCACAGAAGTTTATAATGTAGAGCCGTAAAAATGAAAAATCATATTTTTTCACAAAAATGATCATTTCGCCCAAATTTTTTATTTTCCCAAGGGTAACATAAGAAATTGGACCTCAAAAGTTGTTGTGCAATTTGTCCTGAGTACGCTGATACCCCATATGTAGGGGTAAACCACTGTTTGGGCGCATGGAAGAGCTCGGAATGGAAGGCGTGCCGTTGCATTTGCAGAGCCCCTGATGCACCTAAACAGTAGAAACCCCACACAAGTGACCCCATATTGGAAACTAGACCCCCCCAAGGAACTTATCTAGATGTGTTGTGAGAACTTTGCACCCCCAAGTGTTTCACTACAGTTTTTAACGCAGAGCCGTGAAAACAAAAAAAAAATTTTTTCCACAAAAAATCTTTTTTAGCCCCCAGTTTTGTATTTTCCCAAGGGTAACAAGAGAAATTGGACACCAAAAGTTGTTGTCCAATTTGTCCTGATTACGCTGATACCCCATATGTAGGGGGAACCACCGTTTGAGTGCATAGTTATTAAGGTTGAAGGAAGACTTTAAGTCCATCTAGTTCAACCCATAGCCTAACCTATCATGCCCATGTGGCAAAGAGTAAGTTCAACCTTGGGGAAAAAAATTCCTTTCCGACTCCACATACGGCAATCAGACTAGTTCCCTGGATCAACGCCCTATCAAGGAATCTAGGCTATATACCCTGTAACATTATGCTTTTCCAGAAATGTATCCAATCCCCTCTTAAATTTAAGTAATAAATCACTCATTACAACATCATACGGCAGAAACTTCCATAGTCTCACTGCTCTTACAGTAAAGAATCCACGTCTGTTATTATGCTTAAACCTGCTTTCCTCCAAACGTAGAGGATGCCCCCTTGTCCCTGTTTCAGGTCTATGATTAAAAAGATCATCAGAAAGGTCTTTGTACTGTCCCCTCATATATTTATACATTAAAATAAGATCACCCCTTAGTCTTTGTTTTTCCAAACTAAATAGCCCCAAGTGTAATAACCTATCTTGGTATTGCAGACCTCCCAGTCCTCTAATAACCTTGGTCGCTCTTCTCTGCACCTGCTCCAGTTCAGCTATGTCTTTCTTATACATCGGAGACCAGAACTGTGCACAGTATTCTAAGTGTGGTCGAACTAGTGACTTGTATAGAGGTAAAATTATGTTCTCCTCATGAGCATCTATGCCTCTTTAATGCATCCCATTATTTTATTTGCCCTTGTAGCAGCTGCCTGACACTGGCCCCTGAATATGAGTTTGTCATCCACCCATACACCCAGGTCTTTTTCATTGATGGTTTTGCCCAGAGTTTTAGAATTAAGCACATAATTATACATCTTATTACTTCTACCCAAGTGCATGACCTTACATTTATCCCCATTAAAGCTCATTTGCCATTTATCAGCCCAAGCTTCTAGTTTACATAAATCATCCTGTAATATAAAATTGTCCTCTTCTGTATTTATTACCCTGCAGAGTTTAGTGTCATCTGCAAATATTGAAATTCTACTCTGAATGCCCCCTACAAGGTCATTAATAAATATGTTTAAAAGAGGGCCCAATACTGACCCCTGTGGTACCCCACTGCTAACCGCTACCCAGTCCGAGTGTGCTCCATTAATAACCACCCTTTGTTTCCTATCCCTGAGCCAGCTCTCAACCCACTTACACATATTTTCCCCTATCCCCATTATTCTCTATTTATGTATCAACCTTTTGTGTGGCACCGTATCAAAAGCTTTTGAAAAGTCCATATACACTACATCCACTGGGTTTCCTTTGTCCAGTCCAGAACTTAAGTCTTCATAGAAGCTGATCAAATTAGTCTGACATGAACGGTCCCTAGTAAACCCGTGCTGAAACTGGGTCATGAGGTTATTCCTCTTCAGATACTCCAGTATAGCATCCCTTAGAATGCCCTCCAGGATTTTACCCACAGTAGAGGTTAAGCTTACTGGCCTATAATTTCCGAGTTCAGTTTTTGTCCCCTATTTGAATATTGGCACCACATTTGCTATACGCCAGTCCTGTGGTACAGACCCTGTTATTATGGAGTCTTTAAAGATTAAAAATAATGGTCTATCAATGACTGTACTTAATTCCTGCAGAACTCGAGGGTGTATCCCATCCGGGCCCGGAGATTTGTCAATTTTAGTGATTTTTAGACACCGCCGCACTTCCTGCTGGGTTAAGCAGGTGACATTTAATGGGGAATTTTTATCACTAGTCATTTTGTCTGCCATGGGATTTTCTTGTGTAAATACTGATGAAAAAAAGTCATTTAGCATATTGGCTTTTTCCTCATCCTCATCCACCATTTCACCCAGACTATTTTTAAGGGGGCCAACACTATCATTTTTTAGTTTCTTACTATTTATGTAGTTAAAGAATATTTTAGGATTATTTTTACTCTCCCTGGCAATGAGTCTCTCTGTCTCAATCTTTGCTGCCTTGATTTGCTTTTTACAGAATTTATTTAATTTTTTGTATTTATTTAATGCCTCCTCACTACCTACTTCCTTTAATTCTCTAAATGCTTTCTTTTTGTCACTTATTGCGCCCCTTACAGCTCTATTTAGCCATATTGGTTTCCTCCTATTCCTAGTATGTTTATTCCCAGGATGCTAATAAACGTCTCCCATTTCCTTTGTGTATTTAGTTTGTAAGCTTGCGAGCAGGGCCCTCACTCCTCCTGGTATCTGTTTTGAACTGTATTTCTGTTATGCTGTAATGTCTATTGTCTGTACAAGTCCCCTCTATAATTTGTAAAGCGCTGCGGAATATGTTGGCGCTATATAAATAAAAATTATTATTATTATTATTATTTTTGTGTCTCAGGATATCGTCCCAGTTAATTGCACCAAGATCCTCTCTCATCCGTTGGAAATTTGCTCTCCTGAAGTTTAGTGTCCTTGTAACCCCTCTGTTATACATCTTTTTAAAGAATACATGAAAACTTATTATTTTGTGATCGCTATTTCCCAAGTAACCCATGGCAGAGCGCAGAACAGAGGAGCTCCATTTGGAATGCAGAGCCCCTGATGTACCTAAACAGTAGGAACCCCCCCACAAGTGACCCCATATTGGACCCCCCAAGGAACTTATCTAGATGTGTTGTGAGAACTTTGAACCCCCACGTGTTTCACTACAGTTTATAACACAGAGCCGTGAAAATAAAAAAATCCTTTTTTTCCACAAAGATTATTTTTAGCCCCTGGTTTTGTATTTTCCCAAGGGTAATTGGACCCCAAAAGTTGTTGTCCAAGTTGTCCTGAGTACGCTGACACCCCATATGTGGGGGTAAACCACTGTTTGGTTTCAACGCAGAATTGGCTGGAATTGAAATCGGACACCATGTCACGTTTGGAGAGCTCCTGATGTGCCTAAACAATGGAAACCCCCCAATTCTAACTGAAACCCTAACCCAAACACACCCCTATCCCCTAATCCCAACCATAACCCTAACCACACCCCTAACCCTAATCTCAACCCTAATCCCAACCGTAAATGTAATCCAAACCCTAACTTTAGCCCCAACCCTAACCCTAACTTTAGCCCCAACCCTAACTTTAGCCCCAACCATAACCCTAACTTTAGCCCCAACCCTAACCCCAACCTTAACTTTAGCCCCAACCCTAACCCTAACTTTAGCCCCCAAAAATTGGATCTGAAGTCAATTTTTGGTGAAAAAAAGCTAAATGATATTTTTTTGTTCAACAAATTGCTGTGAAGCCCCTGAAGGGTTAATACATTTCTTGAATGTGATTTTGAGCACCTCGAGTGGTGCAGTTTTTAGAATGGTGTCACTTTTGGATATCTTCTCCTTGTGCAGGCGTGTACTACGGAGGACACAGAATGAACTTCAATCCAATATTGCGGCCAGCGTGCAGCCAGCGGGTAAGGAAAGGGTGAATCAAACACCCGAAAACTCCGCCCATATGACCGAAAACTGGTCCCACCAAATTCAGGTGACAAGTTCCCTTTAATATAGTTTGATGTCATATTTTACCATGGAATAAAATTGCACAACAAGAAGGATCTGATCTTTCAATTTCTTATGATTATAATTTATATAACCCCCTTGTTGCTTCAATTATTATTATTATTATTATTATTATTATTATTATTATTATTAAAATAGTGGAAATTCGTAGGAAGCAATCTTTCAGTGTTTCCATCACAAAAACCTAAGATTGGAGAAATACGGGAGTAGCAGAATCAGAACGATGGTGCTAGCGCCACTATGTGTCCACGAATGCTCAGTGCAGTCAGAATAAAATATGCAAAAGTAGACACACTATATGGACTGCAGAATGGAAAAAGGAACTGCTGATGCTGAATTTGGTTATTGAATAACCTTACCTGCACAGAGCTACATTACAAATTGTACTCACAAAAGACTGCATGGAGGCTCAGTGGTTAGCACTGGGTCCAAATCCCACCAATGACCACATCTGTAAGGAGTTTGCATGTTCTCCCTGTTTTTGTGTGGGTTTCCTTTGGGTATTCAAGTTTTTTCCCACAGGTAACAAGCTGGTGTCAGGTAATCAAAGACGGGTGAAAACATAATGCAGGCATGTGGCACAGATGCTTTGTACACCTGGAAAAGTTCAGAGGAATAAATTGTGTTTATCTAAATGTATTTGCATCTAAATTTGAAAAGATATGTTAAGTATGTAGTTTTTGCATTGATTGTTTCTGTATACACATGGACAGGGCCAGGACAAGAGGTAGACAGGGAAGGCTCCCGCCTAGGGTGCCACCTCCTGCCTCCTTGAGGGGGAAGCAATTTGGGGGCGAAAAAAAAGATAGTCCAGCTGTGGCTGTGAGGGGGAAGTGGCGGCGGTGGAAGAGGAGGAAAGGGTCATAGGAGACATGAGCTTAAGGCTCTGGCTAACAATGTGCCTGCTATTAAATGAAATGAATATTCACTGCTCCCCACGTCCATTATGCCGCACACCTCTCTGCACTGAAGCCATCACTGAGAGGTAGGTGGGTGGGACAATGGGAGCGGAGAGCAGTGAAAATTCATTCTTTTTACTAGTAGGCACACATGTTAGCCACAGCTTCTGGCTTCCTGCAGTAGCTGAGCTATCACATGTGTCCGCTATTAAGGAAAATTAATATTCACTGCTGCCTGGGGAACTATGAATACATAGAGAAAATGAGGAGAGGGCACCATCATGAATATTATTAATGGGTTCAACCTGCAGCATGTCATGAACGCCAGTCAATGTAGAAAAAGGAACAAAGAGACATGCCAGAAAGTAGGGATCACCATAGAAAATCACACATTTTATTTATATATACAAAAAAACACATACAAATACTAAAAACATTTAAAAACACAAAATTTCACTAAAGCTGCGGAATGCGAACTGACACCTAGAAGTTGCCCACAATCATATTATTTAGTATACTGGTACCTAAAAATTATCTCAATAATTAGTACAAGGCACAAACAATTATACAATACATGACGTTATCATAATAAGATTCAAGCATAGGAACCTTGGAATAATATTATATCTTATTTACCAGACTAATAAGTAATAATAATTGGCGCCCAATGTAATTCGATCACCTCTCAAATAGTCAAGCACATTCTCACAGTGACTGGAACCAGCAATGTCAGGCATATTTAAAACAAGGTCATTGGATGTGAAAATT
This sequence comes from Ranitomeya imitator, assembly GCF_032444005.1. Taxonomy (NCBI): domain Eukaryota; kingdom Metazoa; phylum Chordata; class Amphibia; order Anura; family Dendrobatidae; genus Ranitomeya; species Ranitomeya imitator. Next base: position 877,139,934 of record NC_091282.1, on the reverse strand, counting down.
AAGTCAAATAGCCCTTATCTAAAAATGAGTAACCCTCTGGTGATCATTGTGGCTATACTCACAGAACAAGGAGCATCAGGTAGTCATGGAGGTGCAGAGGCAAAATCTGGCTCCTATTAGGTGTGACGACACGCGTTGGGCTAATTGGAGCCGGATCTGGTATGTCTCTTTCTTTTTCTACATTGACTGGGGAACTATGAATATTCCCTAATGGCTTAATGGAAAAAGGAAGAATTATCTGGGTAGAAAGGTAAAATGAGCAATTGTAAGTACACAGTGCCATATAATATGATAATAGCAACATATTAAAGGGTATATCTAGGACTTTCTGAAAAACAAAAAATGTGCCTAAGCACTAAAAGTCACATTATTTAACGGGGTGGGACTTCTGGAGCACCCCATAGGGCCCTGGGATATTCAGTACTGGGTCCGATAAGGCAGTTCTTAAAGGGGAAGGTCACGGCAGCGGTGACCCAGTCCGTGGCCCTGGGCATCCATGTAAAATGATGAAATAAAGGGGAAAAATAAAGTTTATAATGATTTGGGAAATTGTTTGTGACGCCACCCGTGGTGTTCAGCAATGAGATGGTGGCCGATGCTGCAGTCAAATCCTCTGGGGTGATGGGGGCGCAGCAAAGATGGTGCAGCACTCCATGGGAAGAGCTAGCCCCAGGGCAGTTGTAGGGTTAGATATTAAGATGTCGGTTGTGGTTATTCCGGGCAAGTGACGCAGGAATATTTCAAAGGACACAGTAAGGTGCTGCTTTCACGTTTACTTACAGTTCTCCAGTCCACAAATGCCAGCCGGATGCTGTGTTCTCCAGGTCAGTAGTCCAGCAAACTCCCAGGTAAATTGTGGTGCACCTTTCCAGGACTCTTTTCTTATGCCTGCAACAGTTACCCCATTCCTTCACATCTCCTGCAGTCTCTCTCACCAGTGGTCACCACTCACCTGACTAAAATATTTAACCTCTCTCTTTCTTCAGGTATCTTTCCCTCCTCATTTAAACATGCAATCATAACCCCTTTACTTAAAAAACCATCCCTGGACCAGAACTGCACTGCTAACTACAGACCTGTCTCTAACCTTTCCTTCATCTCTAAACTCCTGGAACCCCTGGTCCACTCTCGTCTAATCCGCAATCTCTCGGATAACTCTCTTCTTGACCCCTTACAATCTGGTTTCTGCTCTTTACACTCCACTGAAACTGCCCTCACTAAAGTCTCTAATTATCTAATAACAGCTAAATCCAAAGGTCATTGCTCCCTGCTGATTCTCTTGGATCTCTCTGCAGCATTCAACACTGTGGATCACCAGCTCCTCCTCACTATGTTCCGCTCTATAGGCCTCAAGGACACAGCCCTCTCCTGGTTCTCCTCCAACCTCTCTGACCGCTCCTTCACTGTATCTTTTGCCGGCTCCTCTTCCTCTCCTCGTCCCTTTACTATCGGGGTTCCGCAGGGCTCAGGCCTAGGCCCCCTCCTCTTCTCTCTATACACTGCCCCTATTGGACAAACAATCAGCAGATTTGGGTTCCAGTACCATCTCTATGCTGACGACACCCAATTATACACTTCTTCCCCTGACATCACCCCTACCCTAATTCAAAATACCAAGGATTGTCTGTCTATTGTCTCTAACATCATGTCCTCCCTCTATCTGAAACTAAATCTCTCCAAAACGGAACTACTTGTGTTTCTCCCTTCTACTAACCTCACTGTACTCAACATCGAAATTACCCTGGAGGGTTTAACCATAACTCCCAAGCAGCATGCCCGCTGTCTTGGGGTCATATTCGACACCGAACTTTCCTTTACTCCCTATATCCGATCACTCACTCACTCCTGTGACCTGCATCTTAAAAACATCTCCAGAATCCGACCTTTTCTCACCGTAGAAACTGCTAAGACTCTTACTCTCGCTCTTATTCTTTCTCGTCTGGACTACTCCAACTCTCTTCTGATCGGTCTCCCTATTACCAAACTTTCTTCTCTCCAATCCATCTTGAATGCGGCAGCCAGGGTCATATTTGTGTCCAGCCGCTTCACCGATACCTCCATCTTGTGCCTGTCTTTACACTGGCTACCCATTCGCTACAGGGTCCAGTATAAACTCATCTCTCATCCACAAAGCTCTCCACAGTTCTGCACCACCTTATATCTCCTCTTATCTCTGTCTATCGCCCTACGCATACCCTCCGTTCTACAAATGATCTAAGACTAACATCCCCTGTAATCCGAACCTCGCACCTCCGTTTCCAAGACTTCTCTCGTGCTGCGCCAGCTCTCTGGAATGCATTTCCCCAGACGATCAGCCTGATACCTGGCCCCGACCTATTCAAGCGCACTTTAAAAACCCATCTTTTCAAAAAAGCTTACCACATCAACTACTCAGTAAACTAACTTTGCCCTGTTCCCTCCTTGAAGACCCAAAAAAACGACCAAAAACCCAAATAAATATATGTAAACATCAACTTTATTAAAGTACAAAAATGTATGTATATATAAAAAGGCACATAATACAAAGGAACAGATGAGGCTCAGTACCACAGGGTGTACGAGGACACCACTGAAAGAGCATACAGGAGCGCACGGAGCCGGGATCAAAATCTACTCTATACAAGTACACGGTGGACTATAAAGTCCATACCACTATGTTGGAAAATATTACTGTCATTATGCATCCACATAGACACTACCAAGGCCCAATAACATGATTGGCATAAATGAATCAACATTACCTGAAACAGGGCAAATAGGTAGATCAGATCCAGGGTCCGTGCGCCCTCCCCAACGCACGTTTCGGTGATAAACCTTCCTCAGGTAATGTTGATTCATTTATGCCAATCATGTTATTGGGCCTTGGTAGTGTCTATGTGGATGCATAATGACAGTAATATTTTCCAACATAGTGGTATGGACTTTATAGTCCACCGTGTACTTGTATAGAGTAGATTTTGATCCCGGCTCCGTGCGCTCCTGTATGCTCTTTCAGTGGTGTCCTCGTACACCCTGTGGTACTGAGCCTCATCTGTTCCTTTGTATTATGTGCCTTTTTATATATACATACATTTTTGTACTTTAATAAAGTTGATGTTTACATATATTTATTTGGGTTTTTGGTCGTTTTTTTGGGTCTTCATTGACCCACATCTTTTTTGTTCTGTAGTTGATAGCGACTTACCCCTATTTATATACTAGTCTTGGTGGCATGGCATTTTTACGGGTATATCATTGATTGACATGATCCTTGCTATGCATATCTTTGTCGTGTACTTGGTTTCTCCTGTTCCCTCCTTCCAAATATTATTCTGAATCTGCACCCTACTATTCATCTGTCTCCACACCCTCCATGCACATGATAACTGCACTTGATACTTGACTATTGCACTTAAACACACGGGCTGATGACCGGATCATGCAGCTTTATATGAAAATCCCAATTTATTATAATTGTCAGACCTGAAATAACAAGCACTTTTCACCTATTGTGTCCCCTCATTGCCTTGTAGATTGTAAGCTTGCGAGCAGGGACCTCACCCCTAATGTCACTGTTTAAATTGTCTTAACGTGTATTGAATTTATTGTCTGTACATGTCCCCGCTTAATTGTAAAGTGCTGCGGAATATGTTCGCGCTATATAAATAAAAATTATTATTATTATGCCTTTCTCTGGCCGTCTCACCACACTGGCTTCAACTTCTCCTGCCCAGCGTCTCACCCATAGTGTCCCAAGCCAACAGCCACAAATCTGGTCGGGCGACATCCTCTGAGTCCCGTAGATTCTATCCGGCTGCCTTTTTAGCAGTAATGGGTGGATGTGGCTGTGACTTCTACAGACGCCACAGCCTCCGGTTTCTTAGCTGTACTTGAAGTTTTCCATTAAGTTGGGGCCGGTCCCCTGACTGCGACCTGGTCCCTCCACCCGACTATGGTCAGCGTGGATGTGGTCCCCACGCGTGGCTTCTGCACCTCCCGTGCCCCTAGGACCCCTTCTGTCCTTCCGGGAGCTTCCTTCTGAATTTCCCTCACACTTTCCTTCTCAGGTACGTTCTCCACTCCTCTCTCTTTGGTCTCTCAGGACCAACTGCTCTAGCAGATGCATATAAAGAAGCTGCGGAGACACCATCACGTGTTTCCCCATAAGGGATGGGGGCAGTGTTCTGGAATCACTGCGTTGAGAAACACGTGATGGTGTCTCCGCGGTGTTGGATGTTTTGGTCTCCCCGAGGCCAATCATCTGTGCCTTTATAGCCTTTTTACTAGGCACTGCTCCTAATAGCCAGATTCCTACTCCACACTGATGAGGGGCAAAAACCCCGAAACAGCTGTCTGTGGATGGATACCATGCTTGGCATAGGTGGCTTTCCTTCATAGGATGCTGCCCTTCCCGTGGTTGTTCCTTCCCGGGGAAAGGCCTGGCTATTCACTGCTTGCGTCGAGAAACACGTGATGGTGTCTCCGCAGCTTCTTTACATGCATCTGCATATTTCCCATAAGGGATGGGGGCAGTGTTCTGGAATCACTGCGTTGAGAAACACGTGATAGTGTCTCCGCGGTGTTGGATGTTTTGGTCTCCCCGAGGCCAATCATCTGTGCCTTTACAACTGCTCTAGCAGACTGTCTTCCTGATTTATAAGCTCCTCCCCTTTTTCCTACCTACCCCACCCACTCCCACCACCCATTCCTATCCAGCCTGGGATGAGGCCTTCCTCCCTAAGGGTACGGCCAGGTGCCCTGACTGAACTGGTGTGTGTTCGATGTGAGTGTTAGAGTCCTGGGTAGTGCCCCGTCTTTACCTGAGAGTGGGATACTATACCACTGGGTAAGTTGCAGTACCTCTGTGGCCAGGGCTGCCACTAGAAATTTCGGGGCCCCATACTGGCAAAATTTTCGGGGCCCCCTTGAGACTCCACCCAGGCTCCACCCCAGCCCCGCCTCCAGGCTCCACCCCTCGAACTGTCCACAGTCCCACCGCTCTCTCTTGGAAAAACTCCACTTCTCACCAATCACACATTAACAGTTCCCATCACCAGATCACACATATAGCCGGCAGCTTTTGTTTTGGCCAAAAGATTTTTTAAGCCGCCACCATAACACGGTAGACACTTTTGGCCGGGCCCTACTCTGCTGTAACCTATTAAATATTTGTTAAAATATGCAATACAATTTAGGTATATTTTTATTTATTTTTCAATTTTTAAAATGCCCAATAATATTACATAGAAGGAACAAATACCACAACACCATGACCAGATGACATATTACCACCACAGTGATCGAATAATATCACATACAAGGAACAAATACCACAACACCATGACCAGACCACATATTACCACCACAGTGATCGAATAATATCACATACAAGGAACAAATACCACAACACCATGTCCAGACCACATATTACCACCACATAGTGACTGAATACTACAATTCTGATCAGTAATTTTTAAAAAAGCACCATACTATCACCATAAGTGCCATTATACACAGGAGATCTGTACTTAGTATGCAGTGTCTGTGTACAGATAATATAGTGATCACTAGTGAAATTATACACAGGAGCTCTGTATACAGTGTATAGTGTCAGTGTATAGGTAACACACTGACTCACCAGTGACGTCTCTAGGTGAAGTCCTTCATCTTTCATCCAGCACAGACCGCCATCATTTCATGCAGCCAGGACTTCTCTCTGCAGGAAATAACACAGTTATCTCGAGCTCCGCTTGCAGAACACATTACTTAATTTTTCACAACTTCTACATTACACCACATGAAGAAGGCGACATAGTATCACTCTATACAGTAACAGGACCGCCCCCCATTTAAAACAGTATACTCAAAAAATAAAATAAATACATCACTGCAGTAATAATATCCCTAAATTAGCCCCTATGGTATTAATAATATCACCCAGCCTGGCCCCGTGTGTCTCATTCCTGGCGTCAGCCAGATATTCTCCCATCCTGCCCTCATGAGTATCCATTCTGCCCCATATGATCTCCTTATCCTGCCCCATATGATCGCCCCATGTGATCTCTCCATACTGCCCCATCTGTCTCCATCATATCCATCCTGCCCCATGATCCTGCACGATCTGTCTCCAATTCTGCCCCCAGTGTCTCCAATCATGCCCCATGTCTCCATTCTGCCCCCTATGTCTCCAACCATGCCCCCATGTCTGCAATCCTGACACTTGTCTCCAATCATGCCCCGTGTCTCCATTCTGCCCCATCTGTCTCCAATCCTGCCCCATCTGTCTCCAGTCATGCCCCCATGTCTTTCATCCTGCCCCGTGTCTCCAATCATGCCCCGTATCTCCATTCTGCCCCGTGTCTCGCATTCTGCCCCTGGGTCTCACAGTCTGCCCCTGTGTCCAGCATTCTGCCCCTGTCACTGTGTCCAGCATTCTGCCCCTGTCACTGTGTCCACCATTCTGCCCCACTGTGTCCACCATTCTGCCCCACTGTGTCCGGCATTTCTGCCCCTGTGTCACTGTGTCCAGCATTCTGCCCCACTGTGTCCACCATTCTGCCCCTGTGTGTCCACCATTCTGCCCCTGTGTGTCCACCATTCTGTCCCACTGTGTCCAGCATTTCTGCCCCACTGTGTCCAGCATTTCTGCCCCACTGTGTCCAGCATTCTGCCCCACTGTGTCCACCATTCTGCCCCACTGTGTCCGGCATTTCTGCCCCTGTGTGTCCAGCATTCTGCCCCACTGTGTCCACCATTCTGCCCCTGTGTGTCCACCATTCTGCCCCTGTGTGTCCACCATTCTGCCCCTGTGTGTCCACCATTCTGCCCCACTGTGTCCAGCATTTCTGCCCCACTGTGTCCAGCACTTCTGCCCCTGTGTGTCCACCATTCTGCCCCACTGTGTCCGGCATTTCTGCCCCACTGTGTCCGGCATTTCTGCCCCACTGTGTCCGGCATTTCTGCCCCTGTGTGTCCAGCATTCTGCCCCACTGTGTGTCCACCATTCTGCCCCACTGTGTCCGGCATTTCTGTCCCACTGTGTCCGGCATTTCTGCCCCTGTGTGTCCAGCATTCTGCCCCACTGTGTCCACCATTCTGCCCCTGTGTGTCCAGCATTTCTGCCCCTGTGTGTCCATCATCCTGCCCCCCGGATCGCAGCAGCTCTCAAAGAAAAAAAAAAACACAACTTCTTACCTGGCCAAGCTCCAGCGCCGGGTGAAGCTCCCTCTCCAGGCTCCACACAGACGCACTCGCCGCCGGGCCCGGCGGCTGACAATGACGTCAGACGCCGGCGATGCCGGCGAGTGCGCACTGCGGCCCTATTCAGCCGCCAGCCTCAGACTGGCTGGCGGCTGTTAACTATTGACATGCGGGCACGGGCCCGCACGTCAATAGTGTGCCGCTGCCGCAGCGCCTGCAGGGGGGCCCGGTGACCAGATGAGACGGGGCCCGATGCGGGCCCCCTCTGCTCACCGGGCCCCATACGCCAGTCACGGCTGTCATGCCCTGATGGCGGCCCTGTCTGTGGCAACTGGACCCTCAAGGGTGCCACACTTCCAACGTCATTCTGTCTGAAAGCCGGATTACCGCTGCTTAACTGTCCCGCCCCGTTAACAGAGCGGAGTGGAAAAGAATCCACTGCTTTGTGGACATGACGTCAGCAGAGGCAGCTGAATTGTCAGCAGGAACGGTCTGTGGCCGCTCTGTGCCGGGGAAGAATGGCGCCGTGAACAACAGGGGGTAAGTAACAACTACATGTCACTAAAAAACATTTTTGGTTTTTCATAAAGTCCTGGATATACCCTTTAGGCCAAATTCGCATGTTCAGTATTTTACATCAGTATTTGTAAGCCGCAATCAGAGGAAAAGGTGTAATAGAAACACGTCATCACTTCTGCATTCTTCACCTACTCCTCCGCGATGAGCATTGTGTCTCCTTGCAATCTCATGACATTGTTTATGTGACATAAGCGCTGCAGACTAGCAGAGGACGTTGATGATCTGCAATCTTCGTAGTAAGGTTTGACGATAACTGGCTGCTCTTGTGCCATAAACAAAGTCATGACACCTGCGCTGGTCCAGAAGTATGTACACTTGTATTTTATTCACACACTGGGGGCACAACCTCTTTAAAGTGAACCTGTCATACCCCAAAATGCTATTAACCCTACAGATATGGGGTTAATTTGAACTTTTTTGTCCCAGAGGCCTTCAGATTTCAGCCATAGAGGAGCAGCCAGTGCAGCTTCAGTCACCACTCAGTACATAGCCCCGGCACTGACTGACAACTGGCTCAGCAGTGCATCCATACAGAGCTGGCTGTCAGTCAGTGACGGTACATGGTTACAGCCAGCGCTCACTATGTACTGAGCGGTTAACGGAGACTGAAGGTGCTCCTCTATCACTGAAAATCACAGAAATAAAGTTAATTTCCTCCAGGCAGCATGACAGCTTTAGAATTATATTAACCTGCAGGTTTAACCCATATCTGCAGGTTAATAACTTTTTATGACATGACAAATTCCCTTTAACCCCTTCCCCACATGTGATGTACATGTACGGCGCATGTCCAGTCTCTCCCTTTGATGAGGGTTCTGGTGCTGAGCCCACATCTTTCCCAGCACAAGTCAGTATTTTATATCACCCAGTTTTGAATTCCATAGTAATGCAATAGTAGCCGAGCAGATACGTGTGACCTCTTGCTACCGGTAAAACATTACTTTCACTGTTTAGAGGATAACTATTTTGGTTCTTTACAGACCATTTCCTTCATGGCTACTATTGCATTACTATGGCATCCAAATCTGGGTGATAAAAAATACTGACTCTGGTGCTGTTTTATGCCCTCTTCCTTTACCGGTACACAGCTTAAAGGGAACACCTTATGGGGATATAATTCACATGCAGTCTTATTCTTGTTATTATTTGGATTTTTGACAGCTATTTACATGGAGTTTGGTCCAATATATTTGAATATATATACCCCCTTGTGTGTTATATTATTTGGGCTCTTTGGTATATGAATTTCATATTTTTGATTATTGGCATCTAAGTTGATGTAACATCCCCCCTGTTTTTCCGCTTGGTAACCCAGGATGCTATTTTCCTTTTTTTTAATACGGTATTTCAGTTATATTAAATAAAGCTTAATTTTAACATTTTATTGTATTGGTTCGCTTCATATTCCCATGAGTATTACACATACGTGAGAGCTTTTTTGTTGTAAGTACTAATCATGCAGGGTGCCCGAACTTTTGCACTGGTCAATTTCCCTTTTTATAATTTGTAATTTGTTTGCTTAGAACTTTGGAGACATGTCAGTAGTTTATAGAATAAAAGAACAATTTATATCTTACTAAAAAACGTCTCTATAAAGAGAAAAATCAGACAAACTGAAAATTTTGCAAGGGACTCATAATTTTTGCCAGAGCTGTATATATATGTGTGTGTGTGTGTATGTGTATGTATATATATATATATACATATATATATATATACAGTGGGGCAAAAAAGTATTTAGTCAGTCAGCAATAGTGCAAGTTCCACCACTTAAAAAGATGAGAGGCGTCTGTAATTTACATCATAGGTAGACCTCAACTATGGGAGACAAACTGAGAAAAAAAATCCAGAAAATCACATTGTCTGTTTTTTTTAAAAATTTATTTGCATATTATGGTGGAAAATAAGTATTTGGTCAGAAACAAACAATCAAGATTTCTGGCTCTCACAGACCTGTAACTTCTTCTTTAAGAGTCTCCTCTTTCCTCCACTCATTACCTGTAGTAATGGCACCTGTTTAAACTTGTTATCAGTATAAAAAGACACCTGTGCACACCCTCAAACAGTCTGACTCCAAACTCCACTATGGGGAAGACCAAAGAGCTGTCAAAGGACACCAGAAACAAAATTGTAGCCCTGCACCAGGCTGGGAAGACTGAATCTGCAATAGCCAACCAGCTTGGAGTGAAGAAATCAACAGTGGGAGCAATAATTAGAAAATGGAAGACATACAAGACCACTGATAATCTCCCTCGATCTGGGGCTCCACGCAAAATCCCACCCCGTGGGGTCAGAATGATCACAAGAACGGTGAGCAAAAATCCCAGAACCACGCGGGGGGACCTAGTGAATGAACTGCAGAGAGCTGGGACCAATGTAACAAGGCCTACCATAAGTAACACACTATGCCACCATGGACTCAGATCCTGCAGTGCCAGACGTGTCCCACTGCTTAAGCCAGTACATGTCCGGGCCCGTCTGAAGTTTGCTAGAGAGCATTTGGATGATCCAGAGGAGTTTTGGGAGAATGTCCTATGGTCTGATGAAACCAAACTGGAACTGTTTGGTAGAAACACAACTTGTCGTGTTTGGAGGAAAAAGAATACTGAGTTGCATCCATCAAACACCATACCTACTGTAAAGCATGGTGGTGGAAACATCATGCTTTGGGGCTGTTTCTCTGCAAAGGTGCCAGGACGACTGATCTGGGTACATGAAAGAATGAATGGGGCCATGTATCGTGAGATTTTGAGTGCAAACCTCCTTCCATCAGCAAGGGCATTGAAGATGAAACGTGGCTGGGTCTTTCAACATGACAATGATCCAAAGCACACCGCCAGGGCAACGAAGGAGTGGCTTCGTAAGAAGCATTTCAAGGTCCTGGAGTGGCCTAGCCAGTCTCCAGATCTCAACCCTATAGAAAACCTTTGGAGGGAGTTGAAAGTCCGTGTTGCCAAGCGAAAAGCCAAAAACATCACTGCTCTAGAGGAGATCTGCATGGAGGAATGGGCCAACATACCAACAACAGTGTGTGGCAACCTTGTGAAGACTTACAGAAAACGTTTGACCTCTGTCATTGCCAACAAAGGATATATTACAAAGTATTGAGATGAAATTTTGTTTCTGACCAAATACTTATTTTCCACCATAATATGCAAATAAAATGTTAAAAAAACAGACAATGTGATTTTCTGGATTTTTTTTTCTCAGTTTGTCTCCCATAGTTGAGGTCTACCTATGATGTAAATTACAGACGCCTCTCATCTTTTTAAGTGGTGGAACTTGCACTATTGCTGACTGACTAAATACTTTTTTGCCCCACTGTATATATATGTGTGTGTATATATATATATATATATATATATGTGTATATATGTGTGTGTATATATATGTGTATATATGTGTGTGTATATATATATGTATAATATATATATATATATATATATGTGTGTATATATATATATGTGTATATATATATATATGTGTATATATATATATATATATGTATATATATATATACACACATATATATATATATATATATATACACACATATATATATATACATATACATATATATATATATATATACACATATATATATATACATATATATATATATACATATATATATATATATACATATATATATATATATACATACATATATATATATATATACATATATATATATATATATATACACATATATATATATATACACATATATATATATATATATATTATACATATACTATATACAGGAGGAGATGACACACAGGTATATACTATATACAGGAGCAGATTACCTACAGGTATATACTATATACAGGAGGAGATGACACACAGATATATACTATATACAGGGAGATGACACACAGGTATATACTATATACAGGAGGAGATGACATACAGGTATATACTATATATAGGAGGAGATGACATACAGGTATTTACTATATATAGGAGGAGATGACATACAGGTATATACTATATACAGGGGAGATGACACACAGCAGGTATATACTATATACAGGGGAGATGACATACAGGTATATACTATATACAGGAGATGACATACAGGTGTATACTATATATAAGGGAGATGACAAACATGTATATACTGAGGTGAAAATGAGAGGTGTGAGGTGAAAATGAAAAGGTGTGAGTGCAAAATGAGAGGAG